>NW_028274817.1:10939642-11544821 GCF_037043125.1 Eumetopias jubatus
TTCTATCACCCCCCAAATATCTCTTAAGCCTGTTTGCCATTATTCCCCATTCCCACCCCCACTTGTCTGCTTTTCTTTCTCTATAGATTTGCTGTTTCTTACCATTTCATGTAAATGGAATCACATAACACATGGTCTTTTCTGACTGGTGTTCATCACTTTGGATAATATTTTAAGGCTATGGTGTATATATCGGCAGTCCATTCCTTTTAACTGCTGAATAGTCTTTGAAAGTGATTTCTTAGTTCTTCTTTCCCAACTGCCCCAAATAAAAAAGTGAGGTCCTGGGTGATCCAGCAGCTGCTCACTTCTCCAAACTCATCTCTCACAACTCCGGACGCCTTCTTTCAGATCCTCAAATGTGTCCTGATCTAGTCTGCTGCAGTGCTAACCTGTTTCCCTAAACACTACCCCCTCCAACATGTGCACAGGTATTCCACTTGGTTAATTCCTACTCTTCCTTCAGATCTCTGTTTAAACCGTATTCCCTCAGAAGAGCCTGCCCTGGCCCTTTGGCCCAGGTCCAACTTTTCTCTTACAGGCTCTCTTGGCATCTCCATCAGAGCTCTTACTATATGTGTAATTGGTTCATCACATATGTAATTACTTCTTTAATGCTCATCCCACCCCCCCCTTCCCCAGCCCCCTCTCCACTTCCATCTCCACCCCTTACCGGCTCCCACAGCTGTAAAGGTCACAAGGGCCGGCACCATGTCTGTTCGGCTTCCCACTGGCTCAGGACCCGGGTGCACAGTGGGTGCACAGTAAATATTCGCTCTTGCCTACCTGCCTACCTGCCTGAGCCCTTGTCTTTGGTGCTGATAGACAACTGGATCTTCAACTCTCCACGTCATGGCGGGGTGGGGGGGGGGCGGAATCTGCACTTTATATGCCGTGGAGTTTCCTAAATGTGTCAGACTATAAAGATGTGCTGTTTTCAACTGAGAGCATCATTGATTTGAAGATCAACTCAACCTGACAGCTAGAATGTAGTCGGTACAAAGTGTTCAGGGGGCCGGCTACACAGCCTACAATGGAGGGAATGTGGCTATGTGATGAGAACTCCCGTACCCTTCTCAACTTTTCAAGTAGCTCCCGGGGAAGAGCTGGGGGCAACCTTGTTCACTGAGGTGCTCACTAACACTTTCATGTAATGCCAATTCCAGTGCGCTGAGCGGCACTTTGACTGGCTGTTTGTTTGACTCTGCTTTCAACACCTCTCTTGAAAATATGACATATGTCAGAATGAATCCAAGTAGCCTTCTCTCTAGCTTTCACGGCCACATAAAGCCCTCCACCCATTGGGTACACTGAAAGACACTTGATGCTGTTTGAGAACACTCCTCTTAATCTGCTGATAACCTTTTCTGTCTGGCTGGCAAGACCTAAGAAAACGTTTTTTTCATTTGGGCCCATTTAAAATAAAACCACCCCAAACCATCAACTGTTAAAAATGTGTCTCTTTGTACTTGTGAGTCTTTACTTTTGGGTCTTGGCAGGACATTCTTAAGGGGCAAATGGACTAAATGAATGAATGCCAATCACAACAACAGAGGAGGAGAGTAATAATTCAATTCAACAAGCAGTTATTGAGGGCTTACGATGTGCAGGGCCCTGCACGCAGTCCGTGGGGGATAGAGATGAATAAACTCCAGTTTCTGCCCTCCAGGAGCTCATGATCTGGAAGAGGAGACAGACGTGCCCATAAATAATGCTAATAAGGATGACGCTGGGAAACACTGGAATAGAAGTGCAAGCAAGGGCTATGGGAGCATGAGGGGAAAATTAATTTCAACGTCGGGAGAGATTTCTTGGCAGCGGAGAGATTTCTTGGCAGAGGAGGGGATAAATATGATACACTGTTTCATTCTAACAACTTCAGAGGAAAAGAATGCCATCAAGACTTTAGACCATTCTATCTGTACCTAGATGGGGCCACTGGATTGTCTTGGAGGCCCAAGTTCTACTTCAATACAGTTAATGGGTCCCAGGTGAGGAAGACAGAAGGAAACTCCCTGGGGCCCAACAAACTCCAGAATGAGCAGTTCTACTTTACCCATCAGAATACAGATCCCGCTCTGACTCCCCGACGCCCAACCACCAGCCAAATAGTCACACAATCTGTTAAGATGTGGCACAGGTCAGTCCCCTGCCACTAAATTAAAGTCACCTCCTCCTTTTAAATTGCCTTAGAACCACCTAGTTGGGGGTGATGTGCACAAGTGAAGGAGCATGCGCTCCTGGCTGGGGCCAGCCTGCTTCCAGGTTCTCATGGTCTCTGGTACAAATATGACATCACCCCCATATATGCCTGGCCTTTGAAAAGGTCAGAAACTCATATGACCTAGGACTGCAAAGATCTGACAGCATTCTGCAGTGCCAGGGACATCTGTATTTAAACCTTCACCATTGGGAGAATGGGGGCCTGATAGGGTCCATCACTGGGCTTTACCTAAACCTGGAATGACTCCTGCTTATTTAGCCTGAGGGTGGAAAAGAGTTTGCAGCTTGGTGTGAAATGGTGGTTGTCCCATTTAGGGGGGAAAAAAAACAAACTTTAAAGATTTAAGGATGAAAGCACTTGACAAACTGGGAAGAACGGCTAATCAACATTTCAAAGAGGTGGGTAACGTGTAATAAATACTGTGAATCCCAGAACCCCAGGATGTGGCCTCGGATTAACACACTCGTACCCCGTACCCCACACACCTCTCTGCTGTACCTGCTCAGGGCAGCATACGGATGTGTCTGTTGGCCATTTGGATGTCTTCTTTGGTAGATATCTTAAACTCATTATGTCTAAATCTCAATCTTGAACCCCACTCTCTAAGACATGAACCTCCCTCAATTATTCCCATCTTAATAAATGGAATCACCATTCATCTACTTGCTCAGACCAAACACTGTGGAGTTATCCTTGGCTTTTCTCTCTCTCTCTTTTTTTTTATTATGTTCAATTAGCCAACATATAGTACATCATTAGTTTTTGATGTAGTGTTCAACGATTCATTAGTTGCATATAACACCCAGTGCCCATCACAACATGTGCCCTTGTTAATACCCATAACCCGGTTAACCCCATTCCCCCACCCCCTCCCTTCTGTAACCCTCAGTTTGTTTCCCAGAGTCTATAGTCTCCCATGGTTTGTCTCCCTCTCTGATTTCTTCCCAGTTTTCCCTCCTTTCTCCTATGGTCCTCTGCACTATTCCTTATAGTCCACATATGAGTGAAACCATATGATAATTGACTTTCTCTGCTTGACTTATTTCACTTAGCATAATCCCCTCCAGTTCCATCCATGTCAATGCAAACGGTAGGTATTCATCCTTTCTGATGGCTAATATTCCGTTGTATATATGAACCACATCGTCTTTATCCATTCATTTGTTGAAGGACATCTTGGCTCCTTCCACAATTTGGCTCTTGTGGACATTGCTGCTATGAACATTGGGGTGCATGTGCCCCTTCTTTTCACTACATCTATATCTTACCTCTCTTTCTTAACATCTTGCATCTACCCCATCAAAAATCATATATCTAGATATATCAACATATATCTAGAAGGTAACCCTGTCTCCCCAGCCCTCTCACTGACACTTCAGTCTGAGCCACAAACATCTCTTGCCTCTATTACTAGGGTAACCTCCACAGTGGCCCCCCCTTTGCTTGCATTCTTGTCCCCAATCATCTATTCAACACAGCAGCCAGAGTGATCCTGATAAGTCATAAGTCACTTTGTGCCACTTCTCTGCTCAAGACCTCAATAATGATCCATCTCAGAATAAAAGTCAAAGTTCTTGTTATAGCCTCTGAGGCCCTCTATGATCTGGCTCTCCTCTACCTTTTTGAGCTCATCTCCTACTATTCCCCCTGTACTCTACTATTCCACTCACCTCATTGCTATTCCTTAAAGATGCCAAGCCTATCTCCACATCAGAGCCTTTGTATTTTCTGAACTGTCTGCCTGAGATGGCCAGATATTTGCAGAGCTTGCCCTCACACTTCATTCAGGTGTCTTCCCAATTGTCTCCTTGGTGCCATAGCAGAAAGAATACATACATATACCCACTCCTGTTGGTTACTCTCTGCCCCCTTACCCTGCTTCGGTCTTTTTATCAATTATTACCATCTGACATATTTCTTTGGTTACTGTCTGCCCCCTCCCACTAAAAAAGGCTTCTTTTCACTTAAAAAATTCATGTTGAAAAATCTTAGTTTCTCTACGACTTTGAATACACATCCTCTGGCTGACTTAAGAATCTCTACGACTTCAAATACACATCCTCTGGCTGACTTAAGAATCGTCCCACATTTTCCTCTATCCAGATCATTTATAGTTGCAGTCAGAGTGGCACTTCAGAGAGCTTCCCAACCCTCTTGAATTGTCTTTTTGTAGAGTCTCATGCTATGGACTTGGACATCAGACTTTTCTCAGCCATCCCCCTTCTGGAGGTCAAAGACCTTTGCTCATTCTCTCTTTAGGTTTTTATCACTTCTACTTCCCAAAAGATTCCCCCTGTTGGTTAGAATTAGTTATAAAGCCACAGTCCTTCTAGTTATTTTCTCTAGGCTTGGGAAATTGGCAGCACAATTTAGTAACTTCCCAGCTCCTCTATGGTCAGGTGGCCTATAACATCTCATACAGAATACCTATAATAACTATTCTCAGATTCAAAGATTTCCAAACCTATGCATTTCTTAAAAAATAATATTTCTTTAAAAATACTATATCACAATAAAATAATAAATGTATAAATAATATGTGCATACATTTCTTAAAATATTTCTTTAAAATATAAGTATAATAAAAATAATTATATATAATATTAAGATAATATTTATTTAAAATAATATATGTACATAGTATAAAATCAACTAGTATAAATGCAAATTGAGTAAAAACTGAGATTCCCTCTGTTTTTTTTTATTAGTTCTCCAGTTACTCTCCAGAGGCAACCACTTTCCTCAGTTCTTTGTGGACCTTTCAAAGAAAACTCCATTATTTGGGGGAAATGATCCACATCCATTGTTTTAAAAGAAAATCAAACAATTCAGAAACAAACAAAAAGAACTTTTAAAAAATCTAAAATAAAATGACACCAACCAGAGATAACCATATTAATATTAAAATCCCTCTAGATTCAAGACATCCCCCTCTCTCTCCAATAGCATATAAATGGAACTTACTGTACGTGTTATTCTATTTTCTGCCTTTTTCACTTAATGGAATGCCATGGACTTCTTTCCATGTCAGTACCTATAAATCTAAGTGAATGTCAATTTAATATACACTATGACTTTACCTCCTCTTCTAGAAGATATGCTCCCTTTTTAAAAAAAAGATTTTATTTATTTGTTTAGAGAGAGAGAGAGAGAGAGAGAGAGAGAGTGTGTGTGTGCATGAGTGGGGGGAGGGGCAGAGGGAGAGGGAGAGAGAATATCAAGCAGACTCTGCGCTAAGCACAGAGCCCAATGGGGAGCTTGATCTCACTAGCCTGAGATCATGACCTGGGCTGAAATCCAGAGTCAGAGGCTTAACTGTATGAGCCACCCAGGCACCCCACGATATGCTCCTTTTAGATAGGGCAGCCCCTTCTGCCTCTGGGATTTAGGCTTGTCCCACTAAATTCCAATGAGTACTGTGATCCCACATGTATTGCCCCACATTAGACCTTCAGGATGGCTTTGTATATCACATGGATTGAGTCATAGGAATTCCTGGATCTAAGTTTTATTTCCACTTTTTAAAAGATTTTATTCATTCATTCATTCATTCATTCATTTATGAGAGAGCAAGAGTGAGAGAGAGCACAGCAGTGGGGGGAGCAGCAGAGGGAGAGGGAGAAGCAGGTTCTCCACTGAGTAGGGAGCCCAATGCAGGGCTCGATCCCAGGACCCTGGGATCATGATCCAAGCCAAAGGCAGATGCTTAACCAACTTGAGCCACCCAGGAGCCCCTCCAGTCACTTTTCTAATCATTATTCTCATAGCAGAATTATTTCTTGTTAGGCCCTTCAGAGTCATATTGAAGTTAGAAAAATCATAAGTAGGTCTCACGGAACAATGTTCTAAGAGAAATACCTAGGTATCATTGATTTTTAAAAAAGATTTATTTATTTTAGAGAGAAGTGTGAGCAGGGGAGGGGCAGAAGGAGAAGGAGACAGAATCTAAAGCAGACTCCCTGCTGAGTGCAGAGCCCAGTGGGGGGTGGGGGGTGAGGGTGGGGGCTCTACCACACGACCCTGAGATCATGACCTAAGCCAAAAACAAGAGTCAGATGCCTAAACAACTGAGCCACCCAGGCACCCCTCATTAAATTTTAACACATATTTATTGAGCATCTATTATGTGACAAGCACTGTTGTAGCAATAAACAAAAATCCTTGTCCCTGTGAAACTTATTTTCTAGTGGGACAAGACAGTAACCAAAGAAATGTGTCAGATGGTGATAAATGTTAAAAAAAAGTGAAGCAGGGTAAGGGGCAGAGAGTGACCACAGGAGTGGGTATATGTGTGTGCTATTTCAGTAATGGTATTAGGGAAGGCTTCTCTAATGAGAAAACAATTAGAAAAAGACATAATGAAGTGAGGGGCAAATCCTGCAAACATATGGGGAAACAGCATTCCAGGCTAAGGGTTCAGAACATAAAAAGGCACTAATTTGGGGATATGCTTAACATGTTTAAGGAACAGCAAAGAGGTGTTTGTGGCTGGATCAGTGTGGAGAGAGTAGTAGGAGATTAGGAATGAACCAGAAGAGGGGTGCCTGGGTGGCTAAGTTGTTAAGCATCTGCCTTCAGCTCAGGTCATGGTCCCAGGGTCCTGGGATCGAGCCCCACATCTGGCTCCCTGCCCAGAGGGAAGGCTGTTTCTCCCTCTCACACTCCCCCTGCTTGTGTTCCTTCTCTCGCTGACTCTCTCTGTCAAATAAATAAATAAAATCTTTAGTTCTGCATGGAGCACTGGGTGTTATATGCAAGCAATGAATCATGGAACACTACATCAAAAACTAATGATGTAATGTATGGTGATTAACATAACATAATAAAAAAATAAAATAAAATAAAAAATAAAAAAGAATGAACCAGAAGACAATCACCAGCTGATGTGAATAATGTCAGGAGGGTGAAAGTCTTCAATGAGCTGAGGCTAGAAGGAAATGTCTAGGATGAAAGCATGAGGCTTCATGAGTTATGTTCTGAGTAAGAACAAAGTCAGGGGAGAGGTATCCTCCTCAGGACTGAAGGAATAATGTTAATAGAAGACAGGAGCTGCAGAACTCCAAATTTGTTGTCTTCTCTGAAAAAGACAATGAGCTTAAGACTGAAAATGTTAGAAAAGAACTTTAGTGAGAGGCAGCAGAAGCCCAAAATTGAGAGTGTAAGAGAATGCATAGATGCTACATAAATAAGTTTGAAACTCCTTACTCAGATGACTGTGTTCCCAGTGGAGAGAACTTAGGAAAAAGAGCATGTATGCACACATGCGTGTGCACACGCACACAGAATACTATGCTTTCATGGCAGATTTTGAGGAAACAGAGCAAATAAGAGAGGATCTGTAAACAAGGAAATAGATACTTATTTTGATTTCTAAAACTGGCAGAAAGTTAGATTCTGGACATGATAAATTTGTGATGATGTTTATATCAAATAAGACCATCAAATGGAATATTAAAGGGATGGTTTAGGTGAACTGAATAGAATTTGTAGTGGTTGCCAGGGCCAGTAATGATCTTTGGGACCCAACATGGGTTCACTAGGAACAGGCATGTCTAACTTTAACTCCTTCTTTGACAGGGTTTCTAGATTGGTAAATATGGAAACATGGTGGGCAGAAAATCTGGAGAGCATCAAAGCATTTGAAGGGACTATCACTTGGGTATTGAGTTGGAAGTAATCTGCTGGTGGTGTGCTATAGAAGTGTGTCTTGATCAATGATTTTATTGATGATTTGTATATATAGAAAGCCTATTTACTAGACTTAGATATGAAATAAAGCTGAGAAGACTAGCAAGTATCTTGGATGACTGAATTAAGATCCTAAAATAATTTGACTTAATAGAATGATGGACAGAATTTAACGCAATGAAATTTAATAGAGTAAATACATGATTTTGCACTTGAGCACAAAAAGAACTCATAATAAGGAGCTTTAAGTTTTGACTGTAAATTCTCCAATGCGATGTGTGAGATGGCTGCCCTAAGAGCAAATGTGACCTTAAGACCTCATCATGCTAGAAGGACATCTGTAAGATACTAGACAGTGAGTTCTCTGGAGTCAGGGACTATATTAAACTTGTTCAGTGTCATATGTCCATGATCTAGCATGGTGTTTGCTGCATGGTGTACACTCACTGCCTGAATAATGTGGTTTTTCTGCTTTATTCTGCCTTGGTCAGCTCACAGCTAGATTCCTTTTTAAAAAGATTTATTTATTTATTTGAGAGAGAGAGAAAAAGATAGGTGGGGGGGCAGAGATAGAGGGAGAGAGAGAATCCTAAGCAGACTCCCTGCTGAGCACAGAGTCCAACGCAGGGCTCAAACCCACAACCACAAGACCATGACCTGAGACAAAATCAGGAGTTGCATGCCCAACCAACTGAGCCACCCAGGTGCCCCTTATAGCTAGATTTCTATTGTCACTTCTGGCCATTACACTTTGAGAGGGATACTGAAAGTCAGGAAAGTGACTGGGATAGTGAAAGGAACAAAAAACATATCCTATTGAGTCAATCAATAAATGTTTACTGAGCGTCTACTATGTGTTAGATAAAACATGAACAGTCCCTGTCCTCATGGTGCTTACATTTAGCTGGAGAGATAGACAAATTTATAAACAGATATATAATCATCTTTCAGGGAGTGATGTGCACGATGAAAAAAAAATGAATCAGGGTAAAAGGATAGTGATGGAGATGAGGTGGGGGTTCTTTTAGACACAATGGTCAGGGAAGACCTCTCTAAGGAACTTATACTTGAACAAAATGAAGTAAGGAAACAAATCTTGCTATTATCTGAGGGAGGAGCATTTCTGGTAGTGGGAAGAGAAAGGATAAAGACCCTGAGACAGGAATATGTTGTTCACGTTTGAGGAAAAGAGGAGGCCATGTAGAGAAGATTATGTTAGAGAAAAAGCTTCTTAGAAGAAAATTCACAAAATCTGGGAACATTTAGACTGAATGGTGGGGGAGAGGGAAGGGTGGAGCTATGGAAAGAGAAGGAAGGGGTATTTATAGGTATGTGATGCGTAAGAGTTCAGACCCATTTTGGAAGGCACCCCTGGACTCCCACTGGATCAATGAGTTGAATCTACCAGAAGAAAAATTTCCATTCAATAAAAAGCCTTTCTATCAGAGCTATTCAAGATGGATTGGGCTATCTTATACAACAGTGATCTCCATGTCACTGGAGAGATTCGAGCTGACAAGAGGCTACTTCCGCACTTGGAGGGAGCTAAGGGGCAGGAAAAGACATGAAAGGGATATTCCAGGCTCAGCAGGGGATTAGATTAGATGAGCTTTAAGGCCTAAGAATCTAGTGGTCTAAACCTGTTTCCTGAAATAACATTCCCTTGATACAAACTATGGTCAAGGTAAATACTTGCTCACTGGTGAATCCAAGATTACACACAATGCTCAAGCTGAATTTAATAGTCAAGACACTGAGTCAGAATGTCAGAAAGCATCTGAAGGCCTTTTTACATAATATATGAGTGAAAAGGGTCTAGGAGGCATCAGATTTACTGAGGTTAATACTGTTTGGCTGAAGGGATGCCTGGGTGGCTCAGTCAGTTAATCATCTGCCTTCAGCTCAGGTCATGATCCCAAGGTCTTGGGCTCAAGCCCCACGCTGGGCTCCCTGCTCCATGGGGAGCCTGCTTCTCCCTCTGCCTCTGCCTCTGCCTCTGCCTGCCACTCCCCCTGCTTGTGCTCTTTTGCCCTCTCTCTGACAAATAAATAAATAAAATCTGTAAAATACCGTGGCTACAGAAAGGTCCGTAAGCCTATGTTACTAGTGATAACTAAGGATAGGATAGTTCCCCCACCCCTGCCTTTTTTCCTTAAACAACTAAAGTATCATTTAGGAGAAATGGAACTGAACTAAATTGTCACTAAGCCAGACTTTTAATCAGCTTGGGCTGGCCTCTCTGCTACCCAACAATTAGCATGTTACTCATGTAAAGGAAAAATGGGAGCAAAGACACTTAGGAAAGGCCACTGCCACTCTGGACTCTTTGCAATGGCCATCCCCAGCTCCAATCACAGGAGGATTTCTAGCCATTCTAGCTCACATTCCCTGATGGCAGCATTGTAAATAATCAGCACTATTTGCTTCTGTTTCAAAACATGTCCTCCTCATCATTCAAAAACTCATTATTCTTCAATGCTGAGCCTACAGGGGCAGCTCAATTATGAGGTCATTCTGAAAGAATTCTGAAAGAAAAAAAAATGCATCTGCCTGAATGGTTAGAATGGGTTGTTAGAATGGGCCTGAATATATCAAATAACTGTGCAGCCCTCCACTTCCTTCTGGATCAACCTCAAAGACAGCTTTTTAAAAAAAAAAACTATAGAATTATTGAGTTAAATTTTAAAAGTTTAGTCTTCAGTGACTTAGACAAATGTGTTAGAGGTCCATGGTGCATTTGAAATGATCAAATAGCGTCTTCCAACTGTGGAGGCCCAGGGAATGAAAAAAGGATCACTTAATATTAGGTTGAGAAAAGCAGAATTAAGCAGGTAGATTTTTTTTCTCAGCCCCCTCCCCCAAAAAGAGACTCAACAAAATATATACATTTACATTCTCCTTTCTTTTGGATTGAGCAAATGCTTTCCTCTGCTAGTATGGTTGATAAATAATGGAGCACAGAGAAGTATAAATAAAAAAGAAAAGAACTCACAG
Organism: Eumetopias jubatus; assembly: GCF_037043125.1. Classification (NCBI taxonomy): domain Eukaryota; kingdom Metazoa; phylum Chordata; class Mammalia; order Carnivora; family Otariidae; genus Eumetopias; species Eumetopias jubatus. The sequence goes on from NW_028274817.1 coordinate 10,950,549, forward strand.
AAAAGGACTTGAGCAAGCAATTCACAGTTGAGGAAATGCAAAGGACCTATGTACATATGAAAATATGTTCAACCTCAGTAGTGATCAGAGAAATACAAATTATAACTCTAATAAGATACCATATTGCCTAAAAGGTAGGAAAATTTTTAAAGACTGATAATATCTCCAGAGTGGATGAAGCTCTGAGAAAAATGGCATTCTTATGTATTGGTCAACTAGTACAACTTCTTTGGAGGGGAAATTGGAAATATCTGTCCTTGTTATCAACAACATATCCTTTGACTAAATTTCACTCCTAGGAATCTGTCCTATGAAGATACTCATATAAGTGCGGAAGAATATATGTATAAAGTCGAATCTCTGCAGCAGTATTTGAGAATAAGCTATAGCTCCATTAGTGAGGAAATGGTTAAATAAAATATAGTACCTACTCTAGAACACTAATGTTGCCATTACAAAAAATTAGTAGATCTACATTACTGATGTACAAGACTGTCCACAATATATTGATATATTGCTTAGTGAATTCAGCAAGTTGTTTAATTGCATTCATCATAAACCCTACTGTTGTGTGTATATACACACATATATACACAATTCCTGTGTATATACAAGTGAAAATGTAGAAAATGAGTAAAAAAAAATCCTTCATTTTACAAGTGTATGCACATCAATAAATTAATAGCTAACATTTATTGAGCACTTCTTATATACTAGAAATTCTTATAAATGTTTTATAAGTATTAACTCATGTAATCTCCATAACAACCCGAGGAGGTCAATACTACTGTTACCCATATTTTATAGATGAGATAACAGGGGCATAGAGAGGCTAGAGAACTTGCTCAAGGTCAATGCGGCTAGTCTGCAATCCTGCTCTAGAGCCAGTGTTATGGTGCATTCTTACTTTTTTTAACAATTCACATGCATTTCTTTTATACATTTTAATCTCCTGCAATTCCTATACCCAGAAGTAACCATAATAACATGTTGGCATCTTTTCTTCCAGTTTTTTTCTATTCACTTGTAATGAGATCACACAGTATACATAGTTTTGTATTTTTTTCTCAATTTATATTATTTCACAAACTCTTCCCATGATATTTTCATGATAACCCAAAGAAAATTCCCAATCTTTATAAATATATCTATATATTTTAAATATTTTATTTATTTATTTGACACAGAGAGAGAGACAGAGACAGAGAGAGAGGGAACACAAGCAGGGGGAGTGGGAGAGGGAGAAGCAGGCCTCCCGCTGAGCAGGGAGCCCAATGTGGGGCTTGATCCCAGGACCCTGGGATCATGACCTGAATGGAAGGCAGACACTTAATGACTGAGCCACCCAAGCGTCCTATAAATATATTTTTAAGGATGCATAATGTTACATCATTTGCAAGTATTGTACATTTACTTACACATTCCCCCACCATTATTTCTAACATTTATTATAAAAGATAACATGACAATTCTGTGCATAATTTTTAGTCTTCTTCCCTTCAGATAGACTCTCTCATAAGTGAAGTTACTGGGTCAAATGGAACACAGATTTTTAAGGCTTTTGTTACATATTGCCAAATTTATTTTCTTTTTCTAAAACGATGCCCCTTCTGGAACCTCAGTAACCCTTTCCTGTAATGTCCTAGAGCACTTATTAGCTATAGGAGTCTTTCCACATACACGTATTTTTTTAAAAGATTTTATTTATTTATTTGATAGAGAGAGACAGCAAGAAAGGGAACACAAGCAGGGGGAGTGGGAGAGGGAGAAGCAGGCCTCCCGCCTAGCAGGGAGCCTGATGCAGCGCTCTACCCCAGGACCCTGGGATCATGACCTGAGCCAAAGGCAGATGCTTAACAACTGAGCCACCCAGGCACCCCTCCACATACATATTTTATTTGTATTTGATAGTCATATATATTGTGAAATGACTACCACAATAAGATTAGTTTATACATACATCACCTCACCTAGTTACCATTTCAGGTACACAGGTTTTAAAAATTCAAGAAGGGCAAGGCTTAACCTGAAGACCTAAATCTTCAATGGCAGCATTTTACAGTACAATGGCAACAAGAGAGAGAAGGGTTGGGAGTATGGGACCTTCCTGGCACCTCTCCTCACACTACTAAGCTTTAGGCTGTTGGGTTGATTTTATTAACAAGTCACTGATATAAATCTCTCACAGCTGTTGAGGGTTCTAGAATTTCTACTGAAAAGGAGCACCAAAAAGCCTTCAACTACAAGATCATCTCTACCTCACTGTAGCCACTCACTTCCAAGGTCAAACCCCAGATCTAATCATCACTAAGTACAGGCAGTCCTCACTGTGCATGGCAGTGGAGGATGTTGAAAATGACTGTCAGCTGAAAGAGTGCAAAGCAATCTTACTCAGTGGGAGAAACTGAAGTTGTTCTCTGACATTTAAATTTTTTTGTCAAAACATTAAAAAAACTCCTTCACTGTTCATTTCATTATCAGTACATAGGAGAATGAAAAAATTCTGAAACTAGTATTTGTTTCGAACACTGTAATTTAAAACATTAGAAATGTTGGGGCGCCTGGGTGGCTCAGTCGTTAAGCGTCTGCCTTCGGTTCAGGTCATGATCCCAGGGTCCTGGGATCGAGCCCCGCATCGGGCTCCCTGCTCTGCGGGAAGCCTGCTTCTCCCTCTCCCGCTCCCCGTGCTTGTGTTCCCTCTCTCTGTGTCAAATAAATAAATAAAATCTTAAAAAAATTAGAAATGTTGACAGCGTGCTTTATTTCTTTGTAAAAAACATATCAAAGGTGGTTTGAACAGCACTTGCCTTCTCTGCATAACTTCTAATACCAAGAGAACATCTTTTCATGCCTTGGTAAACTGCCATACTCCTTCCAAAGTTTGGATCAGCTTCCAACATTTTATCCTTTGCACACTTGATATTGTGAAATACCTCCATGGATTCCTTCAGTGTGAGCTTCTGCTGGTGTCACTTCCTTTGGGATATCTATTCTTTTTGTCGCAACTTTCCTCATTTATGTTAGAAGCTTCACCTTCACGAAGTTCCTCTATGTAATTCTACATAAGTTCCTCTGCATATCTAGGGTCTCTCGAATGGTGGCAGTGTCAGCACTGCTATGATCTCACAGTCAGCTATTTCTTCTATAACTCCATATACCTTTGATTTGAATTTCACTTTCAGCATTAGATGTTTTGGTTTCTTTGCTGCGCTTTCCTCTTTGTTGGCCAATTCCCCCTTTTCTGAGTATCCATTTTTGTCAAATGTCATGTGGGTTTATCACTGTGAATCGAGAAGGTGACACACAAGTATAGGGTTTGCTCTCTGCATGAAATGAATAACATGAATCAGCGACGCCAAGCACCAACAGACTTTGAAAGAAGTGACGTGAATGTCACTGATCCTTACCGGCACCCATTATTTATGTAGTGAGTTGTGGACAAGTGTGTTGTTGGGTGGTGCTGTTATTTAACTAAACTCTGGTAAATCCATGGGTATGGAAACCATACATCCCACTTACTTTCAGTTTATTCTAAACAAAGCAGCCAGAGCAATCTTTTAAAAGCAGAGATCAGATCCAACACGCCCCTGCTCAAAACACATCAATGACTCTCATTTTCCTCTAAGTCAAAGCCAAAGACCTTCCTGTGATCCGCAAGGCCCTCATGATCGGCCCCTCCTCTACTACTACGCTTGATCTCACTCCCTCCCCTCCAGCCACACTGGCCTCCTTGCTATTCTGTGGACACACCAACCATTCTCCTGTCTCAAGGCCTTCCCATTAGCTGTCCCATAGGCTGTCCCCTTGGCCTAGGTCTCTCCGCCCCCCCCCGCCCGATGTCTACCTTTCCTCACTTTTTTCAAGTTTTTGAACAAAACTGATTTTCTCATGCAGAACTATGCTAACCACCCTACTTAATCCTGCAACCTACTTCCTGCTCCCAACCCAGCATGCCTGATCCACCTTGCCTGGCTCTGCCTTTTTTTTTTTTTTCCAGTAGCACTTATTACTATCTAACATACTACACATTTTACTTAGTTTTAAATATCTATTGTTCATCATTTCTCTCCCCTCACAATCATGTAAGTTCCATGAAGGCAGAAAGCTTTTATGTGTGATTCACTGCTGTTTTCCAAGTAGCTAGGAGAGTGCTTAGCATACAGTAGGTACAGAGTAAATAATTATTGACTGTATAAATAGGATAAGCCATACCACTATTCCTAAGCATGTTCTTCTCAAACCATATGTTGCAAATATTTTTCAGAAAATAAGATCACCCTAGGTATATGGACAAGGATTGATTTTGGGGGAAAAAAACCCCAAATAGATAAAATGTTAAGTTATATGTCTTGCAGAATCTCCTGAGATAAGGTTAACCCCAGGAAATTTATCCAATTAAGTGAGACCATGAAACTTATCACAGTTCCTTTTAAGAGCAGCAAAACTCATCATTCTCTCTTCTAAGAGTTCCAGCCATTTCTTAAGTGAACACCTGTAATTTAAATCTTTTACCAACTAAAATAGATTTTGGGAAGAGATGTGAATCTTTTCTTAAGCCAGGACTACTGATTCAAATCCCCAAAGGTATCCATAGTTCCTTTCTAGTTTACCTCAACCCTTAGTGGGGGCCACAAACACTACCATTATGCTTAAAAGGAGAGCTCCAAGAGTCTTTGATTATCATCTTCCACACATAAACAGATGGGGCTTTTTTACCTTTAAGCAAAGGGACTCCTAATCCTCATCTATTGCTTACTGTTCTAATTATCAGAGAGCATTTCCTCATTCATAATCTGCCTGCAAGTGAAGGTCACTTATCTTCTCTTCCTCCTACAGAGATTAACTGATCTTCATCTTGATTCATATATTCAACTCTAATTCATTCTTTTCATCCCCAAACTGAATAACACGAATTCATATTACTTTCTTCATATAGATCTTATTTTCCAGTCCTTTAAAATGTCTTTTTAAAAAAAATTCTCCATCCACTGGGTGGGATGACCTTTTTGATGCGGACCAGGCCACATTTTTCACCTACTAAGCTGATTTCTTGTGGTAGCAATACTTCCTAACTTGTGTAAGTATCTCAAGTGTAGATACTGGGGAACAGTCCGGTCATTCAGAAATGCCTATTTTTGTCTTGGATCAAACTCTCACTTTCTTGGTGTTAGAAGACTCCTAGTTTTGCACCTAAAATATTCCTGAAAACATATACTGAAGTCCAGTGTTTTCCCCACTTGGAATTCCAGAAATGATTCTGGGAAATGAGGTCTCCATGAGAATATTTTAATTCATGTTATTTTGATGCTTCTCTAAACAAGACCTTTATGTAGGCATGCTATGAATCATCTGGATGGCCACCTTATAATAGGATTGACATATGATTCCTGGGCTCGACTCCGCTTTTGATTTAAGATCGAGGAGATGCCAACCAGTGATACTTGGATTGTAGTGGGCTTATGGGTAAAGAAGAGAAATAAAGGCCAGATGTGTGTTGTAAAAGTAAAGGTTTCATGCTAGTATGAATGGGCAAAAAAGGAGGGATGGCTGGGTTACCACTCAGTAGGAAGCATCCCATTTTTTATTTAAGCTAATTTAAATCAAATTCCTGCCACATACAACACAAAGAATCTAGACTAAAGCAACTTCTAAATAAAACCTGTAAAAGTTTAAAAGTAGGCCCACAAATAGAAAAGACTGGAAACAATTCTAGAGTCTGTCAGATAGAATAGGTGAAATAAACAATGGCATGTATATTCCCACCATAGGATGCTCATCAGCTGTAAAAGAGAATGAGGACACTCTTACTACACTGATATAGAAAATTCACCAAGATATACTATGAAGAGAAAAGTGCATGGTGCAAAACAGTATATAATAGTATGTTGTCATTTGTTTAAGAAAGGGGTAAAAACACAGATGTTTGCTTTCATTTCATAAAGAATCACTGCCTATAGGATTGGGGGGCAGGGTAAATGGACTTTTACCAGACTTTTCTGGGGATTCCTTGTTATATCACTTTGACTTTTGGACCATGTAAACGCATTACCTATTCAAAACCATAATAGTAGCAAATATATCAACAGATTATTAGAGGGAGGCATCTGTTTCCAGTGAGCTAGGAAATATAACCCCTTATTAAACTTTTCCCTTAGACACTCTCTTCTGTGATCTATTTCTAGTATTTGGTATTTTTTCCTTTACAATTGAATACAGTTTTCTACCTGAGAATGCCCAGAGCAGCTGGTTGCCTCAACAAACTCATCTCTTCTGAGAACAGTTTGAATAAATCCAACCAGAAAGTAAATTATGTATGTTTTCAACATTTAGTTGGAATTAGAGTGAATTAGAGTATTTAGATAAAATTTGAATCCCATTAGTTAGTTATTAAAAGGATAGTAATATTATATTTGAAGAGGAAGGGACTACCAAAATACTTTTCTACACTGAATTAATCGTCCCCAACCAAGGTAGATAATAGTTAAGACTAAGTCAGTTGTCATCATTTCAACATTACTTTTACCTTTTTGTTGATTACTCAACATTTCGATTTTATAGGTAAATCTTGCTTGGTTACCTTACAACAAAATTTAACAGTATTCTTATTCATTTGGAGCTTTGACTTTATCTATAGTAAGGGTTCTTAACCTAGGACCCACAGGTAGAATTCAGAGAATCTATTAACTTGGGTAGGAAAAAATTACAACTTAATTCTACTAAACTCATTGAAATGTAGCAGTTCCTTTCGTCATGCTGTAAGCAACAGACCAAAGTAACATTAACAAAACCTATGACTTGGTCACCAATAGAAATCACAGATACTTTCCTATCACATTAGACTTATAGATATCTCAAAATATCATCATGCTCATTACTACTTAAAAATTATAGACCTACCAATAAATCTCGTTATTTACTAAGTTCATAAAGATATACCTATATCTATGTAAAACTATATTACAGATTTTCAAATAGTTGGATAACTTTTTCCATGTGATTATCTTCTCAGTAATCCTATGTATTTTATTTGTGAAATAAGTGTAAATCTCCATGACCTTGGATTAGGCAATGGTTTCTAAGACATGACACCAAAAGTGTAAACAACTATTAAAAAAGTAGAAATATTGGACTTCATTAAAATTAAAAACTTTTATGATCCAAATGACACCATTAAGAAAATGAAAAGACAACCCCACAATATGGAAGAAAATATTTGCAAATCATATATCTGACAAGAGACCTGTTTCTACAACATATAAAGAACTCTTGCAAACCAATAATAAAACTACAACCCAATTTAAAAATGGGCAAAGCATTTGAATATACATTTCTCTAAAGATATAAAAGTGGCCAATAAGCACGTGAAAGGGTGCTCAAAATCATTAGTCATTAGGGAAATGCAAAGCAAAACCACAATGAAATACTACTTTACACCCACTAGGATCGCTATAATTTTTAAAAAGTCAATAGCAAGTGTTGGCATGGATGACAGAAATAGGCAGCCCACATCACTGGTGGGAATGTGAAGTGATGCAGTCACTTTAGAAAACAGTTTGGCAGCTCTTCAAAGGTTAAACATAGAGTTATCATGTGACCTGGCAATTTCTAAATACATGCCCAAGAGGAATGAAAACATATGTCCACACAAAAATTTGTACACAGGTGTTCATTGCAGCAGTTTTCATAATAGCCCAGAGGTGGAAATAACCCAGATGTCCATCATCTGGTGAATAGGTAAACAAAATGTGGTATCTCCACACACTAGACTATGATTCTGCCAAATAAGCCAGACACAAAAAGACAAATATTGTATTATTGCACAAACATGAGGTAACCCCAACAGTCAAATTCATAGACAGAAGTAGAATAGCAGTTACCAGGGATGGGGGGAGAGGAGAATTGGGCATTATTGTGTGTAATGGATACAGATGATGAAAAATTTGGGAGATGGTTAGTGGTGATGGTTGCACAACAGTATCAATGTACTTAATGCCACCAAACTGTAGCTTAAAAAAAATGGTTAAATTGGTCAATTCTAAGTTATGCATATTTTACCACAATAAAAAAAAAGGAATGAAGTACTGATACATGCTATAGCATGAATGAACCTTGAAGACATTATGCTAAGTGAAAGAAGCCAGACACAAAATCTACACATCACATTATCTCATTTATATGCTATGTCCAGAAGAGGCACATCTATAGTGCTAGGAAGTAGACAGGTGGTTGCCCAGGGTAGGACAGCAGTCCGTTTCTCTCTGAGTGAGAGAGAGAGAGAGAGAGAGAGAGAGCATGTGTAAGCAGGGGAGGGGCAGAGGGAGAGGGAGAGAGAGAATCCCAAGCAGACTCCAAGCTGAACGTGGAGCCTAACATGGGGCTGCGTCTCACAACCCCAAGATCACAACCCCAGCAGAAACCGAGTCAGATGCTTAACTGACTGAGCCACACAGGTGTCCCTGAGCCTGCCTTTCTGATTGTGAAATAGTAGCCCTGGACTAGAATCTGGGGCAGAGCGAGCCCTCATCTTCTTAGCCGCACCTAAGGATAGAGCTGCTACCACTAACCTGGGGTAAGGCGGGGGTTGGGAGCAGGTTTGGCTTAAATGACACAGACTCTCATTTTTCTTACCAAGATTTAGTAGATTTTCTTGAATAAACATTTCTCCAATTTCCAGAGACTTTAAATGTTTGTGTGTGTGTGTTTAATAATTTTTACCCGTTAAATAGTTGTTTTGCTGGGGGAATGTGCCAACCTTCTCTCACTGCCATTCCAGAAGTCTCTCTTCCAATTTTTTTTAACCTCTTGTTTTCCTCTTGCCTAACTACATCATCCAGTATGTCCAGAATAATGTTAAATAGTAAAAGTAAACATCTGGGTCTTGTTCCATACTTTAAAGAGAAAGGAAGGTTTAATTTCAATTACTCTGTCATTAAAGCTTAATTGCATCGAAAAATCCTAAAGAACAGAATTTTGAGCTCCCTGCCTTAAGGAGCCATACTCAGAGTCCCTAAATCATGCAAGGTACCCTGCACACTGAGAAGAGTAGCTCCTTATTTAGGGTGGTTTGTTCACAAGTATAGGCAAATAGTTCCAATGGATTTCTTGCTTCTGGTTTGACCTCAGGTGACTTCTCTTGGCTTAAACATTTGGTCCTCCACTAAGCACATCTTTAAAGTGACCACAGCCTGGGGCCGCCTATGAGTAATTTCTTAAGAGACCTTGCTTTATAAATATGACCTGTCTCTTCTGTCTTATCAGTCTATTGTCCACTGTTATCATTCCCTTGGCCAACAACATGCTCAGGTTTTAAGTAGCCTGAAATAACCTTCCCTTATAGCTGCTACTCTTTTGAGTTACTGTTGCCTCTATCCCTCTTGTTTCACGGCGCATGTTGAAAGGGTTCCTTTTCCTTTATTGTCTCTCCTGACTTACCTTCACTTGCTACTTAGCCTCTTATTTAATTCATCCCAAATTCTCTGAGGTCTCTAAAAGTGACTTCCTGGGCGCCTGGGTGGCTCAGTCAGTTAAGCATCTGCCTTTGGCTCAGGTCATGATACCGGGGTCCTGGGATCAAGTCCCATTATTGGGCTCCCGGCTCTGCGAGGAGCCTGCTTCTCCCTCTCCCTCTGCCTACCACTCTCCCTGCTTGTGTGCTCTCTCTCTCTCTCTGTCAAATAAATTAATAAAATCTTAAAAAAAATAAAAATAAAATAAAAGTGACTTCCTAATGGCCTCATCTCTGTCTTCATTTTCCAGATCTTTTTACTGCCTTTGAGCCCATGGACCACACCTTCCACTTTCAAATTATTTTGCCTCCCTTGGCTTCATTGACAATGTGCTCCCTATCCCCCTGTTCATTCCTTCAGGTTCCTTTGCTAGAATTCTTCCCAAACTCTCAGTAAGTGTGGCTTCTCCTGTATTATGTCCTGGCAACATCATCCTCCCAGAAACCCTGGGAAAGCACTATCTGTGTTTCACAGTTAAAAATATAATAAATAAAAATAAAACATTTTTGCATCCTAAACATATAACTTGGAATCTGGTATCTCTCCTGAACTCTCCCTTGTTTCTTAACTGCCTCTTAAACATTTCTATCTCCATACGTCCTCCAGAGAAGAGAAATGAGCTCTTGCCACTTGGCTAGATATTGTGCTAGGTATTTTCTGTTTTTGCTCCCATTTAATCCTCTCACTAATTCTATAAGGCAGATATTATTGCCCTAGACCTATAGATATGGAAAACGAGAGTCAAAAGAAAAATTCCTTATGAAAAGCCAACGCCACATGTTTCCAATTTCTATTGTCACGCTCTTTTTGAAAATGCACCACTACAACTTATGGGCAATATGTTCTAAAACCAAACTCACAACTCCCCTCTACTCTAAAATCAATTCTTCCCCCAGCTTTTTATATTTCTGCTGATGATGCCATCACTGCTCCATTCAGTCACACTGGAAATTTTAGAGTCCTCCTCAACTTCTCTCTCTTCTTCTCTGCCCACATCCAACCAGTGCTCTTGTCTGATGCTGCCTTTTCATTTTCTCCATCTGCCCTTCTCCTTTGTAGATCGACTTCTACCACCTTGATCTAGGCACCTCTCTTGGTACTTATTTTGTGGTATCTAGTTTCACTTACCTCCCCTTAGTACTGTCCAATCCACTTGTCCATCTTCCTCTAAGGCAAGTTCCATCTGTCTCTAGGCTCTGTTTTCCCATCTGTAGTTGAAAGGATTGGTTGGATTATAATGGAGGTTCCCAACTTTTTCACAATCCAAAACTCCTTTTGTTTTTAACTTGTGGAGTCCATGATTAGAAAAAAAAATTTCTAATGTTAAAATGTTCATTTGCTAAGAAACAATTAACAATTAACAATTAACTTGCTTTCCCATTAAATGTTGTTGTCACTGTCGTAGTCATGGTCCTTGTCGGTGCTCTGCGCTCAGCAGGGAGTCTGCTGGAGATTCTCTCCCTTTGCTCCTCCCCCCACTCACTCTCTCACTCTAAAATAATAAATAAACCTTTAAAAAATAAAAATAAATAATCAGACTTTCATAACTGCCAATCAATGCTTCTGATCACTGTCCTAGTTTGATCAATTTTAGCCCAAAACAAATAAAATTGATATCGTAGTTGAAATGTACAGTCTTAACATGTACAGCCTGAGAAGTTCATGACTCCCTTTAGTCTTTCCGAAATCTTGACAATCCCTCCAGAACCTTCAGCGTGGTTGCCAGTGCCCCCTGGATGGTGACCATTGGGTAAGTAATCTCTAAGGAATCTTTCAGCCCTGCCAGTCTGTGATTCCTAAAGTATAGCACTGATCATGTATCTTCCCTGTTGATTATTCTGTAAGGGCTCCCCATTGCCTCCTAAATTAACTACAAACTACTTAGCCTGGAATTCAAAGCCTGCCACGCTCCAGCCCTAACATAATGTTTTTTTAAATTGTGAGCTGACAGCCGTGCTTGCATGAGCAACAAACTATTAAGTGCAAGCATACATGCAGAGTTTACTGTTCTAATCACAAATAAAACTGACAACAAAGTTAATCTGACACATACTTAATGATATACCTAATGGTTATTGTGTTGGGTGGTAATTAGTCATAAATGGTAAGCAGTTCGCATAAATGATTGTAATTAGTATTACTTTTCCACACTCAGCCCAATTTTTCCAGTTTCCTTCCATACTATTAGTTCTTCAGCATCCCTAATCAGCATCCGTGCTGACAATTTTCGCTGATACCATGTACCATTTAATCATCATCATCACATACATGCGCACACTCTTCCATACATTATGAGACAAAAGGTCCTGGCTCTTCCTCTCCAGCAGCTGAGGTTTTGCTGTGCTCCCACCCCCACTGCCTCCTGCTGCCTGGGACTGAGGTCCCCATGATAGGGTCACGTGCTTTTTCTCTTTTCTCCTGCCCAGCCCCCAAGCCCAAAGCCTCTTCTACTCATCCCTATACTTGGGGTGCTCTGAGTGGCTCATCTCTATTTCAACACCAGAAGGCTCGAAGCTGCAGAAATTCAGTCCCTTACAATTATATTGTTTCAGAGAGCAGAGGAAAAGCTACATTACATTTCCTGGATTGTGTTGATGGAGGGGAAAGGTCAATAAGAGAAGGGCCTTTCAGGGTTGTCAATCTTGGATAGAAAGCATAATAAAGGGAGGTGGCAGACACTGGGGGCTCAGAGAGGAGAGATGTATTTACATCAGAATACGGTCATGGCTAAAACTTTAGAATTCCAAACACAGGTATTAAAATGAAGGCAAATAAGATCTCAATTATACAGTTTTTGAAAATATTCAGGTGATTTCTTAAAGTCAGTACTCATATTTGCTGTATTATGTGCAAAGGCTCCTGAACCAGAAGTCAGAAGAGCAGGAGAGCACTACTGGGCATATTTCCCTTACTGGCTCCCCGTGGGACAGTGGGCAAGCCAATGGCCTCTCTAATTGTGCATCTGTAAAATGGGTTTTAATCCCAATGGTGCTGTTGTTTGCCTAGGTGCCCGGCCTTAAACCCTTAGAGACATCCTCAGTGTCTGTCATGAGACCTCTTATTGGCACCAAGTCCTATAAACATTGGTTCCTAAATAACTTGAATTAATCTACTTCTCTCTATCCTTACTGCCAGCAGCTTAATTGAGGCCACCATCAAATCTCATCTGGACCACTGCGATAGCCTTCTAACTGGTCTCATTTCCATTCATGCTATTTTCAAATCCATTCTCCTCATGGCACCTAGAGTGATCGCTTTTTAAATTTATTTAAAATTTGCATAACATAAAATTAAACATTTTAAACATGCAATTCAAAGGCACTTAGTACATTCCCAATATTATGCAACCATCACTTCTATTTAATTCCTAAACATCTTCATCACTCCAAAAGGAAATCCCATACCCATTAAGCAGTCACTACCCATTCTCCCTTCCCCCAGCCCCTGGAAACCACTAATCTGCTTTCTGTCTCTATAGATTTCCCAATTCTAGATTATTTCATATAAATGGAATCATATGATATGTGACCTTTTCTGTTTGGTTTCTTTCAATTAGCATGTTTTTGAGGTCCATCCGTGTTGTAACATGTTATCAGTACATCATTTCTTTTCACGGCCAAATAATATTCCATTGTATGGATATACCACATTTATTTATCCACTCATCAGTTGATAGACATTTGTTATTTTTTTTCCACCTTGAGGCTAAAGTGAATAGTGCTGATATGGACATTTGTATGCATGCATTTGTTTACATATATGTTTTCAATTTTTTTGTAGAATGGAATTGCTGGTTCATATGGTGATTTTATGTTTAACATTTTGGACCCAAAGTGTTTTCCAAAGTGACTGCACCATTTCACATTCCCACTACCAGCATGTTGGCCATTTATTTATATTCATTGGAGAAATATCTATTTAAGTCCTCTGACTACTCCTTAATCAAGTTGTTTGTTGTTGAGTTATAAGAGTTCTTTATATATTATGGATACTAAACCCTTAATACATAAATGATTTGCAAATATTTTCTCCTATTCTTTAGGTTGTCTTTTTACTATCTTTTTTTTAAATTTAAATTTTTTTATTATGTTATGTTAATCACCATACATTACATCATTAGTTTTTGATGTAGTGTTCCATGACTCATTGTTTGCATATAACACCCAGTGCTCCATTCAGTACGTGCCCTCTTTAATACCCATCACCAGGCTAACACATCTCCCCACCCCCTCCCCCCTAGAACCCTCAGTTTGTTTCTCAGAGTCCATAGTCTCTCATAGTTCGTCTCCCTCTCCGATTCCCCCCTTCATTTTTCCCTTCCTACTATCTTCTTTTTTAAACATATAATGTATTATTTGTTTCAGAGGTACAGGTCTGTGATTCAACAGTCTTACACAATTCACAGCACTCACCATAGCACATACCCTCCCCAATGTCTATCATCCAGCCACCCCATCCCACCAAGCCCCCACCACTCCAGCCACCCTCAGTTAGTTTCCTGAGATTAAGAATTCCTCGTATCAGTGAGGTCATATGATACATGTCTTTCTCTGATTGACTTATTTCACTCAGCATAATACCCTCCAGTTCCAACCACGTTGTTGCAAATGGCAAGGTTTCTTCCTTTTGATGGCTGCATGATATTCCATTGTATATATATAGCACATCTTCTTTATCCATTCATCTGTCGATGGACATCTTGGCTCTTTCCACAGTTTGGCTATTGTGGACATTGCTGCTATAAACATCAGGGTGCACATACCCCTTCAGATCACTACATTTGTATCTTTGGGGTAAATACCCAGCAGTGCAATTCCTGGGTCATAGGGTAGCTCTATTTTCAACTTTTTGAGGAACCTCCATACTGTTTTCCAGAGTGGCTGCTCCAGCTTGCATTCTTACCAACAGTGTAGGAGGGTTCCCCTTTCTCCACATCCCCGCCAACATCTGTCGTTTCCTGACTTGTTAATTTTAGCCATTCTGACGGGTGTGAGGTGGTATCTCATTGAGGTTTTGATTTGGATTTCCCTGATGCCAAGTGATGTTGAGCACTTTTTCATTTGTCTGTTGGCCATTTGGATGTCTTTGGAAATATGTCTGTTCATGTCTTCTGCCTATTTCTTGATTGGATCATTTGCTCTTTGGGTGTTGAGTTTGATAAGTTCTTTTTAGATTTTGGATACTAGCCCTTTATCTGATATGTCATTTGCAAATATCTTCTCCCATTCTGTCGATTGTCTTTTGGTTTTGTTGACTATTTCTTTTGCTGTGCAAAAGTGTCTTATCTTGATGAAGTCCCAATAGTTCATTCTTTCCCTTGCTTCCCTTGCCTTTGGCAATGTTTCTAGGAAGAAGTTGCTGCAGCTGAGGTCAAAGAGGTTGCTGCCTGTGTTTCCTTTAGGATTTTGATGGACGCCTGTCTCACATTTAGGTCTTTCAACCATTTGGAGTCTATTTTTGTGTGTGGTGTAAGGAAATGGTCCAGTTTCCTTCTTCTACATGTGGCTGTCCAATTTTCCCAACACCATTTGTTGAAGAGACTGTCTTTTTCCCATTGGACATTCTTTCCTGCTTTGTTGAAGATTAGTTGACCATAGAGTTGAGGGTCCATTTCTGGGCTCTCGATTCTGTTCCATTGATCTATGTGTCTGTTTTTGTGCCAGTACCATACTGTCTTGATGATGACAGCTTTGTAATAGAGCTTGAAGTCCGGAATTGTGATGCTGCCAGCTTTGCTTTTCTTTTTCAACATTCCTCTGCCTATTTGGGGTCTTTTCTCGTTCCATACAAATTTTAGGATTATTTGTTCCATTTCTTTGAAAAAATTGGATGGTATTTTGATAGGGATTGCATTGAATGTGTAGATTGCTCTAGGTAGCATTGACATCTTCATAATATTTGTTCTTCCAATCCATGAGCATGGAACGTTTTTCCATTTCTTTGTGTCTTCCTCAATTTCTTTCATGAGTATTTTATAGTTTTCTGAGTACAGAGCCCTTGCCTCTTTGGTTAAATTTATTCCTAGGTATCTTATGGTTGTGTGTGCAGTTGTAAAAGGGATGGACTCCTTAATTTCTTTCTTCTGTCTTGCTGTTGGTGTATAGGAATGCCACTGATTTCTGTGCACTGATTTTATATCCAGCCACTTTACTGAATTCCTGCATGAATTCTAGCAGTTTTGGGGTGGAGTCTTTTGGGTTTTCCACATAAAGTATCATATCATCTGCAAAGAGTGAGAATTTGACTTCTTCTTTGCCGATGCGGATGACTTTTATTTCTTTTTGTTGTCTGATTGCTGTGGCTAGGACTTCTAAAACTATGTTGAATAGCAGTGGTGATAGTGGACATCCCTGCCATGTTCCTGACCTTAGGGGGAAAGCTCTAACTTTTTCCCCATTGAGAATGATATTCGCTGTGGGTTTTTCATAGATAGTTTTTATGATATTGAGGTATGTACCCTCTATCCCTATACTCTGAAGAGTTTTGATCAAGAAAGGATGCTGTACTTTGTCAAATGTTTTTTCTGCATCTATTGAGAGAATCATATGGTACTTGTTCTTTCTTTTATTAATGTATTTTATCACACCGATTGATTTGCGGATGTTGAACCAACCTTGCAGCCCAGGGATAAATCCCACTTCGTTGTGGTGAATAATCCTTTTAATGTACTGTTGGATCCTATTGGCTAGTATTTTGATGAGAATTTTTGCATCCATGTTCATCAAGGACATTGGTCTGTAATTCTCCTTTTTGATGGAGTCTTTGTCTGGTTTTGGGATCAAGGTAATGGTGGCCTCATAAAATGAGTTTGGAAGTTTTCCTTCCATTTCTATTTTTTGGAACAGCTTCAGGAGAATAGGTACTAATTCTTCTTGAAATGTTTGGTAGAATTCCCCTGGGAAGCCATCTGGCCCTGGGCTTTTGTTTCTTGGGAGATTTTTGATGACTGCTTCAATTTCCTTAGTGGTTCTAGGTCTGTTCAGGTTTTCTATTTCTTCCTGGTTCAGTTTTGGTAGTTGATACATCTCTAGGAATGCATCCATTTCTTACAGATTATCTAATTTGCTGGCATATTGTTGCTCATAATATGTTCTTATAATTGTTTGTATTCCTTTGGTGTTGGTTGTGATCTCTCCTCTTTCACTCATGATGTTATTTATTTGTCTGGACAGGGGTTTATCAATCTTGTTAAATCTTTCAAAGAACCAGCTCCTAGTTTCATTGATCTGTTCTACTGTTCTTTTGGTTTCTAGTTCACTGATTTCTGCTCTGATATTTATTATTTCTCTTCTCTTGTTGGGTTTAGGCTTTATTTGCTGTTCTTTCTCCCGCTCCTTTAGGTGTAGCGTTACGTTGTGTATTTGAGACCTTTCTTGTTTTTTGAGAAAGGCTTGTATTGCTATGTACTTTTCTCTTAGGACTGCCTTTGCTGCATCCCAAAGATTTTGAACAGTTGTGTTTTCACTTTCATTTGTTTCCATGAATTCTTTTCATTCTTCTTTAATTTCCTGGTTGACCCATTCATTCTTTAGTAGGATGCTCTTTTGCCTCCTTGTATTTGAGTTCTTTCCGACTTTCCTCTTGTGATTGAGTTCTAGTTTCAAAGCATTGTGGTCTGAAAATATGCAGGGAATGATCCCAATCTTTTGGTACTGCCTGAGACCTGATTTGTGACCTAGGATGTGATCTATTCTGGAGAATGTTCCATGGACACTAGAGAAAAATGTGTATTCTGTTGCTTTGGGATGGAATGTTCTGAATATATCTGTGAAGTCCATTTGGTCCAGTATGTCATTTAAAGTCTTTATTTCCGGGCACCTGGGTGGCTCAGAGGTTAAGCGTCTGCCTTCAGCTCAGGTCATGATCCCAGGGTCCTGGGATCGAGTCCCGCATCGGGCTCCCTGCTCCTTGGGAGCCTGCTTCTCCCTCTGCTCCTCTCTCTCTCTCCTCCTCTGTCTCTCATGAATAAATAAATAAAATCTAAAAAAAAAATAAAGTCTTTATTTCCTTGTTGATCTTTTGCTTAGATGATCTGTCCATTTCAGTCAGGGGGGTGTTAAAGTCCCCCACTCTTATTGTATTGTTGCCAACGTGTTTCTTTGCTTTTGTTATTAATTGGCTTATATAATTGACTGCTCCCATGTTAAAGGCATAGATATTTACAATTGTTAGATCTTCTTGTTGGACAGACCCTTTAAGTATGATATAGTATCCTTCCTCATCTCTTATTATAGTCTTTGGTTTAAAATCTAATTTGTCTGACATAAGGATTGCCACCCCAGCTTTCTTTTGGTGTCCATTACCATGGTAAATGGTTTTCCACCCCATCACTTTCAATCTGGGGGTGTCTTTGGGTCTAAAATGAGTCTCTTGCAGACAGCATATTGATGGGTCTTATTTTTTTATCCAATCTGATAGCTTGTGTCTTTTGATTGGGGCATTTAGCCCATTTACATTCAGGGTAACTATTGAAAGATATGAATTTAGTGCCATTGTACTGCCTGTAAGGTGACTGCTACTGTATATTGTTTGCGTTCCTTTCTGGTCCATGCTACTTTGAGGCTCTCTCTTTGCTTAGAGACCCCTTTCTTGTAGGGCTGTTTTCGTGTTTGCAAATTCCTTTAGTTTTTGTTTGTCCTGGAAGCTTTTGATCTCTCCTATTTTCAATGACAGCCTAGCTGGATATAGTATTCTTGGCTGCATATTTTTCTCATTTAGTGTGCTGAATATATCATGCCAGTCCTTTCTGGCCTGCCAGGTCTCTGTGGATAGGTCTGTTGCCAATCTCATATTTCTACCATTGTAGGTTACAGATCTCTTATCCCGAGCTGCTTTCAGGATTTTCTCTTTGTCTCTGAAACTCATAAGTTTTACTATTAGATGTTGGGGTGTTGACCTACTTTTATTGATTTTCAGGGGGGTTCTCTGTGCCTCCTGGATTTTGATGCCTGTTTCCTTCCCCAGATTAGGGAAGTTCTCTGCTATAATTTGCTCCAATATACCTTCTACCCCTCTCTCTCTTTCTTCTTCTTCTGGGATCCCAATTATTCTAATATTGTTTCATCTTATAATATCACTTATCTCTTGAATTCTGCCCTCGTGATCCAGTAGTTGTTTATCTCTCTTTTTCTCAGCTTCTTTATTTTCCAACATTTGGTCGTCTATATCACTAATTCTCTCTTCTGCCTCATTTATCCTAGCAGTTAGAGCCTCCATTTTTGATTGCTCCTCATTAACAGGCTTTTCGATTTAGACTTGGTTAAATTTTAGTTCTTTTATTTCTCCAGAAAGGGTTTCTCTAATATCTTCCATGCTTTTTTCAAGCCCAGCTAGTATCTTTAAAATCATCATTCTGAACTCTAGTTCTGACATCTTACTAATGTCTGTATTGATTAGGTCCCTGGCAGTTGGTACTGCCTCTTGTTCTTTTTTTTGAGGTGATTTTTTCCATCTTGTCATTTTGTCCAGAGGAGAATAGATGAATGAGAGAACAAAATGCTAACAGGGTAACAACGACCCCAGAAAAATATACACTAAACAAATCAGAAGAGACCTGGAATCAGGGTAAAAGAAAGGTAAAGAAAGAAAAAAAATAAAAAAGAAAAGAAAAAGATAAAAAGAAAAAAAACAGAATATAATCACATATGATCAGGCTGGTTCATAGATTGGTGCCACACACTAGATTTTGGGCATATTTTCGTCTGTTAGAAGAAAGTGCCCCCCAAAATTTTAAAGAAAGAAAAGCTGATATCTGTACAAAATTAAGGGTAAGTACGATGAAGGGATGGAATATGATTGTAAAGATGAAAATTATAAAAGATTTTATAAAAGGAATTGATAAGATAAGAAGTTGGTTGAAAAAAGAAAGAAGAGGATTTAAAAAAAAAAGGGAGAGAATGTGATCAGGCAGGAGACTAGAACAAAGCCATACACTAGAGATTTAGTGTATATTTTGGTCTGTTAGAAGAAACTGTATCCCAAAATTTTAAAGGGAGAACAACATATATATACCAAAAATAAGGTTAACTACTATGAAGAGATAGAATATGACTCTAAAAATGAAAAATAAAGATTTTTAAAAAAGGGATTGATAAGATGTTGGTTGAAAAAGGGAAAAAGAAAAATTCAAAAAAAAAGTTAAAAAAATTAACTTTGAAAGACTAAAGAATCATGGGGAAAAAGCCATGAATTCTATGTGCAGTACTCCTCTAGTTCTGGAGTTCTCCTGTTCTCATTGATCGGTAAACTTGGTCTTGTCTGGCTGTTCTTGCTGATCTTCTGGGGGAGGGGCCTGTTACTGTGGTTCCCAAATGTCTTTGCTGGTGGAGGAATTGCCCCGCCCTTGCCGGGTCTGGGCTAAGTAATCTGCTCAGGTTTGCTCTTGGGAGCTTTTGTTCCCTGCAAGCTTCCCGTTCAGCTTTGGAGGACGAGAGTGAAAATGGCGGCCTCCCAGTCTCCTCCCCGGAGGAGCCACGAACTCGGGTCCCCGCTCCTCAGTGTGCCCCCAGAGAAAAGCAGTCAGTCACTCCCGTTTCCCCGGTCTCCGGCTACACTCCGTGCTCACCTGGCCTGTGACTGAGCATTTCTATCTCTGGCGCACCACCCCGTGTGTGGAGTCTCCAAACCCAGCAGATTCCTGCGGTGCACTCCTGCGCCCCTCCTCCCAGGGGAGGAAGAGGAGTCTCCCTAGATCTGCCACTTGTTGGATCCCTGCTGGAAGAGCAGTGGCCCGACTGTGCTGCGGATCACAGTTTATGGCAACCCCGAGCTGAGAGCCCACTCCCCGGCTCCGTCTCTGCAGCCAGCTTCCCCACTCCGATCCCTGGGAGCTCTGCCGCACTCAGGCACCCCCGGTCTTTCTGTGACCCCAAGGGTCCTGAGACCACATTGTCCCAGTGAGGGTTCCACCCCGTGCTTAGCCACTGGAGCGACGTCCCTCAGCGGAACTGACTTCTAGAAGTTCCGATTTTGTGCTCCGCTGCTCTATCACTTGCCAGTAGCGGCTGACGGAGGCCACCTCCCCCGCCATCTATCCTCCCAAATATCGCCTATCCTTCCAAATATCGCCTATCCTTCCGAATATCGCCTCGGATTCACTTCTCCGCACATCCTACCTTCCAGAAAGTGGTCGCTTTTCTGTTCAGAGTGTTGCTGCTATTCTTCTCTTCGATCTCCTGTTGAGTTCCTAGGTGTTCAGAATTGTTTGATCCCTATCTTCCTGAATTCCTGGGACCAGACGAAATCCAGGTCTCCTACTCCTCCGCCATCTTGCTCTGCCCCCTAAGATCATCTTTTTATTATCTTGATAGTGCCCTGTGAAGCACAAAAATTTTGATTTTGATGAATTTCGTTTTATCCATTTTTTTCTTTTGTTGCCTGTGTTTTGATGTCATATCTAAGAATCCACTGCCAAATCCAATGACATGAAGATATATTCCTATGTTTTCTTCTAAGAGTTTCATATTATTCTTACATTTAAGTCTTTGATCCGTTTTTAGTTAATTTTTGTATATGGTCTGAACTGGGGGTCCAACTTCAACCTTTTGCATGTAGCTATTCAGTTTTGCAAGAACAATTTGTTGAAAAGTCTACTAATTCCTAAAAGAATGGTCTTAGCACCCTTGTTAAAAATCAATTGACAATAGATACATAAATCTATTTCTGGACTCTCAATTCTATCCCACTGATCTGTATGTCCATCCATTTGTCAGTACCACACTGCTTTGATTACTATAAGTTTGTGGTAAGTTTGAGTCATCTAATGTTATTTTTGTTTTTCAAAACTGTTTTGATTTTTGGGGTCCCTTCCAATTCCACATGACTTTTAGGATCTGTTTCTCCACTTCTGCAAAAAAAAAAAAAAAAGTCAATGAGGTTTTGATAGGGAGTGCATTGAATCTGTAGATTGCCTTGGATAGTGTCACCTTTATAACAATATTAAGTCTCGCAATCCATGAACATGAGGCATCTCCATTTATTTAGGTCTTTATAATTTCTTTCGAATATGTTTTGTAATTTTCAGGGTGTAAGTTTTACATTTTTTAAATTAAGCATGGCTCAGATGGTTGAGCGTCTGCCTTCAGCTCGGGTCATGATCCCAGGGTCCTGGGGTCGAGTCCTGCATCGGGCTCACTGCTCCCTGGGAGCCTGCTTCTCCCTCTGCTTCTCTCTCTCTCTCTGTGTCTGTCATGAATAAATAAATACAATCTTTAAAAAATAAAGAAAGAAATAAATTCCTAAACATGTTATTCTTTTTGATGCTATTGTAAATGAAATTGTCTTCATGCTTTCATTCTAAGATGACTAATTACTAGAGTATGAAAATTCAACATATTTTGGGGTGTTGATTTTGTATACTACAACTTTGTTGAATTCATTTATTAGCTCTAATTTTTTGTGGATTCTTTAGGATTTTTTTTTAAAGATTTTATTTATTTATTTGAGAGAGGGAATGAGAGACAGAGAGCACGACAGGGAAGAGGGTCAGAGGTAGAAGCAGACTCCCTGCTGAGCAGGAAGCCCGATGTGGGACTTGATCCTGGAACTCCAGGATCATGACCTGAGCCGAAGGTAGTCGCTTAACCAACTGAGCCACCCAGGCGCCCTCTTTAGGATTTTTTATATATAATTTCATATCATCTGAAAATTGAGTTTGCTTTCTTCCTTTCCACTATAGACACTATTTTTCTTGCATAATTGCCCTAGCTAAAACTTCCAGTACAATGTTAAACAGAAGTGATGATAATGGGCATCCTTCTCTTGTTCCTGACCTTAGGGGAAAAGCTTTTAGTCTTTAACCATTGAATATTAGATTAGCTATGCGTTTTTCATATAGGGCTTTTATATTGAGGAACTTTCCTCTATTTCTAGTTTGTGAGTATTTTTATCATGAGAGGATATTGGGTTTTGCCAAATGTCTTTTCTATGTTAGTTGAGATGTGCTTTTTTCCTTTTGTCTATTAATGTGGTGTATTACATCAAATTATTTTCATATGTTGAACCATCCTTGCATTCCTAGGATCAACTCCACTTGGTTATGGTGTATAAAACTTTTAAGATGCTGCTGGATTCAGTTTGCTGGTACTTTGTTGAGGATTTTTATGTCTATATTCATAAGGGATATTGGTATATAGTTTTATTTTCTTGTGATGTCTTTTTTTAAGTTTTTATTTGAACTCCAGTTAGTTAACATACAGTGTAATATTAGTTTCAGGTGTACAATTAGTGATTCAACACTACCATACAACACCCCGTGCTCATGACAACAAGTGCACTCCTTAACCCCCATCCCCTATTTAACCCAACCCCCCACCCACTTACCTTTCTGGTAACCATCAATTTGTTCTCTATAATTAAGAGTCTGTTTCTTCGTTTGCCTCTCTCTCTCTTTTTTTATCCCTTTGCTCATTTGTTTTATTTCTTAAATCCACATAGCAGTGAAATCATATGATACTCATCTTTCTCTACTTATTTCATTTAGCATAATACTCTCTAGCTCTATCCATTTCATTGCAAATGTAAGATTTCATTCTTTATATGGCTGAGTAATATTCCACTATATATGTACATATATGTATATACACATACATGTATGCATATACATATATACATATGTATACATATACATATGTGTGTATATATGTGTACAGATATGGGTGTGTGTGTTTGTGTGTATATATATATATGTATATATATATATATATATATATATCTCACATCTCCTTCATCCATGCATCAGTCAGTGGACACTTGGGTTGTTTCCATGATTTGGCTGTTGTAGATAATGTTGCTATAAACATCGTGGTGCATGTATCCCTTTGAAATAGTATTTTGTATTCTCTGGGGAAATACCTAGTAGTGCAACTGCTGGAACGTATGGTAGTTCTATTTTTTAAAGATTTTATTTATTTATTTACTTACTTACTTACTTATTTATTTATTTTAGAGAAAGAGAGAGTGTCTATTTTGTCTGATATTATTATAGCCACACGGGCTATTTGGTTACTATTTGCATGGAATGTCTTTTCCCTTCTTTTTCTTTTCTTTTCTTTTTTTTTTTTTTTAAAGATTTTATTTATTTATTTGACAGAGAGAGAGAGAGAGAACAAGTAGGCAGAGAGGCAGGCAGAGGGAGAGGGAGAAGCAGGCTCCCCACGGAGCAGGGAGCCTGATGCGGGGCTCGATCCCAGGACCCTGGGATCATGACCTGAGCCGAAGGCAGCCGCTTAACCAGCTGAGCCACCCAGGCGCCCCTCTTTTTTTATTTTCAATGTATTTGTGTCTTTGGATCTAAAGTTTCTCTTCTATGGATGGATAGTTGGATTATGTTTATTTATCCATTCTACCAATGTCTGCCTTTTAATTGGAGAGTTTAAACCATTTCATCTGAAGTGATTACTGGGGCACCTGGCTGGCTCAGTTGGTGGAGCATGCAACTCTTGATCATGGGGTTGTGAGTTTGAGCCCCATGATGATCATAGAGATTACTTAAAAAAAAAGTCTTAAAAATGAATAAAGTAGGGGCACCTGGGTGACTCAGATGGTTGAGCGTCTGCCTTCAGCTCAGGTCATGGTCCTGGGGTCCTGGGATCGAGCCCCACATCGGGCTCCCTGCTTGGCGAGGGGCCTGCTTCTCCCCTTCCCTCTGCTTCTCCCCCTGCTCATATTCTCTCTCTCTCTCTCTGTATCTCTGTGTCTCGAATGAATAAATAAAAAAAACTTTAGAAAAATGAATAAAGTACTGATAAGAAAGGACTTAACTTTTGCCATTTTGTTAATTATTTTCTTTCTTTTTTCTTTTTAAAGATCTTATTTATTTATTTATTTGACAGAGAGACACAGCGAGAGAGGGAACACAAGCAGGGGGAGTGGGAGAGGGAGAAGCAGGCTTCCTGCACAGCAGGGAGCCCAATGTGGGGCTCGATCCCAGGACCCTGGGATCATGACCTGAGCCAAAGGCAGATGCTTAACCCACTGAGCCACCCAGGCTCCCCTTGTTAATTATTTTCTATACATCTTTTTTTTCTACTCCTTAGTTTCTCCATTACTGCCTTCTGTTGTGACCGATTTTTTTTTCCTAGTGTACCATTTTGATTCTCTCTGTTATTTTCTGTACATTTTTTAGGTTTTTTTTCCTTAGTGGTTACCCTGAGGATTACTATTAGTATCTTACCTTTGCAACAATTGAGTTTACATTAGGACCAACCTCCTTTAACAGTATGCAAAATTTTGTTCCTTTATAGCCCCTTCCACCCTTTATGTTATTGTCGCAAACTTCATCTATAGACATTGTGTGTCCATTAACAAAGATATATAACTATCATTTTAAACATTTGCCTTTTAAATCATATAGAAAAAAAGAGAATTTAAAACAAAAAATGCAATACTACTCTCTTTTCCATTTATCTTACTCTTCCTCCTTATTTCTTTGTTTGGCTTCTAGTTATTGTCCCGTGTCCTTTCATTTCAGACTAGAGGACTCCCTTTAGCATTTCTTGTAAGGTAGATCTACTAGTGAAAACTCAGCTTTTTTTAATCTTGTGATATCTTAAATTTTTTCTTCATTTGTGAAGGATAGTTTTGTGGGATATAGAATTTTTGGTTTACAATTCTTTCTTTTAGCACTTTACGTATGTCATACCAGTGCCTTCTGCCCATCATGGTTTCTCAGGTTAAACTGGTTGTTAATCCTATTGAGTATCCTTTATATATGATGAGTTACTTCTCTCTTGCTGACTTTAAGATTTACTCTTCAGCTTTTATTTTGACAATCTGACTATAATGTGTCTTGGTGTGGATCTCTTTGAGTTTATACCAGCAATTCTTCCTGCTCCTTTCTTTTTCTTTTCCTCTGAGACTCTCATTAACAATATATTCATTTGTTTGAAGGTTTCCCTCAGGTTTCTTAGCCTCTGTACATTTTTCATTATTTTTTCTTTATGTTCCTCAGATTTGATAATCTCAATTGACCTATCTTCACATTTGATAATTTATTTTGTTATGCCTGATTAAATCTGCTGTGGAATCCCCCTACTGACTTTTTCATTTTCGTTGTTATACTTTTAAGCTCCAGAATTTCTATTTCCTTCATTTTTATAATTTCTATCTCTTTATTGATATTCTCTATTTGGTGACACATTTTTCTCCTGGTTTCCTTTAGTTCTTTTTCCATGGCTTCCTTTAGATCTTTGAGCATATTTAAGACAGTTGATTTAAAGCCTTTATATAGGAAGTCCAATATTGAACTTCCTTAGGGGCAGTTTCTGATTTTTTTTCCCTCTACATGCAACCACTAATCTGTTCATTTTTAAAAATTATTATTTTGCGATTATTATATAAATGAAATCACTCAGCACATTTTTCCCTAAAAAGAAAGTAGATCTTAGTTGAAAAAAATAAATAAAAATATACCATTGAGAGAATGATGATGAAAGTAAATGGCTATAAAGGTCACCTGGAGTATAAAAGTCAGGGAGTCCCTCAAATGCCTAAATAGATGATAGATTTACCATGGATGATGGTAAGGGAGAGGGGAAAATCATTGAGGAGGGGCAATGGTCTTTGAGGTGGGTGGGGAAATAATATCGATAGCAGCCACCATGTGTTGAGCAATATTTTGTGCCAGGCATTGGTCCAAGGGTTTTATGTATACTATTTCTTTCCTTCCTCCTAACAACCCTGTCTGGTAAGTTCTATTATTGTCCTTCTTTTAAAAATGAAGAAACTGAGTTTCAGAAAGGTTAAGTAACCTGCCCAGTTTATACAACCAGTAAGGTTCAGAGCCAGAAATCAAACCCGTTTTGTGTGACCATAGTGCAGGTTGTCCACATGAAGCCATTGTTTCACTGTAGAGGTTTGTATCAGGACAGGGGAGTGGGTTTCTATAAGGGCTGTGGACTTTTAGAAGTAGTTCCAGGAGCTAGATGGACAATAACCTAGAAAAAGCAAAGAGGAGCACCTGGCTGGCTCAGTCGGTAGAGCATGCCATTCTTGGTATCAGGGTTGTAAGTTCGAGCCCCATGTTAGGTGTAGCAATTACTTAAAAATAAAATCTTTTAAAAAAAAAGGAAAAGAAAAAGAAAAAGCAAAGAAAGACAAGAAGGGCTCTCAACCCTTTAGCAGTAAAGTCTCTGTTACTTAGAATCTCTGAGGCAACTACTGCAGCAGAGCAACAAACCACTCTGCTGTTCTGATGATCAGAGCACAAGCTCTGGTTCCAATCAAACCTAGTACAAATCTGCTCTCTGCTACCTTCTCTCATCGTATGACCTTGGCAAGGTTAATTAAACTGCTCTGGGCCTAAGTTTTCTCATCTGTAAAATGGAAGTGATGGAGATGATGATGATGATAAAATAATAACAATGATAATATTAATAATGTAATGCATGCCTCATCAGAGCACCTGTGGGAACTAAATGAGCTAATGTATGTAAAAACACTCACCAGAGTGCTTGGCAATAGTAAGTGCTTGATGTGTGTGTGTGTGTGTGTGTGTGTGTGTGTGTGTGTGTGTGTACACATGTGCACATATGGAGAGAGACGAGAGAGAGCATGAATGTGGATGTGCCCCTTGTGTGTCTTTACTGCAGTCTGGGGCTCTCCAGGAGCATAGATTCATGTACAGAACACATTGTGATACTAGACTCACCTTTGTATACCTCTTCGGGGCTGAGAAGGATAAGTCAATCAAAGCAGGAGATGGAAGAAAGAACATCTGAGAAGGTGAACAGGGTTGAATCCTAGGAAAGAAATGAGCTGAACAAATACCCCATGGTGGAGCCTGGGAAATCTGAGTTACAGGCAAAGGGAAATGTCAGGAGATGAGTTTCAACTGGAGCCCAAGAGTCAGGCCTGAAGAACCAGTCAGAAAGGACATTATATCCATAAAAAGCAAGAACAACAGATAATATATAGCAAACCATGAATCAAAACCTTAAAAGCCAAGATCAGAAAAAGATGATGCTATGGAAGAATATACAAACTAGGGGAAGAAAGCCAGGTGAATAAGTTCAGGTCCAAGGGTCTTACATAATGCTCAAGTTCAGCTGTAAATTAGGAACTGTGCTTCCTAAGCAGGGAGAGGGTGAGTAATTAAGCAAAAGGAACCTCTTTATAAGTGTAGCTTGATAATGCTTCATGACCATGCTTTGCTGACCTGTCCTCCATTTGTTTTTATTTTCCTGAAACCATAGAAGTTTCTTATGCTCTAAATCCAGGGTTGGCAAACTATGGACTATGGCCCAATTCAGGTCCACTTCCTATTTATTGCAGCATTATTTAAAATAGCCAAGACATGGAAGCAACCCAAGTGTCCATCAATAGATGAGTGATAAGGAAAATGTGGTATACACACACACACACACACACACACACACACACACACACACACACACACAGTGGAATATTACATAGCTATAAAAAGGATGTAAATATAGTTTTATTGGAACACAGCCATACTCATTGATTTATGTATTATCTATGGCTGCTCTTGTGTAACAACAGTGGAGTTGAGTCAGACACTGTATGGCCAACAAAGCTAAAAATACTATCTGGCTGTTTTTTACATAAAAAGTATCCTAGCCTCTGGTCCAAAAGCACTGGCAGAATGTGATACTTTCCATGGCTTATGACTAAGACAGGGTACTTAAGGAATTAGTTACATCTCTAAGGCCATCATCTAAAGAAGAGACCCTTCCTCTTACTTAGATGAGGATAGTCAATAAAATCAGGAGATATATGTGTGTATGTATATATATACATATATATAAAATCTTAAACAATGAAAAAGCAAAGCAAAAAGATAGATTCTACCTTTCTTATTCTATTATAGAACTTTTGATACCAAATTTCACTAATTTTGGTTTGTCTAATAAGATTACTGGGCTTGTGAACTACTGACCTCATTCAATACAAGCAAATAGTTGAGATGTTCACCAGGGAGCCAAATTTCATTGAAGCCTATTTCCCAACTGCTACAGAGCTGCTTCTTTGAAAATACCAGGCTTTATTGGATTGTAGGATACAGACCTGAAAAATCAATATTAAGCTGTACTTTGATACCATTCAATAGTATCCCAAATTTGGTAAAGACCAGTATGCACCTGGTTTTCAGAAATTACCAAGACCTAAACAGACATGGTCACTGACTATGATCAATAAATTCATATTCCTTGCATACACCCTGGCTTTGAGTAATAAGGCAAAATAGAAACCAATGTGGAATTACAACCAACCTCAGGAGCCCCATAAACCTTGCTTGGAATTACTTGTTCAGTAATTACTTTCTCCACTAGAAGGCTCATTTGCCATTGGATCCTAAGCACCTAGCCTGGTCCCTGGCATATAGCACATGCCCAATAAATATTTGTTAATGGAACAAATTATTAAATAAATATAGAACTCAGAATTTCCCATAAAGATTTTATATATTCCCATCAAGTTAGACTGGTAGGTTGATAGTGAAGCCAGTATGACGAAGGGAATGCATTTTCTTTTTTTAAGATTTAGTTTTATTTTATTTTAGAGAGAGAGAGAGAGGGTGAGCATTTGCAAGTAGAGGGAGGAGCAGAGGGAGAGAATCTTCAAGCCGACTCCCTGCTGAGGGCGGAGCCCCAGGCGTGGCTCCATCTTATGACCCATGAGATCATGACCTGAGCCTAAACCAAGAAGTGGTCTCTCAAGCGACTGGGCCACCCAGGTGCCCCACGGAGTGCATTTGCAATATTGTTTAATTATTGTTGGGTAGAATTCACAGCCCAGAAGTATACCCAGAGCAACCACACCATTCCAGGGACAAGAATGACTTCCAGTTTTTACACAGATTGTTTATGTTTAAATGTCACTTCTGAAATACATGAGCAATTTATTCTTTTAAGGTTAAACTCATCCTATACCCATCCTTCCATACCCTCTCTCCAAAAGAAACTGTCTAACTAGTCAACTGTTTGCTTAGTCAACTGTGGTTCATAGCAGGGAGCAAAGGGAACCATCCACCCAATCCCACCCAAATGATCACATGCCCAGATTAGCGAGGTCAGATGCCTGAGGTTTGCCTAACTTGAAAGGGGGGCAACTAGGTTCTAGCAAGCGACCTAGGTGGCAGATGGTGAAAAGAAGAGATGCCAGTGGGTAGTACTCTCCAAGGAGGCTCTGGCAGGATGGATTTGACATGGCAAGGCTGCAGGGCACAAAACCAGGATGACAGTTCCTACAATGAGATAAATGAAGACACCCACGCGGGAGGGAACCACAATGGCTCCTGCCCAGGGTGGCTGCGGCCTGCCCACCGGACAGGGGGAGTGCCTGACTAATTGTATAGCTGCCTGTCTCTATATAGCACCGTTTGTTTATTGAAGGTCCCCTTCTTTGTCCTGAACAAATTGACCCATTTGCTTCACTTTGTGCATTTAATTTTCATCTGTACGTTTGCAAAATACCCCATCGGTGTTCATTACGGTAAATTAATATTAGTGTTTCTGTAAGACAACCATCAGCCCTCATTTTCACTAACTCTAACCCACCTCTCCCCCCATCCTTGACTAATAGATATCATTTCAACAGTTTGACTAACTGCCGTGTTATAAAAAAAGGCAGTAATTTATACTGATGTAATGGCCGTGATAAAAATCATTTGTGTGCTGATTTTATAAATTAGGGTGGAAATGTGAGTGCCTCTGAAAAATGAAGTGCTACCACATGGATTCCACTGTTGCTAATGCTTCATACCTTTCTGCTTCATTAAACCAATTTCACGGGGAGATGAGTTAGAGGAAGAAGCTGTGCTGCTTATGAGACGCAACAATGGTTTATTGAAAGAAATGGGGCTAAGATTAAATTAAGTGCTACTCGAGAAATATGGAAATACAAAAATACTCAGGCTTCTAGATGAGTAATTCAAAAATACGATAAGTTAGCTCTTTCATACTCCAAAAACTGGCTCATCATAATTGCACAGAACTGAATTCACAGCTTACTAATTAATATTGAAGAGCTTCTTGAAACTACCCTTATGAGTGGGAGGACCCAAGAATGAATTTATCCCATTTCCATTTTGAAATCATGTGGACTCAGAGTTTTCTTTTGGATCTGAGAGAGTTGGATCTTTAAAATGCTTCCTCATGGTTTACTCATTCTGGAGAAGTAAACGCCAATCTTAGACACAAGAGAGGGAGCAAGATGAAGGCACGTGGCAGAAAGTAGTCAGGCCAGTCACTGGCAATCGCCAATTACCAAACCTCAGTGGTTGATCTGTTCCTTTGTCTCCTGATTTCAGGTGAGCACCTCACCAGCTCAATACAGATTTATGCTGGTCAACATCTTGCTGCCCATTTTTGGAGAACGCCCTAGAGTGGAAGTGGATACATTGAAAATGATAGCATTGGTTGGCCCTTAGGAGCAGGTACCAAGAAATTGGGATGGAGCCATTTCCACTGTTATCTAAATTGCCTACTATTTCCCCCATTCTGATGAGCTTGAAGTTTTCACTTTCTAGCAACTAAACCCTATTTGTTCCCTGAGTTGTGAAGGATATAAACACAAAGGGATTCATTCATTAAGTAAGAGGCTTATGAATACTTAGTGGTTTTTTTTTTTAATGCAGAATTTCAAAGTGCAGCTGAGGAACTGCCATTTTCCTCCCCCCTCACAATGAGATCTCTGTGTGTAAGTGACCCAAGTCTTGGGGTTGAGTCCAGCTCTCAGATTAGCACAGAAAACACGTACAGACGCGACTTTCAACCCACCCCCTCCCACCGATGATAAAAGGAGTTCCAAAAAGTGTGCCTCCAGGATGGTAGGAAAAGATTTCAAGATTACAATCCTGAGGACCATGTATCAAGAGTCAGAGCCATATCTTCACTCAAACAGGGAAGTCATCGATGTGGGGTCTGCTGCTATCCTAAACTTTGGGGTTCAACAGACTTGGTTCAAACAGTTAACACAGCATATTTACAGTTATAACAAATACTGTTCATCACACTTTTGCAGAGAGACTTGCAACAATTCCCTTCTAAGGCTCATCCGTGCTAGTAGCTGATAGGCATGTTCATAATCATCAGGAAGGGAAGGCTTACAGCCCAAATGCCCCTCAGCCTGACTGTGGTTTGCAAAGCCAGTGTCATGGTTTTGAGCATTACAAAAGGCATGTGTTGAACTCACAAGTAAAGAATGAACTTGAAGGAAATTAAGTTTTAGAGACGTGTCCGTATTTGGGTTAGATACTTCCAGAAAAGGGCACGGTTAAGAACTTGGTCCTCAAATAACTGATGATTTTAAGCCTCACCTTCCTGGTCCATAAAGTGAGATCTCTAAAGTTTATACTAGCCAGAACTTTCTATTGTCAATATTGTCTTTTTGTAGAAACTGTCTAGAGGAGGCCCCCAACAAGCCTGATGTTAACAGTTACAAAGAAGTTATTCCCTGTGTATGGCTCATAAAAATTACATCAATGTCTAACGTGTTTTATGTAAATGGCACAAAACAGGTTTGAATACTCAGAATCACAAAGTTTTAGGGACCAAAAGCATGCATGTGTTTTTGGCTGAGGGAAAAAGGAGAGTCTTAAAGATAAAGATGGCTACATTCATGTCCTTCCCTTGTCTGTTCTCCCCCCCCCCCAACAATCTAGGATTCTCTAGTCCCAGACTCAGGTTCCCTCTGGCTCCAGCAACTGGGAGTTAAAGTACCCTATTGATTTGCACAGCAGCTGTCCGTCTCGTCTCCACTGTGGCTAGAGCTCTGGAGTGGATGAGCAGTGCTGGGAAGACTCAGGAGAGATACTCCCCCGGGCAGACTATAGGAATAGAATAGGCACATATCTTCACATACTGAAATTGGGGAAAACTTCAAGCCCCTTAAGAGATTTGCCTAAAAGTCATACCGAGCCCTGGAGAGCAGACGACTGGGAAATAAGTCCCACAATTCCTAGACTTCATCCAGGCTAGGGTGTGGCCCAAAAGGTGGCATGATGAAATGGCTAAGAACCACTGAATGGCAGAAACCGACCAGGCTTGGGGATCCACCTATATGTAAACATTATGGTTGTTCCCAGCTCCTTCTGTCAATCTTCTACTAAGCATTACTCTTTCAAGTCAATTTTATCTCTGAGCTTATACTTCAAACTAAACTTTCTGTTTAGTCTTTACCTCTTCTGCCCCTTTCTTCCCTTTCAGTGCTACTCTCTGTCATTGCACAGGACTTGGGTGTGTGTGTGTGTGTGTGTGTGTGTGTGTGTGAGAGAGAGAGAGAGAGAGAGAAAGTGAAAGCATGGTAGCAAAAAAGTAGTGAAGGCATTTTATATATATGTATATATATACATACCTTATATATTACTTCATTTATTATGGCACATATATCTGTTTCCTGTTATTACTACTGAGAATATTAAATCAATAATCAGCACCATGTACACTCATATGATTACCATCCTGAAAAAATGGAAATTGCCAAGGAAGTTTAAGAAGCCTGCCTTCAGATGCACATTTAGCATCTCAGTCCTAAATGAGTGGTTCTCAAACTTGAGCAAGCATTAGGATTACCTGGATGGCTTGTTAAAACGCAGATTGCTGGGCCCAACCCCTAGAGATTCTGGATGCCTAGGCCTGGGATGAGTTCTCAGATTTTGCATTTCTGACAAGTTCCCAAGTTATATTGATACTGCTGGTTTGGGAACACAAAATCAATAAACCCCAGTGCTTTACCAGTCGTATTCAAATGCTTTGAACGTTAGAATCACCTGTGGCTTTTTCGAAAAACCCAAAGCCCATTCTACACCTTATATAAATTAAGTTAAAATCTCTGGGGGTAGGACCATGCATCAGTATTTTTCCAGCTTCCCAGCTGATCCAAACGTGCAACCAAGTTTGAGAACCAGTGCTATAGAAAGCAAAAGTGTTTTTTTACATTTTTGTTTTTGTTTTGTTTTAGCAAGAGGAGAGAATATAATTACCTTGCATAGAGTGTTTTTTTTTCCACATGCTTTCACATCCAAGTAATATCAGCGGATGACTTGCCACAGTTCCAAATATTTGTGCTCAATGTCGGGTAGAAGGTGTGGGTGACAGCGAAAATTGAAAGTACAGTCAGTCCAAGAGGGACCAGAAATTTGACACTTCAAAGTCAGGCCTTGGAGCTTCCAGAAATCTCCAATCAGAACATCCAAGAGAGGGCCTTGGCAGTAGTTATTCTGAGAATTGCTTAAGAGTTTATGCTTTCTTTTAAGACGATGAAGGTTCCTTAGACCAGTCTACTTGGCTCTACCTCTCCAGCTCATTTTTTGGAACTATAAAAACATTTTTTGTTCTTGCTTAGATGCTCTCATTGCCAGTACTGGCACTAGAACAGTGGTTCCCCAAATCGTCTGCACATAAGGATCACCTGCGGAGCTTCAACAATACCAGTGCCCATTTTTCCGACCCACCCACTCTGCAAAGATTGTGATTTAGTTAGTCTTGGAAGGCATAGGCTCTGGAATTTTTAGAAAGATCTCCTGGTGATGATAATGCGCAGACAATTTGGGAACTACTGAGTTAGAGCAATGAATCCTGTTATTGCGCCATTCTGTTAGAGTTTCTGCTTGCCTTGTCTACCCAATTTGGACTCCAAATTCTTCACCTGTTCTAGGCACCTCTAGACACTATCTGCAACACCACCGAAGACATTCTTTCACTTGGGGTTTGAGGTAATGACAGAAGAGTTAGGTGGTAATGATGGAACTTTTACTGTGGAATGAGAAAGGCGCCTCAATCAGTAACTGACACAACTATCTAGCCTCTTGCTATTTAATGTATGGTCTGTGGCCAACAGCATTAGCATCACCTGGGAACATTTTAGAACAGCAAGTGCTTGAGGCCCATCCCATACCTGCTGGCTTCTCAGGTGATTTGTATGCACAAGTCTGAGAATTACTTAAAAAAACTTACTTTTAAAGGGGTGCCTGGGTGGCTCAGTCAGTTAAGCATCCAACTCAGGTCTTGGTCTCAGGGTCATGAGTTCAAGCCCCCCACTGGGGCCTACTTAAAAGAAAAAGAAAAGCTTGAGAATTACTAGTCTCCTTACCTCAGGTCCTATCCCTGGACCTATTCAGCAAATAAAAATACAGCATGTTCATTTAATATTTAGTATATGTATTTCCCATGAAGTACTGTCATCCTGTATTTTATTTGGCAAACTTCTAGCCCCTCACACTCAATGACTGATACTACAAAGTTACCTATCTCGGTTTTCCTCTGGGACCATGACAGTGTTCTCTTGCACTTCATGTGCTTCAGGTCATTCCAGATAGACACCTGGTCTGATACAGACTGGGTCCTGAGACACAACCCCAACACAGGCCCTTGAGGTCTAGCTGTCCTGCCAGGCTAACTCAAGCCTCATAAATGCCAACTGGTCAGCCCTTACATCATCTCTAATACCTCCTATCTTCAGAGCTATGCAATTCCTTATCCAGATGTGGCTAAAGAAATTGCATCTCTCCCAGGTTTGCCTGAATCTTCTTCTTTCGTCACCTGGATTCTGACTCATTCATTGAGCTTCTTCTGTGCCCCTTACAATGTGTTGCTTGGTCCAGACCAATTGTGCGGTGTAAAGGTCACTTTATGGGGGGGTGCTTTTACACCAATAGCAGAGGTGTCACGGTCCTTATGTCCTCAGTTGTTCCATGGTAACACTCCAAGCACAGAATCCTCTTAGTTCTACGAAGCCAGCTATCCCAGTTCCTAAGGTACAGACCTGTTCAAAATGGAGGGCGCCTGCGTGGCTCAGTTGTTTGGGCGACTGCCTTCGGCTCAGGTCATGATCCTGGAGTCCCGGGCTCAAGTCCCGCATCGGGCTCCCTGCTCAGCGGGGAGTCTGCTTCTCCCTCTGACCCTCCCCCCTCTCATGCTCTCTCTCTCAAATAAATAAATAAAATCTGTTAAAAAATGTTCAAAATGGAAACTTGAGGAGGATTGTTTCATCTGTAAAATGCCTGAAGTTTCCTATGCAGGTATACACACTGTCTTGTGAACATGCTTCTTGCTAAACTCAGTTCAGGTGGAAAGTAGTATATAGGCCGTTCAAGTCTGGGGATAAGAAAATAAATTGTCTTCAGGTTGGCTACACCCGAGAAAGCCACTTCAGTATGCAGAAGTCAGTGATTGTGTGCTATTTCCTATATCACATGGTCAGACATTCCTGTTTCATTCATTCATTTACTCAGCTAGTCAGTTCCAAATACTCTTTGGGAGGAGATGATAAGTCTCCCACCCCCAAACGCATCTTCCCATATTGTTTACACACAGTCTCAGAGAAGCCTACCCATGAGGTCTGTGGCCTCAAGGCTGAAAACATTTGTTCTACACGATGGACAAGGGCCTTGGCTCCTACAGAAACATAAGCATCATCTCTATTATCATAATAATAATCCCATATATTTGTATAGTGCTTGATGGTGAAAACACTTTCAGATCCCTTATCTCAGTGCTAATACTCTTTGGGGTAGGTATTTTGCTCCCTGTTGTACAGATACAACAACCCACCTTAAGACATTCAGCCATTAAACTCTACATTATTATAATCAAACTAATTATTTGACATTGTGTGGCACAAAAAAATCCATCTAATCTGAATTAAGATTTTACAAATTAAATATCAAATTGACATAGGTATCTAAACATCATCACAGAAAAGCAGCAACAAGAGGAACATTGGATAACTGGTTGCCTGCTTGCTTTTCTAGGACGTGGTCCCATTTTACCTTTTATTCCTCATGTCCTTACCAGTTTTTTCGTCTGTAACTCTCTAGTGTAAAGAGCTTTCAAGATAGAAAGACCAGAATTCAAATCCCATATTTGCTAAGTGAAATCAGGCAAGTCACTTAAACTCTCTGGTCTCAGTTTTCCCATATTTAAAATGGCATTGGGGCTCCAGGGTGGCTCAGTCATTGAGCGTCTGCCTTCGGCTCGGGTCATGATCTCAGGGTCCTGGGATGGAGCCCCACATCGGGCTCCCTGCTCAGCGGGAGGCCTGCTTCTCCCTCTCCCACTCCCCCTGCTTGTGTTCCCTCTCTTGCTGTCTCTCTCTCTGTCAAATAAATAAATAAAATCTTTAAGAAATAATAAATAAATAAAATAAAATGGGGTTGATAATAGTAGCGACTTCAAAGGGTTATTGAGAGGGTTAGACAAAATTATGTATGTAAAGCACTCAGTGAGGGAGTGAGCAATAGGTGCTCAAGAAGTAATAACTTCCTGTCCCCCCAAAAAAGAACTGTGCATCTCTTCATGCAGCACTGTGTTCCCCAAATGCCTCAAATATGGAAAAATGCTATTTCTCACAGTGTTCAAACACTACGAGCTACTTAAAAGAACTGAAATCAGGGGCATCTGGGTGGCTCAGTTGGTTAAGCATCTGACTCTTGATTTCAACTCAGGTCATGATCTCAGGGTTGTGAGATTGGGTCCTACATTGGGCTCCACGCTGGGCATAGAGCCTGCTTGGGATTCTCTCTCTCCTTCTCCCTCTACCCCTCCCCACCCCCACCACTTGCGTACTTTCTCTCTCTCAAAAAAAAAAAAATTACTGAAATCATTCAGAGTATATACTCTGAACACAGTGGTATCAAACTAGAAATCAATAACAGAAAGATGACAGATTTTCTAAACATTTAGAAATTAAGCAACATACTTCCAAATAATTCATGGATCATAGAGGAAGTTTCAAACAAAAATTTTAAAATATAGAGAACTGAATGAAAATGAAAATACAAAAAAAAAAGAAAATGAAAACACAACCTATTAAAATATGTGGGATTCAGCTATACCAGTGTGGAAAGGCAAATGTATAGCACTAAACGCTAACATGTGAAAGGAAGCTATATCTCAAATCAATCATCCAAATTCCTATCCCCTAAAAAAAAAAAAAGAGCAAAATAAACCCAAAGCAAGCAGAAGGAAGAAAATGATAAAGGTGCAAACAAATAAATAAAATTGAAAATAGAAAAACAGGAGAGAAAAATCAATGAAACAAAGCACTGGTTCTTTGAAAAAAAAATCAATAAAAGACTGAGAAAGATGAAAAGAGAGAAGACACAAACGACATCAGGCACAAAGCAGGGATATCACTACAGAGCATGTATCCATGAAAGGAAAAATAAGGGAAGACTACAAACAACTGTAGGCTCATTAATTTGACAACTTAGATGAAATAGAAACAAATCCCTGAAAACCACAAATTACCAAACCTCAACAGAGTTGAAATAGGCATCCTGAATAGTTGGATGACCATTAAAGAAATTGTATTTGTAATCAAAAACTCCCCCCAAAAGATAATATCCAAGCTCAGATGGTTTCACTGGAGAATTCTACCAAATATTTAAAGAATAAACTCCAATCTTACACAAATTCTTTCAGAAAATAAAATAGGAAGCACTTTCCAACTCATTTTCTGTGACAAGCATTACCTTGATTCCAAAACCAGACACAGTACAGAAACAAAAGAAAGAAAAAAGAAAACTGAAGACCAATACCTATTAAGAACTTTGATTCCAAAATCTTCTTAAAGTTTTAGTAACTCAAATACAGCAATGTATGAAAAGAATTATAAACAATGACCAAATGGGATTTATTAACCAAGGCTGGTTCACTATCCAAAAAATCAAATCAATGAAAAAAAAATCAAATTATGTAATTCCCATACCAACAGCCTAAAGAAGAAAAATCAAATGATCATACAAATAGATTCAGAAAAAAGTAGTTGACAAAGTTCAACAACCAATCAAAATTTACAAAAACAAAACAAAATGTCTTAGCAAATTAAGAATGAAGAAGAACCACCTCAACTTGATGAAGAGCTCTACAAACCTACAGCTAACATCATTCATAATGGTGAAAGGCTGAAGGCTTTTCCCTTAAAATCTAAAACAAAGCAATGATGTTAGCTTTCAGTACTCTTACTCAACATTGTACTAGAAGTTCTAGCCATGCAACAGGCAAGAAGAAGAAACAAAAGGCATATAGACTGAAAAGGAAGAAAAGGAAGAAATAAAACTGTCCCTATTTGCAGATGACGTGCCATATAAATACAAAATCCCAAGAAATTGACACAAAAACTCTTGCAAGTTATGAATTAATTCATTAAGGTTGCAAGATACAAGATAGATACATAAATATTAGTTGCATTCCTTATGCTAACAATGAACATCTGAAAACCAAAATGGAAAAACAATATATAATTAACAATCACTTTAAGAAAAATGAAACATGTACAGACTTGTATGCTTGAATTATAAAACACTGATGAAAGAAATCAAAGAACACCTAAATAAATAGAGGAATATATCGTGTTCATGGATTGGAAGACTCACCATAGTAAAGATGTCAATTCTTCCCTAACCGATCTATAGATTTCATGCAACTCCTATCAAAACGTCAGCAAGGATTTTGGTAGATATAGACAAGCTTATTCTAAAATTTATATGGAAAGCCATAGACCCTAGAGTAGCAAAAACTATCTTTAATAAAGAAGAAAAAAGAGGGAGGAATCACTCCACCTGATATTAAGGGTTATTCTATACCTATAGTTATCAAGACAATGTGGTATTGGCCAAAGAATAGACAAATAGATCAATGGAACAGAATAGAGAACTCAGGAATACATTCATACCAATGTGCCCAACTGATGTTTCACAAAGATGCAAAGCAATTCAATGGAGGTGATATAGTGCTTTGCTGGAGCACATGGACATCCATAGGCAAAAGAATGAACCTCAGTCTATGTCTTACACCTTATACAAAAATGGGTCATAGACTTAAATGTCAAATATATGACTTTCAGGAAAAAAAAAAAAACACATAGGGGAAAATCTTTGGGACCAGGGGTTTTTATACTTGACACCAAGCACAAACCATAAAGGAAACAAGTTGAAAAATCGGACCTTAACAAAATTAAAATATTTTGCTCTGAAAATGCTATGAGCTAGTTTAAAACATCATTCTTGTATAATAAATAAACAAAATGTTAACAAAATCAGGTGCCCCTAGACATAGGAAATAGAGCCTGGTTTAGTTTACGTGGAGTGGTGAGCCCACAGGCCAAATTTCCTTGGAGGTTAAGTGTGCAGGATATGTGCTATTGTAGTGCCCGAGTCACTTCTAGGGCATGCATTTCCTGTGGCTCTGACTTTTCTAAAGGGTAAGTCAGCTGGAAACAACATATAATGAACATGCACATAGAATGCTGGGCTTTGGAAAAGAAACACATTTGGGTAAAAGTAAAGAACTTTATAATGGTCTCACTTTTTTGCAACTCTGACCTTAGAGTTGGTTGCAATTCCAAAAACATGGATAAAAATGTCTCTGGGTTTTTGAAAACCCACTGATAGAAAGAAATGGCTTTGATTTCAACTGCACTTAAATCTCCCACTGCAGTCAAGGAGGAGACCAACTCTTAGTGGCAAAATTTGAAACCCAAGGCTGGCCTCTTTATGATAGACAAAATTGACTGCAGTGAACATTCTTGGCACCAGCTCAAAAAGTTTTGAGTTTCTAGATCCTGAAAGGGAAATTCTCTTAGGAGCCTTTCAGTGGTATTGAGGGGGTGTGGTGTAGAAGGGGACAGTAAGGGGAGAAGAGCTGCCGCCTGGCCTCTGGAGTTGGTCTTAACTAACATTTATTAAACCTACTATAGCAGGTGGGTTCACTAGTTTGTTTGTTTGTTTGATGTAATCCTCACCACAGTCTTGGAAAGAGTAAATGCAGGAGGATAATTCAAAACTCAGGGAAGGGAACTCACATCTATTGAGTGCTTGTTGTATGTACCAGGCACTCTGCTATGCACTTTATACCATGGAAAAATGCTATAAAGTAGATACTATTATCATTTCCATTTTACACATGAGGTAACAGAGGCTTTGAGAGGAACTTGTTGTCAGCTCACTCTCAGGTTCTTCCCTCTCTCTCTCTCTCTCTCTCTCTCTCTCTCCCTGTGTGTGTGTGTGTGTCTGTGTGTGTGTGTGTGTGTGTGTGTGTGTGTGTGTGTTCTGTTGCATCCTGCAACAAAATATTCCCAATACAACTATTCCCCAAGAGTCATCATATAGCAGTTAAAAGGATAGATGAGCTGCTAGCCATCAAGCATCCACCAAGGGCAGACAGCTGGAACTGGTGGTGGTCCCAGGAAGTCCAGTGACAGGACTTGCTGTAGCTCTGAAGCAGGGAAAGCAGCATGAGATTGGCACAGTGTCAAGGGGTGAGGGAAGGGAGGACAGAACCAGAGCCCTAACTAGCATTTTTGGCGCCCGGGGCAAGCAGCATGAAACTTGCCTTCTCTTCAATGGAAGCTGCTCTTGGAAGGGGGAGGGGCAGCCCTGTGCACAAAAGGTCCCCTGGCTGGTGTGCTCCCAGCCCTTGACCTTGGGCCTCTAGCTCCATCCATCTCTGCGACTGCCAAGGGGGCTGGCCTGGGGCCAGGGTGAGGCTTCCAACAGAGACCAGAGAGGTGGTGGGAGAAAAATGCGGTGCCCTCTAAATTTCTGTGCCCCAGTGACCCCACCCTAGCCAGAGTTCTGGAAAGAACAGAACAGAATGTTGAGCTGAGAAGGGAGGTGAGGGAAGTCAGAGAGGGACTGACTAGAAGAATAGAGAGAGGTCAGGGGGCCATCAGTCACAGCAATGGGGTTGAACAAGGCCACCAAAAGATGGAAAGTTTTGGTAACTGGAAGGCATTTCAGAGTTCAAGATCTGAGAGGTGAAGCAGGCAGTTCCAAGTGATAGCAGTAGTTGATGAAGTAGACAGGAGGCCCAAATCACAGGGTTGAAGAGGTCAATGAAATGGGAGGGCTATTATTTGATTCTGCAAGCTTTTATTGAGCACCTACTATGTGCAAGGATCTGCATCAGGCACTTGGGGGTACAGTGGTGAACAAGACACAGTTCTTACCCTTTTTCAAATGTGGGAGGCTAGTGGAGAGATGGCTGAAAGACAAGCAGACAAATACAATATAATGTAGAGATCCTCTAGAACCTCTCCACACGCTGAGGACATGGCTCTTGTGCTTGAGCAACTTTAAGTTTATGGAGATCTCCTCTACTTCTAAGAAGAACGATGAACTTCATTTAAGGAAACAAGTACAAGCAAGTACGTTTGTAACATGGAAGAAGAAATGATTTGTTCTGATTTCTGAGGGAGAGGATAGGAAAAGAAAAATCAGGAAGGGTTTCATGAAGGCATGGCATATGACAATGAGCAGGGTTTTAAAAGATGGAGGTGTGATGAGGCGAGAATTTTAGGCTGGAGGAACAATGTGAGTACACATGGAAGCAGAAAAGCACAGATATATTTGAAGAATGGGGAGTAACTGGGCATGTTTAGAGGAGAAGCTACTAATGGTGTTAGCAGTGGTGAGAAGGGGAGTTGCAGAAGGGTTTAGAAGGAATTTCTGGATGCAAGGTCTGGGTAATGGCAGCGAGAGAAGAGAGGCAGAAAGATCTATTTAGAAACTATTACAGAGGGGTGCCTGGGTGTCTCAGTTGGTTAAGCGACTGAATCTTGATTTTAGCTCAGGTCACAATCTCATGGTCCTGGGTTCCAGCCCTGCATCAGGTCCACACTCAGCACAGTCTCCTTGAGGTTCTATCCCTCTGCTCCCTCCCCCTGCTTGCACTCTATTTCTCTCTCTAAATAAATAAAATCTTAAAAAAAATAGAAGCTATTATAGAGGTTCAAGGGCAAGCCGAGGTCCAGATGTAAGACAATGGGAATGGAAAGGGATGGGGAATGATGGATACAAGAGACACTGGAGATGCAGC
This sequence comes from Eumetopias jubatus, assembly GCF_037043125.1. Taxonomy (NCBI): domain Eukaryota; kingdom Metazoa; phylum Chordata; class Mammalia; order Carnivora; family Otariidae; genus Eumetopias; species Eumetopias jubatus. The sequence continues at coordinate 10,992,835 of NW_028274817.1, forward strand.
TCACAGGACTTAGCAACCAAATAAATGTGGGAGGAATGAAAGAAGACATATCTATGCCAGACCTTTCTTTCCAACTCATAATTTCTTCTTGACTTCTGAGTTAAAATGGAAGCCACCTTCCTCATTTAAATACATAAGAAACCACAGAGATAAGGAGACGTAATGACATTGAAAACCAGCAACATACCCCAACCATCTGCCATAGTCCTAGCAAAAATGTCCTTAAACAAAGCATGGGTGGGCTCTGAAGCAGCACAGCTGGGCCAGGAAAAAAGAAGTTGTTTGTAAGTAATAATAATTTTTAAAATAATAAAATATAAAAAAATGTGGTATACACACACACAATGGCATATTATTCAGCCATAAAAAATAAGGAAACCTTTCCATTTGTAACAACATGGATGGACCCGGAGGGCATTATGCTAGGTGAAATAAATCAGACATAGAAGACAAATACTATATGATCTCACATATACCCCACTGAACTCAGATATAGAGAACAGACTGGTGGTGTGAAATGGGTGAAGGGAATTCAAAGGTACAAACTTCCAGTTATAAAAGAAACAAGTCACAGGGAGCCTGGGTGGCTCAGTCGGTTAACTGTCCAACTCTTTTGGCTCAGGTCATGATCTCAGGGTAGTGAGATGGAGCCCCAAGTTAGGCTCCATGCTGGGCGTGGAGCCTGCTTAAGATTCTCCTTCTCTCTCTGCCCCTCCCCTGCCTAAAATAAATAAGTAAACATTAAAAAAATAAACAAGTCATGGGGATGACTTAATACAGCATGGTGACTATAGTTAATAATATTGTATTATATATTTGAAAGTTGCTGAGAGAGTAGATCTTAAAAATTCTCATCATAAGAAAAAAATTTGTAATTATGTGTGGTGATGGATGTTAACTAGACATACTGCGGTAATCATTTTGCAGTATATACAAATATCGCATCATCATGTTGTACACCTGAAACTAATATAATGTTATATGTCAATTATATCTCAATACAAAAAGATAAAACATAAAATAATAATACTTAACATTTCTTGAGCTTGTTCTTTGTGCTAACTCCCAGAGAGGTGTTTTATATGCAATATCTCACTTAATCCCTCTATCTCTGGAAAACTTTCTCAGTAAGGTTTAGTCCACACAGGGTTGAGATCACACAGCTAGTATGTGGCTATTAGAGATTTGAACTCAGGGTGCTCTGCCATGCCATCAAGACTGCTTTGGAAACAAGCCCGCTGAGCTATGCTGTCAGAAACAAGGACCTATCTCCAAAGCAGAAGGCAAGCAGCCCTCTCTCTGAGTTAGCCAGAGTTTTGTTTTGTTTTTTTACGCACCTGTTCATTGTAAAATTTGGAGCCATAATTACCAGGGGACAGGCACCAAATCAACCAAGAATCTGTTAGAAATAGCGAAAACAATGAGTCATGGATCACTACATCAATAGCCAAACTGTGGAAAGAGCCAAGATGTCCATCGACAGATGAATGGATAAAGAAGATGTGGTATATATACACAATGGAATATTATGCAGCCATCAAAAGGAATGAGATCTTGCCATTTGCAACGACGTGGATGGAACTGGAGGGTGTTACGCTTAGTGAAATAAGTCAATCAGAGAAAGACATGTATCATATGACCTCACTGATATGAGGAATTCTTAATCTCAGGAACAAACTGGGGGTTGCTGGAGTGGTCGGGGGTGGGAGGGATAGGGTGGCTGGGTGATAGACATTGGGGAGGGTATGTGCTACGGTGAGCGCTGTGAATTGTGTAAGACTGTTGAATCACAGATCTGTACTTCTGAAACAAATAACGCAACATATTTTAAGAAAAAAGAAAAAGAAGAAGATAGCAGGAGAGGAAGAATGAAGGGGAGTAAGTCAGAGGGGGAGACGAACCAGGAGAGATGATGGACTCTGAAAAACAAACTGAGGGTTCTAGAGGGGAGGAGGGTAGGGGGATGGGTTAGCCTGGTGATGGGTATTAAAGAGGGCACATTCTGCATGGAGCACTGGGTGTTATGAACAAACAATGAATCATGGAACACTACACCAAAACAAATGATGTAATATATGGTGACTAACATAACAATAAAAAATTAAATAAAAAAATAAAAAAAATAAAAAATCAGACAGGGAGACAAACAAACAAACAAACAAACAAACAAAAAAAACTAATGATGTATTGTATGGTGACTAACATAACATAATAAAATAAAATAAAATAAAAAGGAATAGCAGGAGCTTAAAGTACTCAGACACTAAGTAAATATACAAAAAGCAAGAGATTTCTTATCTATCAGCAATATTCTATTAGAAAATAATAAAAACAAGACAAAATAATAAAAACAAATTCCATTCCCAACAGCAACCATAAATTTAAAACAACCCAGAACAATCTTACTAAGAAATGTGTGCATAGGAGCACCTGGGTGGCTCAGTGGGTTAAGCATCTGCCTTCAGCTCAGGTCATGATCCCAGGGTCCTGGGATCAAGCCCCGCATCAGGCTCCCTGCTCAGTGGGGAGTCTGCTTCTCCCTCTGCCCCTCACCCTGCTCTTGTGCTTTCTCCCTCTCAAATAAATAAATAAAATCTTAAAAAAAGAGAGAAATGTGTGTATGGTATGGCCTATATGAAAAAGTTATAAACAAGGTAGTATAGAATCGTAAAATAGACCATAAATGCAGAAACTGTGCAAAGCAATCTTAATAATCAATGGGGAAAATTACAATTGTTCTCTGATCTTTAGACATTTTTATCAAAACACTAAAAATTCTCTTACTGTCTATTCTGTTATAAATTTATAAGGGAATGGAAAAAAATTAAATTACTATTTTTTTAGTGCACTGCCATTTAAACATTAGAAACACTGAGAATTAAAGTGTTGCATTACTTTGTAAAAAAAAACTAACCAATGTCAGTTTTAACAGTTGCTTGTCTTCTCCTCATATAACTTACAATACAAGTGAGCTATATTTTCTACACCTTAACAAACTGTCAAACTCCTTTTAAAGTTTTGGATAAAGGATAATTCGTATGATCCTTTGCATTTTCAGTGTGGTGAAATATCTCCAGGAGCCCCTTCTATGTGTAGGTGTTTGCTGCTGTCACTGTCTCGGGAACATCTCCATCCTTTTTGTCATGACAACTTTTCATAATACCATTTACATCAATAATTTCATTAAATTCCCGGAGCTGCATTTCTAGGCTCTCTCAAATTCCCAAGTTTAGCTATTTTGTCTGTAACCTCATTTATGTTCTAATCTATGTCTCACTTCTAGCAATATCATTTTTTGTTTCTTTGCTGCACTTTTATCTTTGTGCATTTTGATTATCCATTTTTATAAAATGTTACATGAGTTTATCACTGAGAGACAAAGAGACAACACAACAACACAGTTTTGCTCAGTGAATAATCACCAACAGACTTTGAAAGAAATATGATTGCTCACTAATCACACTGTGCTTTTGTTATTTATGTAGTGAATTTGTGGACTGAAGAGATAGTGCCTAAGTTTGTACTTTATGCAATTACTCAGTTAATATACCATGGTGACTGAAATTCAACCGTGTTGTCGGCAGACTGGTGTTATTTGATTAAATCATGGTAAGTGAAAATCGTGAATATCAGAACCATGCAAAGAGAGGACTGCCTGTACTTTACATAAGGGCCCCAACCTACTTTAAAAAATGGAGAGATACCATACTTAATTTTTACTTAGTGCTTACTATGTGTCATGTGCAGTCCTAAGTTCCTGTTTACACAGGTGTTAATTTACTTAACCTGTATACAAACCCTACAAGTAAGTACAATTAGTATTCTCATTTTAAGATTAAGAAACTGGAGCACAGGGGCGCCTGGGTGGCTTCAGTCAGTTAAGCATCCGACTGTGTCCGACTCTTGATTTTGGCCAGGTCGTGATCTCAGGGTCGTGAAATCAAGCCCTGCATCAGGCTCTGTGCTAGGCATGGAGCCTGCTTAAGATTCTCTCTCAACTTCTCCCTCTGCCCCTCCTTCTTCTCCCCAACACCCCCCAAAGAAACTGGGGCACAGAAAGATTAAGTGACTTTCTAAAAGTCACACAGCTAGGGAATAGCAATGCCAGAATTTGAACCCAAGTAGTCTGACTCCCAAGGCTGAACACTTCGCCAGTACCCTGCGCTGCCCCATATACTAGAGTGCCAAGATGTTGACTTTTCCCATAGTAAGTTGTAAGTTTAACGCTATTCCCATAACCATTCCAGCAGGATTTTTATAAGGAAAACTTGAGAGGTTCTAAGTTCATTTAGAAAGCAATAGGCTAGAGAAACTAGCAATTATCTTCTAATATTAAAACACAGTTTAAAGCTAAGTAATTAAAACAATGCAATACCAGAACTAGGGTTGAAAGACAGATCAAAGGAATGCATGGCAGTCCAGAAAAAGACGGTCACATCTTTAAACGTTTTTTAGCCTAAGAGTAAGTTGTATCCCAAATCAGAAAGAAAATGAAATATAATGTACAAATGGTGTTCAGTGAATTGATTAACTATGATGAAATAAAATTGGATCACTTCTTCATATTTCACATAAAAATGAATTTCAGGTGATTTAGAGAATTAGTGGAGAAAATGAAACCATAAATGCATAGATAAAAATAAAAGTGAATATTTTAAATATCTTGGGGCTAGAGAGGACTTTCTTTTTTTTAAGGATTTTATTTACTTGAGAGAGAGAGAGAGAACATGAGCAGGAGAGAGGGAGAAGCAGACTCCCCACTGAGCAAAGAGCCTGACACGGGGCTCGATCCCAGGACCCTGGGATCATGACCTAAGCCGAAGGCAGACCCCCAACCGACTGAGACCCCCAGGTGGCCCCAAGAGGACTTTCTTAATATAAAAGAAATAGAAAAAAAAACAAAAAGAAAAACTTAATATAGTCAACCATATTCAAATTGAAAACTTTTGTAGATCAAACATGCAATGAGCAAAATTAAAAGACCACCCAAAAACTGAGATTTTTGCTTTGAAACAATATAACAAAGTGTTGGTAGGTATTCTGATTATGTAAAGAGATTGTAGAAGGAAGTAAGGAAAACCTACAGCCTAACAGAAAAAAAATACAAAAGACCAAAAGTAGATGGTATGCAAATGAAATATAAAAATCTAATCAAGATATTTAAAATGTTAAACTCTCTGTGTAATAGTGGAAATACAGTTTAAAATAGCATGTGTTTTTGGCCTAGTAATTAGAAAGACATTTTTGTGTGTATTTTCTCATAACATCCACATTGGGTGAGGTATACTCCCTGCTGGGAATATACATTGATACACCTTTTCTGGAAAGCAATCTATTGAATTTCTTTTTAATTCACAATTTTACTTGGTCATCTATCTTCTGGGAGTCCTTCCTAAGAATACTGGTGTTATTTATAATATTGTCAAACTGGGCATGGGACTGCTCACTAAGACAAAAATAGTTAAACAAAATGTGCCACAGTCTTTCAATTTTGCAGCCATTAGTAGTGCTGTTTTCAAAGAATATATATAGGAATGAGGAATGCTCAAATACATTCAGCAAGAATTAAGGCAAGGGCATTCAAAATCATACACTATGATACCAAATTTGTAAGATAAAAGTAAACCTTTGTATAGAAAAAAAATATGGAAATATAACCAAATATTATACTTGGGTAATGGGATCACAGGTTATTTCCATCTTCTTTTCAACTTTCTGCATTTTCCAATTTCTCTAAAAGCAGACATGTATTGTGTTTATAATTAGAAGAATCACCAACATTGTTTAAATGTTTTTCTCTGCATCCATCCATCCATCCTCCCACTCACTCATCCTTTTCCTCTTTTTCAAGTCTTAAAGAAACCTGTATTCCTTCCCCTGTCCTAGGCTTGTTTCCCTTGTTGCCAAGGGACATCGTTCTATCTGTTAATTATATCCCTTTTAAGGGGCTGTCTCTCCCTTCACTTGGGCTCCTTTCTCTCGACCCTTACATATGATCACATCCCTACTGCCCCAAATTGCTCTCACTTAATCTTTCTTTCTGCCACCACCTTTCACCATGAACATCTTGTAAATGTAGTCTACATTTATTTTCTCTGCCTCTTTACCAACGACTCCTTAAACCTTCACGATCTGGCTTTCAAGTCGACTACTGGCATGCCTTTCTGAAATCACTACTTGTAATTGCCTGCTCTTTGTAATTGCCTGCTGCGAGTACTCCCCACCTGTCCTTAACATCTGCACCCCGTATGCAGCATTTGCCCGCGCTGATCAAACTCTTGCACAAAACCCTGGCTTTGGTGGCAGACATCGCCCCTTTCCACTTCCAGCTTCCCTGTCCCAGGGCTCCCAACACCTTTATCCATTCTCCTCCCATTCCTACATGATGTGATATTCACAGTCTCTGGCTCTCCTTTTTCCTTCCCTCTCTAGACTCTCGGCAGTTCAGGCTTCTATTTTCACCTTTTGCAGACCTTACCTCTCCCCTGTGTTCAAGTCTCACATTTCCAAGTCCCTGCTCAACCTTTACCGCCCCAATGCCTGTCACCTGGCATGCATATCCAACTCCACTTGTGGACAGTCAAAAATCTCTCACCTCCTCAAACCTACTCTTCTTCCAGACTTGTCTGTTTCTATAAATGTTACCACCTAAGTTCCCCTTCAAAATACTCACATGGCTTTGAGAAACAGACTGTCTTTTCCACACCCACTGCCAAAGCCTCAGCTCGGGCTCCTGTCATTTTTTCCTGGAGAGATGAAGAAGGCTGTTTCCTGCATCTTTGTACTGGATTGATTTTTTTTTTTTTTTTTTTTTTTGATGTGACGAACCTCCTTCTCGGCCATAGGAACTGTAAATGGGAAGTTTCCCATTACCCATTGCAAGCATCTTATTAGAAATGCAGCATAGATATCTCTTCCAGGATACATTTTCTTACTTCGTTTTATTTAAAGGACAAGCCCACACAGTTTCCAGAAGCCTACCACTGAGATGGAATTTGAGGAAACAGAAAGCTAGGGGTCAGAGCAATTTTGGCACAAAGGCAGAGAGGACCAACCCTCAAATCAATTCCATAATTTATGACATGATCCAGAGATGGGTTATATGTGGGACACGGGGGGGGAGCTTCCCATATTAACTAGCTATTCTTGCCAACTAGTAGTGAAGCTTTGCAAAGCATTATTTAAAGTGGATGGATGCGCCCCCTGCATTTTCGTGGTCTTGGTCAAAACCATGGTCTCCGCACTCTAATGAAGGGTCCACTTCACAGCAACTGGAATATTCTTCCTCAGCGAAGGAGCTTGCCTTGCACACATGCGGACAGCTGCAGTCACTAGCAATAGACCTAACAATAATTACCTTCTTTGGGGCTACACAGAAAAGAGGTTGCAGAACAGATTCCTAGACCTTTTTTAAAGAAGAAAAATACACACATACGTGGGGTTTTTCTTTAGCGCAGTCTTTGTATTTTCCCCTTTGTACAGGGCTCACTCCTCCCCCCACGTGATTTACTCCCCGCTTCTCCCTGTCCACTCTAGCCTTCTAACCTACAGTAACAATTCAGTATGTGTCCTCTCATATTTTTCTTCCTGGCCAAATAATTATATACAAATTACACACACACCTTAAAATACATATTTCACAAAAATGAGATATTTAACACACTTTTCTGCATCTTATTTTCATACATACTGGTAGAGTTCTACGTCATTCTTGTTGATGTCTGCATAATATTCCACGGCATTGATGTATAAACCCTTGAACAGCATGGGTTTGAACTGCTTGTTCAAGGTTTGAACCCTTGAACAGCACGGGTTTGAACTGCACAGGTCCACTTACATACAGCTTTTTTTTTTTTTTTGGATAAACACAGTATAGTATTGTAAAGGTTTCTTTTTCTCTTCCTTGTGAGTTTTTAAAATAACATTTTCTTTTCTCCGGCTTACTTTATTATAAGAATACAGTATATGATACACATAGCATACAAAATACGTGTTAATTGACTGCCTATGTTATAAGTAAGGCTTCCAGCCAACAGTAGGCTGTTAGTAGTTAAGTTTTGGGGAGATTTAAAAGTTATGTGTGAATTTTTGATGGCTTGGGGTGTTGGTGCTCCAACCCCCATGTAGTTCAAGGGTCAACTGTATTATTAATTTATTCAAGCATCCTCCCTATTTACAGAATTCTCTTTATTTTCATTTCAGGGGGGATGGGGGTGGGGGAGGTGTGTCCGCAAACAATGCTGCAATAAACAGGCTTGTATATACACCCTTGTGTACTCTGCTTTTATTTCCATGGGACATAGTCTCAGGAGCAGGATTGCCTAGGTAAAGCATATCCCGGCATCTTTCAACATCCATTCAGGAAGAAGTAGTATCACTTTAAAAAATTTTCACCTGTCTGATGGATGCACCCTGATACTACATTATTACTTTAGTCTGAGGCTCCTTGACACTAGCGAATTTGAGCATCTTGTCATAAGTTTGCTTAGCCTTTTGGATTACCATTCTGTGAATGTGTCTCCTCGCATCCTTTGCTGATTTTTATTTTGCGGTGTTCATCCCCTTCTATTTAATTTGCAAGACCTCTCTGTATACTGTAGATACACCTTCTGTCTATCCTGTGCATTACAAATAATTTTATAAATCTATTACTCATCTGTAGACGTTGTTGACAGTTTCTTTCGCCATATAGAAGTTTTAAATTCATATAGTATCTAGTAGGTCCAGGGGCACCCGGGTGGCTCAGTTGGTTAAGCGTCTACCTTTGGATCAGGTCATGGTCCCAGGGTCCTGGGATTGAGCCCCACATCAGGCTCCCTGCTTGGTGGGAAGCCTGCTTCTCCCTCTCCCACTCCTCCTGTTTGTGTTCCCTCTCTCACTGTCTCTGTCAAATAAATAAATAAAACCTTTAAAAAATATCTAGCAGGTCCATCTTTTCTTTTATAGCTTCTGAGTATCCAGTCTTGTCTCCTGTTTTGTCCATGTAATCTCCAGGAATTTCCTGCAAGATTTTTATTACTTTGTTTATATTTCATTCTTCATCTGCAATTTATTTTAATATATGATGGAAGATAGTATCCATGCAATGTTATTTTCCTCTAGAAAGACATCAGATGTATTATCATTTATTAAGTCACCTTTTTCTCAATAAATTAAAATGTCATTTTGTAGGACCAGATATCCAGACACATTATAAAACCACTGAAATCTAATTAAATCAATATACTATTAGCACTGGACCAGACAAAATAGATAAATGGTACAGGAAAGAGAATCATATACTTGCTGCATTGAAAGACTCAATTTTTAGAGGGGTTCTCTCCCTCCTTTGAGTCCCTGAAGAAGAACATGGGGAACCTCAAAGGGATATTATAAAGATAAAGGAAACAAGGCATGTAAAGTGTTTAGCACAGTATCTGGCACATCGTATGCCTATAATAAATAAGCCTGCTATTATGTCCAATCTCTTGACACCTATTCTGTCTTGTATGCACTATGTCTGCCTTTTACAACTCCACTTTGAGCTCCTGGAGGGGAGTCACTGTGTCTTAGCTCCCTCAGCACCTAGATTGTCCCTAAAGAATTAACCAGAATTTATCCTTGTAGACAACAGTCGTGTGCTTTGGCAGTTCTCACTTTACCTACTTTGCAGAATCTAGGCTGATGCAGTACTCTGTCTTCCGGGATGGACCCCTACCACTGGTTGCAAGGAGTTGCTCCTGTGGGTCTCTCCTCTGCTAGGACATGCTCATAGTCAGTGGTAGCTCTTATTCATTGACTATCTACACTGGGCACTTCCATGGATACATTTGCCTCTGCTTTGTCTTGCTAATGCTTAGCAGTCCTTGGCACAGTGTAGGCTACACAGTGAATTACTCTGGGTGACTTTTCTTTATTTTTATAAAATCCATCAACTACTAGGATAGGAATGTATATTTTTATGAGTTATTTTAGAATTACTTTAAAATAGTTTAGGACTTTTAATAATTTATTTTATTACAAAAATTAGAAAAGTATTTACTTTATGCCACCTGTTGAAGAAAAAAGACAAAAGAGGACCCCTCTATAAATTAGTTGAAAAAGCTTCTTCTTACATGGAAAAGTACAATTTTGATTAACATGAACCCTACTAACCAAGCCTTCAGTGAATCAATTTCTATTCTAAGCTTTGGAGGTGAGGGGAAAGTAGAAAATAGCAATATCAAAAACCTCAAGATTACAGCAAGAATTCCTTTAAAGAACAGGGATTCTTATATAGGACTCCCAGTTAAATTTGAGATACACAATGCAATTTTTCAGTATAAGTATGTCTGAAATGTTGCACAGAACAACACTTATACTAACCAATTACTTATTTCTCTAAAATTCAAATTTAACTAAGTGCTCTGTATTTTTATTTGCCAAATCTGGCAACCCTATTAAAAAAAACTATGTTTCATGGGACACTTGGGGAATCATAACTCTTTCATCATGGTGCGCCCCAAGTTAACCATCTGAGGACTTCCTGTATACACAGTTGGTGTTCAATAAATGTTTGTTGAACTGATTACATAATGGTGATTAGTAATAGTTACTTTTTGGTCACTGAGTTGTTTAATGGCATGAAAAAGAACTGATGTAAACTTAGAAAGAATTCTGACAATAAGGCAGCCACAAAAGGGAGTTTCTGATTAACTCTTTATTAACCAGATAGAAAAACTCACCCATTTGGGAGAGCATCTCATGCTGCTGCTGAAAGGCACTTAAAATTTATCCTGGCTTATATATGTGAGGTTTCTAACTTTTTGGCTTGGTGCTTGAATATCACAACTTTTGTGTGTGTGTGTGTGTGTGTGTGTGTGTGTACGTGTGTGTGCATGTGTGTGTGCGTGTATGTGGGGGGAGGGTTAGAGGCGGGGGGGCAGGAGAGGCAAGACAAGAAATGTAAGGCCAATGAATGGAAAACAAAACACTTGAAAACTTTTCTTCCTGCTACATTTCATGGAGAGTTAATGGCTTTTTTAAAGTACTTTGAAAATCAGAATTAGCCAGTGCAGAGTAGCAGGCACAAATATGGCCTCTAGTGTTCTATTAATGATGGGATCAAACGAAGAAGCTCTTCTACATGCTCTTTATGAAAGAGCAGGAGAACCAATGTGATGTTTAGTTTCTTGGAGGAAACTGAAAAAAAAAATAATCCCATATTACCACAATACAGCATGAGTTCAATGCAAATGGAAAAGACTGGTGGCTTATTAATAGGCTCTCCCTGTAGCAAGCTGGCCTTCCCGGCTTCAGTTTGAAATTGATTATTTTAATACAGAATTCCTGAATGAAAGAGGTTCTTGGCCTTTTCCTGGGCTGTTGAATAATGTATGTGGGAGAAAGCAAATAGCAGCAGAGGGTCTCAGCTGCGGGAACAATGGCGCACACCCAGAGCTGAGGGGGCACGTTAGTTTATCATCGCCTTGTCAATCCTCCTAGCCTGGGAATCGCGGGGCAGCCTGGAAAGCAGCAGCTGCCCGACGTGTGGTGAACTGACCGGGGCACTTTAAAGAGACGACTCCATTTACCCATCTGAAAACAAGATATTGATTTTCCTCCAGCTCTGGAGAGAAAAGAGCCGTCCTGAAAATATATGGGGACCACCATTTACCCAGGCTCCTCCCCCAACAATCACACCACCCCAACTGTTTTCTTGGCTTCCTCTCCACAAAGTTCCATTTTTTCCTTCTTCACCTGGGGTGAGAAGAAAGCAACCCCCCTCCCTTCCTCCCTTCTGTGAATACATTGCTCAAAGTATTTTTAAGCTGAAACTGGAAAAGTACGTAATGACTGGCATCTGGGGATATAGTTTATGAATTAGAAATCAATTTTTTCCATCCACATGGAAATAACATATTACAGTAAACTTCAGGCTGGCACTTTATAGCTCTCATCTCAAGCTGTGTGAATCTTAAGTCATTAAGGCCAAAACTGTAACATCCTAGAACAATAACAACCTTCAACTCCTCAGATGTCCTTATGGTGAAATTTTTCCTTCATACATAAAAGCCTAAAAGATCTTAGGACCCAGATCAGATGCGGGGCGGGGCGGGGGCGGGGGGGAAGGAAGCTAGTTTTGTCATAGTAAGCATCCGTAAGTACTCCTTAGACCTGCAGGAGTTTAAAAGCAATGTGCTAAGAGCATGGGGAGAAGTGCAACTCAGAATTGAGGCAGCCAGAAGACCAAGCTCCTGGGAAGTGACTTAAACTACTCCACATGCTTCAAAGGACTAGATGTGTGTTACTTGAGGTCAATCCCAATTTCTTTAATGGCTCATATCTTCATGGGTTCAAAACTCCTACCATGCTGACAAGACTGTGGTTGATGTGGTACATCTTTCTCTAGACAGGGAAAAGGGATGGGTAAGTGAGACATGACCCTCCAGTCCTCACCAAGACTCAGTCAGAGATTAGGCAGGGACTCCCAATCCTGGATTTTCAATATGGCTTTTTTTTTTTCCTAGAAAATTCCCTGTCCCTACCAACACGGTGGGAAGTCTCACAGAAATGAGGGAACACCAAGAAAAAGGATTAGGGGGATAGAATCAAAGGAGAGAGGAAAAACAACTCTTAAAAAGCGAATAGGAAAACTCAGTCTTAATTGCTGCAAAGGTAGGTCAGAGATGGCAAGTGCTGGCCTGAACCCAGTGTGTTCACCCCACCAGGATCCAGAAATGCAAGCTGAACCTTGTGAGCGGCCCCAGTTGTGGAGCTCTCTGTTATGCTAAACAAGCACCGGAGGTGGACTGGCCCAACCATCTGCTAGAGACATGCATAAATCGAGGGAAGGTAGAGCAGTACAGCATGTGTATAATGTGGAGTACATGGGGAAAAGCAAAAGCGCGTCATTAAAAAGCAGCAGAAAGCAACCAGAGAACAGAACGCGGTGGGCAGAGATTAGTGTTCCAATTATTATTAATGTTAATAACCACACGCAGGGAACTTCAGGTCCTCTTGTTATTCATCAGACACGATGCCTCCAGCAGTGTGGGGATGGGGAGGGCTAGCGTGGCCACTGGAATTTTTATCATTTATTTGATTTCATGACACCTTCCCCACCTGAACAAGCCTGGGATGGCACAGTCACTCTCCTCTCAAGTGAAGGCTTTTCCCAGCATAACATCAAACTTTTTTCAAAATATAGAAATGCAAAAATAGAGAAGAAAAAAAATCCACACAGACACAATCCCTGTTAACATTCTGATCTATGTCTTTTTCTGCTGTTCTTTTGTGGATTTTCTTTCCTGCCTTTACTACTCGTACATGTCATTGTCCTTTCCACTTAACATACAGGCAGCTTCAAATTACTGGCTAGTCTTTGAAATTTGTTCATTTGGATAGCACATATGTATTTGAGAAGTTTTAGGGGACTTTAAAATTATTTTTATGTTTTAGGATGACCTAATATGCCTTGACTACTTAGGGACATCCTTATTTTGAAGGCAGGAAAAGGAGGCGGGGTGAGGGGGGAAGGGAAATAGCAGAATGGGGAGGGCGATCACTAGCCCAAAGGAAGAGAGCATGTGCCAGAGTCGAGCCATTCTAAGGGGCAGTCTACATCTGGGGCTCCCAAGTGGCAGTTCATTTTAACCCTCAGATATGCTTTGTCTGGATCATAGAGATTTTTTTTAATGTTGCTTTTGAATGACTCTAGATACGGCATATACTCTCTAGTTTGCCACAAGCCTCACCACTCCTTATTGCATTGTACTCCGGTTTCCTTGCATTTCCATCTCTGCCTGGCCCCTGCATGCATTTACACTTAGAATCCCTGCTGTGATTTTAAGATATCCTGGAATACCTCACCTCCTCACAGAATCCTCTAAACTGATGGTTCTTAACTATGGGTGATTTTTCTTCCCAGGGGACACGGGACAATGTCTGGAGATATTTTTAATTGTCCTAACTTGTAAAGGGGGTTGTTGCACTACTGGCATCTAGTGAGTTGAGGCCAGAGATGCTGTTAAACATCCTGCAATGCACAGGGAAGTCCCCCACAATTACCCAGCCCAACATGTTAGGAATGCTGAGATTGAGAAACTCGGCTCTAAACCAGGGCTGGGCCTTACACTGGTCCCTTGAAAAATGCAAATCCTCCTGAGAGAAGTCATGTTCTCTGCTGTTGGCCCTTTACTTCTGAGTATGAAGGAAGATTCTGTGAATAGGATTAACTGGAGTGCAGGAGGCGAAGAGGAGGAAAAATAGGACATGAAGGACCCCAATCACAAGTTCCAGTGGTAGTCTTTGGCCATTAAACAGTCAAGATAGCTCCAGGCAGGGAACTCACATCACATTTCTCTTAGTAGCCCCACCATGAATAATCATGTAACTTAAACTAAAGTTGATCACTTCCTCTATGAGAGGCACTGTACTCACTGCTTTACATGCATGATCTCATTGCATCTCACAACAATCCTATGAGACAGAGGAGGAAACCAAGGCTCAGAGACATTAAATAACCAGCTCAATGTCACACATCTAGTGAGCAGTAAAACTGGAACTTGGAAACTTGTGTTACTGACTTCAGAGATCAAGCTCTTAGCCAAGAGTAGGGCTCAGTGTTTACTGAAAATGTACCCTGAGCTAGAACACTACATTAAGTGTTTTACCCAAATTATGTCACTTAATTGTCACAAAGTCCCATGGAGTATATATTATAATCCCCATCAAACAGGTGAGGAACCTGAGGATCAGAGAAGTCTCACAATTAGACCTTTATCACTGTCGGCTGGACTTCCTAAGTGTACAGTTAAAGCATGAAACTTCAGTCTCTCATGCTGTCAACACTGGAGGCAGTGACATTGAATTGATAAAGCCCTGAACTTAGACCAGAGAACCTACTTTGAGGTCCTGGCTGTGCCACAGTCTTAATGGGTGCCCGACCTCAGTCAAGTCCCTGGAACCAGGGGCCCTACACAACTCTCAAGGGAATAAAGAAGCCAGACCATGACCCCCGGTTTTGTATAGTTAGCTTCAATATATTTAGAGGAAGTCCCTCTGCCTGAGGACAGAGCAATGAGGAAATCTGGTCAGTCCAGTAAAAACACTTTCAATCAAAGGGGATGAACCAGAAATATGGAGCTGCTCTATCTCAAAAGGCAGCCATGAGCCCTTAATGGCTTCCAAAATAGAAATATGCACATTAATCCTCTCTTTATTCTTCCTCAATTATCACATCTTGTTACCTTAATCTGTGCATCTTTCAAAGTCAACTCCTTCTACTAACAATGCCTAACAAAGTCCTGATTTTCTAAAACATAAATTGATGATGATATCTACCTAATCTTGTAGTAATACTATCTGGGGGCTTAGGGACATTTTCCCTTGTCCAGTAATGACAATATCCTCTGGGTCTCTTTACCTATACTAGGCAGGGCCTCTTCAGTCAGTTCAGGCTAATGATAAATTGATTTATAATGGGGTGTCTTTTAGATGATCTAACAGGGACATTTGTTAGTTTATCACAGCAACTGCCCAAAACTCAAATTGGCAAAGATATAACATCATTGAAAGGAAAGTATCATGATCTAATGTTGAAACTACGAACTACCTTTACCTAGTAGTTTTCACAATTTCACAGTTTCTAGTATCACCATGTTTGCCTTGAAATTTTAAATCATCCTCCAGTGCCTCGGGGCAACTTGGCACACAATTTGGGAACCACAAATATACAATGAAATTTACATGTCCCTCCAACTTCAGACTCTGAGGTCCTTATTCTTGTCTCCCATGGGTACACAGTATTAATGTTTCTTGTGTGTAATTCCAAAAATTTCTATGCACAAACAATGCATCGTGTTCTGATCTGTGTTTGTTTTTGCTTCATAAATCCTGAAGTTCATTTCTTAGCAGTACACATAATTCCTTGTCTTTTTTAATAGTTGCAATGGTAATTTATACAACAAAATTTCTATTGATGTACATTTCGTTGTTTAGCGTTACCAGCAGAATTGTAATGAATATCCTTCTACATTTATCTTTATCCACCCGCAAGATGAATTCTAGAAACAGAATTTCTGGTCCAAGTTATGCACATTTAAAAGTTTGAGAGATACTAAATTTGTTGTAATTATTTTCAATTAATTGGTACAAACACACCCCTAAAAAAAGTTTAGGCAAGAGAGAAGAAATTTCCAGATGACATATTAGGAAAGGAGAGAGGACAACCTAGGGCAGAGAGGCTACTTAAACAGGAATAGAAAAGACAGATATCAGGGACCAGCAAACGATGAGTCTGTATCAGAGGCTTTTTAACTTTGGGGTTTTGTGGATAGAATGCAGGGTGCCCGTGTAATTTAGGAGAGGGAAAATCTAAATCCTTATTTTCACTAGCCTCTAAATAAAATTTAACATTTCTTTCAAGTATGAATGTAGGCAAAACCCACAGTAGTATTAACACTACTTGTAAATCTGTCACCAAAAGCAATCACACATGGTTTCATTTCACCGTACTATTGTTGTAGATACCCTGAAATATATTTTATGCTCATCAGTTATTTATATATTTTTTAAAATTTATTTATTTGAGAGAGAGAGAGAGACAGAGGGGAGGGGAAGAGGGAAAGGGAGAGAGAGAATTTCAAGCAGACTCCATGCTGAGCACAAAGCCTGACATAGGGCTCCATCTAATGACCCTAAGATCATGACGTGAGCTGAAACCAAGAGTTGGTCACTCAACCAACTGAGCCACCCAGGTGCCCCACTCGTCAGTTCTTTTAAATAATAGCAAATATTAGATCTACTGCTAGATCTTGTTATTTAATGCACTAATAAAGAAGCATACATATTATATCACAAACTTGTTTTTAAAATGTTATAACTGTATTCCAATATAATGTGTGATCCTATATATTTTATTTTATGGCATCATGTTAGTTATCTATCACTGCATAACAAATGACCACAAACTCAGTGGTTTCAAATGACAGGCATTTATGATCTCAGAGTTTCTGTGGGTCAGGGGTTGTGACACAGCTTTGCCAGGTCCTCTGCTTCAGGATCTCACAAAGACTACAATCGAGGTATGGGTAGGATTGTGGTTGCATCTTGAGGCTCAGCTGGGGATTCATTTGTAAGCTCACATGTTTGTTGACTGAATTCAGTTCTTTGTTGCCCTCTGGACCAAGTGTCTCAGCTTTTTGTTGCTTTATCTTTTGTCACTCAGAGCCGCCCTCAGTTCCTTGAGAATAAGTGACAACATAGCCTCTTCCATAAAGTGACTGACAACATAGCTACTCAAAGTCAAGTCAGCAAGGGAGAGAATCTGCTAACATAACAGAAGTTAAAACCTTATGTAAGATTTCCAGAGTGAGGAGTGCAGTGGACTGACTCCCTAATAAACAACTATGTACCTGGGAAAAATTGTAAAAATAATCATTTAAAGTCTCCAGAAATTGTCCTAAGGGCATAGAACAGAAACAAATACATTTAAGAAAATCTGTTAAATCATGGTAAGCGACTTTGTGGCATTTGAATCATCTGCTCTGCCCTTCTTCCTCCACCAGCTCCATTTTGGAAGAAATTACTCTGAGAGCTCTATTCCTGGCAGGTGCAGTCAGGAAAATAGGAACTGCTCTCCCCTCAGCTTTCAGTCTAGGGCCATGGAGTGAGGCTCTCTAGGAGGGGCAGGCCCCAGCTCTGTGTTACAGAAAATATTTTAGGCAAGCACAGAAGAGAAGTCTACAGTCCTTTGCTGTACCCAGACTGCACTTGTAGGGCAGAAGCTCCATCCCAGGCACAGCAGGCCAAATATACTGGGCCCTGATCTCCCCCCACCCCAGTTCACTGGTAGTATGTAGGTTCTATGTCAGGAGGAGAACCAAGAAGGCTGTTATACTAGGGAACACTTCGCAACTTGGTCTATGAGGCCAAAACTACTCAGATAGTAGAGCCATTAAAGAAAATTATATCTGTGTGGTACCTTTGTTACATTTGATAAACCAATATCAACACTTTATGATTAATGAAAGTCATTAGTTTATGTTAGGTTTCACTTTTGTGTTGCACAGGTCTATGCATTTTGACAAAAGCATAATGTCAGGTATCCACCATTATAGTATCATACAGAATAATTTCGCCACCCTAAAAATCCCCTAAGCTCTACCTATTCATTCCACCCTCCTCCTGAACCCTGACAACCACTGATCTTATTGTCTCTACAGTTAGCATATTGCTAAGTGAAAGAAGACAGTCTGAAAAGGCTGTAGGATTCCACCTATATGACATTTGTCAATTATAGCTCACTAAAGCTGGAATAAATTATAAGACTTATGCAGTCAGATTCTCAAGGATGGGGCCAAAGAATCCACATTTTTAATAGCCTCATCTGGTGATTCTTAGGCATATTCACATTTGAACTAGCAATATATGGGCTCTAGCTCTGGCAACTGACAGCTAGATTTGAAATCTGGCTCTGAAACTTTCTAGCTGAGTAACCGTGGGCAAGTTACTTAAACCCCCGACCCAAGCACTAATGCACTCAAGTGTAAAATGGGAATATCAATAACTCACAGAATTGTTTTGATGATTAAATGAGCTATTATATGTAAAGCCCTTATCACCATGCTAGCACTCAGTAAACGGTGGCTATTATGGATAAAGCACAAGTACTGCATCTAGTTTTCCTTTATTTTGCCCAATAAATGTTGGCTATTATTATCATAGGTTAATAAGGCCCACTGAGAGGCAGTGTGGTATAGTAAAATGAACACAAGAGCTGGAGTTAGATCCGGATTCAAATTTCAGCTCTTCCTTTCCAGGTTATGATCATGAACAAGTCACAGTCTGCAAGCTTCAGTTTCCTCATTTGTAAGATGGGAATGAAAACAGTACCTATGGCCCAGAGTTGTGAGAAATAAATAAGATAATACATTTAAAGGACATGGCATCCAGTAAACACTTATTGTATGCAATGCCAAAATCTGTCTATCCACCCACTCCTCCTGATCCTTCACTGTAATAATCAAAATGATTGCCTGCCTAGGAATGATATAAATATAGCCTGTGAAAAATTCTGTTTGAAGCCTAGTTTAGTCATTTCTATCCAGTTCAGATCAATATTTTACCATTTATAATTTCCTGAGTGGAAACTTGGATCCTTTTACTATATGGTCCATTCTAACCATGATTTCTGTGTTTGCAAATCTCACCATAAACCTGCTTATTTAAAAAGATGAGAGACTGTGGTTGATAGACTACCATTACGTCTCTCTTCTTCTAATTAATAAAAGCTATATGTTTCTACACCAGAACTTCAGAATGATCCAGGGTTCCATGAAACAATGAGAGCAGATATGTCTACATCATTAATAAACCAGCTCTAAATAGATCACATCAGTGTTTAAGAAGTAATTCTTCTACCTTCTCTTTTGCACATTCAGTCAACAGTAAAATATATTTTGTACATCTCTGATGCTTCAAAAATTGCCAGTTACCAAAGAACATAGCCTCTCCTGACCAGGCAGACTTAAGTATTATCATCCTTTGACCAGGTCCTCTCAGTTTGGGCAGCAGGATGTTTATGTGAGAGAAACCAGGAGGACTGCAAGGCTCAGACATACTTTGGTCCAGACTGTCAAGGTACTGACTGTGTTGGTAGAAGAACAATTATCTTCTAGACATTTAGTTTGTCAAGACTAGGGTTCAGTAATGAATGCTTCAGAGAGTGAT
The DNA here is from genome assembly GCF_037043125.1 of Eumetopias jubatus. Taxonomy (NCBI): domain Eukaryota; kingdom Metazoa; phylum Chordata; class Mammalia; order Carnivora; family Otariidae; genus Eumetopias; species Eumetopias jubatus. The sequence goes on from NW_028274817.1 coordinate 11,012,527, forward strand.
ACTGGTCAGTTAGCTTCTACCTAAGGGAGGAGGGGAGATATGTATTCAAGTCCTCAGAACACAAAGCAATGTCTTGTTAAATGGTATTTGGGTAGTAGCGACCTTATATCTTATGGGATCTGTGAGGATTAAGAGGAAGAATCACAGGAGCTGGGAAGCATGTCAGACTCTCTAGGAGCAGATGTATTTTGAAAAAAACATTTAAGATACTTATAGGTCTTGTAATACAAACTAAAATCAAATGAAGATCCGCAAGATAGTCTTGGCTGGGGCCAATATATGGATAATAGAGTAAGAAAGTATGACTGGGGCCATGAGTTGAAAATGGTCAAGAAGCCCTGGCAGAGAAGCTAAGCATACAGGCTTAGAATCTGACAGTCATTCCATGCAGTCAATAGATATTTGTTGAGCATGTATTATACGCCAATCACTGTTCTTGGCCCTAAAGAGACAGCTGTGAACAAAGTAGTTGACACCTACCTTGGGCAAGATAGTTAACCTCTCTAAATCTCAGTATTCTCATACCTAAATCAGGAAAAAATATTCATCATTCCTCTCTCATAGGATTGCTATGAGGATTAAAGGAGGGCAAAGCATATAAGGTGTTTTGCACTGTCTGCTGCAGAGTAGACACCTAATAAATGAAATAATTAGCCTGCTGGGGGATTTAAGTGGGTCATCATCTCGGCTCTGAAAAGTATATAGGGTTTTGATAGGCAGAGACAAAAAGAAGACATTCAAGTAGAGAGAACAGCATTAATTAATTAAGTCACTCATGCAAAGAAACTTTTTGAGTGTCTATGATACTGGCATTCAGAGGCATATTTCACTTACATGAATTCAGCAATACACAGTAGGAGAGGGCTGTTTAAATAGTATGGGCAAATCCTCCCACCATTACACTCAATTAATATATACCCCAAATCAAGTGTGAGATAAGAGGCATGAATCTGTTCTTCAGACTCCTAGTGCGAACAGCTTGCTTTGCTGAGTATCATCCTTTTGTTTAAAGATATATGTTTTTCATATAGTATGGCCAACTGGAAATGCAAGCCAACTACTTAAACTGAGGATCAAAAAGAACAACCCAGCGATCTGTATCCACACTGAAAAAAAGGCTGGCCAGGCTGGGCTTTCTGAGAGAAGGATGTCATTCTCTGCTGTGGCACCTCCCTAAGGCATCATCAAAAGTAATTCTGACCACGTGATTTTCATTTTACATACTGACTCTAGGACCCATCCCATGTGTAAGGAGTGACTTTACTATTGTGTGCTAGGCATCATGCTAGATGCTGGAGATACAGTGGTATATGAGACAGACAGCCTCTAGCAAGATACTTAGAAAAGAAAGGGTTGCTGAGCTTGAGGTAGGGATGGACAATAAGCAGGCACTTTTGCCTGGCTTACAGGATCTAATTAGAGAAAAGTCAGGAGATATACCTGAAAAGGTAGGTTGGTGTTAGGTGGCCGAAGATGTCAAATGTAAAACTATATGGTTTTGGAGCTCTTGATGCTATTCCTTCTTCAGGTAGATTGAGACATGCTCAAAGCAGTAATTAAGCAGCAGAAGATGAAGCTTACGGCAGTTCTCAAGATAAAGGAAATTTTTTTTCTTCCCAAGAAACCACTAGCAATGGCTGATTTAATCTGAATAAATAAATTAAAGCTATAGCTGAAAGCCTGCCTCCCACCATACACAAAAATTAACTCTAAATGGATCAGTGACCTAAATATGAGAGTGAAAACCATAAAACTCTAAGAAGAAAACAGGTATACATCTTCACAACCTTGTTTTTGGCAGAAGATTTTGGCACATGACACTGAAAGCATGAGCAACAAAAGAAAAAAACAGATAAATTGGACTTTATCACAATTTAAAATTTTTGTTCCTTGCAGAACACTATCAAGAAAGTGAAAAGACAAACCACAGAATGGGAGAGTATATTTGCAAATCATATATCTGATAAGGGTCTAGTAACCAGACTATATAAAGAACTCATACAACTCAACAACAAAAAGACAAACAACCCAATTTAAAAATGGGCAAAGGACTTGAATAAACATTTCTACAGAGAAAATATACAAATGGCCAATAAGCACATGAGATGTTTAACATACATTAGAGAAATGTCACTAGAGAAATAAAAATCAAATCACAGTGAGATACCACTTCACATCCACCAAGATGCCAATAATAAAAAAGAGAGACAATAACAAATGTTGGCAAAGATATGGAGAAATTGGAACCCTCACACAATGCTGATGAAAATGTAAAATGGTGTAGAAAACAGTTTGGTGATTCCTCAAAAAGTTGAACATGGAGTTACCATGTGGCCCAGTATTTCCACACCTATGCATACAACAACAACAAAAACCCAGTTATTCAAACAAAAACTTGCACACAAATATTCATAGATGCACTATATGCAATAGTCAAAAGGTGGAAACAATCTAAATTTCCATCAACTGATTAATGAAAAACAACATGTGGTATATTAATATGCTGGATTATTATACAGCCATAAAAAGGAATGAAGTTCTAATACATGCTGCAGCATGGACACACTTTGAAACCATTATGTTAAGTGAAAGAGGCCAGACACAAAAGTCATATATTATATGATTACATTTGTACGAAATATCTATAATAGTCAAATCTATAGCAGATTAGTGGTTTCTAGGAGCTGGAGGAAGTTGGAAGTGATTGCTTAATGGGTACAGGGTTTTTGTTTGGGGTGATGAAAATATTTTGTAAGTAAATGGAGGTTTTGGTTGCACAACATTGTGAATGTACCAAATGCCACTGAATTGCACATTTTAAAATGGATAGATAATTCTGTTTTGTGAATTTTATGTCAATAAAAAATACATACAGGAAAAGAATGGATGAAAAGATGGAAAAGTTCAGAAGAGATTCAGAAGCTATAAAAATAACCAAATGGAAATCCTAGAACAGAAAAATACAATATCTGAATAAAAAATTCATTGGATTTTTAAAAAATTTACAGTAGATTGGAACACAACAGAAATAAGAATCAACGAACTTGAAGATAGGTAATAAAATCATCCTAAATGATGCAAAAAGAGAAAAAACACTGAAAAAAATTGAGCGGCTCAATTACCTTTGGAGCAAAACCCAGGACTCCAAGATACATGACAATGTAATTCCAGAGAGGGAAAGAGTCAGAAAAAAAATATTTGAAATTTGACCAAAAACAGCAGCCCACAGATCCAGGAAAATTAGCGAACCCCCAAAAGAAAATCTCACTTAAACTTAGCGCCATAAACAAACTGCTGCAAACAAAGATAAAGAAAAAGCCTTAAAAGCAGTTAGAGAAAAGAGACATATTAAGAACAGAGAAACAATAAGAATTACAGATGGCTTCATGTCAGACATTGTGTCATATCAGACACCATGGAGTCCTGAAAATCAAAGAATAACATCACTTAAGTGCTAAAATGTTTAAAATGCTGTCAATATATAAATCTATGTCCAGGAAAAATACTTTGCAAAACTCAAGGCAAAATAAAAACATTTTTAGAAAAACAAAAGCTGAGAAAATTTGCTGACAGCACCTCCACCCTATAAAAATGCTAAGGAAAGTTTTTCAGGATGAAGGATAATGATAATGAGATGGAAATTCAGATATAAGTAAGCAACAAAGAGCATTGGAAATGTTAAATAGGTAATAAATACAAAACACAATTTTTCTTTCTTTTGTTAAATTTCTTTTTTTATTTAATTTAATTTTATTATGTTAGTCACCATACAGTATATCATTAGTTTTTGATGTAGTGTTCCATGATTCATTGTTTGCTTATAACACCCAATGCTCCATGCAATAAGTGCTCCTTAATACCCATCACCGTTTCACATCTTTATTTTTATTTTATTTTTTAATTTAATTTAATTTTATTATGTTATGTTAGCCACCATACAGTACATCATTAGTTTTCGATGTAGTGTTTTGTTAAATTTCTTAAAGGCAATTGAATGTTGAAAGCAAAAAATAACAAAAATGTATTTTGAGTTTTATACCTTAAGTAAAAGTAGAATATATGACAATGATAGCATTAAGGACAAGAGGGATGTAAGTGTTGGGCTGCCTGGGTGGTTCAGTCAGTTAAGCATCTGCCCTCAGCTCAGGTCATGATCTCAGGGTCCTGGGATGGAGCCCTACACCGGGCTCCCTGCTCAGTGGAGAGTCTGCTTCTTCCTCTCCCTCTGACCCTCCTCCCCACTTATGATCTCTCTCTATTTCAAATAAATAAATAAAATCTTTTTTAAAAAAGAGGGAGGGGCTCCTGGGTGGCTCAGTTGGTTAAGCAGCTGCTTTCGGCTCAGGTCATGATTCCAGGGTCCTGGGATCGAGTCCCACATCAGGCTCCCTGCTCAGCAGAGAGCCTGCTTCTCCCTCTCCCTCTGCTGCTCCTCCTGCTTGTGCTTGCTCTCTCCCTCTCTCTCTCTCTCTGTGTGTCAAGTAAATAAATAAAATCTTTTTTAAAAATTAAAAAAATAAAATAAATAAAAATAAATAAAAAAGAGGGACATAAGTGCAATGATATTATTGTAATATTATACATTCATTGGTATAATTTACTTCTGTGTAAAATGTGGTTAAGGATGCATACTGTAATCCCTACAACAACTAAAAAAACCAGTAATACAAAAAGTTATTGCTAAAAAGACAACAGAAAAAATAGAATGAAATACAAAAAATGTTTAATTAATCCAAAATAAGACAGGAAAGAAGGAACAAAATAAATAACAGAGGGAAAAAATAGAAAACAAATAAAGAATAGACTTAAACACAGTCATATCAATAATTCAATTAAATATAAATGGATTAAACACTTCAACTAAAAGATGCTGATGGACTCAATAAAAAAAAATCAACAGCTAAATATATGCTCTTAACAAGAAACACACTTGAAATATAAAAACACAGCTAGGTTGAAAGTAACAGGATGGAATGAGATATATGATGCAAACATGAAGCATAAGAAAGCTATTGAGGCTACATTAATATCAGACAAAGTAGACTTTGAAACAAGGAGTACTAACAGAGATAAAGTGGATCATTTGATAATGAAAATAGGGTTAATGCATCAAGAATATATAACAATCCTAAATGAGTATGCAATAATAGAGTTTCAAAATACACGAAGCAAAACTCTACAAAAATAAAGGAAGAAAAAGAAAAATCCACAATCATAGCTAGAGATTTAAACTCTCTTCTATTAATAATTGATAAATCAAGAAGACAAAGAAATCAGTGAAGATGTATAACATTTGAAAACTACTATCAACCAACTTTGACCTACACCAAGATAGACCTAATTCTGGGCCATAAAATGAGTTTCAATATATTTTAAAAGATTTAAATCATAAAAATTTGTTCTCTAAACACAGTAGAATTAAATTAGACATCAATGACAAGAACATAAATGGAAAATCGCCAAATATTTGGAAATTAGGAACATAATTCTAAATAACCCATGGCTTAAAAAGAAATCATAAGTGAAATTAGAAGATAAATCAAAGTACATAAGAAAACAAAATATATCAAATTCTATGAGTTGTGGCTAAAGCAGTCCTAAGTAGCAATTTTGTAGTTTTAACTTCATATTAGAAAAGACAAAAGGTTTAAAATGAATGGTATAAGATCCTACTTTAAGAAGCTATAAAAAGAAAAGTAAATCCAAATTAAATAGAAAAAAAAAGAAAGACAAGGAGCAGAAACCAATAAAATAGAAAAAGACAAAATATTAGGGAAAAATCAAGAAAGCCAAAAGTAGGGTTGTTTTTAAGGTTAATAAAATTGATAGAAGCCTAGCTAGAAGTAACCAAGGAAGAAAGACACAAAACACAAGTTACAAATTTCAGGAATTATAGAGGTGGCATCACTAAACATGCTATAGATATTTAAAAAATACAAAGGGAATATTATGCATGACTTCATGTTAACAAATTCAAAAATTTAGATGAAATGGAAAAATTCTTTGAAAAACAATTTACCAAAACTAAAACACAAGACTGGAATTTAATGCAAATATCAAAATTAATTCAAAACATAAAACCTTCTCACAAGAAATTTCCAAGAGCTAATAGCTTCACTGGAGAATACTCCAAATATTTAAGAAAAATTTAATACCAATCGTAGGCAAGCTCTTTCAGAAAATACAGGCATAAACTCCTCTAAACTGGTTTTATGAGGCCAGCATGACCATGATATCTAAGTCTGACAAAGAAATTAAAAAGAAAGAAAACTACAAACCAAAATCACTCATGAAAATTGATGCAAAATTCTTTTTTTTTTTTAAGATTTTATTTATTTATAGAAGCAGAGGGGAGGGGAGGGTCAGAGGGAGAGGGAAAAGCAGACTCCCCGCTGAGCAGGGAGCCCGATACGGGGCTCAGTCCCAGACCCCTGGATCATGGCCTGAGCTGAAGGCAAACGCTTAACCGACTGAGCCATCCAAGTGCCCCAATTGATGCAAAAATTCTTAACAAAATATTAGCAAACCAAATACAACAATTTTATTTTTTAAAAGATTTTATTTATTTATTTGAGAGAGAGTGCAGGAGGAAGCACAGAGGGAGAGGGACAAGCAGACTCCATGTGGAGCATGGAGCCCAGCGTAGGGCTTGATCCCAGGACCCTGAGATCATGACCCGAGCCAAAATCAAGAGTCAGTCACTTAACCGACTGAGCCACCCAGGTGCCCCACAGCAATTTTATTTTTAAAAAATTATCCTGACCTGCATTTCCCTAATGATAAGAGATGTTGAACATCTTTTCATGTGTCTGTTGGCCATCTGTATGTTTTCTTTGGAAAAAATGTCTATTCATGTCTCCTGCCCATTTTTTCATTGGATTATTCATTTTGGGGGGGGTTGTCATAAGTTCTTTATATATTTTGGATACTAACCCTTTTTTTTTAAAAGATTTTATTTATGTATTTGAGAGAGAGAATGAGAGAGAGAGAACATGAGAGGGGGGAAGTGGTCAGAGGGAGAAGCAGACTCCCTGATGAGCAGGGAGCCCGATGTGGGACTCAATCCTGGAACTCCAGAATCATGACCTGAGCCGAAGGCAGTTGCTTAACCAACTGAGCCACCCAGGCGCCCCAACCTTTATTGGATCTGTCATTTGCAAATATCTTCTCCCATTCCGTAGGTTGCCTTTTAATTTTGTCAATTGTTTCCTTTGCTGTGCAGAAGCTTTTTATTTTGATATAGTCCCAATAGTTCATATTGGCTTTTGTTTCCCTTGCCTCAAGAAACATATCTAAACTACAATGAGATATCACCTCACACCTGTCAGAATGGTTAAAATCAACAACACAAGAAAAAACAGGTGTTGGTGAGGATGTGGAGAAAAAGGAACCCTCTTGCACTGTTGGTGGGAATGCAAACTGGTGCAGCCAGTGTGGAAAACAGCATGGAGGTTCCTCGAAAAGTTAAAAGTAGAACTACACTACAATCCAGCAATTGCACTATTAGGTATTTACCCAAAGAATACAAAAATACTAAATCAAAATATAAAATACTTAGGAATCAATTTAACAAAAAAATGTGTAAGAGCTGTACATTGAAAATTGACACACATTGCAGACAGAAATTAAAGACCTAAATAAGTGGAGAGATACATGTTCACGGGTCAAAAGTCTCAACATTGTTAAGATTTTAATTCTCCCTATATTGATTTATAAATTCACCACCATCACAATAAAATCATAGCAGGCTTTAACATTTATAGAAAAGCTGATTTAAAAATTTATATAGGGGCGCCTGGGTGGCTCTGTCAGTTAAGCATCTGCCTTCTGCACAGGTCATGATCCAGGGGTCCTGGGATTGAGACCCGCTTCAGGCTCCCTGCTCAGTGGGGAGTCTGCTTCTCCCTCTCCCTTTCCCCCTCCCCACTCCCATTTGTGCTCGCTCTCTCTCTCAAATAAATAAAATCTTTAAAAAAATAAAAATAAGATAAACAATAAATATAAAATTTATATGAATATGTGAAGGGCTCTAAACAAGAGCAAAGTTGGATAAGCTGCACTAGCTCATTTTAGTACTTATTATAAAATTGCAGTAATCAAGACAGTGTGGTATTAGCAAAAGGATAGGCAAAAAGATCAATGGAACAGAAAAGAGCAGGAGTTGGCAAACTTTTTCTGTAAAGGAACAGATAGTAAATATTTTGTGTCTTGCAGGCTGTACAGTCTATCACAACTACTCAACTCTGGGGTAGATGAAAGCAACCATTGACAATATTTAAATGAATGAATGTATGTGTTCTAATAAAACTTTATTTATGGGCACTGAGACTTGAATTTCATATAATTTTCACATCATGAGATATTCTTTTGATTTTTTTTCTCAATCATTTTAAAATGTTAAAAAAACTTTCTTACTTCATGAGCCATACAAAAACAGGCACAAAAGGGAAATTTGTTGGGGGAAAATGGAATGATTCATATCTCTCCAGAAAATTAAATAAGGCCACATTATCTTGGAGAGATTTTAGGTAAGATATCCAAAATGGCAGGTTATGGTAAAGAATGGGAGAGAATAGAATGAACCACTGAATGAGGTGGTTGGGGGGAACATCTTGGAGGAAACACTCCCTGCCATAACACCCACTAGACTTGAACATGGGGAGATGAAGAGGGGGAGCAGGTCACTTTGGGATGGATCTTGAGGGGGCATTGAGGAAACACTCCTTTTCTCCAATCACAGCATCTTGTCCTCCCTGCCCCCACAGAGGTGTCAGGAGCAGTGTTTTGTGATGCCCAAGCCACTTCAACACTACCATTGGCTCGATGACCAAACAAAGCTGAAGGGTGTGACTCCTCATTGGCCAGGAGCCCTGGGGTAGACCACTGGGAGGCAGAGGAGCCTCGCATAAGTATAGAAGAACCAAACATAAGCATGGAACAACCAGCCCCAAGAACCAAAAGGAAGAAGGAAAAGAAGAGTCGTTGTCAACCCAAGGCCAGTGGCAAGGTCAGATGATCTTATCCATGTTCTTCTTCCCCACAGGTCTCCCCAAACCCCCTGCCCTACCCTTGCCTGATACAAACTCCTTCCTCAACCCACATCCCTACTCATGAAGCCCCATTCCTATACATTCCCACCCTCTTCCCAAAAACAAATGCCATGCTGACTCACCCTATTGCCTTCCCAGGTCCAGAAGAAAACCACGAAGGCAAAAAGACCCCTTCAAAGGAATTTGAAAAAAAAAAAACTCCTCAGTCATCCCCCTCTTGCTCAGGAATTTGTAACAAAGCAATAAGGCCAACAATATTCATCTGTTACCACAAGCTGAATGAGGCACACAATGAAAATGAACAGAGTGGGAACAAGGGGCACTGGAAAATACAACCATTCCAAGCAATATCTTGTGCAGCCAGCAAATGCCAAGCCTGGGTCAGAAACCTAGAATTAGCTGCAGCATCTTCTGAAGCAGCTGTGGAGAACTGGTCAAACATATAGGGACCAAATCTAGAGCAACAGGGTACACAGATGTTGATAAAAGGAAAATCAACAAGTTGTGAAAAGGTCATGTGTATGTGTGTCTGTGACGGATGAAGAGAAAGAACGAAGGGAAGAGACAGGCGCGTGAGTAGGGAGGGAGGTGAGGTCCTGGAGGGTTGGGGGCCAGACTGGCAGGTCCACAGTTAGCCAGACATTGGGAATAAGGACTGGGTGAGGACTGAGAACTAAAGACAAATTTTCTCAACACTTTGTCCCATAGACAAGAAGAAAAAGAGCTGTGGTGGTTCTATGTGTGTTTGATGCAGAGAGAGGGCACAGAGTCAGAGTTGAGATTACCAGAACCCAGATGGGAAGAGGGTTTAATGTGTGGTGGTTGACAATGATGCTCCACCCAAAAAGGCAGACAACAAAAGCACTTCCAGGTCACCTAATCACCTCCGGGTCACCTAATCACTTCTGGGTCACCTATGCCATTGTGATGTATGTTGTACCCCACCCAATTCTGTAAGCCACTAAAGGCCTTCAGAGGGACAAAAAAGCTCACCCTATAGAAAGTCCCCAACAGCACCCCCACACACTAAAATAATGGTGTTTGGAGGCCACAAATCCAAGAGCAATTAGGCCACTTTCTTGTTAAGAAGGTTGGCGTGGAGGAGCGGCCTACCATGGGTAGGGCAGTGGGAATGGTCTGCCCACCTGCAGGCAATAAAGGGAAACAGTGTCCACAGAGAATTTTAATATAAGAACAACAAAACCCAGTAAAAGGCAGTCTTGTTTTTATTAGCACCATAACAAACCATTTCTAAATTTCCCCCCCCCAAAAATCCTCTTTTGTTCTATGTTCTAAAAGATGGCTGTGGTTAACATTAAGTTTTAATATATATGTAAGGTCCAAATTAGCCAATTTTTAGAATTCATGTTTTAATAATCATTTTATTCTATAAGGAACTCAATTTAATAAATCCTCATTAAATAGTTGGCCCTGGGCACAGGCTATTCTTTCCCAAAGTTCTTAACCATGTAGATCATTTGAGCTTGCTTTGAGCACACTTCCAGACTGCAATCCCTGTAGTCATATATAATATACATATCCCATGTTTCAAAAGTAGATTCTAAATTAAAAATTATAGCACAGTGATTATAAAGACAAAGACCAACTTCAGTTACTTCAGCTGTGATTTCATGTAATCACTTGTTTTTATTGATGTCTAAATCAGTGAAACAAAGTGTGCAATTCAAGGAGTAAAATTTTGGGGTGTAATGAGACTTTTACTTTGTTTGAAAATAAATATTTTACTGAATTTAGACAATATCTTTTTTTAAAGATTTAATTATTTATTTGAGAGAGAGTGAGAGCATGTGTGCGCACAAGTCGGGGGGAGGGGTAGAGGGAGAAGCAGACTCCCTACCAAGCTAGGGAGCCTGACACGGGGCCTGATCCCAGGACCCAGAGATCATGACCTGAGTTGAAGGCAGAAGCTGAACCAACTGAGCCACCCAGGTGCCCCATAAACAATATCTTTAAACATGAAATGTATTCCTTAATTGTTCATTATTTTAATACTACAATAAAAATCAAAATAAAATCTTACATTGGTTGTATGATTTACTAGTTGCCTAAATCATAACTTTGCATGTGATTTTTTTAATTAACATGTAATGTATTATTTGTTTCAGGGGTACAGGTCTGTGATTCATCAGTCTTACACAACACACAGTGCTCACCACAATACATACCCTCCCCAATGTCCATCACCCAACCACCTGATCCCCCCAACCCCCTCCCCTCCAGCAACCCTCAGTTTGTGTTTTGATCTTCTCAAAATTTCCTTATGATTTTTACAGTGATAATTATATATAAAATGTTCTATAGGGGCATCTGGCTGGCTCAGTTGAAAGAGCATGAGATTCTGGATCTCAGGGTTGTGAGTTCAAGCCCCATGTATGGTGTAGAGATTACTAAAAAAATAAACTGCCTATGTTTAAAGCATGCAATTTGTTAAGATTCAATATACATATACATCTGGTAAACCATCACACCAAATCAAAATTGTGAATGTATCCAACCATAATCCCTTAAAGTTTCCTCATGCACCTTGATGATCGCTCCTCCCCATCACCACTCCATCCCCAAGCAACCATTAATCTGAATTCTGTCACTATACATGAGTTTACATTTTCTATAATTTCATATAAATGGAATCCCAGAGCATGTACTCTTGTGACTACCTTATTTCACTGCATATAATTATTTTGAGTTTTCTATATTGTGTATATCAGTAGTTCATTGCTTTTTATTGCTGAGTAGTATTCCACAAAAAATTTTTTGGCCATACACTGTCCATTCACCTGTTGCTTCCAGTGCTTAGATATTACACAGAAAGGTGCTAGAAACATACATGTACAAGTCTATGTATGAACATATGATTTCTTTTCTCTTGGGTAAATACCTAGGAATAGCTAGAACACATGTAGGTATTTAATTTTTTAAGAAACTGCCAAACTCTAATGAATAGTTGAACACTACATCAAAAACTAATGATGTACTATATGTTGGCTAATTGAACATAATAATAAAAAAAAGAAAAGAAACTGCCAAACTCTTTTCCAAAGTGATTGTGCCACCAGCAGTGTATGAAAGTCCCAGTTCCTCTACATTCTCACCACTTTATATGATCAATCTTTTTTTTCCCTGAATGTAAATCAAATTTTTTTTGACCTTTGGTTGTTTTATCCTTTCTCTACCACACTCCTGTTACTTTTCATTTTTTAAATTGAAGTGTAGTTGACATACAATGTTACATTAGTTTCAGATCTATAACATAGTGAATCAACAACCCTATACATTATGCAGTGCTCACCATAAGTGTAGTCACCATCTGTCACCATACAAAGTTATTACAATATTACTGACTATATTCCCTATGCTGTACTTTTCATCCTCATGACTTAATTATTTTATAACTGGAAGTTTGTACTTCTTAATCCCCTTTACCTATTTTTCTCATTCCCCCCCACCCCCTCCCCTCTGGCAACCACCAGTTTGTTCTATGTATTTATGAGTCTATTTCTATTTGTTCATTTATTTTGTTTTTTAGATTCCACATATAAGTGAAATCATATGGCATTTGTCTTTCTCTAACTTATTTTACTTAACATAATACCCTCTAGGTCCATCCGTGTTGTGGTGAATGACAAGATTTTATTCTTTTTTATGGCTGAGTAATGGGAATATTGGAACATTACTCAACCATTAAAAAGAAAAAAATCTTGTCTATGTGTAGATATATGTATATGGTATATATGTATACCATATGTATTTGTATATATATATATAAGTATATATGTAGTGTATACATATATACATCTTCTTTATCCATTCATCAATTGATGGACATTTAGATTGCTTCCATAACTTTTTACCCAAAGAAAGTGAAAACACTAATTTGAAAAGATACATACACTCCTATGCCTATTGCGGCATAATTTACAACAGCCAAGATATGGAAGCAATCTTTTAAAATTTTACCCATTCTAATATAAGAGTCACGGTGTGCCACTGTGGTTTTAACTTACATTTCTATGATGACTAATGTGCTTATTTGCCAGACATATATTTTCCTTTGTAAAGTTTTGCTCTTTTTATTGAAATGGCTTGTTTCCTTATTATTGGGTTTTCAAAGTTCTTTACATATTCTGACTATAAGTTCTTTGTTAGATATGTGACTTGCAAATATTTTCTCCCAGGCTGTACATTGTCTTTTCATTCTCTTAACAGTGTCTTTCTCATAACCAACATTTTTAACTTTAATGAAGCCTAATTTATCGTTTTTTTCTATTATGAATAGTGTTAGAAGTTCTCTGAATTTTTAATAATCTCAAGGTTTATGTCTTTCACCAAATTTTGAAAGTCTTCAGTCATTATTTCTTCAAATATGTTTCCTGCCCCACACACTCCTGTCCTCCTGAGATTCTGACAATATGAGTGTTAGGCTTCTTGGAATTGTTCCACAGGTCCCTAAACCCCTGTATATTTTTTTAGATATAATTTTTCCTCTCTTGTTAAAACTGAATTATTCCTATTGATTTTTCTTCAAGAACACTTACTCTTTCTTCTCACCTCGATTCTACTTTTGAGTCCAGGTAGAGTTTTTATATTTTGATTATTGTATATCTCAGATCTAAAATTTCCATTTTTTTCTACCTTATATTTCCTACTTCTTTGCTGAGATTATTTTTGTCTTTCCATTTATTTAAAAGATATTTGCCTTTTCTTATTAGAGCATTTTATAGCTGCTTTTAAAATCTTTATCAGATAATTTCAACAACTACATCATCTTGGCATTTGGCATTCGTTGATTATCTTTTCCCACGGGAGTTGAAATTTTTTTTCTGGTTTTTAATATACTGAGTAATTTTGGATTCTCTCCTGGACATTTACCCAACTGATCATTCCATTTTTGAAGAGAGTCATGCTAAAATCTCCCTATTTTAATTATGGATTTATGAAATTCTCCCTCTATATCTAGCTTTTTAATTTACGTATTTCAAGGTTATGTTGTTAGGAACATCCAAGTCCATTACAACATCTTAATTGATGTGTTTCTATGCAATGTTCCTCTTTATCTTTATTAACACATTTTCTCTCAAATTCTATCTTGTTTGATATTATTTTGCTTCACTAGCTTTTTTTTTGGTTAAAATTTATGGCATATATTTGCTGTATGTCTTTAATTTCAATGTCCTGTTGGTTTGGCTTTAGGTATTTTGCAAACAGCATATAGCTTGACTTTGTTTCATAAATAATATGATAGTCTCTTCTTCTAAATAGCTAAATTTAATCTAGTCACATTCATAGTGATTGGTGACATTTTTAGAAATAGGCTTTCTGTTAGCATCACTTTCTTTGCTTCATTTTTCTCCTTTTCTGCATTCAGTTGGATTTATAAAGTTTTCGATATATTTTTCCTCTGTACATTTTGAAGCTATAGATACTATTTCTATCCTTTTTAACTGCTTATGCTTAATATTTTAAGGACATACAAAGTTATACCTTTTTCTGACAGAGCCTAAAATTATTTAGAATTTTCAACCCCCTACTGAATATGACAGATTTTAGCATAACTACAAACTGAACACTCATTTTATTTATTTTGTCTAAAGCATTAATTTTACATTTATTTAAACATCAAAAAAACAGCTTTTATATCCAATTAATTAAATATATCAATATATTACCTATTTCTGTTTTAACCACTTTTTTATATCTTAACCTCCCTTTCTTCTTTGCAAGTACATCTTTTAAGAGTTGCTGTATGGAGTTTGGGGGGCGGAGCAAGATGGCAGAGGAGTAGGAGATCTGGATTTCTTCTGGTCTCAGGAATTCAGCTGGATAGGGATCAAACCATTCTGAACACCTACGAACTCAACAGGAGATCGAAGAAGAGAGTAGCAACAACTCTCTGAACAGAGAAGCGACCACTTTCTGGAAGGTAGGACGTGCGGAGAAGTGAATCCAAGGCGATATTCGGGAGGATAGACGGTGGGGGAGGGGGCCTCCGTTGGCCGCTTCTGGCAAGTGCTAGAGCCGCGGGGCACAAAATCGGAACTTTTAGAAGTCGGCTCCACTGAGGGAGGTCGCTCCAGTGGCTAAGCCGGGGGTGGAACCCTCGCGGGACAGTGTGGTCTCAGAACCCTCGGGGTCACAGAAAGACTGGGGTGCCTGAGTGCGGCAGAGCTCCCAGGTATCGGAGCGGGGAAGCCGGCTGCAGAGACGGAGCCGAGGCGCGGGCTCTCAGCTCGGGGTGGCCATAAACTGTGATCCGCGGCCCAGTCGGGCCACTGCTCCTCCAGCAGGGACCCAACAAGTGGCAGATCTGGGGAGACTCACCTTCCTCCTCCGGGAGGAGCGGCACGGAAACGCACCGCAGGGATCTGCTGGGTTTGGAGACTCCACACGGGGTCGGGTGCCAGAGATAGAAACGCTCGGTCACAGGTCGGGTGAGCACGGAGTGCGGCCGGAGACCAGGGAGACGGGAGTGACTGCTTTTCTCTGGGGGCGCACTGAGGAGCGGGGCCCCGAGTTCTCGGCTCCTCTGGGCGGAGACTGGGAGGCCACCATTTTTGCCCTGGTCCTCCAAAGCTGTACCAGAGCTTGCAGGGAACAAAAGCTCCCAGAGCAAACCCGAGCAGATTACTTAGCCCAGACAGGCAAGGGCGGGGCAATTCCGCCTCCGGCAAAGACATTTGGGAACCACGGCAACAGGCCCCTCCCCCGGAAGATCAGCACGAACTGCCAGCAAGCCAACACCAAGTTTACCGATCAAGGAGAATGGGAGAACTCCTGCGCTAGGGGAATACTGCACATAGAATTCATGGCTTTTTTACCATAATTCATTAGTTTTTCAAAATTAATTTTTTAACTGTTTTTTTCTGAATTTTTCTTTTTCCCTTTTTCAACCAACATCTTATCAATCCCTTTAAAAAAAACATTTTTTATTTTTCATTTTTACAGTCATATTTTATCCCTTCATAGTAGTTACCCTTATTTTTGGCATATATATATATATATATATATATATATAAGTTGTTCTCTCTTTAAAATTTTGAGATACAGTTTCTTCTAACAGATCAAAATATACCCTAAATCACTAGTGTATGGCTTTGTTCTAGTCTCCTGCCTGATCACATTCTCTCCCTTTTTTTCTTCTTTTCTTTTTTCTTTTTTTTTTAAATCTTCTTCTTTCTTTTTTCAAACAACTTCTTATCAATTCCTTTTATAAAATCTTCTATAATTTTCATCTTTACAGTCATCTTCCATCCCTTCATTGTATCAACCCTTATTTGGTACATATGTGTCTTTCTTCCTTTAAAATTTTAGCAGGCACTTTCTTCTAACAGACCAAAATATGCCCAAAATCTAGTGTGTGGCACTGATCTATGCACTAGCCTGATCATATTTGATCATATTCTGTTTTTTTTTGTTTTGTTCTGTTTTTGTTTGTTTTTATCTTTTTCTTTTTCCTTTTTTTGTTCTCTTTCTTTTTTCTTTCTTTCCCTTTCTTTTCCCCTGGTTTCAGGTCTTTTCTGATTTGTATAGAGTATATTTGCTGGGGACATTGTTAATCTGTTAGCATTCAGTTCTCTCATTCATCTGTTCTCCTCTGGACAAAATGACAAGACGAAAAAAATCACCTCAGCAAAAAGAACAAGAGGTAGTACCGTCTGCCAGGGACCTACTCAATACTGACATTAGTACAATGTTGGACCTAGAGTTTAGAATCATGACTTTAAAGATACTACCTGGGGGCTCCGTAGCTCAGGGGTTAGAGCACTGGTCTGGTAAAGATACTAGCTGGGCTTGAAAAAAGCGTGGAAGTTACTAGAGAAACCCTTTCTGGAGAAATAAAAGAACTAAAATCTAACCAAGTCGAAATCAAAAAGGCTTGCAATCAAAAATGGGGGCACTAACTGCTAGGATAAATGAGGCAGAAGAGAGAATCAGCAATATAGAAGACCAAATGATGGAAAATAAAGAGGCTGAGAAAAAGAGAGAGAAACAACTACAGGACCACAAGGGCAGAAATCGAGAGATAAGCGATACGATAAGACGAAACAACATTAGAATAATTGGGATCCCAGAAGAAGAAGAAAGAGAGAGAGGGGCAGAAGGTATATTGGAGCAAATAATGGCAGAGAACTTCCCTAATGTGGGGAAGGAAACAGGCATCAAAATCCAGGAGGCACAGAAAACCCCTCTCAAAATCAATAAAAATAGGTCAACACCCCGACATCTAATAGTAAAACTTATGAGTCTCAGAGACAAAGAGAAAATCCTGAAAGCAGCTCTGGAGAAGAGATATGTAACCTACAATGGTAGAAACATTGGATTGGCAACAGACCTATCCACAGAGACCTGGCAGGCCAGAAAGGACTGGCATGATATCTTCAGAGCACTAAACGAGAAAAATATGCAGCCAAGAGTACTATATCCAGCTAGGCTGTCATTGAAAATAGAAGGAGAGATAAAAAGATTCCAGGACAAACAAAAACTAAAGGAATTTGCAAACAAGAAACCAGCCCTCCAAGAAATATTGAAAGGGGTCCTCTAAGCAAAGAGAGAGCCTAAAAGCAGCACAGATCAGAAAGGAACACAGACAATATACAGTAAAAGTCACCTTACAGGCAATACAATGGCACTAAATTCATACCTTTCAATAGTTACCCTGAATGTAAATGGGCTCAATGCCCCAATCAAAAGACACAGGCTATCAGATTGGATTAAAAAACAAGACCCATCCATATGCTGTCTGCAAGAGACTCATTTTAGACCCAAAGACACCCCCACATTGAAAGTGAGGGGGTGGAAAACCATTCACCATGCTAATGGACACCAAAAGAAAGCTGGGGTGGCAATCCTTATATCAGACAAATTAGATTTTAAAACAAAGACTGTAATAAGAGATGAAGAAGGACACTATATCCTACTTAAAGGGTCTATCCAACAAGAAGATCTAACAATTGTAAATATCTATGCCCCTAGGGGTGCCTGGGTGGCTCAGTTGGTTAAGCGACTGCCTTCGACTCAGGTCATGATCCCAGGGTCCTGGGATCGAGCCCCGCATTGGGCTCCCTGCTCGGTGGGAAGCCTGCTTCTCCCTCTCTCACTCCCCCTGCTTGTGTTCCCTCTCTCGTTGTCTCTCTCTCTGTAAATTAAATAAATAAAATCTTTAAAAAAAAATATCTATGCCCCTAACATGGGAGCAGCCAATTATATAAGGCAATTAATAACAAAAGCAAAGAAACACATTGATAACAATACAATAATAGTGGGGGACTTTAACACTCCCCTGACTGAAATGGACAGATCATCTAAGCAAAAGATCAACAAGGAAATAAAGACTTTAAATGAAACATCGGACCAAATGTACTTTACAGACATATTCAGAACATTCCACCCCAAAGCAACGGAATACACATTCTTCTCTAGTGCCCATGGAATATGCTCCAGAATTGATCACATCCTAGGTCACAAATCAGGTCTCAACCGGTACCAAAAGATTGGGATTATTCCCTGCATATTTTCAGACCACAATGCTTTGAAACTACAACTCAGTCACAAGAAGAAAGTTGGAAAGAACTCAAATACATGGAGGCTAAAGAGCATCGTACTAAAGAATGGGTCAACCAGGAAATTAAAGAAGAATTTAAATTCATGGAAACCAATGAAAATGAAAACACAACTGTTCAAAATCTTTGGGATAGAGCAATGGTACACCTGAGAGGAAAGTATATAGCAATACAAGCCTTTCTCAATAAACAAGAAAGGTGTCAAATACACAACCTAACCCTACACCTAAAGGAGCTGGAGAAAGAACAGCAAATAAAGCCTAAACCCAGCAGGAGAAGAGAAATAATAAGGATCAGAGCAGAAATCAATGAAATAGAAACCAAAAGAACAGTAGAACAGATCAACGAAACTAGGAGCTGGTTCTTTGAAAGAATTAACAAGACTGATAAACCCCTGCCCAGACTTATCAAAAAAAAAAGAGAGAAATGACCCAAATATATAAAATCATGAATGAAAGAGGAGAGATCACAACCAACACCCAAGAAATACAAACAATTATAAGAACATATTATGAGCAACTCTATGCCAGCAAATTAGATAACCTGGAAGAAATGGGTGCATTCCTAGAGATGTATCAACTACCAAAATTGAACCAGGAAGAAATAGAAAACCTGAACAGACCTATAACCACTAAGGAAATTGAAGCAGTCATCAAAAATCTCCCAAGAAACAAAAGCCCAGGGCCAGATGGCTTCCCAGGGGAATTCTATCAGACATTTAAAGAAAAATTAATACCTATTCTCCTGAAACTATTCCAAAAAATAGAAATGGAAGGAAAACTTCCAAACTCATTTTATGAGGCCACCATTACCTTGATCCCAAAACCAAAGACCCCATCAAAAAGGAGAATTACAGACCAATATCCTTGATGAACATGGATGCAAAAATTCTCACCAAAATACTAGCCAATAGGATCCAACAGTACATTAAAAGGATTATTCACCATGACCAAGTGGGATTTATCCCTGGGCTGCAAGGCTGGTTCAACATCCACAAATCAAACAACGTGATACAATACATTAACAAAAGAAAGAACAAGAATCATATGACCCTCTCAATAGATGCAGAAAAAGCATTTGACAAAGTACAGCATCCTTTCTTGATCAAAACTCTTCAGAGTATAGGGATAGAGGGTACATACCTCTATATCATAAAAGCCATCTATGAAAAACCTACAGTGAATATCATTCTCAATGGGGAAAAGCTGAGAGCTTTCCCCTAAGGTCAGGAACGCAGCAGGGATGTCCACTCTCACCACTGCTATTCAACATAGTATTAGAAGTCCTAGCCACAGCAATCAGACAACAAAAAGAAATCAAAGGCATCCAAATCGGCAAAGAGGACGTCAAACTCTCACTCTTTGCAGATGATATGATACTGTATATGGAAAACCCAAAAGACTCCACCCCAAAACGGCTAGAACTCATACAGGAATTCAGTAAAGTAGCAGGATATAAAATCAATGCACAGAAATCAGCGGCATTCCTATACACCAACAACAAGACAGAAGAGAGACAAATCAAGGAGCCCATCCCATTTACAATTGCGCCCAAAACCATAAGATACCTAGGAATAAATTTAACCAAAGAGGCAAAGGATCTGTACTCAGAAAACTATAAAATACTCATGAAAGAAATTGAAGAAGACACAAAGAAATGGAAAAACGTTCCATGCTCATGGATTGGAAGAACAAACATTGTGAAGATGTCAATGCTACCTAGAGCAATCGACATATTCAATGCAATCCCCATCAAAATACCATCCACTTTTTTCAAAGAAATGGAACAAATAATCCTCAAATTTGTATGGAACCAGAAGAGACCCCGAATAGCCAGAGGAATATTGAAAAAGAAAAGCAAAGCTGGCGGCATCACAATTCCGGACTTCCAGCTCTATTACAAAGCTGTCATCATCAAGTCAGTATGGTAGTGGCACAAAAACAGACACATAGGTCAATGGAACAGAACAGAGAATAGAGAGCCCAGAAATGGACCCTCAATTCTATGGTCAACTAATCTTTGACAAAGCAAGAAAGACTATCCAATGGAAAAAAGACAGTCTCTTCAACAAATGGTGTTGGGAAAATTGGACAGCCACATGCAGAAGAATGAAACTAGACCATTTCCTTACACCACACACAAAAATAGACTCCAAATGGTTGAAAGACCTAAACGTGAGACAGGAGTCCATCAAATCCTAAAGGAGAACACGGGTAGCAACCTCTTCGACCTCAGCCACAGCAACTTCTTCCTAGAAACATCGCCAAAGGCAAGGGAAGCCAGGGCAAAAATGAACTCTTGGGATTTCATCAAGATAAAAATCTTTTGCACAGCAAAAGAAACAGTCCACAAAACCAAAAGACAACCGACAGAATGGGAGAAAATATTTGCAAATGACATATCAGATAAAGGGCTAGTATCCAAAATCTATAAAGAACTTATCAAACTCAACACCCAAAGAACAAATAATCCACTCAAGAAATGGGTAGAAGACATGAACAGACATTTTTCCAAAGAACACATCCAAATGGCCAACAGACACATGAGAAAGTGCTCAACAAAGCTCGGCATCAGGGAAATCCAAATCAAAACCTCAATGAGATACCACCTCACACCAGTCAGAATGGCTAAAATTAACAAGTCAGGAAACGACAGATGTTGGCGGGGATGTGGAGAAAGGGGAACCCTCCTACACTGTTGGTGGGAAGGCAAGCTGGTGCAACCACTCCGTAAAACAGTATGGAGGTTCCTCAAACAGTTGAAAATAGAGCTACCATACGATCCAGCAATTGCACTACTGGGTATTTACCACAAAGATACAAATGTAGGCATCCGAAGGGGTACGTGCACCCCAATGTTTATAGCAGCAATGTCCACAATAGCCAAACTGTGGAAAGAGCCAAGATGTCCATCGACAGATGAATGGACAAAGAAGATGTGGTATATATACACAATGGAATATTATGCAGCCATAAAAAGGAATGAGATCTTGCCATTTGCAATGACGTGGATGGAACTGGAGGGTGTTATGCTGAGTGAAATAAGTCAATCAGAGAAAGACGTGTATCATATGACCTCACTGATATGAGGAATTCTTAAACTCAGGAAACAATCTGAGGGTTCCTGGAGTGGTGGGGGGTGGGAGGGATGGGGTGGCTGGGTGATAGACATTGGGGAGGGTATGTGCTATGGTGAGCGCTCTGAATTGTACAAGACTGTTGAATCACAGATCTGTACTTCTGAAACAAATAATGCAATATATGTTAAGAAAAAAAAGAAGAAGATAGCAGGAGGGGAAGAATGAAGGGGAGTAAGTTGGAGGGGGAGATGAACCATTAGAGACGATGGATGCTGAAAAACAAACTGAGGGTTCTAGAGGGGAGGAGGGTGGGGGGATGGGTTAGCCTGGTGATGGGTATTAAAGAGGGCACATTCTGCATGGAGCACTGGGTGTTATGCACAAACAATGAATCATGGAACACTACATCAAAAACTAATGATGTAATGTATGGTGATTAACATAACAATAAAAAATTTAAAAAAATAGTTGCTGTATGGAGGGTCTCTGGACTCTAAACTTAGTGAGTCTTTGCATGCCTAAAAATACTTTATTCTACCCTCACTCTTGAGAATTATTTCTCTTTAACACTTTAAAGACAATACTCTTTTTACTGTGAGTCTAATTGTCATTCTTTCATAAATAATCAATCTTTTTAAATCTTTTTTTTTAAAGATTTATTTATTTATTTGAGAGAGCGAGAGTGAGAGAGAGAGTACATGAGAGGGGAGGAGGGTCAGAGGGAGAAGCAGGCTCCCCGCTGAGCAGGGAGCCCGATGCGGGACTCGATCCCGGGACTCCAGGATCATGACCTGAGCCGAAGGCAGTCGCTTAACCAACTGAGCCACCCAGGCGCCCCATAAATAATCAATCTTTGGGGTGCCTGGGTGGTGCAGTCAGTTAAGCATCCGACTCTTGGTTTCAGCTCAGGTCATGATTTCAGGGTTGTGAGATTGAGCCCCGCATTGGGCTCCATGTTCAGTGCAGAGTCTGCTTGAGACTTTCTCTGCCTCTGCCCCTCACCCCCCCCAAATAAATAAAAAATAAATCTAAAAAAAATCAATCTTTTCTTTTTGGTAGTTTTTAAGGTATTATCTTAATCCTTAATATTCTGCAGTTCTACTTTGATGCACCTGGCTGTGTATTTATATTCATTTATCCTGCTCAATACCCAAAGTACACTCCAGAACTAAGGACTCAGGTGTTTTTTCAATACTGGAAATTTTTTCTATTACATCAGCAAATACTCTTTCTCTGCAATCTTCTTCACCACCTCTGGAACTCCTCTCAATATAGTCCATTTCTCTTCACTGTTTTATTTTATTTTTTTTTAAAGATTTTATTTATGAGGCGCCTGGGTGGCTCAGTTAGTTAAGCAACTGCCTTTGGCTCAGGTCATGATCCTGGAGTCCCAGGATTGAGTCCCGCATAGGGCTCCGTCTGCTTCTCCCTTTGACCCTCCCCCATCTCATGCTCTCTCTCTCATTCTCTCTCTCAAATAAATAAATAAAATCTTTAAAAAATATATCTTTCTGATGGGCGCCTGGGTGGCTCAGTCAGTTAAGCGTCTGCCTTCTGCTCAGGTCATGATCCCAGGGTCCTGGGATGGAGCCCCGCATCAGGTTCCCTGCTCAGCGGGAAGCCTGCTTCTCCTTCTCCCACTCTCCCTGCTTGTGTTCCTTCTCTCACTGTGTCTCTGTCAAATAAATAAATAAAATCTTTAAAAAATATATCTTTCTCTTTCTGTGCTACATTTAGCTTTCCTCAGTACTGTCACTTTGCTATTTTCTCTTTGTGTCCAATCCTAAGTATATACTCTCTTGAGTTTGCATTTAAATTACTTTATTTTCCTTTCCAAGATTTCCAATTGGTTCTTTCATATCCATCTGGTCTCACCTTTCATTTGTTTATTTTCTGTTTGTGTCATAATTTCCTGCTATTTTTATTTATTTTTTTAAAGATTTTAGTTTTAAGTAATCTCTACATCCAACATGGGGCTCAAATTCAGAACTCCGAGATCAAGAATCACATGCTCTGCTCCACCAACTGAGCCAGCCAGACACCCCTTTAATTTCCTGCTATTTTTAAATTAAAGTTGTTTGTATACTTCTTTGAGCATCCCCAACATACTTAAAAAAAATCTTTGATGGACCTTTCCATAAAATCATTTCATCTTGAATGAATTCACATTCTGATTGTTTATTTCCATGGTGATCTTTCTTAGTGTCAATCTTTTTCATGTATTTTAAAATTTTGGTGTGAAGGCTCATTTGAAAAGGATATAATTTCGTTCCTCTCCCACAGTCTATGCTCCATGCTTCCTTTTATTGGCATTCTGTGTTGATCCTACATAATTCCCAGGACTGTAGTCCAGAACCAGGTCTTATTACAGATTTTCAGGACTTCTGTCACATATAATGATACTGAAGATATGGCAAGGGAGTGGCAATTTGATTCAGTTCCTTATAACAAAAGTTTTTCTTTAGTCTTCTACCCCCCAGGTCAGTAGCTTCCTATAATGTTCTAGCCCCCAACACTGGAAGAAGTGTAGTAAACTTTCCTGAGCTCTAGATGCCTATATTCAACTACCTCCCTGACCCCTCCTCCTCTGGGTGTTTGATAGGCATCTCTAACTTTATGTGCCTAAAGTTGAACTCTTGATTTTCACTATCACTCCAAATCCTCCTCCAGTGTTCTTCATCACAGTAAATGGTACCACCATTTACCCAGTTCCTCAGGCAAAAAAAACCAAAAACCAAAAAACAACAACAAAAAAAACAAACCTTGGAGTCACCTACATCAAATCCATCAGCAAGAACTGTCAACTCTCTTTATAATATATCCAGAATCCAGGCACTTTTTACCACTTCCATCACTACCTCTATGGTCAAAGATACCATTCTCTTTTGTGTGGATCATTTCAGTAACTACTTACTTGTCTCCACATTTCTGCTCCTGACCCAGTCAACATTCTACCAGATATTCAGAGAGTTCACTTCACAGTGTGAATCAGATTATATCATTGCTCTGTTTAAAACTTTCTAATCACATTCACATTCAGAATAAAATCTAAATTGCTCCTGGTGGCCAAGTCCCTACCTGATCTGGTTGCTGGTTATTTCTCCAAATCTACTCCTATGAGATTAAATATTATCATGTATGTAAAGTGCCTACCATAGAGATTGACACAAGTACATTATTCAAATTATGCATAACTATTATCATAGTTGTGTAATGAAGTTGTTGAATGGGGCCTGGGCTAGAATGATGGGACATGAGCAGAGAACGAGTAAAGTCATGGAAAGCAGAATAGGGTGAGGTAATGTTAGAAGGGGCTAAGAAGAGAAGCTCATGTGAAAGAATTGAGATACTGTGCTTTTCTGCAATTATTTTCCACTCCTTCCTGCCCAACACACACACACACACACACACACACACACACACACACACACACACACACCATCTGGGTCATGTGGAATGAGTAACCTTCCTTTCAGCCATTTCATATTAGAATCAACTGTTGGCCTGCAAAAGCTTACAGATTTTGATGCTTTATTTAAAAAGCTAGTTTTTTCCCTACATTCCTAGAAGGGCCAAACTATGACGGCCAGTCACAAAACACAACCCACACTTATACCAATCTGTTTCCTTCCACTGGAGTTATTTAAAGTAGGAGTTAAAAAATGTAGTTTTTGAAGGCAAAATCCTGATGGTGGATATGCCTTCCCTGTTATAGGTCCTGCTTTGGCAGAGCACCAGTCATTTATCAACAACATACTGGTATTCTCAAAATCTTGCTGATTTTGGTATACAATTTACAGATCTATAAATCACTCAAAAGAGATTTATCTTTTGATTCTACTAAAAGTAAGAATAAACCGATTCTTGCTCATTGGTACTGTTGATTCCTACATAGTGATCTATTGTTCATCAGTTCTCACAAAAGAAAGTTTACACAGAGAACTGTTAGAGCAAAATTTGTTGGTATCATTTGATTGCTGAAGTCTTTTGTATTATAAATTGGTCACATCAGTTATGCACAAGATAAAACGCTCCAAAATACAGGTTTTCACAATACCCTTCTCAATATTATTCCTGGAGTCACATCAGAGTTAAAATAGCTCTAATATGTTTTGGTTTGAAAAATAGAATTATGTCAAGCTAACTTGAGGGGAAATCCATGCCAGCATGTTTAGAAATTGTTTCCTGATGTGAGAAAGTGAGCAGGTACCAAAATCCCTGACCCAGCTCAACCCCATGCTTGTCATTAAAGCAGATAATTGCACGCCCCTCTTCACCTCAGTGAAGGGGACTCAGAACAGAATCCTTCCAACCAAAAATGAGTGGCTGGAGCCATCTCCTATTTTGTCTAGTCAGCACTCAGCATGACACATAAGAGAATATTGTTGCATTAATTGGTATTAATCTTTACAGAACTGATTGAAAATTAAAGAAAAATGCTAAGCTCTATTTCCACAATGTAAAAAAGTCAAAGGCTAAGTGGGACCGCTTACACAGCTACACTCTGGGAGCTTGTGGAAAGAAGGTATGATCTATCTTTTTCATTAATAACATCCAGCAAGCCCTCTCTAAGGCCTGACATAGGAGAGGGTGATGTTTAGGGCCAACTGCTGAGGTCAGGGAAGAATTGGGTTTCTTGTTTGTCTGTTTGTTAACTAGGTGTGTACCAGGGCATGAGGAGGGAGGAGGTAAAGTGGAACACCATCCAATGGGTTCTCTTTCCTTTGAGACTACTTTTACCTTTACGTTGCCTCTGCTAATATTGAAAGTCTAAATTCTCTAAATTCCAGTTAGGCAATGCCAAAACAGCTCTCCAGCTCAGTTTTTTTTTAAATTTTATTATGTTTTGTTAATCACCATACATTACATCATTAGTTTTTGATGTAGTGTTCCACGATTCATTGTTTGCGTATAACACCCAGTGCTCCATTCAATACGTGCCCTCTTTAATACCCATCACAGGCTAACCCATCCCCCCACCCCCTCCCCTCTAGAACCCTCAGTTTGTTTCTCAGAGTCCACAGTCTCTCATGGTTCGTCTTCCTCTCCGATTTCCCCCCAGCACAGTTTTTTAAAAAAGATTTTTTATTTATTTATTTGAGAGAGAAAGCATGAGCAGGGGAAAGAGGCAGAGAAAGGGAGAAGCAGACTTCTGGCTGAGCAGGGATCCCAATGCGGGGCTCCATCCGAGGACCCTGGGATCATGACCTGAGCCAATAGCAGATGCTTAACCAACTGAGTCACCCAGGCACCCCTCTCTACCTCAATTTTTTAAAAATAGGTTAAAAATAAATTTAATTAACCATTTAATTCAAATAAATACAATTCCTTGTTTGAAGGAATCAATTCATGAACAAATTCTAGTTGTACTTGGGCAGTGAATGTCCACCTTCTTTTGTAAGAGATGGTGAACACATAAAGCCTAAGACAAGTGCTGAGTACATCATAATTGATAAGACCCAGTCCCTTCCCGCAAGGAGCTCACAATCTATTGAGGAGGGAGACAGAATGTCATTCAAATAGTGCACAATAGTGCAGTGATAAAGGAATGCTCATGTGTCATGGAAGCACAAATGGAGGTCACTGGAATCCAGACTGGAGATGTCAGGAAAAGCAAAACAGAGTAACAGCATAAACAAGAGCCCAGAGGTGACAACCAGCAGGGTAAGTTTAGGTAAGATTAGGGCAGTTTGATGTTCCTAGACTGCAGAATTGAAGCAGGAAGTGGCAAGTTTCATTTGGAAATATTTATAAATATGTGTATATACACAGGTTAGTATATATACATATATTTCCTTGCTCTGTCATTTAGAGAGCCTAGAAGCAATAACAAGCTAACAAGCTAGTAACAAAGAGTACATGTAGCATGCCGATCTTGGTTTCTAATACTATTCTCCAATAAAAGGAACCAGGGCTCTCAGGAGAAATGGCTCATTCCAGAACTGGGGTAAGAAACATTCAGGATGATACTGAAGTATCTTATAAGCACCAGAAAGTAAGAAGGTACTCCAAAGAAATGAAGGGATGGAGGGAGGGAAGGAAGGAGGGAGAGAAGGATCAAGATGGCAGAATAGGTCATTCCTGACTTCAGTCTCCCTCACAAAAAGGTCAATTAGTAACTATCCATGAACAAGATTACCTTTTTGAAAATTCCAGAACCTGGAGGTGAGGCTGAAGCATCCCTTTGGATCACAGAGAGCAAGAAAAACTGTATTAGAAGGGTAAGGGGAAAGGATTCGTTTTGACTGCATCCTCCCAGACAGTACAGTGTGGCACTAAGAGGGTCCCCTTGGGCTTATGGTTTCTCCACTGGGAAAAAGAGAGTGCAGGGCAGATATCCAGCTTCCCCAGCATTGCAGGATGCCCCCTGGGAGGCCCACTTGGATCTTGCCCCACAAGGATCACTGGGGGAATTGGTGAGACTGGACTATTGGGGATTAAATATAGATGAAGAAGGGGGTGGAACTTACAGAAATGAGCCCACAGATCTTGACGGACCATATTCATATTAGCAGCACTACTCAAGCAGAGATCACAGCCAGTGGCTCTGCCTATGTGCAGAGCCAAACCACTGTATCTAATTGCTCAGAGCGTTCAGTTGACAGTTCTGCCTGGTTGGGGTCCCAAGCTAATAGTCAGTACCAGCCACAGAGCTCATCCTATAGCTGTGCTTAGACAGAAAGCTAAGTCGGAAGCTGTGTAGAACTGCAGAGAAGAGCCTCCAGCCCTGCCCAACCAGGAAGCTTGACCAGAGAGCCCAGGGAGCCACGAAGCTGAAGTGACGTTTTCATTATGTAATGTCCTTCTTTGTCTCTTGTGACAGGTTTTGACTTAAAGTCTATTCTGCCTGATGTTAAGCATAGCTAACCTATATAAAAAAAATAATTTTTTTTATTATGTCCAGTTAGCCACCATACAGTACATCATTAGTTTTTGGTGTAGTGTTCAACGATTCATTAGTTGCATATAACACCCAGTGCTGATCACAGCATGTGCCCTCCTTATTACCCATCACCTGGTTACCCCATCTCCCCACCCCTTTCCCCTCTGTAACCTTCAGTTTGTTTCCCGGAGTCCATAGTCTCTCATGGTTTGTCTCCCTTTTTTGGTTAACATTTGCATGGAATATCTTTTTCCATCCCTTCACTTTCAGCCTATGTACGCCCTGAAATCTAAAGTGAGTCTCTTGTAGACAACATATATTTGAATCTATTTTTTAATCCATTCAGCCACCCTATGGCTTTTGATTGGGAAATTTAATCTGTTTACATTTAAACTATACATAGGGAAGGATCTATATGTTCACTATGTTCATTGTTTTCCATCTGTCTTATAGTTCTTTTGTCCTTCTTTTCTCTCTTGCTGTCTTCCTTTGTGTTTTATTAAATTTTGTGTTAATTATCTTTGATTTCTTTTTCTTCTGTGTAACTTCTATAGGTATTTTCATTGTGACTATCATGGGGCTTACATAAATAATCTTATCATAATAACAGTCTATTTTAAGCTGATAACAACTTAACTTCAATTGTATACAGAAACTCTGTACTTTTACTCTCTCCCTACACTTTATGTCATTGATGTCACAGCTTACACATATTTATGTTGTACATTTACTTATATTTATTATTTATATTATCCATTAACATACTTTTATAGTTATAGTTGTTTTTAATATTTTGTCTTTAACTTTTATACTTGAATTAAAAGTGATTTATTCACCACTGTTACAGTAATACAGTATTCTGCATTTGTCTATACAAGTGAGTTATACTTTCACATGCTATTGTGTTGCTGTTTAGCATCATCTTATAGCAACAGGAATTCCCTTTAGCATTTCTTGTAAGGCAAGTCTAGTGGTAATGAACTCCCTCAGCTTTTATTAGTCTGGGAAGTCTTTACTTCTCTTTCATTTCTGAATGACAGTTTTGCTGGATACAGTATTTTGGCTGGCACATTTTTTAAATTTCAGCACTTTGAACATGTCATCCCACTCCTTTCTGGCCCACAAGTTTTCTGAGAAACCCACTGACAGTCTCATGGGAGTTCCCTTGTTCATGACAAGTCACTTTTTTCTTGCTGCTTTGAAAATTCTCTTTGTCTTTGACTTTTGACAATTTGATTGTAATCTGTCTCAGTGTGGTTTCTTTGGATTCACCTTATTTAGAAGTTTTTGAGCTTTCTGGATCTGGATATTCATTTCTTTCCTCAGACTTGGAGAGTTTTCAGCCATTATTTCTTTAAATAAGCTTTCGGGTCCTTTCTCTATTCTCCTTCTGAGAGTCCCATAATGCATATATTGGTCCAATTGATGGTGATCAAAATTTAAGTCCCTTAAATTTTCTTCATTCTTTTTTATTTTTGCTACCCTATCTGGATAATTTCAAATTACCTGTCTTCGAGTTGCTAATTCTTTCTTCTGCTTAATCTACTCCACTGTAGAACATTTACTGAATTTTTCAGTTCAGTTATTATATTCTTCAGTTCTAAGATTTCTGTTTGTTTTTTTTAAACTTTCTATTTCTTTCTTTAAATTCTCACTTTGTACATCTATTGTTCTCCTTAGTTCATAGAGCATTTTTATGGTGGTTATTTTAAATTTTCTGTCAGGTACTTTTATACCTTTGTTTCATTAAAGTCAGTTTCTGGAGTTATATCTTGTTCCTTCGTGTGGATCATTTCTCCTGTTTCTTCATATTCCTTGACTCTTTGTGTTGGTATCTATACATTGGGAAAAATCCTACCTCTCCCACTCTTCATAGATTGGCCTCTTAAAACAGAAAATCTTTACCAATCAGCCTGATTAGAGATTCTTTAAGACCCTCAAAACTTTGTGCTAGTCCAAACCACTGTCTTTGCTCTTAGTATCCCCCAAACATCTAGAGTATGTCAGATCTGTCCCATCAGTGCTCTGAGACAGGTGAGACTAAAGCCAGTCCCGTGGGGAGCACTCAGAGAAGTTGGAACATTGGATGTGCAGTCCAACTCTATCCTTCCCCATTGACAAGCTGGGAATTGGGGGTTTTCTTTCACTTGTTCTGTGCTGGGTGGAAGACCTGTGGCAAGTACTAGTGTGCTAGTTCAAACCACTGTTTTTGTTGCCAGTGACCCTGGGCATTTAGAATACACTGGGTCCTGTCATCACTCTGAGACAGGTGAGAGAGAAGCCAGTCCCTCAGGCAGTCACCAGAAAAGTTGTAATGATTGACATTCAGTGCAACTCTTTCCCTCCTCAGGGAGAAGGTGAAAGTTGGAGGGGTTTGTCCATGCACTCTGTGCTGAGCAAGGGGAGGAGCTATGGTGAGTGCCCACATGATCATTCACATGGCTGCCCTTTTATCTGTAGTCTAGCATATGCCAGGTCCTATAACACTCTGAGAAAGGTGAAACAGAAGCCAGTCCCTCAGGCAGTACCTGGGAAAAGTGGGATGTTAGATACACTGCCCAATTCTTTCCTTCCCTAAGGAGAAGCTGGGAACTAGGGTTTTTAACCTGCTCATTCTGATGAAGCTGAGGGAAGGAACTGTGTAAGTGCCCACACACTAGTCCAAACTGCTGCCATTGTTCTCTGTAGCTTCCTGGGATCTAGCATATGCTGGGTCCAGTCAGCACTCCAAGACAGGAGAGACAGGAGTCACTTTCTTGGGTAACATCCAGGAAAGCTAGAATGTTGGATGTGTAGACCAACTCTTTCTCTCCTCAGAGAGAAACAGGAGTTTTTTGCCCACTTGCTCTGTGCTGAGCTGGGGTGAGGAGCTGTAGCAAGTGGTCACTCGTTAGTTCAAACCACCACCTTTCTTCTCTGTAGTCCCCAGGGGTTTAGCACATCAAGCTCTGTCAGTACTCTGAGACATGTGAGAGAGAAGCCAGTTTGTTGGGCAGCACCCAGAAAAGTTGGAACATCTGATGCACAGTCCAGCTCTTTCCCTCCCCAGGAAGACTGGGAGCTGGGAGTTTCCTCCCAATCATATATCGCTGTGCTGGGGACTATGGTGAGTGGGTGTCTCACATTTTCCTACCAGCTTTAATGTGGCTGGTTTTGCACTCACCTGGGGTGCAGGAACCTCTCAACTAGTTTCTGGATTTCTCACAGAGTATAGATCCATGGAGATAAGGAGAGTTAAGGGTTTCCTATTCTGCCATCTTGCTGACATCTTTTTGTAAGTTCATCTTTGTATCCTGTGACTTGCTGAACTCAGTTTTTAGTTCTAGGAATTTTTATATAGATTCCTTGAAAATGTCTATGTAGATTATCACATCAACTACAAACAGAGATATTTTTCTTTTCCAATTTGTATGCCTTATATTTTCTTTTCTGGCATTATTGAGCTGGATAGGTCTTCCATTACTATGTTGAATAAGAGTTATGATTATTCCCAATCTTTGGGGACAAGCATTCTCTCTTTCATTATTTTAAGTGTGATGTTAGCTATAGATTTGTAGTTGCTCTTTATCAAGGTAAGGAAGTTACCCCATTCTTTATTTGTTGAGAGTTTTTATCAGAAGTAAGTTGAATTCAGGGGCGCCTGGGTGGCTCAGTTGGTTAAGCGTCTGCCTTGGGCTCAGGTCATGATCCCAGGGTCCTGGGACCAAGCCCTGCATCCAGCTTCCTGCTCAGCAGGGAGTCTGCTTCTCCCTCTCCCTCTGCTCTTCCTCCCTGCTTGTGCTCTCTCTCACAGATAAATTAATAAAATCTTAAAAAAAAGAAGTAAGTTAAATTCTGTGAAATACTTTTACTACATCAATTTATATGACTTTTCTTCCTTAACCTGTTGATGTGATGGATCACCTTAATTGATTTTTGAAGGTTGAGCCAGCCTTGAATCCCTAAAATAAACTGTATGTGGCAAAGGTATATATTCCTATATTTTTATATATTGCTGAATTCTATTTTCCAGTGGTTTGTTAAGGATTTTTACATCTATATTCAGGAGGGATATCAGTCTTTACTTTTCATTTTTTGTCTGGTTTTGATATCAGGTTAATACTAGGTTTGCATACTGATCTGAGAAGTGTTCCTTTCTCTTCTATTTCTGGAAGAGACTGAAGAATTACTATTGATTTTTTTTTTAATGTATGGTAGAATTCTCAAGTGAAACCATCTGACTCTGGACATTTCTTTTTTGTGTTTTAAATTATGAATTCAATCTCCTTAATAATTATAGTGCTATTCGAATTACCTATTTCATATTGGATAAGTTGTGATAGGTTTTTTTTCTGAAAACTTGATCCATTTCATCTTGAATGTTAAATGTATGTGTTTGTAATTGTATTATCCTTTTGATGTCTGTAGGTTCTCTACGGACATCTCCTCTTTCATTCCAGATTTTGGTAAGTTTTTGTCTTTAGCTCTAAGTCTGGGATATATATGTCAGCAAGAAAATCCAGAGAACTCCCCACCATGTCATTCTTCACACCCCAAGGTCCCTAGTTGGTCTGTCTTCTGCTCTCCACCTTTCCATGTCTTCTTACATTTATTTTATAGCTAATGTCCAGGGATTTTAGCTGATATTATCAGAGGGAAGAGGGAAAAGTACATCTATTCCATCTTTCTCTTTCTAGAAATGGAAATCCACCTTGGTGGTTTTGAGTAAAGGAGCAATAATGTCTGCTTTGTGTTTCAGAAACATCACTCTTGTCACAGTAAAGAACTGATTAGAGGAGAGCAAGAATCAAGGTCAGAAGATCAGGCAGAATGCTCCTGCAGCACTCAATGAAGAGGGTCAGTAAGGATCCAAATTAGGGATTTGGTAGTGGAGCAAGTCTCTTCTCTTCTCTGAGTCATATCTTAGCAGTGGTCTCTAGAAACATAGTGTCCTCCACTACCCAACTCTGTGGTTTCTACTGCCTCTGAGATCTGGCCCAGGAATGTGGATTTTGTATAAGCTCCCCAGGTGATTCTGATGTATAGCTAGGGTTCAGACCTGCCTTAGTCAGTTCATGCTGCTATAACAAAATACCACAGACTGGCTGGCTTTAATCAACAGACATGTATTTCTCACAGTTCTAGAGGCTGGGAAATCCATGATCAAGATGCTGGCAGCTTTAGTACCTGGTAAGAACCTGCTTCCTGGTTTGTAGATGGCTGCCTTCTTGCTGTGTGCTCACATGGCCTTTCCTCAGTGTGTGCCCAGAGAAAGAGAGTATGCTAGCTCTTTCTCTTCTTATAAGGGCACTAATCCCATTGTGAGGGGCTCACCCTCATGACCTAATCTAAGTCTATTTACCTCCCAAAGGACCCATCTTCTAATACCATCACATTGGGGGTTAGGGCTTAAACACATGAATTTGGGGGAATACAAATATTCAGCCCATAACAAGACTCACTGGTCTCTCAGTCAGGGTCTCAGTGACTGCCATTAAAATGACCAGGGAAGCCTTTTTTTTTTTTTTTTAATTCTGAGACCTGTGTCAATTAAATAAAATTTTCTAGGGGCGGGAACAAGCCCCATTTACTCATCTGTAAAATGGACACAATGATGGTATCTCCCACATTAGGATTGTGATGAAAATCAAATGAGATGATGTATATAAATCATCTGTCACAGGGTGCCTGGGGAATTATAGCTTTTCCTAAAAGCTCCCCACATGATTCTAATGTTCAGTCAGGACTGAGTACCACTGACTACTCTATATGGTGGGCATTTCAGGCAAAATGGGTAAAGAGAACTAGAGCCCAGTAGGCAGAAGGGAGTGAGGTTTAAGGCAAGGTTTGGGGGCCTGCAGCCCTTGGTTCTGCTATGAAAAAGATTGATTGGGGACATGGAAATTCCCATTCTGATCACCTCTTACACTGTGTGAGCTCACAAAGGTTTTGCACATTCCCTTATGTAAGGGCACACAGCTGACAAATGGGGAGAGCTGGGTCTTTAGAGGTTCTGTCTTGAAAATCAGGTGTCTTTCCACTGTTCACCCCTGCACTCTAACGTGCTTAGTGGTCATCACCACTTTTCACCACAAGAAGACTCTCCCTTGAAGACTTTGGTCAACAGGTCTGTCAGTCTAATTTCTGCAATGTTCCTTAGCGCTGAGAGACAAGAGCAAATGGCTAAGTTTGCTTATGCTTTATAAGACTCAAACACAAGACCCATCTGGGATGAGCTATGTGAAAACAGTCATCTTTGAGAATAATAAGGCATGTAATTTTGTTCTGCATAGGGAAACTTCACCTCTAGAGATAGAGTGACAGAAAATAGAACACTAAAAGCGCATGTTTAAGAGTCACTCAGACTGGACAGGATAGATGTGAAGTGCCTAGCATATAGTAGGTCTTTCATAAGTGGAAACTATTGTGACTATGATGTCTGATGATGCTCAGATGCAACTGTCTTAGATAAAAAAATGGCTCCAGAAGCCTGAGCAGGCTGAGAACAGAACAGCAGGCTACAGAAGGCTGAGAAACTATGGGTTTCCAACCCCAACTTCTACCACTTACTCAGTGTATTATCTTAGACAGAAAGCCACCTAACCTCCCAGCCTCAACTAGTTCATCTGCAAAATGGGTACAGTAATGGTACCTACCTCATTAGGGTTGTGGTGAAGATCAAATGAGATAATGTATGTAAATCACCTGCTATTTACTGGGTGCTCAATAAATGATAGTTATGATTACCCTTTCAAGGTGAAACAATTTCCAGCCAAAGCATTAATATCAGTGATTCCCTTTATTTTATGAACCAATCTGCATCTGATTAACTCTTTGTAAGTATCTCTTGGGGTAGAATTGTAATGTGTCCTTCACTCTCACGAGGAAGATTTGGCTGGAATTCTGTACTGAGGAAATTAATGGCCTCTGCGAATCCATTTGCATAAGTAGTTGTGCTATCACCGTGACATTAAAGAATGCATCCTGATCTGGGCCTGTCAGCACAGAAACAGAGCTGCTGGGACGAAAACACACTTGAGGACTGGCGATTAGTTGCTCTGATACTTATTCCCCAGAAGCCTGCCTTATTTTGCTGAGATAGACTGGAAAGATTCTGGCAGCAAAGTGGCTGTGGAGCGAGAGCATCTCAGGAAAGATGTCCAGTTCCTGAATGACAGAAATTCTGCCTGGGGACAGGAGATAAAAATCCAGCCTCCCAATGCCTGCTGCACACATCGATTCTAGCCTTTCATCCTAGGACCACGGCCTTTGTTGGTTTAGGGGACACTCTGTGCCCCTCAGGAGGGGCTGGACACTCTCAAGGGCTGCAAGACAGAGCCACCCACATCCAGTTGCCCTGGTCCAAGCATGGGGCACTTGGACCTTGGATATATCCCCCCATTATTCTTCATTATCTCTATAAAGGGCAAAGGCGCACCTCTACAAATATCAGGCCTAGCTTCAGACCTCCAGCAGTCCAAAGATATCCACACTACCAAAGTCTAGTGGCACTGTAGTTAAAAGTGCCAAGTTTGGCACTATGCCAAACTTAGACCCATTCTGTCATTTCCTGGCTGTGTGACTTTTGGTAGTTTGTCAATTTCTCTGTGCCTTAATTTCTGCATTTGTAAAGTGAAAGTGATAAGAGTGTCTCCTCAAAGCTCTCAGGTTTAAATGAGAGAGTGCTTAGTCAATGCTGGATATAGCAGAAGCTCTTAGCAACTGGTAGCTATCATGTTTATTGTCAACCCAAGTTGAATTAAGATAAAATGGATAAAGTCAAAGCATTTTCCTCCTCAGGGCTCTGGCTTTGAGGTTGAGTCTACTCAAGTTATTTTCCATGTTCAAAAGTATTTCACAATGTAAGCCAACACGTAGTCGATCACAAATTGAAGCATTGTCCTAAATTTGCTTTTTTACCAAAGTGGATGCTTGAAATGTTGGAGAAAGTGCACTCTCATATATTGCTGGTGAAAAAAATTAATTCTTATAGCTTGTCTGAAGAGGAATCTGGTATTATCTACTAAAATTAACTTCAACCTGGGGCACCTGGGTGGCTCAGTCGGTTAAGCATCTGCCTTCGGCTCAGCAGGTCATGATCCCAGGGTCCTAGGATAGAGCCCCGCGTCAGGCTCCCTGCTCAGGGGTGAGCCTGCTTCTCCCTCTCCCCCCTGCTTCTCCCTCTCCCCCCTGTTTGTGCTCTCTCTTCATATCTCTCTCAAATAAATAAATAAATAAATAAAAATCTTTAAAAAAAAAGAAATAAAAGCACTGGAAGTGGAAGGAATGTTTGTGAGAAGAGGTATGTATGGCTGAGTTAATTGCACATCCAAACCATAGCCTTTTATACCACCATTTAACAAATTTAAGTGGTTTCCGTGGTGGACTGTTACGTGAGAAAAGCAAGATATGGCAGTATACATACTAGCATGCCACTGTTGTAAAATCAAATGTCCAAAACATCCCTTATCTATGTGTAATATAAATGTTCTGTATAATTATGCAAGCATGGATTGTTATTCACATCAGTTACCCTCTGAAGGGACAGTATGGAGTATAAGAAGCAAAGGCTGCCCATTGTTTAAAAAAAGATTTCCGGAGTGAAAACTTGTATTTAATAGTCCCATTTAGGTAAAATTGTGTAATTGTGTGTGCATACACGTGTGTGTGTGCGTGCACATGTGTGTGTGCGTGTCCATGTGTATGTGCATGCACGTGTGTGCACGTGTGTATGCACAGGCACATATGTGGCTGCAAACATGCAGGAGTGAGAAAGAACGGTCAGCAAGATGTTTCCTGGTGTATGTCTCAAAGGGGATGAAAAGTAGGAAAATATTCATTTATTTGCTTACTTATTACATATTTATTCATTTTACACAAGTAGAACCTGACAATTCCCCTCCGGGGGCATTTTCTCTTAAAAACGGGTAACAGCAGTCCCTTGGGGGAAGGCAAGTGGGTAGGCAGTGGCAGGAATGACTGGGTGTGAGGGAGATACACTTCTCATCATTTCCCCTTTTGAATTTTGCACCATATGCATGTGTTACCGATTCAAAATAAGAAATAAAAATTCAGTGTTGCATCTCAACAACTAGAAACCAGGGCGCCTGGGTGGCTCAGTCGTTAAGCATCTGCCTTCAGCTCAGGTCATGATCGCGGGGTCCTGGGATCGAGCCCTGCACCGGCTCCCCGCTCGGCGGGAGGCCTGCTTCTCCCTCTCCCACTCCCCCTGCTTGTGTTCCCTCTCTTGCTGTGTCTCTCTGTCAAATAAATAAATAAAATCTTAAAAAAAAAAAAAACTAGAAACTGTCTCAGAGGCCAATGATTTACCCTTAGTACCCTTGGTAGGCACACCACCAAACTTCTCTCAGTCCCTCCAGCACACTCCCTTCTTTCCCACTTCAGGGCCCAGAAAACTCTCATACATATCCTTTTGACGTTGGCTCAAACATCATCTCCTTGCCCCTGTGACTAACTTAGATCCCCTGTTCTATCTCCCAGTTGTACACTGTACTTTTATTTGCTGAATAACATTATTCTACAGGCATTGTTTGGCACCCACGTGTGTGCAGTTTCACCTAGA
Source organism: Eumetopias jubatus (assembly GCF_037043125.1). NCBI lineage: Eukaryota > Metazoa > Chordata > Mammalia > Carnivora > Otariidae > Eumetopias > Eumetopias jubatus. The sequence goes on from NW_028274817.1 coordinate 11,050,679, forward strand.
AGGGTGCTGCCTGTTGCCTTCTGGAGAACTTAGGCAAGCTCAATTTTGATTGGTTCCACTACAACCACAGAGAAGCCCAGAAGCTGCACTAGCAAGGCTGTCATCCACGTCCACATTTAGCAATTGTTTTTAAGTGGGACCCAACTCCCCTGCTTCCTCTAACGTTCCCCAGAGGCAGGCTCAGAGCTTTGGCCCACATCAGCTCCGAGTGACAGCAGGGCAATAGCAGGGGTTCAAAGACCTTCCGAAACTTTACCCTCACTCACATTTAGCAAATATTTAATGAGCATCTACCGGGTCCCAGGTACTGTGCTGAGCCTTGGAGAAACAGGGTCCTGGGATCAAGCCTCATGTCATGCTCCCTGCTCAGTAGGGAGCCTGCCTCTCCCTCCCACTCCCCCTGCTTGTGTCCCCTCTCTCGCTGTCTCTCTGTCAAATAAATAAATAAAATCTTTAAAAAAAATGGCAAACATTAAAGAGGGGTTTTCACATGTGTCCATACTTTGAAAGAAACCTTGGTCTTTCTAAATGAATATTGCATTGCTGTGCCACAGACCCCGAATGGATTTGGAAGTGATTACTGAGCAATTTTTAAAAATTTATTTATCAAGTGTTCCCCAAGATTAGCTGTTTGATTTGCTCAATAAAAATGATTGTTCTTTTAAAAAGGGGTATTCGGGGTGCCTGGGTGGCTCAGTTGGTTAAGCAACTGCCTTCGGCTCAGGTCATGATCCTGGAGTCCTGGGATGGAGTCCTGCATCGGGCTCCTTGCTCAGCGGGGAGTCTGCTTCTCCCTCTCCTGCTCCCCCCTCTTGTGCTCTCTCTCTCTCTCTCTCTCATTCTCTCTCTCAAATACATAAATAAAATCTTTAAAAAAATAAAAATAAAAAGGGGTTGGTGCTCAAAAGAATTTTGAACCACTCGTCTAATAAAGACCTCTGAAGTCATAATGCATTCTCCCTCAATCTCTCTCTCTCTCTCTCTCTATCTATCTCTCTCCCTCATACACACACACACACACACACACACACACACACACACACACACACACAGGTGAGCATCTGGCAAGTATTAACGAGCAGCAACATGCCTATGAAAGAGAAGGGTTGCAAACTTAATATCCCTGCTCCCATCTCTCATCTCCCAAAGCAAGCTAGGAGCAAGATGAAGGGAAGACTACCACCCTTCCACCCACCATGTGGGCTAGTACCTGGGCCAGTTTGCAGAAGTATCCAACATATGGGGTGGGAGACTGCCCCCACATTTTAGCCTGGGGAATGGGGAGCCTAGTGTATAGCAGCTGTGTGCTTGACCCCATGCTGACTCTGTAGGGGATCCAGAAGGAATGCAAAATTCAGTCTGTGTCCTCAGAGAGCCTGCAACCTAGCTGGGAGTCAAGATATGCTTACAGGAAAAACACAGGACTGGAATATCTCATTTATCCGAACATACGGTGGAACCAGAACTTTGGTGGAGCCAGAACTTCCATATAAATTAATTGCCCAATTAACTGATATTTTCTGTTAGGTGTTCATCCTGTTTATTTTGATAATTTTCATTGGAAACGGCTTCTAAGTGTATAACAAATTTGTTTTATTCAATGGAACATTCTGGGCATAATTTAACCTTTTTCCTGATGACTCAGGGTCATCAATATGAATATCCTTTATTGTACGTCTGCTTCTGCATTATTCTGAATTCTCTTTCTTTCCACATCTGGTTGTCAGCTGTCACTGTTCACCCACAGTTAGTGAGCTTGGCTGTTTCAACCCTCTCAGCTCTTGACTAATCACTGATAATTACAGCAAAAACTGCATTGATCCCCTGCTATATGCCAGGCCCTGTGCTAAGTGCTTTGCAGGGATTAATTCATTAAATCCTCAGAGCAACCCGTGAGGCAGGTACAATTATTATCCCCAAATTGCAGAGGGGGTAACCAAGGCCCAGAAAGGTCAAGTCATTTGCCTAAGGTTATACAGCATCACATAGTAGAGCCAAAATTTGTACCCTGATCTGCTGATCTCAAGATTTCAAGGTCTTTACCACCAGGTTAGTGCTTTTCAAAACTTTTTGACAGTATGACACAATCAGAATATATTTTTATCACCATGCAGGAGACAAAACATATATAATAAAATCAAAACTCCCAAAAACACTTTTGTTGCATGGAATACACGCTGATATTCTATTCTAGTCCATTATCATCATCATCATTATTATTATAGGACTAATGTTGGTTGTGACCCACTGAAATGATTTTCCAGCCCACTGATGGGTCACAACTCACGGTTTTAAAAACCCTGTAGCACATTTCATGGCTAATCTGTAATGGGTACAGGGTCACCACTGGCCATATCGACACCTTAGTGTAAATTAGAAAAAGGTGCCCCTTCCTTGAGATGCTTAACTCCATTTGTCAAAAAATTGTCAAAATAGGCTGATTTTGTTAGATTAAGACACTTTACTGCCATCTACCAGAAAATGGTTAAAAATAAATGTCTTGAGGGGTACCTGGGTGGCTCAGTCGGTTAAGCGTCTGCCTTCAGCTCAGGTCATGATCCTGGGGTCTCCGGATGGAGCCCTGCATTGGGCTTCCTGCTCAGCAGGGAGTCCGATTCTCCCTCTGTCCCTCCCCCACCCCGCTTGTGCTCTCTCTTGCTCGCTTTCTCTCAAATAAATAAAATCTTTAAAAAAATAATGTCTTGATGTCAACATTATGAAGACCAAATGACGTTGTGAGTGCCCAGTGCCCAACTGTCCATGTTGGCCCTGGTAGACAGAGAACCTGGGTGACAGTGTGGGTTAAGAGGTAAGTGTTTAATGAGTCAATTGTGTCAGAGGACTTGCATACGCAGGATTTGTCACAGAGCTTTTGCTTTCTCCTCTCTCCTCAATTCCCAGTTAGGATGGCCAGATAAAATATAGGATACCCCCTTAAATTGGAACTTCAGATAACCAATAAATAGTGTTTCATGTAAGGATTCCTCCACACAATATTTGGGATATACTCATATTAAAAATAATCATCTGTTGCTTATGTGAATTCAAATGTAACTGGGAATCCTGTATTTTTATTTGCTAAATCGGGCAAACCTATTTCCGACACACAGCTGGATAGATGTAGGTCTGCTGTGTCTTAGGAATCTGGAGCCGGAATCACATGCCACAGGGGTTGGATGCAATTCTGTTGTAGCAGCTCCAGAACTGTCCTGAGTCAGGGCCACGTGGGTGATTCTGAGAGGAAGAAGGAATTAAACAGCTGGAGAATGTCAGTTATGTGAGTATACGAAAGCACTGTGGGCTGGGGGATTGTGGAAGGCTCCCTGGAGGAGATAGGCTCAGAAGGATGAGGAGGATGGAGACAAATTCTAGGATCTGTTTCATGAGAAAGAGCTGACGCTGAGATGAACTAGACCGTGTGTGTGGTGCTCAGCAGGAGATGAGTTTTGTTAGAGCAGGGGCTGGATCATTTCAAAGAGCACCTAGACGGGGGCACATGAAAGTCGTCAGGAGGGCCTTTCTGATAGCGTTACTGTAAAATGTATGGAAAGAACTAGACCGATACAGGAAAATCATGATGGTACTAAACTTATTCTAAATGCCAAGCAATGTAATAAGCATTTGTTATGCATCATTTCGATTGAGTCTTACAACATTGTAAGACGGGCACATTATCATCCCATTTTATATCTAAAGAAACTAAGGCAGAAAGTGGATCTTATGAAACATGGCCAGGGTCACATAGTTTATAAGTGGCAGGGCTGGGCTTTGAACCCAGATGTGTCAGGCTCTGGATACACTCCTCACCACCACACTATGCCGCTAAAAGTAATGAGGGAGTGGGGCGGGGGGGAGGAATGTAGAACACAGCTTCTGAGGTGCCCTAGGTACTGTGTTGTGTCAGGGACGGAGAAACATGAGCTGATGCAGGTAACAACCCTTAGATTAATGGCGTGTCCTATAACACTATATCCTTGCTGTCATGGCAAAAAGTAAAACATGCTTTTTGAAGTGAAGTGACATGTCTATGGCATCCCTAGTGATAGTGAGTCCCATATTTCTTTGGCCCTCTTTTCTACTCCTTCCCAAAACTAGAACCTGCTAAGTCCTACCTTGACCAGAAAAGAAGAATCCAAAAGTCTCATCCCTCATCCTTGGTATTGTACCCACAGGGTTTAAAGTTCCGCAATAAATACAACAGTCATTTGGGGATCGCAGGAGCCTTTCTACTGGCAAGCATTCTTTCCCTGACAGAAACCACAAAAATCCAAAACGAAAAGCAAAACCACCACCAGTTGTGGTCTTCTTTTAGACTCTTCTTAGTGCTGGCTTGGCTACTCATCTGTAATCTATTCAATCAGAAACTTGGTACTAGGTTAACAGATAACCCAGCTTTAATTTATTTGCCAAAACACTTGGCCTCTAAAACCTTATTATTATTTATTTACACACCATTGTTAAGATACAATGCCTGTACTTTGGGATGGGAGCATTAGCCACCAATGGGTCTGTTATCAACATTTGAGGACTGGTTGTTACTGTGATTATTTGTTGTCAGTTCCTTTTCTCCCATCCACCCACCCACCCCCTTTCACCAGAACAGCTGAGCGAGGCAAAGTGAGGGCAGAGAGCGAGCTGAGGTGCTCTGCGTGCTGTGCTAGTAAACCAGCTCTCTGGCAGAGAGAGAAAGAAACAGCCCCGATTTGTAGCATTTGTTAATTTCTGTGGTGTCAATACACCCTCGATGGCCATTTCAAGCTACCAGTGTGACCCCACTGAATGCAAATTTGGGAGCAGATACTAACAATAGCTCTCCAGAGCCAGCATAAACCAACCAGGAAAGTCTGTATGGTAGTCTGTATGGCATATTAAAAAGGAGTTGGGGAGTGGTTAAACAAATGGCACTTTATTCATACAACGGGTTACCAAGTAGTGGCTAAAAATGCTCGTGTGGATCTATAGTTATTTACTTATACATTTTCTTATCTTTTGAAATAAGTAGATCTATATTTATTAACATGGAAAATATCTGCAATATGCTATTATTGAGAGTTTTTGAAGTCATCCAGCAATATTAGTATGATCCCATTGTAAATTCTTAAAAGGTGTCTGTACACTCACAAACAGAAAAATCATTTAAGCATATACACCAAAATATTAATGGTAGTTATCTGTGGGTGGTGGAATTATGGACAGATTTTACTTTCCTTTTAATATTTTTATGTCACAATTTTCTTTACAACAGGCACATATTGCTTCTATATTCATATATATATATTCCTAATTTTAAAAACAGGAACTTGAACACCTTGTTATTTCATGAGTCCTCTTTCATTCCTGCATCCCCTTCTCCAGGTAGAACTAGTGGGGCTAGGATGGGACAGGCCTTCAGCTAGAGCCCAAGCACACCAGGCGCACACCCCCCTCCCCCCATGGGTCTTACTCTCCTTTCCTGAGTGCCACTCAGGGAACAGGGGTCACTTGTCCAATATCACAGAACAAATGAGTGGCAGTGCCCTAGCCAGAGAATTCTCCAGGCCGGCTGCTCAGGTGCCTGGTCTCCCTACAGCAGCTGCCTCACTGACAGCACCACACCAGGCTACTCTAGCTCAGCCCTTTACAAATGAGAAATGATAGGGGCAGATCGAATCTGGGGGATTTGAGTTCTAGGTAGGTAGACTTTGAGTTCTGCAATCTGAATCATAGCACCCGCACATCAATTTATTGTCAGTATCTTCTGAGAAATGCGGATCTCACACCTCTATCTAGTTTGCTAGGCTAACTGGTGACACTATTGCCTGTCAATTACACCATGACTTAAATAGACTTGTAAGCCAGCCCCTGGTGTAATTGAAGGGCAAGAGTGTTTGCCAGTTAGCCGAAAGAACAAAGCATCATAAATAATATTGGTTCTGTGGGAAAACATGCTCCAGGTTTCCGACTGACTTACATACTAACGTCTGGAACAGAACATGATTCATTTGTAAATTGGGGGCTGCCAATTGGGGACCAGGTGGTCTGATCTAAACAGATCAGAGCCTTTATGCTTCTCATATGGAAATCTCTTTACAGATGTGCTATTGTGATCAATGAATAATTTTAAAGCATTTGGGAAATGTTAATTATTGATCCTGGCTTGCCTGACCAAAGCAGGATCTACAAAATGCTACATAAATTCAGCTTGGTCTATGCATTACCAAATAACCGTGCTGATTGTCTTTTTCTCTGGCTAGCTATTTTCAAATAGTTGAGTCACAGCTCTGGTTTATTCACAGAGAGCTCACATAAAGTCGGGGATCAAATGTTATTACTCAGAACACATATATAAAGAATGAAAATGCATTTAAAGAGAAATCCATCTTCCTCCTTCCCAGTCAACACAAGTGACTAGGGTATTATTATAGTTTCCCGGTTGTAACCCACTTTCTGCACTGGTTAGTACTGTGCCTCCATCCCCAGCTTTCCAGTTTCTTCCTTCAAAGAACTCCAAAAGCCACTTTTTATTTATTTTATTTTTTTTTAAGATTTTATTTATTTGACAGAGAGAGACAGCAAGAGCAGGAACACAAGCAGGGGGAGTGGGAGAGGGAGAAGCAGGCTTTCCGCGGAGCAGGGAGCCCAACGCGGGGCTCGATCCCAGGACCCTGGGATCATGACCTGAGCCGAAGGCAGACGCTTAACGACTGAGCCACCCAGGGCCCCCCAAAAGCCACTTTTTAAAAGATGTTTCCCCAGGAATCATATCAAACCAGTAACTGCTTTGTTTTTGTGGGGAAGAGTTGTTATTTTAATTTATGCTTCAAATTTGTGCCTTTAGCTATGAATGCTCTCTAACCCAAAAGATTATGTAATTTATTTCATGACTCTCACTGGGCATGCTTCTGCTCTTGGTAAATGGTGGCTACATTCTATTAGAGACTCCATATTATCTGTTTCTAGACCAAAGAGGTGACTGTGAGGACCCACACAAAGTCTGAAGACAGTACAAAGCTGTACAGTATGAGACCAGGACTTTTAGGCTAGAAATCAGAAGGCCCAGGTTCTAGTCGTGACTCTGTAACTACCCAGCTATGTTTCCTATAGCAAGTCTCTTTCCTTCTCTGAGGCCCAATCTCCTCATCCAGAAAATTAGAGTTCTTCTAACTCTGTGGAATTTCACTCAGGTGGGGAGGAAGGACAGAAGCCAGCACATCTTGAATGTAATCTAATGGGAAGGCTATCTGGCTAAGCGAGGTTATCCATCAAGAGGCTCATCTTCCCACCTGAGGGCAGTCCATCAGCTGTGGTCTTGCAGGAGCAGTCATCAAAAGTTCCCAATTCCTTTTTATCCTAGATCAGGTGACAAAAGGGGCAGCTGAGAAAGTGCAGCCAGTTCTTTCTCGAAGGGAGGGAAGCCCAGAGGGTGCTAAAACTGAGCTCAGAGGTAAAGTACAAAACAGAGAAGAGATTACTGCCCTCACCTCGCAAAACACAAGACTTCTGGTAATTTCTGAATTGGGTCAGGGATGGGTGGAAATCATTTATATTGTCTTTCCTCTTGTTTCAGGTTGTGTTGGAACAGATTTAATCTCTGGATTATTCCCAAGTTTTTGAGAGATGACTTTGTCGTAATTCTGTTTTAACTGTCTCCCTCCCAGACTAGGTGATGTTCCTTAAGGGCAAGAGATGAGCACAGCGATGCTTTAAGAGGGTTCGCTAAATAAATGACTGAGTAGCACATTTCCAGTGAAATAAAAGACCTGATCGTGACAGAAAATAAATCAGCACAAAAGTTATCAAGTTGCTTGAAATGCTTCCTGGAATGAGGGACAAAATAAAATTAATGAAATTGAAGAGATGAAGTTCTTCTTCACAGTTTTTTGATTCTTAAAGTATAATGTCCTTAAATTGGTATTATACTGTTTGGGAGTTCTGAAAACTCAAGGCAGAACTTTCCAACATGAGTCCATACCATAGATATTTAATTTCACATGGCCCATATCTTAAGTTGAGATACTTCTGTACAGAGTTTGTGATTTACAGAAGGAATTCAGCAGAGTGATTAGAAACTTAGAATTCTAGAATTCGTTCAGCCAAGTAGCTCTTGGGCTAATTATATAACCTCTCTGAGCTACAGATTCATCCTCTTGAAAAGGAGAATAATAATAAAGCCTACTTGTGAAGCTGTTATAAGGCATCAACCTGAGAAAAGGCATTAAAAGTACAGAGCCTGGCACATAGTGAGCCCTTATGTTATCATTGCTGCTGCTGCTAAGAATACAAATATGAAATAACAACAACAAAACAAATCAAATATTTAGGTCCCTTTAGTTATCTGCAACCTCCCTCTAGTGTCACCCATACATGAGACGGCAGAGTGGTCTACTAGAAACTGGTTAATTACAATATGGAATCACTGAACTCTGAGAATGAATAAAAGCATATACTTCTTTATGCACAATCCTAACATTATTTGTAAAATAGACTAGCTCATAGATATTCCACTGAAACATACTCCTTTCCAGTCGGTTGCCCATTATTAACAGGCTTGTTTCGATTGAGCTGTGTGTTAAGAATGACTGATATTTGATCTGATGGCTTCATATCGTGGAGAAATAGGTGTTATTTACTGGGCTTGCCAGATTTAGCAAATAAAAATACAAGATGCCCAGTTAAATCTGAATTACAGATGAACAAAAAAATTTTTTAGTGTAAGTGGGTCCAAAATATTGCATGGGGCAGACTTATACAAAAGAATTATTCACTGTTTATCTGAAATTCCTAATTAACTGAGCACTATGTATGTTACCTGGCAACCCTATTTTTATACAACAATTTGTCTTTACAACTTTCTAAATATATGAGTTTGATGACTTTTTAAAAGATTTTATTTATTTATTGAGAGAGAGAGACAGAGACAGAGAGCATGAGTGGGTGGAAGGGCAGAGGGAGAGGGAGAATCTAAAGCAGACTCCACACTTGGCATGGAGCCTGATTTGGGGCTCAATCTCACAACCCTGAGATCACAACCTGAGTCAAAATCAAGAGTTGGACACTTAACCAACTGAGCCACCCGGGCGCCCGGATGACATTTTATAAAGAATATCCATTTCCCTAAATGGCTCAGTTGGTTAAGCGACCAACTCTTGATCTCAGCTCAGGTCTTGATCTCAGGGCCGTGAGTTCAAGCCCCATTTAGCAGTCAGTACCACTAGTTTCTATCACAAAGTCAACTAATTATATTTTTTCAGTGTTACAGTATTGACTCCTTGTTTTAAGAAATTTTAACAAAATTTCCGTAACTGCAAGTAATATAGTTTTTACTAGCATTAGGCACAACTGCATCAACAAACCGCCACAACTCCCAAGGAATCCATGGTTAAGTAAAAACTCTGACTAGGCCACTTTGAAATGAATCTCGTGTTGGAAACCAGAGCTCCAAGCCATCCCATTGAGGAAGGTTTCTGACAGTTCACAAAGGTCATATTTACCTGTAGCTAGTGGCATTTCCTTGTTCTTAGATAAGATACAACAAAGGGAAGTGTTCGGTTCCAGGTGAGTGGGAAAGGGTGTAAGAAATAGGAAGATAACAGTGTTTGGTTCAGGTGGGAATGTATCAAGCAAAGGGTTCACTCTGCTACACAATCAAGAGGCAACTAACTGGCCATAATGGAACTATTATCACCCACTAAAATCCTGGTCCTCTTTCACTAGGATTTATATGTAGAAAATTCTGACTGCATAAGCACCAGAACTTTCCTTTCCAGAGGGGGAGGGGGTGCAGTGAGGTTGGTATTTATATTTAGTGTTTACATAAACTTAAAGAGGTTCAACAGTATGTTCAACAGCATGTCTCGGCTGTGTCCTCAGTGGTGTCTCTAATTAGGAATCTAAAAGGGAGAAGTTAAAATAATTCTAAGTCTCCAATGTACTCCTGCTCATAATTGAAAATTAGACAAGCAATAGCTTGGCAGCAGCATCCACAAGACAGAGAATAACAGAAAGGCAAACACAATCCTGTAAGGAAAACATTCTAGAACTACAGGCTGATCTCCCTTCACACTATTGCTGTGCTCCTAGAGAAGACTGCCCGGTTTTTGTAAATCAAGTAATTTTAAAATCATAAAATGGAGCTCACTTTGTAAAGGTGATTCTAGAGATTTCCCCAAAGCCAGCTGCCTACATCTGCTGTCGGGACAAATCTGAATAAAATCATGTATTTTAAAAATGTTAACCTCCCAATGTCCTTCCCACTTTTTCAGGGGGTTGGGGTGCTCAGAGAACAGGAAGATGAGCTAGGTAAGTAAATATTAATAAAGGTCTTCAAACATCTCATCTGAATAGGCTCTAGTTTTCCTGCACATCACTCCTGAAAGTTCCAAAGTGTGTTTTTGATGCAATTGTGAGGAATCTTAATGTATTATTAACTATGGTAACTCGTTTACCAAACTTTGGGCTTTGATGCAGCAACTTCCTTATCCCTGCTCTACACAACTGTCCTTAAATCTTGTCAACTTCCTTTGAGACCAGAAGCCATGGTACCCTTTGGCCCGGAGATTTCCCAACAATACACACCCATGAGAGAAGCAATGTGTGTATGCTTGGGAAAGAACAGGATTTGGAGTGAAAAACCTAGATTTCAGTCCTGGCTTTGTGACTTATTGGCACTGTAACCACAGGTTATGTCTTCTCTCTTATGCCAAATAGCCTTCTCTGTAAAATGTATGGTTCTAATCCAATAGGAAAATGCACATGGAAGTGATTTATAAATGGTAAAGCAGTATAAAAATGTTATTGATTGTTCTTATTAAAGACCTCAAAATGGAATTTCCACCTTGTGCTAACAGGGTGGGAACAGGGCAGAGGTGGCCTTTGAAGAGGCTTCTGGTGGTCTGCGGAAGGCCATGGTCTGGAATGTTAAGCATCATTCTGGCTTTAAGACTGAAGGACTGACCCCGCAACCCTTATTTACATGCATCCCCTCAAAGACTTTTCATGAGTCTAAACTAGAAAGTCAGCTTCTTTTTGCACAGAGCTCCTTCCTGAGGAGTTGAACCTCCCCCTCTTCTGACAAAAGATGCATCTTTCCCAAGAGGGGATGAAAAACACAGACAGTCTGTTCAATTCCATGTAGCCTGCATCTTCTTAACTGCTGCCAGATCCCACTGGCCAAATATTTGAGGCCATTGATGACTCATGCCAATTTCAAGAACACGTTGCTATAACTGCTAGCATCTCCTTCACTGAGTGTAAAACAGGTTTGAATAGCTGAAAATCACCACTGCACCTAGGAAATGAGATTTTTCCCACTTTCAATAGCACAGTTATAGGCCAAGTCAAGTATACAGTATGCAGTATTGTGAGGTATAATGACATATTAGCTAATGCTAAAAGGTGAAAGACACCCATTATAAGAATGCAATGCATATTTTTGAGTATTATTAGGTTAATTCTGAATATAATTTAGAGCTGGAATTCTTACTATTTTTAAAAGCACAATTACCAGTGCTAAGGGACATGTATCATTTATTGTATTCTCCTAACCGTAGAAAGTAAAGGACAAATTCCTTTCACAGTCTCAAGAACTTGGGTAAGCATAAGGTTTATAAGTTTCCTCTCCTATTTAGGAACTTGTAGGTACCTGAAATAAAACTGAAAAATGTTCCACTGACCATGGGAGGTATTCAGTGAGAATTTTTTTTTTTTTAGTAGTCCAACTGACAGACTTCAAATAGTTCTATCTAGAATCAAGACAAGTCATTTGATACTATGATACATGGTATATAATAATTGTCACGACTGTGCCTGTGGACAAATGGCACATATTTGAATATTATTTGATTTCGCTTCCTAATTTTCATCTCAGAAAGAAGTATAAGAGGGCTGCCTGGGTGGTGCAGTCGATTAAGAATCTGACTCTTGGTTTCAGCTCGGGTCTTGAGATGATCTCAGGGTCGTGAGATGGAGCCCCGGGTCGGGCTCTGTGCTAAGCAGGGAGTCTGCTTAAGACTCTCTCTCCCTCTCCCTTTGTCCCTCCCCCAACTCCCTCTTTCTCAAACAAATAAATAAATCTTTAAAAAAGTATTAGTAACTTGAATACATGTATTTTAATGTGCTTCTATAGTATTTGTTACCACTTTTTCATTGACTGCCTATTAGATTACCTTACTGGCCTCCCCTCTGTCTTCCTTTCCTGGATACTACCCCTCCCTCTTAATACCACATTTACAGGGGTGGCTACTGGCAGCCATGTATGTACAGTGTGACCCCCTCTTTGACCACAGGTGACCGGCCCAAGGGTGGGCAGCTGTCCGTGAATTTGGAATTGAGACGAAGAGAAACTTGGGCTCCACCTGAGTAGCTAGACCTATAATGTCAATGCAGGTGCTAGAGATAGCCATCTACTGCCATGCAGCCTGCGGAGCAGAGAAAGAAAGATTCAAGCTGACATAAGAGAGATGCAGGGACGAGAAGCAGGGAGAGAAAAGTCCCAACCACTAACTCAATGTCTGGTCCGAAGTCATTCCTGAAGTCCATCTGCATTCTTCCCTGGGCTCCTTGAGAACCCCAGGGTCTGTATAAATTCTTCCTTTTTGCCTAAACTGGATAATGTTCTGTTACTTAGAACCAAGAGTCCAAATGACTGCACATTCAAACTTTAAATTTGGCATTCTTCACTTTTGAAAGAGGTACACTCATCCTGGAGCAAAGAGTTTGTACTCAAGAGTTCACCCAGGCAGGAATGATCCAGGCACATGGCACGGTGTCTTGTTCACATAATGTTTGCCGAATGAATGAATAAATGAATGGAGGCATGTGTTCCAAATCACCAGGTATGAGCTTTAGCTGAGATTCATTAAAGGCCAAGTGCCCATGAGTTTATGACTATACATCTTCTAAATCTCATTGGTCAAAAACAGAAGTATTAAAACAGCTATACTTAACCAGTAATCTACTACTTTCGAAGCTAGTTGAAAGGCAGAACTGCATAGTAGTTACAAACATGGCACTGGAGTCAGACTGACTGCATCTGAATCAGAGCCCCACCCTCAGGCCTCTCTAGGCTTCAGTTCCCTCATCTGTAAAATGGGAATAATAACAGTACATGGCACTGATATTTTGAGGATTACAGGAGATAATCCATGAACTGTACATAGTATATAGCAAGTGCTCATGAAATATTGGCAACCATTATGATGCTTTCAGGATAACTTTTAAAGAAATAAGAACAATATGTTCAAATCTCACTTGGCATACTCCTTTTCTTATTTTATTTTATTTTTTACTTAAATTCAATTAGCCAACATATAGTATATCACTAGTTTCAGATGTAGTGTTCAACAATTCATCAGTTGCATATACCACCCAGCGTTCATCACATCACGTACCCTCCTCAATGGCCCATCACCCAGTTGCCCCACCCCCCCATCCACCTCCCCTCCAGCAACCCTCAGTTTGGTTCCCAGAGTCCAGAGTCTTTCATGGTTTGTCTCCCTCTCTGATGTCTTCCCATTCAGTTTCCCCTCCCTTCCCCTATGATCCTCTGCGCTATTTCTTAAGTTCCACATATGAATGAAACCATATGATAATGGTCTTTCTCTGATTGAGTTATTTCACTTAGCGTAATCCCTTCCAGTTCCATCCATGTCGATGTAAATGGTAGGTATTCATCCTTTCTGATACTCCTTTTTTTAAAAGATTTTACTTATTTATTTGAGAGAGAGAGAGCACAAGCAGGGGGAGCAGCAGAGGGAGAGGAAGAAGCAGACTCCCCACTGAGCAGGGAGCCCGATGTGGGACTCGATCCCAGGACCCTGGGATCATGACCAAAGCCGAAGGCAGACACTTAACCAACTGAACCACCCAGGCACCCCTCACTTGGTATACTCCTTTTGATGATTTACTTTTCTTATCATCGACCCAACTCTTCTTTCTGACTTCTTCCCAGCTACAGTCTGCAGGACCCCTTGGTGGCAGACTTCTGGATTACCCACCTTGGTATCGTATCTATGCCTCTAGTGACAGTCCTCTGAGGACTTCCAAACATCCTGTTCCCTTCTGGCCCCCTTCAGTCAATTCTTCAGGTTTTAAGTCTGTGATGCAAAAGATGTGATACTAGGAGAGCCAACATTACTTGGGATATTTCCCCCCACCGCATGATTTTCTGTCATTTTTCAAATCTACTTAAAATGTTCTTGAAGTCTTTATGTTGTAGTGATATCTATTAAAGTGTTTATAGATGAAATGAGATATCTTGAGTTTGCTTCAAAATAATCAGAAAGGGGGGTAAGTTAGGGTAGAGATGAAACAAGCATGGTCATGAAAACTGGGTGATTGGTACCGGCGGGGGTGGGTGGTATTCATTATATTAATCTACTTTTTTACATATTGGAAATGTTCCATAATAAATAGCCATGCCCCCAAATGTTCTTAGTCTTCCCTCTGACATTTCTTTACCTGAGCTGTATATAACTGTATTCATACAAAATACAGTGTTGTTTTTTTTTTTTTACACATATGGTGCTACTAGAAATGCCTCCAAAAGGAGTAGAAGGCCCATAGCTTGTAAACACTGCAGACGATGTTTGAGCACAAATGAGATCCTATTTTTGAAAAGATTTAAATTGGTTTCATTCCTGTTTTGATACTAATGAGTGAGACAGGTAAAAAGCCCTAGGAGAAACAGTCTCTTTACTGAGGACTGGGGTGATAATTTTGTGTTTACAACCACAATGGTAAAACATGTGCTGTCCTGTGATACAGGTGCAATGGGTTAGCAAATGCCCTTTAAAAGACACAGATATAACAGAAGATGAATCAAAAGCCACATGAAAAACTGTCTCCACCTTGGATCAGGAGGTTTTTTTTGTTGATGCCTTGTAGTCAATGCACCAAATGTATCATAGCAACAGTAATGGGATGCTACTAACAAGAGCCTCTTCCCAACGTTTAACCTTGGTTTCAAGCTTCACAGAAGGTTCTTGCCATGGCATTGCTGACAACAGCAGGCATCGGTTATGCAGCCTTAAATGACCAAGGACCATGTCAGAGCATCAGGAAGTGACTGCCACTCTCTGATGGGGCCAGTCATTCAGAAAAAGGGGATAAATTAGGAAGAAAATAATTATACACTGTACTGTGATCAGTGCCTTTATACGACCATCAGTGCTGATCATCTGTCCTTGAGGCCCAGTGGAATTGGGGAATTGGTTTTCCCATGCAGGCTTTTCGTATAAACACTCAGGCCTTCAGCTGTATTGCTGGTAGTGAAGGTCCACAGCCACACTCTTCTTCTCACCCCCCTTGGAGGAGACACATGGTGGAAAGCCAGCTGGTAGGGTTAGGGAAGCAGGGTCGGGCCAAAGAAGGGAGCAAAGCTAACTGCTCCCCATGGGGATCCAGCCCTGACCTTGGCCTCATTAGCTCTGGGTTCTGACTGAGCTAAACCAGCCCAGATGGCTTTAGGAATAAGGTAAAGATCTACTTCAGGAAAAACTGGAGAAATAAATTAACAGCTTGCTAGCCTTAAAGTGATGGGAAGTGTGGAAGGGAAGATGCTCTAATGGATTTTCATAGTGAAAACTTCTAAGAACTTTTCAAGTTACAGCCATTGTACTGTTATTTCAGCTCAAGATGATGAAATAAGTTTATTGTCTCCAAAGAGAAGCTTTATATTTCTAAAAAATCAGAACAACGAAGACTTTCCTTTGAATAAAATTCATTTGTCCTGATAAACTTTTCCCAGGAGGGAACAGAACTAACATTCATTGAGTATTAGATTACACAACCTATCACATTTCATTCTCCCCCTAATGCCTCAACCAGCTACGTAATATTATCCTGCCCAGCCCTGAAAACTGAGGCCTAGAAAGGTTAACTAATTTGCCCAAGGTCATGTATCTACTAAATAGAGGAGGAGGGATTTGAACTTAGTTCTGTCTGCCCTTGAAGCCCTCCAGCTTTGCGCAGTGCCACACTGGTTTACCATTCAGAGTAGCAGAAAACAATTACAGGGGAGTTTTTGCTAAGAATGGCTGTGTGGTTTAAAACTAGCTTAACGCTCCTTATCAAATTATTAAATTACATCAGAAAAGACAGTCTGGAGCACTTGAACTGCAACAACTGATCGTGTCTTCTGACAGCTCCAAATGTTACATCAGCGACAATCTTTAGCAAAATGGCCCCCAAATTTATCAGGAGAGGATCTGAAACATATTTTTGTGGTTGGGGGAAATAAAACCCAGCCTACAAGTATAGTTGGAGCAATATGGTGCGTTGTTTTCTGTGACCTTAGCAAGCGCAATTCAATGACCTAATTAATAGCTAGATGACAGCTCAGATGCTGGAGGGCAGGGCAGTCTAGTGGCTCCTGGGGTGGGTTCGGCAAAGGCTAGATCAACACCTGTGTGAGATAAAACATATGTGGCAGTCCCTAGATTACAGTAATAGTTTAGTATTTGCACTTCCATTTTATTCCTCTTTGCCCTCATAGGGAAAATTCCTCCGATACTTCAAGTCAATGTTTCTCAATCTCAGCAAGACTGACATATTGAGCCAGATAATTCTTGGCTTTGGGGGCTGTCCTCTACATTGAAGAATGTTTAGCAGCAGGGCTAGAACTAGGGTGAGGCAAGCAAGTGTAGTGAGGCCCTTGCCTTGGGCACAAAATTGAAGGGGGCACCAAAAATTTTAGTAATGAAGATAAATAATATTTAATATATTTTTAAATCAAAATTAATGCCAAAAAATCTATAATGAACCAAATGTCAAAACTGAATACAGGCAGGATCAGTACTGCTGATTTTTTCCTTTCATCTCCAGCTCCAAAATGGCTCAGTGTGCCCATTAGTGATCCTCTTACTGCACTATTTGGCAGCATCCCTGACATCTTCTGACATCTACCCACTAAATGCCAGTAGCATTTCCCACCCTAAACCCCAGTCATGACCACCAAAACTGTCTCTGGATATTTCCAAATATCCCCTGGAGGACAAAAACACCGCCATTTGAGAATCAATGCTATCGTCATAGAGCCATAGGAACCCCACACATTAAAAAAATTAAGTGGTCTGAAAGGCTAAGGGGCATAATAACACTGTTGTGGCTAAGGGCAGGACTCTGGCATCACACAGACTTGGGATCAAATCTCAGGTTTAAGACTTGGTAGATGTGTGACCTTATGTGCTTCCGTTTCACCATCTGTAAAGTAGAGATGATAATAACATCTATCCGAAGGGTTGTGAAAATCAAACAATGATGTACGTAAATCATTTAGGATAGTACGTGATGCATGGTAAGAACTCAAAAACCTTAGTCACTATTTTTTTGGTAAGTAACTCCCTTCAGTTTCTGTGCCACAGTGACAGGACCGCTTCATTTTCTGAGCAAGGAGAGGTTGGTACTAAAGTAAAGAAGGGCCTGATATTTCCAAATGGCTTAAATCTTCAGGTAGACAAGTGTAGGTGATGGTTCTCCTTGCAGAAGGAGGGATTTGTTTTATGATTAAACATCTCAGTATGCAAGTCTCAGTGTCTCCCGCTACCAGCTTAGAGCTCTGACAAACCCGACGGCAACTCAGAGAAATGTTACAAAGGCTAAAAAGCTCAACCCACCAACTGTGTCCTTATATCCTCACTTGAACTAATAAATTGGAAAACTTTCAAATACAAAATACAACTAGAATTTCATGTACAGCTTAGAAAACTAACAGGGGTTGATTTGTTTCCATCTGAATGTAGACTAAAGGACTGAGCCACTGAAACACACTTAAGCCCTTGAGTACCCATTGCAAGGAAAATCACATACCGTGGTCTTGCTTATGGCTTATTGTGGTTATTCTTAAGGTCCTGAATGTGGTAGGCAAAAGACTGCTTTTCTAAGTCCCGAATCATGGTTTCAAATTTTTTAACAGCTTTCTTGAGCTATGATTCACATACCATACAATTTGCCCATTTAAAGTGTACAATTCAATTTAAATAAAAACTTGAGACTACAAAAAAATAAAGTGTACAATTCAATAGCTTTTAGTATATTCACAGAGTTGTGCACCCATCATCACAATCAATTTTAGAATATTTTCATTACCCCCCAAAAACAAACTCTATAGGCCTTAGCTATCATCTCCCTACACACAATTTTCCCCTTCCCCTAACCATTGGCAAACACTAATCTACTTTTTGTCTTTATGAATTTGCCTATTTATGTACATTTAACATAAATTAAATCGTACAAGATGTGCCCTTTTGTGTCTGGCTTCTTCAACTTGGCACAATGTTTTCAAGATTCACCCATGTTATAGCATGTATTGGTACTTCATTCCATTGCAGGGCTGAATAATATTCTACTGTAAGGATATATCACATTTGGTTTATCCACTCATCCATTGATGGACATTTGGGTTGTTCCCACTTTTTGGCTATCATGAATAATGCTGCTATAAACATTTAAGTACAAGTTTTTGGGTAGACATATGTTTTTCCATTCTCTTGGGTATACACTTATGAGTGGAACTTCTGGGTCATGTGGTAACACTACATTTAACATTTTGAAGAACTGCCAAACTGTTTTCCAGTTTGGAAACTCTACATTCCCACCAGCAATGTAAGAGAGGTCCAATTTCTCCACATCCTGGCCAACACTTGCTATATCTGAATTTTTGATTATCGCCACTCTAGTAGGTGTGAAATAATCTCTCATTGTGATTTTGATTTCCATTTCCCTTATGGCTAATGATGTTGAGCATCTTTTCATGTGCTTCTTGGCCATTTTTATAACTTCTTTGGAGAAGTCATGGTTTCATTTTGATACACTAAGAGGTGTGGGAAACATTACGTGGCAGGTGGGACCATCTGGAATAGAAACAGGAACCCTGATTAAGCATATATTAAATGCCCACCAAGCCCTTCCACCATGTTACTGAATTAATGATTAGCTTAACCTACAAGAAAAAGAAAACTCATTTTTCTAATGGCAGCAAAAATTATTCTATTTGTGTGGCCTTAGCTAAGAGTTAATAAAAACTAGCTAATGGGGAAGGTTTGTTTATCATGAATAACAACTTCCTTATCTCTAAGCATCAAAAATCCAGAACACCTTATTGAGACCCAGGTTCTGCCAGGACAGGTCAGAACACTGGTGTGCACTCTTGTGCACTTTGGAGTAACAGCACAAGTCTAACATAAGCATGCTCTTTATTTCTTGACTTCTCAACTTAATTGAGTGAATTCCACTGCACCTTTAGTTGACCCCATGGAAAGTTTTTCTTCCATGTTTGGAAGAAAATCCACATATTTCACTTCTCTGAAAATAAACTCTTATCAGAATAATATGAATGTACAGTCCATCTATATTGGATCACCACATCAGGATCCAATATCTGATTCATTTAGGGGGATTTGCAGTATTGCACTTAGAGGTCTATGGTTGAGATGACTACACATCTTTGGAAGAACTCTGGATAACCTGATAAATTCAGACATTTGGAAATACTTTTTCAGCAGTCTGTGACAAATAGGGAAGGCAAAGGAAAACAGGGCTCCAAGAGTCATTAATCTAAATTAATTAACCCAGTGACATTGTCATAGAATTTTATCCCCACTGCAGAACCCAAATGAATACAATTCTTCAGGTAGGTAAGCTTTTTTTGTTGTGGGATGTTTATTTACAATGAACTGAAGAAGAGGGTTAATCTAATGGGATGCAGGACTGCATTGGATGGTGAAATGCTTTGTGACCAACATCCATTTGAGGTATCAATTAACTTTTAATTCTTGGAGGGAAACAAAAGCAGCCTTGCACAAAGACTAAATTGGGGGTGGTATAAGGGGCATAGAGCCCATGGAAACTTAGGCCTGCTACCTTTTTGTAGCAGGGAAAGGCCTCCTTATCTAACACAAAGGGGTTGAAGAGTAGGGAGGGAGAAGGGTGAATTGGTGTGTGGCCTGTTAACTCAATGATGTTTCTAAAGCCTGAATGGAAGAGTCAAAGCCACCCAAGTCAAAACAGCGCTAAGTCAACAGCTTGGCCGAGACAGCATGACCTGAATGGAAATGCAAATGGTTCAGTCCAATAACTGCTTTGGGGTGTCACTTGGTCCACCAGCTCTTCCCTCCCTGGAACCTTTTCAACTGCACACAGATAGAGCAAATCACCTTACTAGACCCCGTATCCAAATTCCAGGGAAAACCCAATATGTGCCAATTCAAATTAATAGACCACAAAAATTATGAAGTGGTAATTTCCAACAATAACAACAAAAAGAACCTTTACTCTGCTCAAGGTTTCCCTACAGGATCCTTTTAAGCCACCAGCCATGTGATTTTGAAAAAGCACCAGCTGTGGTCCTACAGACAAGTCTCACGTTCACCAGGGAAGAAAATTCTTTCCATGAAGTGCTGTTGTGGACATGTCCAGCTTCCGACCACCAGACAACACAGGAGTACATAATTAGTTTGTTTTCCAAAGGGGGAAGCCACCTCATGCTTTTCTTCAAATTCAATCAAAACATACACGCTCTAAATAGAAACACGTTCATTTGAAACCCCTTTGCATGAGCAGCTGTCTGGGCCAGGCCTGGCCGAAGAGCCTAATTCTATTCATCTCTGCACTCCAGCTAGTAAATGCTTGGCTTTGTTCACCCCCACCAGCAGAGGCAGTCAGACTCAATTGGGCAAGGAGCCTTAATGATCTGAGGCAGGTGTCCTCAGAGGCTGCCCAGGTGAGGGGGTCAGCCTGTGTACCATGACTCACTTGTCCTTAGTTTACAAAGCCCTGCCCCGCACAATTAATTACTGCCATTAGTGTGCTCACCCACACAAGTGAAAGGAGTCTGCTCGGGCCTGCTTGGGGTTTTTGCTACTATTCAAGAGCTCAGAGGACAACCAAGAGCCACTATTTTCAAAAGGAAGCAGGGTCGGGGTGGGGGGGTTGAAGCACTCTCTAGAAATTCTACAAAATGAAATCATAATAATATGAAAGAAATAAACAGCTGCTAAGGCTTCATAAAGTAGCTTGGCAGAGCACAAAGATGGCCTCTGGGCAAATGCTCATCAGGACTAACAGACTCATGTGTTTAAGTTCTCAAAAGTCGGGACAAAGCTGTGCTCCTGCCCTTAACAAATTTAAAAATGTCAATGCAGGAAACAAGCCAAGTGGACAGAGAACAATAATCACCCCTCATGTTTATTTCGTGTTTTGTATCCTCTAAGCCCCGGCGTGCATATCGCCTCATGTTATCCCCCACAATCTGGTGAGGTAGGCAAGGGGAGTACCAATAGTTCCACATGACAGGTGAGGAAAGTTCAGAGGGTAAGGGACATGTCCACAGTCCCACAACTCATCAGTGTGAGAGCGAGGGCCAGAATTCGGGTATTAAAAGCAAACAGAGCTGAATGAAACCCCAAGCCACAATCAAAGTTGCAGAGCTGGTGTCCCAAGTCCCAGAGGAGTGCAGCTGGATGCAACCTAGGGTAAGCAGGGCAAGCTTTGCCAGAGAGGAAATTGGCTTTCGATGGCCTGGAAGGAAGATTGAGCTCTTTTATACAAAGAGCTCCTCACCACTGGCATTGGAACCCAATTTGTGATGCTCTGTTTACTCTGGCTAGACGGGACTTCGGTATTTCTAAAACAGACCTTCCAGGACCCCGGAGTTTCTCACAAATGCAGAGATTCTGCCTAATAACATTTTCTGAACCCTGTCAAGTCTTGCACAGAAAGATCCGTCAGAAGTAATCAGGGGCGCCTGGGTGGCTCAGTGGCTAGGCGTCTGCCTTCGGCTCAGGTCATTATCCCAGGGTCCTGGGATCGAGTCCAGCATTGGGCTCCCTGTTCCACAGGAAGCCTGCTCTCCCTCTCCCACTCCCCCTGCTTGTGTTCCCTGATCTCACTGTCTCTCTCTGTCAAATAAATAAATAAAATCTTTTTTTAAAAAAAATAAGTAATCAATTTTCACCTCTCTGTTGGCTTCAGGATCCCTTTGGGTGTGCATTACTTTCTTACAATCTGCCTTATTCCAGAAAGAATTCCAAGAGGCTGATTTAGTGTCCTGGCTATCTTGCCTAATGTGGGATCATTTTTCACCATAGTGGTGCCTGCCCAACAGGCACTGTAAGGGAACAGCCACCTCTCTGTAGCCTCAAGAATCAGAAAGTATTGGGGTTCAAATCCCAGCTCAGCTCTTTGCCATCTTTGTGGCCTGGGGCCCATGACTTAAACCTCTCTGTAGCTCAGTTGCCTAGTCTATATACTGGGAATAAAATAAGATTAACTTAGATCATGCATTCAGTCTAGTGCCTGGTGTACAACGTGTGCTCATTAAATTTTAGCTGTTAAAATTATTAGCTTTCTTGCTTTGACACTTAAATGGGTTATCAGTCGTTGAATGGGTAAATGTTAGGTTATTGTCACCTGCTATAATAATATAACAATAATATATAAGTTAATGTTATATGTAATTAATAATACAATGTATTATAATATATTAATGTTAAGAATACCTATATATTATATAAATAGAGTATGATAACATAATTGCTGTTGTTGTTCTTGTTATTATTATCTCACTCTGCTCCCCTCCTCACATCTTACACTGCAGTCAAACTCCTCTCTCCCTTCAATGGGGCTGAATTCCCATTCTTGGTTTTGTCTAATAACTTGGTTTGCCTTTCAAGACTCAGATCAGGAAGCACTTCCTCCAGGAAGTTTCTGAAAAGTTCGCAAGGATGAGAATGGTGCCCCTCCTCTATGCGCCCATAACACGCTGCCTGCTTCCCCCACCACAACACTCACCACACTGTCTTGTAATCCCTGGCCTCCTACACTAGACCGAATGCTCTCCTGGGACAAGACTGTATCTCTGTCATTCCTCTCCCCTTAACAGGTAGCCGAGAGTAGGCACGGATACATTTGTTGAAGAAATGATTCATGATAGCAATCACAATTATGCTTATGATTACCAATAACAAAGTAGCCTGCCATTTTGTCTGAGAAAAACTACCCAAGGACTCCAGGGGTAAAAGCTATCCCTAGTCAGGCCCTGGAAGGGAACAAGGAACACAGGTTTGCTTCCTGACTCCTTAGGATGATTTCCATCTGGCTCCTCCTCAGGCAGCAGCTGGGGTGCAACACTGGTGAAACCCAACCTGTCACCCCAGATTACGGGACAGGTAAACCAAATCCAACAGGTCTGCTTTACAACAGAGCTATGTACTAATAAGTTAGCTAAACTTGGGTAGTCCAGTTGACTAGAGTCAGGAAGTCACCATTCTGAGGCTCAAGAAATAAGGACAGCTTTAGCACTATCGGCAGCCAGCTGGAGTAGACCCTCGTGGGTTTGGGGCTTTACCACCTGCCCCAAGCAAATAATCCCAGCAAGCATTTTTGGAAGCCTGCTAATCCGAGTCTCAGTAACAATCATTTGTCAAGCACCAAGAACTCTGCTCAGCTCTCATCCTTAAAACTCAGAGAGAGAGGGGGCACTTGGCTGGCTCAGTCAGTGGAGCATAGGACTCTTGATCTCAGGGTCGTGAGTTCAAGCCCCATGCCAGGCATGGAACCTACTTAAAAAATAAAATGTTTAAAACAAAACAAAACAAAACTCAGAGAGAGAAGAGCTACTATCCTTTCCATCTTACATATGAGGTCACTGGCTCAGTTTAAATGACTTGCCTAAAGGCACGGAGGCAATCAAAGCCATGTAGGGATTTCCAACCTGGAGCTATTGAAGCCAAGAGTCAGCCTTACCTGACCCTAAAGCCTGTATTTGCAGCCATGTCACAATACTGCCAGCTAAGTCCCTAAGTCAGGCACTGGGAAGGCTACACAGATGAGTTAGGCCACAGCTTTTTTCTCCAGGAGCTCCAGAGATCTAGAAGGACACAAAGATATGTTCACAGATTACATAGTGACCAGCACTAGAATAGAATTCATTACATGGGACAGGACCCCAGAGAAGAAAGTGATGAGGTGTAACTGGCAGGAATTTGGGAGAATGACACCTTTTGAAACAACTAAATCTCAGAAGCTGGCCTTCCTTAGACTTTACAAACCCTATTTATTTTGTTCTCACTCAACCCTCTTCCCCACTTCGTTTCTCTCCCTTCCTTTAGTGTCTGTCATTTCTGAAGCATGCATAAGATCCTTAAGCCGCCCATCCCCTCATGCTTCTTACTGGCATTTTCCCTGCCATATTCCACTCATTGTTGGAGAACAGATTTGAAAAAGGGGTGGGAGTTTGGATTAGATGACTTTCAAGATTCCTACCAACTCTGAGAGTTGAAGATTCTCTGAGGAAGGGGCTCAGAGGCAGAGAAATCCTCAAGAGCAGAAATTAGCAAAGATCTACTCAGCACAACCATGAACTCACTTTTTTAAAAAATCTAATCCCAGTATAGTTAGCATTCAGTTTTATATGAGTTTCAGGTGTGCAATATAGTAATTCAACACTTATCCATATATTAGTCAGTGCTCATCACAAGTGTACTCTTAATTCCCTTCACCTTTTTCACCTGCCCCTCCCCAACCATGAACTCACTTTTTTTTTTTTTTTAAGAGAGAGAGAGAGAGGGCCAGGGAGGGGCAGAGGGACAGGGAGAGAGAGAGAATCTCAAGCAGGCTCCATACCCAGGGTGAACACCACGCAGGGTTCAATCTAATGACCCTGAGATCATGACCTGAGGCGAAATCAAGAGCCGGCACTTAACTGACTGTGCCACCCAGGTACCCTGAACTCACGTTTTAAAACTTCGGAACTGCTTTGCTGTTTTATATACAGCCAGATCCCAAGCTAGAGTTGCCAACAACTTTCTCTCAGTTTTTAAACTGTGTACGATTTTTAACCACTTTCATAATGTAAAATGTTCCTTACAATCTTGCAAATGGGGGCCCTCTTTATTTTCAAGTGCAAATTTGATTCAAATCAAGGCCAAAGGTTTAAACAGTGAGTTAGAAATCAACCCTTGAGTTCAAAGCTGCTGTTAGGCGTGGCAAAATGCCCTTGCTCTTGCCCAACCCTCAGGTTTCTATTCTAGTCCTGCCATCTGTGGGCCTTTAAAACAGAGACCCAGAGGTGACAGTCTTTTCATTCTTGTCCAGGTCCCTATATACTCCAAGTTAACCACAGAAATGTTGGCAACTAGATGATGATTATCTAATTCTAAAATGTTATCTAAATCCAGTAATAGGATTAAAGGTATTCCAGCCACATGTCAATCCCTAGCAAACCCCAGTTGGCCAGTGGCCATTTCCATGGGCTGCTCTTTCCTTTAAAACAGCTCCATCCCCACAAGCAACAAAAGAAAAAAATGAGTTAAATTGGACCTTGTCAAAACTAAAATCTTTTGTGCCGCAAAGGATACCGTCAAGAAGGCAAAGACAGACCATAGAATGGGAGACAATATTTACAATCATATATCTGATAAAGATCTAGTATCCAGGATATATAAAGAACTCTTATAACTCAATAATAAAAAAGACAACCCAATTGAAAAGTGGACAAAAAATCTGATTAGACATTTTTCCAAAGAAGATAAATAAATGGCCAACAAGCACATGAAGATGTTCAACATCATTAGTCATTAGGAAAATACCTATCAAGGAGCACCTGGCTGGTTCAGTCGAAAGAGCATGCGGCTCTTGTTCTCGGGGTCATGAGTTCGAGTCCCACGTTGGGTGTAGAGATTACTTAAATAAATAAAACTTTTAAAAAAAGGAAAATGCCAATCAAAATCACTATGATATACTATTTCACACATATTAGGAAGGCTATAATAAAAAAGATAACACGTGTTGGTAAGGATGCGGAAAAATGGGAGCTATCATACATTTCTGGTGGGACCGTGAAATGTTCAGTGCTGCCACTCTGGGAAACAGTTTGGCAGTCCCTCAAAAAGTTAAACAGAGTCAACAGAATTACCATACGACCCAGCAATTCCAGTCCTAAGTATATACTCAAGATAAATGACAACATATGCCCACACAAAAACTGGTACATGAATGTTCACAGCAGCATTATTTATGATAGCCAAAATGTGGAAACAACCCAAATGTCCATCAAATGACAAATAGATAAACAAAATGTAGTATATCCATGCAATGGAATAGTAGTCTGCCAAAAAAGGAATAAAGCATTGGTGCATGCTATCACATGGATGAACCTTGGAAACATTATTATAGGTGAAAGAGGTCAGAAAGAAAGGCTCCATATTGCATGATTCCATTCATATGAAATATTTAAAATATTTATTCAGGTAAATCTAAAGAAACAAAGTTGATTAAGGCGGGGGAGGATTGGACAGTGACTGCTAAGGAGTACAGGGTTTATTTTTGGATTGATGAAAATGTTCTAGAAATAGATTGTGGTGAAGATGGCACAACTTTGTGAGTATACTGAAAACCACTGAATTGAATACTTTAAATGAGTAAATCTTATGGTGTGTGACTTATATCTTCATTTTTTAAATGTGGAAAAATAGCACCATACCCAAGAGCCAGAGGTCTATGGGGCAAAACTGGACCAGGGATGCCGACAATCTTTCCATGTGACAGAAAACTCACGTTCAGACGTGTTAGCAGGAATTTATATGGGACATACTGTGACAGATTAATGTAAATCATAAAGAGAAGCAACACAGTCACTTCTGAGTTCTAATTACTGGGGGCTGAATTAGGTCCCTCAGCCATCTGGCTGGATCCTTCCAAACAGTCCCGCTACTATACCTCAAGACCTCTCCAAATTCCCTGGGCTTCAAACACTCTGGACTGTCTTTCTTCTGTGAAAACTCCATTTCCCCCTCCTTGCCTTTGCTCATGCTATGCCCTCCTCTCAAACTAACAAGATCCAACTTATCTTTTAAGTGTCACCAGGTGCAAATTCTCTCCTATGAAGTAGTGCTTTGGTACATTAAAAAAAGACTCCGTAAGAGTTCGTTGAGTGACTAAACAAATGAATGGCCTCACTTATTCATCCGTCTAAGTAGAGTTGAAGGATTAAAACTGCCCCTAGTTAGCATAAGCCCTTGCTTAATTTCTCTAGGAGTTGTAGAAGCAACACAGTGGATAAGCAAGCAGGCCTGGGGTGAGCTTATGTTCCTGGAAGGGAGATCCAACTCATATCTGAGTTTCTCATAGAAAACAATGGAATAGCATGGCCATTCTCAGCCTTATATCCACTGGGACACATGATAGAAGATGCTCACATACAGAGCTGGCTCCCAGAAGCTTAACTGACATTATGCAAATTCCCACCTCATTCTCTCCCAACCAGGCAAGCATGTCAGAATACAAGTGGATGAGAGCAACATTTTCATAAGGATAACTTTAAACCAGGTCTAATTTACTAAAACAGGCAATCATTCACAAGCCCCAGACCCTTACATATCAGTAAGAACAAATTACTTGCAGTCCAGCTCCCAACTGATTGTGCCACCCCAAGGTGCAGCCACACCGCAGATGAGGGCCACTGGTGTTATCAAGAGGTCACATTTCTGGAGAAGAGCCAGAATGGCAAACTTGTTATGGAAACAACCACAAACCACAAATGATATCTTGGTACAAGGAAATGGTTTCTAAAGTGCATGCAAAACATAACTTTAACAGATCACACAGAACCCGACCCCATAAAACTGGATTTAATCTAGGAGATAGTCTATCACAGAGGCTTCTCTCATCCTGCCTAACAATGTCGTCTCGTGTTTGCTGCAACAAATCCAGAGGGGCGGGAATACTATTGAGGTCACAGAATTCAAAAGGGCTTCTCTGGGGAATTTTTCCCAGAATACTTGAGAAGATTTTGTAGAAGGATGATTAATTGGTGATATTTTTAAAAATTTGATCCAAAGATAACAATTTTGCTGCCTCTTTTCCTCTAAATGTTACATTACCTGCTAGCAAGAACAAGTATTTTTTTTTAAGATTTTATTTATGTATTTGACAGAGAGAGACGCAGTCAGAGAGGGAACACAAGCAGGGGGAGCAGGAGAGGGAGAAGCAGGCTTCCTGCGGGGCAGGGAGCCCAATGCGGGGCTCGATCCCAGGACCCCGGGATCATGACCTGAGCCGAAGGCAGACGCTTAATGACTGAGCCACCCAAGCACCCCAGCAAGAACAAGTATTAACCAAACATGCTATTTGTCTTTTTTGCTGCCTTCAAAGCACAGTTTCTTCTTTCTGGAGCCGCCATTTCATTCAGAATCAGCAGCTTCAAGTCTTTGCGACAGTGTTATACAAGTCAGCCCCCCTCCCTTAAAAATGCATAAACTAACCCCTGTTTGCACAGAATTTGGCATCCTTTGATTCTTCGAGACTTGCGGGTTCACACAATTGAAAAGCCTCAAAGCTCTGGCTTGATGATGGCCAAAGTTAAATGTGTACCAGCCTATGTTTTTTTGTTTGTTTGTTTGTTTTTTTAAAGATTTATTTATTTATTTATTTGAGAGAGAGAGAATGAGAGATAGAGAACACGAGAGGGAAGAGGGTCAGAGGGAGAAGCAGACTCCCTGCTGAGCAGGGAGCCCGATGCGGGACTCGATCCCAGGACTCCAGGATCATGACCTGAGTCGAAGGCAGTCGCCCAACCAACTGAGCCACCCAGGCGCCCCCCAGCCTATGTTTTGATCCCAGATCCACAACATAAAAAGTATTTCTACACTGGCCTCCTAATAGGAGATTGCAACCATCGTTAGGGCCCTGCTTTTTTTCCTTTCTTATCATCCATTAAGAATTGAATATTGAATGATTATGAAGTAATAGGACTAATCCTTGTTTAAAAAAACACAGCAGGACTCGCTCCTCTAAATGTTGATATTATATCTTAAATCCAACAAAAGTCCTACCAGCCTCATTTCTGATGATCAATCTTTGACCAATACCACTTGCAAGGCACTAAAGTATGAGTTAAAAACCTATGCATCCTAGTTTCTTTATATTTATGGAATGCAAAATAATGTCTCCTGTACATCTTATATACTCTTATGCAATATATAAAGTTAAGTACATAAGACTTAAAATGCTTGCATATTATTCAAAAACAAATTTCTCCTTTTAAGTACTGTGGCATCTGATCACTCTGACTCCTATGTTACTACGCTTGGTAATTAGCCACTGAAGGAACCCCACATAATAATGTCAGAAGAAAGACTGCCCTGAATTTCTTACATTTTCCTGCTATTCTCTATGTTGTTTTTCCTCACTTGAATTCGACCCAATGTATTTATCCCCTCCACTATTCCCCATTATAAAGTATAGCATTTCTGTGATTCTAAATAAAGTTCCCATTGTTAGTTTCTTCAGTTGACTTTCTTTTTCTTTTTTTTTTTACATGTTGTGGTCAAAATCTTCTTTTTTTTTAAAGATTTTATTTATTTATTCATGAGAGACAGAGAGAGAGAGAGAGAGAGGCAGAGGGAGAAGCAGGCTCCCAAGGAGCAGAGAGCCTGATGCGGGACTCGATCCCAGGACCCCGGGATCATGACCTGAGCCGAAGGCAGACACTTAACCATCTGAGCCACCCAGGTGCCCATCTTCAGTTGACTTTCTAAAACAGATGTTTGTGAACATTCACCCAAACTTCTGCTTTTTACCGTAGGCATGCTTTAGAACCTAGCCTAAAGGTTTTCAAATTGTTGGCATATTTTCAGGTATTAACTGTGTGGAAGATAGTTTTTCTGCCTCCTTTTCCTTCAAATGATGGAGAAAGGGCCAAAGGAGGATTAGAATGGCTATATTTGCTTAAGAAATCAGGCAAGCACATCATGCCAGGATGACATAAATCAATGAGGTCTGGATTTATGAAGTGTCTCATTACTTTTTAAGAGGATGACTTTTAAAAAAGCAAAGAATACATTTTATTGGTAATCTTTCCCTTGATTTCCTAGACCTTGGTAGGATTTGGATTTATCTCTGGCCATCTATTTAACAACCCAGTAAGTAGTCATTGAGGGCTTCCTATATGTAAATCCCCCAATGTGGGGGACCCAGAGATACTTCAAACATGGGCCCTGGCCTTAAAAAACTTGGTGTAAAGAATAGGTATAGAGAGGATTAAATGAGTTTATCCATACAAATCTTAGAACGGTTCCTGGCACTTACTAAGGGTTACATACATGTTATATATATGTATATATGTATATATGAGTGTATATATATGTATATATATGAAGTATAAATAAAAATAACTCTAAGGCAAAACTTGCTAAATAAAGACACATTGCCAATGGAGAACTGGAAAAGAAGAGATTAAGTCTGGCTGACTCTTTCTGACAAGGCATTGTGTATTGTGTGAGTTTTAGCACTTAAGTGGAGCTTTAAAGTGTGGGCAGGACTTCCTTTGAAAATCATGTTGGAAGGGTGGAGAAGTAGGATTCACTGATGACAACACAATTCACACTGAGTGGGGGAGGTAAAGCAGAGCCTGAAATACTGGAGCTCTGCTCCCTTCCACCTTGGACCCATCTCACCTAACCTGGGAGCTGCACTTTGGCTGTTGTAATTATTCAGTTCCATCTAAGTTTTCCTTTGAACTATAGGTTCCGCAGATAAAATAAAGTTTGAAAACTACTGGATAAGATTATCTTAAAGGGCCTTTCTAGCACTAACCCTCTATGAGTCACAGACTATAAAAAGAAAGATTTTGTTTTACCAAGCATCTCAGCAGAAGAAGCAAGCATAGGAAACTAATGTTTACTGAGCATTTACTATGTACCTAGGGTATGGCACATATTACTATTCAATCCAAACAGCAAACCTGTTCAGGTAGATGCTATTATTATCCTCACTGTACAGGCAAGAAAACTAAGCTTAGAGCACTTAGATAACTTTCCCAAAGGTATGTAGCTAATAACCTGGTGGCAAAAGGATTCAAGCTCAGGAAGCATAATGCCAAAGGGCGACCTCCTATTTACTATTCTCTGCGACCCTAAGCACATCAGCGCTCACGCATTCAGAGGAAGGCTGGAAACATACACATCTATGGCAACCATACTGTCACAGCCATTTTGGGAACAAACACTTATTCTAGAATCATCTCTAGAACTGGAGGCACTTTCTTCTGAATGTCCTCGATTTTGGCAAATCCTTGCCATCAGAGCTGGCAGTTTTTGAAAACAGCCAAAAGTGACTGGGAGCCAGGTTTTGTGAAAAAGTACATGATCAACCTGGGCAACGCCAAGACGGTCAACAGTGCAGTGTGAATAAGAGGGAGTGAGGCAGATGTTCGTATGCAATGCCTGAATCAGCTCGCAAGTAGCATCCCAAAGACAATTATAGTCACATTGTTGGAAAGTACATCGAGGCACCCAGGGTGACTACTTTGAAAGACAAAACTCTTGACTGTGTAGAATCTAGTGTGTTCTTTTGTTTTTTTAAAGATCTCAGCAGCATGCGGTGGAGGAACAAACCCACATCTCTGCTCTGCCTCTCAGCAATCAAACAAATATGGTCAAGTCTCTTAACATCTCCGGACAACAGTTTTCTATAAATTGGAGACAATACCCAACGTATTATTGGGTAGGAGAGCTGTTTTAGGGACCAAAAAAATGTATAAAGCAACTAGTATCATGCCCGAACCTAAACAGCCCCTCCAAAAAGTACAGCTAATATTGTGCTGAACCAATTATCAAATAATCTCTGCAGATTTGGGAAGTCGAGATGGTTTTTAGTTCAAACCACATATGTTTTGGAGTTTTTCCCCAAGTGCTGTAGCTGAGTAGTTTATTCTCAAATGGCATAGCACGTTTAAGCAAGGACAGGAAGAAACGAACGTGCCGAAAACAAATACGGCTCCTCAAAAACATTTATTGAAAACGCAATCCATCCCCATGGTATTTAACTCATTCAGGCTGCTAACAAACACTCTTCTAGTATCTCGGAAAGCATGGTTTAGAGAGAAATTTTCTGACCACAATAACTGCGTGTCTTTCATAGCAATTGTCTTTCAAAAAAACTACAAAGTTTCTATGTTGGTAAGAAAGCAGGTGAACTGGGCGAGAAATGTAAAGCTTTGTGCATACAGCTTGTTTTCCATGACATGGGAGGTCTGCTTTTGAAAGCAAGCAAAGTGTTCATTTATTAAGAAAAACCAGTTCTTTGGGCTCCTGCTAAGTGTTTTGGGGCTCAGCAATTATCCAAAACTCAGATTACGGATTCAAACCTCCCTCCCACCTACTCCCCCACCTCCCTGAAAAACAGGAAATCTTACTGTGCCTGCGTGATGCCTTCATCCCTGCAACCTTGCCACATGTTGGGCCGAATATTATGTGAAACAAGTCACAAAAGAGAAAAGCTGAAGGCAGGTGCAGGAACAAGACGCTGTGCTCCTTGGAGAGGGCCTTAGGTAAGTAGCTACAAGAGTTGTACATGCCAATCAAAGACGGGCAAGGGTCAAGCTCCCTTTTGTGCACAAACAAAGACTAATTGCATGTTCATAGCTGTAGAGTCTGCGGGCACTAATTCGAGAGAGGAACTATAAAAACCTTGGACTCCCGCCTCCCAACAGTAGCCAAGGCAAAGCGGAGGGCTGGAGGAGCCCAGTGGCCGTCAACCAGCTGGGCTTCTCCCTGCCTTCTCCACAGCAACCAGAGGCTCCCACGTGGCTGCCATTTCAGAAATGAAAATAAGCCATTTTGTGGAAACTGAAAGGATAGCTGTGTGTACATAACGCCAAGCCAATGAGCAGCAATGGAAAAGGCTCCGAGCCACTTAGCTTCCTTTGAAGCACAATGCCCAATACTGTTGGCCTTGCTTTTTCATTGAATCGACCAAATTAGCTGGCTCTTTTGACATCTTGTAGACATGACTGGTCAGTGCAAGTTGTCCTTTTCTTACATTCAGAAACAAAGGTCTGTTAAGGTGGTGTGGTCTTGTAAGGAACCATTTTGAATCAAGTCACTATTAAGGCCAAGCAACTGGAGCAGCTGGCTTTTGAATTTATTATTAATAATAGATGACATTCGTGGAATACTTTCTCATTTCCCAAACACTTGCAGTCATTCATTCTCTAAACATGTATTGCTACTTCTGCTACAGGCAAGGCTCTGTGCTTGGTGCTATGGAGAAAATAAACATGTTAGCCAATTAGGAACCCTGCTCATTAAGCAGGGTGGACCTGATTGTACCCATTCCACAACTGAAGAAACGCAGAACCAAAGCAGTGAAGTGACTTCCCCCTTAACACAGCCTTTCAGTGACAAAGCCAGGAGAGAATGCAGACCCTCTTGCCTCTGCTCAGTCCTTAACCCATTGCACCCCACTGCCTTTCTACAGGTGTGTGTAAGGGGCCCTCCAGCAAGGACAGTGAGCATGCTCTTAGAATATAGGATATAGGGGTCCTCAAGCCTGCACCCTTTCTCACTTCAAAACAAAACAAATCCCTCCTTTGCTGAACTCCCACAAATAGAGCAGATGAAAACAGAGTTGCTCTGGCTAAATTGCATGAGGGGACACTGGTAGAGTGGATCCCAGCTCTTCCATTGACAAGTTATGTGACAAATATTGACCAAATACTTAATCTCTAGGCCTTAGTTTCCCCATCTGTAAAAGGAGGGAGTTGGATTCATTAAAGTCTGTGAATTCTAAACTTGGCTGACAATCACAGGCCCAGGGGGATTCTTGTTAAACTATAGATTTCAGGCCCTTCCTCATACTTTATGAATTATAATCCCCAGGGAAGAGGACCCAGGAGTCTGCACTGTACCAAGCTCCCCAGCAGATTCTCCTTCATAGCCTAGGTCAGAAGCCCTGCGTGAGAAAATGTTCAGTGTCCTGGCTGGCCCATGAAAATCCACATACAAGAAAATACCATTGAGTTCTGAAGAAGAATTCCAAGGAGATGGAGCCTGAAGAGGCTACTCATTTGTTTATTCATTCACATGTTCCAACAGTGTGAACCGTTCTCTCTTGGCTCGTTTCTGTACTGGCCCCAGAAACACAAATATGACTAGTAGAGAGTCCTTGTTCTTAAGAATCTCAAAGTCTATTTGAGGAGATAGGTGTGTAAAGAGATTAGCACAATGAAAGTGGTAGGTAGTTTAACAGGGAGAGGAAGAGTACCATGGGAACACAAGGGAGAGAAGCTGCAAGTATGCATCAGTATGGCTAGGTCATACAGGCTAAATCAAGAAGTACTCAGGAAGAAGCTGTTCACCATGGCAGAGACTGAACTGTACCCTGTAGACAATGGAGGTCCATTGAAGGGTTTTAGGTGAGAGAACATGATCCAATTGATATTTAGAAAAGATTCCTCTATCTGCTGGGTGGTGAAGGGTTTTGGAAGGAACAAGGGAGACCAGTAAAGAGAAAGATGCCATTAGACCACAGGAGAGACCATTGGGGCCTGAACTAGATCATTGTTAATTTACCACTGTATACCCTAGAACAGGGCGGGGCACATGGAAGTGCTTGTTAAATGAAATAGGCTAAGCACTGTTCCAAGCATCTTACAATTGTCTTGTTTAATTCCTGTAACAATCCTACAAGGTACATACCATTAGTATCATAATGCTTATTTTAGAGTTAAAGAAACTGAGGCACAGAGAAGCTAAGAAATTTGTCCAAGTGACACGGTAAGAAATTAGTACAGATAGGATTTGAACTCAGGTAATCTGACTCCAAAACCATGTTCTTAACTGCTTTACTCTTCTGACTCCCTAATAAATTCTGGGAAATTCATGTGGGAAGGAGGGAGGGAGGGAGGATGGAAAAATGAATGAAGGGGTAGATGGGTGGGAGGAAAACAGAATAGGCAGGGTTTGTCAGCAGGGTGATGGAGAGTAAAGGGTTAAGGATGATACCCAGTTTTCTTGCTTAGATAGCTGGGTATATAATGGGTAAGTATGTCAATCCATTTTTTTGATGAGGTAGAAACCAAGACTCAATGCTATAATCCAGAGCCCTGGGAATCTGAAGACAGGGCAGTGAAGGAGTAGAATAAGGTACTGCAGAGAGTGTGAACGGTGCCACCAAAGGCTGGGTTAAGCAAATGCTGGGCAGCTCTTTGGCCTCAGGAGTTTGCTTCAGCAGTGCCCAGTTGTCAGGAAGGGAGACAGAGCATGGCAACAGATGATGTCAATAATATTACAAAACTTATTCTGGTCTCAGACTTCTGAAAATGAGCTCAATTAAGAATTGTGGTAGAGGGGCACCTGGATGGCTCACTCAGTTAGGCGGTCGACTCTTGATTTCAGCTCAGGTCATGATCTCAGGATCCTGGGATTGAGCCCTGCATAGGGCTCCCTGCTCAGCGGGGTGTCTGCTTGAGGATTCTCTATCTCTCTCTACCCCTCCCTCTCCCCATCTCTCTCTAAAATAAATAAATCTTAAAAAAAAAAAAAAAAGAATTGTGGTAGAAACGCATATAGGGCAGGGGCCAAAGAGAAAGAATAATGTTATATGCTACTTCCTTAAAGCTCTACCAACAGTTTCCTCTCCCCTGCCAAGGCACTACTTAGAGATGTTCTGGCGAGTTCCCTGGTGGTACTCACCTAAGTGGTTATGGTGCAAGTAATGGGGAACTAGGGTAAAAGTTGTTTATGAGTCCAAAGCAAATGCCAGTTTACAAGACTTGGCTTGGGAAGTCCACTTCCCCAACAACCCCAATCATCAGACCTTAAGGGACTATGGACACCAATCTATAGGTGGGGCCAGGGTTTGGTGCAGAGCAAATCCAACTTTTAAGGCCACTTCTTAAATTTTAGCCAGCATCAGAACCTGCTGGAGGGCTGGTTAAAACAGAGTGCTTAGCCCTACTCCCAGGGGTTCTGATTCAATAGGTTTGGAGTGGGCGGTGTTTCTAATAAGTTTCTAGGTGATGTTGACAGTCCTGGGACCACTCTTTGAGAACCACTGACTAGAGCAGTTAGTAAACTTTTTGGTCTCAAGGCTTCTTCCCATTCTTAACAATTATTGACAATTTCAAAGAGGTTTTGTTTGTGTGGGTTATATTTCTATAGGTACTATATTAGAAATTAAAATGCAAATTTAAAATATATTTATTAATTTATTTAAAATAACATTAAATATATTATATGTTAACACATTTTATGAAATTTGACTATTTTAAAAAACAAAAAAGTGAGTAAGAAAAGTGGCTTTGTTTTACATTTTTGTAAATCTCTAATACCTGGCTTAATAGAAAACAGCTGGATTCTCTTATCGGCTTCTCTTTGTTCTGAAACTTATTTATTTTCCCAGCTTTATTGAGATATTACTGACATATAACATTATGTAAATATAAGGCGCACAACACGATGATTTGATACACATACATATTGTGAAATGATTACCACAAGAAGGTTAGTTAACACCTCCATCACCTCACACAAGTACCTTTTAGGTGTGTGTGGTGATAACATTTAAGATCTACTCTGATAGCAACTTTCAAGTATATAACACAGTATTATGAACTATAGTCATCATGCTACACATTAAATACCTAAAACTTGCTCAACTTATACCTGGGAGCTTGTACTCTATGACCAATGTCTCCCCATTTCCTCCACCTCACAGTCCCTAGCAACCACCATTTTACTCTGTTTCTGTGAGTTCACCTTTTTTAGGTTCTACATGTAAGTGAAATCATACAGTATTTATTTTTCTCTGTCTGGCTTATTTCACTTAGCATAATGCCCTCCAGGTTCATCCCAATTGTCAAAAATGGCAGGATTTCCTTCTTTCTTATGACTAAATAATATAATATGTGATATATATGTATATATCACATATATTCTTTATCCATTCATCCACTGATGGACATTTAGTTTGTTCCCATGTCTTGACCATTAGGAATAATGCTGCAATAAATATGGGGGTGCAGATATCTCTTCAAGATACTGATTTCACTTCCTTCGGTATGTACCCAGAAGTAGGATTGCTGGATCATATGGTAATTTTATTTTTAATTTTTTTGAAGACCCTCCATACTGTTTACCATGGTGGTTGTATCAATTTACATTCCCACCAATGGTGCATGAGGGTTCCCTTTTCTCCACAGCCTTGCCAGCACTCATTATCTCTTATCATTTTTTTAATTTTATTTTTTTAAGATTTGATTTATTTACTTGTGTGTGAGAGAGAGAGAGAGGGAACACAAGCAGGGGGAGTGGGAGAGGGAGAAGCAGCCTCCTGCTGAGCAGGGAGCCCGATGTGGGGCTCGATCCCAGGACCCTGCGATCATGACCTGAGCGGAAGGCAGATGCTTAACTGACTGAACCATCCCGGTGTCCCTTTAACTTTATTTTTAAGTAATCTCTACACCCAACGTGGGGCTCAAACTCATGACCCCAAGATTAAGATCATGTTTTACCAACTGAGCCAGCCAGGTGCCCCTCTTGTCTTTTTGATACAGCTATTCTGAGAGGTGTGGCTCTGATTTGCATTTCCCTGATGGTTAGTGGTGTTGATCACCTTTCCATGTATCTTATCTGTTAGTTATCTGTATATCTTCTTTGGAAAAATATCTATTCAAGTCCTCTGCCCATTTTTTTTAAAGATGTATTTATTTATTTGAGAGAGAGCGGGTACACAAGGGAGGGGAGGAGTACAAGGAGAGACTCTTCAAGCAGACACCCCGCTGAGCGGGGAGCCTGATGCGGGGCTTGATCCCAGATCCCATGACCCATGAGACCACCACCTGAGCAGAAACCAAGAGTCAGACGCTCAGCTGGCTGAGCCACCCAGGCACCCCTGCCCATTTTTTAAATCAGATTATTGGTGCTCGCTTCTGCAGCACATATACTAAATCAGATTATTGGGGGGGATCATATTGAGTTGTATGAATTCCTTATATATTTTGGATATTAACCCCTTATCAGATAAATGATTTGCAAATATTTTCTCCCATTCCATAGGTTGCTTTTTCATTTTTTTATTGTTTCTGTTGCTGTACAGAAGCTTTTTATTTTAGTTTGATGTTGTCCCACTTGTTTATTTTTGCTTTTGTTGCCTGCATTTTTGGTGTTATATCCAAAAAAATCATTGCCAAGACCAATATCAAGGAGCTTTTTTTCTATGTTTCCTTCTAGGAGTTTTATGTTTCAGGTCTTACATTTAAGTCTTTAATCCATTTCGAGTTAATTTTTGTGCATAAGACAGGGGTCCAGTTTCATTCTTTTGCATGTGAATATCCAGTTTTCCCAGTATCATTTATTGAAGAGATGATCCTTTCCCCATTGAGTATTCTTGGCTTCCTTGGCAGATATTAGTTGACCACACACACATGGATTTGTCTCTAGGCTTTCTATTCTCTACCATTCGTCTGTGTGTCTGTTCTTACACCAGTACTATACTGTTCTGGCCATTACAGCTTTGCAATATAGTTTGAAATCAGGAAATGTTATTTCTCCAGCTTTGTTCTTCTTTCTCAAGATTGCTTTGGCTGTTCAGGGTCTTTTGTCGTTCCATACAAATTTTAGGAATTTTTTTTAATGGCTGTGAAAAATGCCATTGGGATTTCAATAGGGATTGCACTGAATCTATAGATAGCTTTGGGTGGTATGGACATCTTAACAACAGTAATTCTTCCAGTCTGTGAACAAGGAATATATTTCCAGTTTATTTGTGTCTCCTTCAACTTCTTTCATCAGTATCTTATAATTTTTAGTGTACAGATCTTTCACTGCCTTGGTTAAATTTATCCCTAATTAAAAAATAAAACAAGGGATGCCTGAGTGGCTCAGTCAGTTAAGCATCTGCCTTCCACTCAGATCATGATCCCAGGTCCTGGGATCAAGTCCTGCATAGGGCTCCCTGCTCAGCGGGGAGCCTGCTTCTCCCTCTCTCTCTGCAACTCCCCTGCTTGTACCCCCCCTTCTCTCTCTCTGATAAATAAATAAATAAATAAATAAATAAATAAATAAATATTTTTTTAAAAAAAGAGACAAACCAAAAAAGGACTCAACTATAGAGAACAAACTGATGGTTACCAGAGGAGAGGTTGGGGGGTGTGTGAAATGGGTGAAGGGGATTAAAAGCATACTTATCATGATGAGCACTGAGTAATAATCAGAATTGTTGAATCACCATATTGGATACCTGAAACTAATATAATATTGTATGTTAACTACACTGGAATTAAGAATTAATTTAATTAAAAATAAAGATCAAATAAAAATTTCTTAAATTTATTCCTAAGTATTTTATTATACCTGATGCTATTATAAATGGATTGTTTTCTTTACTTCTTTTTCAGATAGTTCATTGTTATCATATCTGCTTCTGATTTCAATCTGTGGCAATATGTTATTATCACTAATGTATATGAAGGAAATCTGGTCTCACACAAATATGTTTTTGGAAAAGAGAGCAGCATTTTAATTACCTTTTGAGACAACTGTGGATATTCTTCTTTGATATTAAACCAGAACTCAGCAAGTGATAGTTTCTTAAAAGTCATCTGCAATGTGGAGTTTGAAATCATATCAATGAACTTTACATACTCTGTTATACCAAAGTCCATTGATCTATCTTGTATTTTTTTTAAGATTTTATTTATTTGACAGAGAGAGAGAGAGAGAGAGAGAGAATTCATGAGCTGGGGGAGGGGCAGAGGGA
This sequence comes from Eumetopias jubatus, assembly GCF_037043125.1. Taxonomy (NCBI): domain Eukaryota; kingdom Metazoa; phylum Chordata; class Mammalia; order Carnivora; family Otariidae; genus Eumetopias; species Eumetopias jubatus. Next base: position 11,090,192 of record NW_028274817.1, read on the forward strand.
AAGGGAGAAGGAGACTCCCCACTGAGTGCGGAGCCAGACATGAGGCTGGATCCCAGGACCCCAAGATCATGACCTGAGCCAAAGTCAGATGCCCCACCAACTGAGCCACCCAGGCATTGTTGTATTTTGCACTGATCTTTGATTCATGCATGCTATCAAAATATTGTACACTGATCGTTTCAAAAACACTGATTTCTGAGTTGTGAAGATCTTCCAAATATTTACATTTTTAATTATACAATATTCAAAAAAACCACATTGTTAATATCATCACCAGTAGCATCAGCAAACTGTTTCACTGCTGGGAAACTGTCAAGCTCACAGTGGTGGACACAGTTGTCCAAAAATTCTAATTTTGCTTGAAAGCTCCAATTTCATCATTGGCAACAAGTACTGTCAGCTGTTTTCCTTGTAGTGACAGACTTACTTTGTTCATTTTTGAGAAAATATCTGCCAAATACCCAAGTCTGAATAACCATAGTTTTTCCATCAGTTGTCCTTTTAAGTGAAAAAATGGTCTTCCATGGGAAAAAAAAAGTAGCTAGTTCAGCATGCAATTCAAACAATTGCACAAGTGCTTTTCCTCAAGAAAACCATTGCACTTCAGTGTGCAGAAGTGATTTATGCATACAAGTACTTAAGACTCGAAATTTAATAAAATGAATATTTTTTTTTTACTGCTTCGTCAAGGGCATTCTTAAAACTGTTTTCTCCCCCCTGTGAGTGGTGGTGAAGTGTACAATGACTGCTAGCACAGCTCAGTGCCACTGCCTCGATTCATGCTAACATGTCAGAAGCTTTATCCACTGTTGCTTTTGTACCTTTAGTGCAAATGTCAACACAGTGAAAAAGGCATATAATGTCTTAGTATTATCATAAGAATAGTTTTGGCTTCACAAACCCCTAGAAGGGTCTTGGGACCCCGAGTCCATGGTCCTTGTTGGCAGAACCACTGAGCAAGTGCATCCTGCATCCAAAGTTTTATTTCATTCACTCATTCCCTCATTCAGTCACTCACTCAAAAACATTCATTAAATACCTGCTGTGTTCCAAGCCTCCCAGAGCATAGTTATGTTTTCTACCATTACAATCTGCTATCCAGATCAAACTGAGAGGCTAGAACTAAAACAGAACTCTTCCTCCATACTTGTATGGGCGGGGGGGGGGGGGGGGGGGGGGCGGGGCACTTAGGTAATTGTAAGGGTGGTATTTCCCAATACAGCCTTCTCTACCCAGACCCAACATAGTCTCATGCTATTTTGCACTGACTCAAAGATATCATGCCACTCACTCAGTGGTACATCTATACTCATGTATAAGCATTAAGAAGTCAGCCTACAAGGACAACCACCCATAGAGCCAACCATGATATTACAGACTTGATGGGGAGTAAAGTTAGCCACAACCCTAACAATTCACTCTGCCTTACTTTATTACATAAAGTAAGTCTCTATGTTTTGTATATATTTTATGTATTTTATATATATGTATATATGTACTTTATATATGATATATACTTGTATATACTCTATATATGTTATGTAGACTATATATGGATAATCTATATACTTGAATCATCAAAAAATGGGAATATTTGTATAGCAATTACAGATGTCAGTTACCACAGTATTGATATGTTTCAGAACCACGCATAGCAAATAAATAAATAAATAAAATAGTGCATAGTAAGTACTTTATAAGTATAAAATAAAATACATATGTCTCAGGCACTAATCTAAGGACAAAGGTCAGTTTAATCTCACTCTTCTGTGGCATATTTGGCATAAAAGCCTCATGCCTATTGCGGCACCTGGCTGACTCAGTTGGTAGAGCATGTGACTCTTGATCTTTGGGTTGTGAGTTCAAGCCCCCATGTTGGGTGATTACTTTTTTTTTAATTTTTAAAAAAATATTGTATTTATTTATTTGACGAGGGAGAGAACGAGAGAGCACCAGCAGGGGAAGCAGCAGAGGGAGAGTGAGAAGCAGGCTCTCCGGAGAGCAGGGAGCCTGATATGGGACTCGATCCCAGGACCCTGGGATCATGACCTGAGTCGAAGGCAGATGCTTAACTGACTGAGCCACACAGGAGCCCCAGGTGGAGATTACCTTTAAAAAAAAAAAAAAAAGCCTCATATCTATTAATGATGGCTTACTGCAATTAAGAATATATCTGAAAATCGGGGCACCTGAGTGGCTCAGTGGGTTAAGTATCCGACTCTTGGTCTCAGCTCAGGTCCTGATCTCAGGGTCATGAGTTCAAGCCCCACATTGGGCTCTATACTGGGCATGGAGCCTACTTAAAAAAAAAAAAAGAATAGATTAGAAAAAAAGCTGGACATCGATTTTTCAATTAGTGTGATAGGAGGCTTAAAACCTACCATAGTAAGCCGCAACCAGTCTTTATAGGAAAGAAACACACCTCCAAATTCCAGAGTCTTCTAAAGTCTTGATGACAGGCTTTTTATGCTTGCTTCTGTTGTAAAATTTTTTGTCATTAGATTTTCCCCTTCCGTCCTCCTTGCCTCCCTCACCTTCTGATGCAGCTGCATAAAGCCCATCCAACTAGTTATTTTTACACTTACAGTGAATTATATTACTTTCAGCAAAGGGTTGGAATTTTATATTAGTGCAAATGTGAAGTACATCCTGCACATTGTTAATACTCTCATTATCGATACCTAGTGTTTCATTAAAATAAGAAGGAAACATTTAAGTATAAATCCAGGAAATTCTATTCTTTGGGGCAATGCTCCACGGTCCATTTGTTCTGGAGTGGGATAAATGCTCAAAGTCGCAAGGTATCATCGAAAGTTTATTTACATTCATTGTCTGCTTGTTTCCCACACAAATATATTCTGTGTTTAAAATGTATAAAGCCGAGCCAGGCCTTCTCACGCTGTTTGCAGTAAAATATGGCTTACCACGTCTCTCTGAGGAACCACTGACAAATAGGCTCTTGTTGTCCAACTTTCGCTCTGCTGAGGGTAATGATTCAGTGGTTCAGAAGGTTAATTCCTAGAGATAGTGTTGTCTTTGGCTTGAACAGATGTTGGTAGTGCTTTAATGTGGTTATCAAACTGGGCTGCCCTTCATTCTTTGCTCTCGGGAGCCCAGGGCATTGTTCCACAAGGCATTCCTGCCCCCCTCTATGGAGATCCAGCAGAGCTGAACATAGCACAGCATTACTCTTGCCAGCAGAGGCTCCTCTGGGGCCACTGTGGATATTGACAATATGCAGCACAGAAACTGATAATGCCAGACTTGATCTTGAAAAGATCTGTAAATATTTGTAAGTGCATAAAGATTAGACTGTCTTTTGATGCTCAGATTCAATAATCTGTAAAACTACTCATTCATTAAATGTTCAAATCCCTCAATAGCTCTATGGACTGGCCTCTCAAGGGTTTACTATATGCTCTAATATCTTTTTTGTCCATATCAATCTCCAAAATGGAATAACTGCCTGTATAATCAGGATGCTTGTGCTCACCAAATGGAATCAACATTGGGCAAGAGTCCAAATACCAAGCAAGTTCAATTTTGCTGGTGCTCATATGTAATGACAAAATCCACTGTCACTAGCTGAGTGGAAGAGAGAATCCCCTAGCCTAGGAGATCATTTCCACCCAAGCACAGATTCCTATTTTTCTGGCAAATTGCTGTCAGTGCAATGCCACTTAAATGGTAGCATCCCAATAGCACAGTGCTGTTTCAAAATCAAACTTGTGGGCGCCTGGGTGGCTGAGTCGGTTAAGTGTCTGAGTCTTGATTTCAGCTCAGGTCATGATCTCAGGGCTGTGAGATCAAGCCCCGCATTGGGCTCTGCACTGAACATGGAACCAACTTAAGATTCTCTCTCTCCCTCTCCCACTATCCCTCCCCCACCTCACCGTCTCTAAAAAATAATGATAAAATAAAATAAAATGGTTGTCAAAAAAATAAAAAGATTTTTAAAAATCAAACTCGTGGTGGTCGACAACTTATTATGTGTGCTTAGGCACTACACAAAAAGAAATACAAGAATTTCCTGCTTTCATGGAATTTAGTCATGTTGGGGAGCCCAGAGTTACATCTATGAAACAATTCAAGAGCAATCAGCAGCAAGAGGAAAATGACTTAGTGTCATAACAAATGGTATGGTTCTGGACAACAGATGCCAGGAAGGAAAGGGATGGTGATAGTAATTGATACTGATATTCAAATATAGCTTTACTGAGGTCTTACTCTGAGCCAACACTGAGTTATGCACCAAGGATACAAAGATGAGTACGACAGTCCTGTTCTCAAGGAGTTCACAGTCCAGTGGAGGAGAGAGACCTGTAAACCAATCATTGCAGCATGACAGACAAGGGTTAAATAGAAGTCTGTAAAAAATTCTGGAGGAGCCCAAAGTAAGTAGGACTAACTGAGTGTGGGCTGGCGGGGGGCGGGGGGTCGGAGAAGAGTCACAGAGAAGTATGCATCATGCAAGGCTTTGAAAGGCAAGTAGGAGTTCTTCAGGATAATGGAGGAAGGGAATGATAAGCAGAGGGACTTGGCGGTATGAAGCATCCTGGCCTTGTTAGGAAAGTGAGAGACTTAGAGTTACTGGAAGTAGTTACCCTATTCATAATTTTAACAGATAAGGTAAATGAAGTACAGAGAGGTTAACTCATTTGTCCTAAGGTCCCACAACTGAGAAATGATAAACCAAGGACTCAAGTCTACATCCATCTGATATCTCTATGGTGCTCTCAATCAGCAAACTGCCTTCATATCATAAAGACCTGGAAACAGGCATGAGTCAATTCACAGCATCCCTAAAACCCTTCTGTGCTATGAATTGGTAATAAATTCACTTCTACATAGGATATAACCTGCAAAATCCCACAGCGAGGGAATCTACTTAAGATTTTGCATATTTCAGTGCAGAAATGTTAATTTTCAACATTTGCACCATTGTTTTGGATATATTTGGATATGGTCAAAGGAAAAGAGAATATCTACCTGGAAAAGAGAAGAAGGAAATGAGAAGAACTGAATCATTAACAACTGTATTTAAACTGTAAGCACCTATAGAACACCCTATCAGGACAGGCACCTCAGCAAATTAATCTGTCAAGCAAGCCTCATCCTTTCTCTGAGCCTTGGTTTCCTCATTTATAAATCAAGTATGCTACACTTACTTGAAACACAAAAAATGTATATTCTTATTCAACATATGACACAAAACTGAGAAGAAAAATTAAATAAAAGAAAAACCTTCTCTAGGGAAAGGGATAAGGGCAGAAAGGGCCTTGGTTTCCCATCTCAAAAGTCGAGGGATTGGTCAGGAGGCTCCCTGGGACTCCACTCCATTCTGACACTCTAGGCTTCCACAGTTTTAGATACATTTGGTTCTCATGAGGGTACTGCCATCCCCTAGGGGACATTCACCAGAAAAACTGGAGGGCACTTTTGATTGGTACAGTGACTGAGTGAGTCACTACTGCCATTGAGTAGTTGGAGACCAGGAAACCAGACACAACCTCAAATGACAAAGAATTGCCCCACATGACCTTTTTTCACCCCTGGATTCATAAAACTATACATATTTAAAGTGTATAAATGTGGTGATTTGATATCTGTATACACTCTGAAATGATTACCACAATCGAGTTAATTCACACATCCATTCCCTCACATAGCTACCTTTTCTCTCTCTCTCTCTTTTTTTTTTTTTTTTGGTGAGAACACTTAAAATCTCCTCTCAGCAAACTTCAAGTATACAATTCAGTGTTGTTAACTATAGTCACCATGCTGTGTATGACAACCCCAGAACTTATTCATGTTATAACTGGAAGTTTGTACCCATTGTACCAACATCTCCCCATTGCCCCCACCCCTCAGCCCCTGGTAACCACCACTCTATTCTCTATTTCTATGAGCTTGGCTTTTTTTTTTTTTTTAGATTCCACATATAAGTGAGATTATACAATATTTGTCTTTGTCCGACTTATTTCACTTAGCATAATGCTCTCCAGGTTCATTTGTTCCAAATGGCAAAAATGTCCTTTTTCGTGGTTGAATAATATTCCACTGTATAATCTTTATCCATTCATCCACTGACAGACACTTAAGTTGTTTCCGTATCTTGGCTATTGTGAATAATGCCGCAATGAACATGGTGGTGCAGATGGCTCTTCGAGATACTGATTTCATTTCCTTCACATATTTATTCAGTCATATGATTGCTGGATCATGTGGTAGTTCCATTTCTAATTTTATTTATTTATTTATTTATTTATTTATTTATTTATTTATTTATTTATTTATTTAGAAAGACCACGAGTTGGGGGACGTGGCAGAAGGAGAGGGAGAGAGAAAATCCCAAGGAAACTCCATGCTGAATGCAGAGCCCAACACAGGGCTCAATCCCACGACCCCGAGATCATGACCTGAGCCAAAATCAAGAATTGGATAGTCTGGGGCGCCTGGGTGGCTCAGTTGTTAAGCGTCTGCATCCAGCTCAGGTCATGATCTCAGGGTCCTGGGATTCAGCCCCGCACCGGGCTCCCTGCTCAGCGGGAAGCCTGCTTCTCCCTTTCGCACTCCTCTGCTTGCGTTCCCCTCTCTCGCTGTCTCTCTCTGTCAAATAAATAAATAAAATCTTAAAAAAAAAAAAAGGAATTGGACAGTTAACTGATGGAGCCACCCAGGCACCCCTCTAATATTTTTTAAGATTTATTTATTTAAGTAATCTCCATACCCCACGTGGGACCCGAACTCATGACCCTGAGATCAAGAGTCGCATGCTCTTCCAACTGAGCTAGCCAGGTGCCCCTCCATTTCTAATTTTTAGGGAACCTCCATACTGTTTTCTACAGTGGCTGTTCCAATTTACATTCCCACCAAGAGTACGGCAGGGTTCCCTTTCCTCCACACCCTCACCAGCACTCATCTCTTGCCTTTTTGATAATTGCCATTTTAACAGGTATGAGGTGATATCTGATTGTGGTTTTGATTTGCATTTCCCTGATGATTAGTGATGTTGATCACTTTTCCATGTGTCTGTTGGCCATTTGTATATCTTCTTTGGAAAATGTTTATTCAGGCTCTTTGCCCATTTTCCAACTGGATTTTTTTTTATTGGTTTTTTTGCTATTGAGCTATATGAGTTCCTTATACATTTTAGATATTAATCCTTTATCAGATATATCACTTACAAATATTTTCTCCCATTCTGTGAGTTGCCTTTTGACTCTGTTGATTTTTTCCTTTGCTGTGCAGAAACTTTTTAATGTGATGTACTCCCAGTGGCTTATTTTTGCTTTTGTTGCCTGTGATTTTGGTGTCATAGCCAAAAAACTCATTGCCAAGACCAATGTCAAGGAGCTTTTTCCTTATGTTTTCTTCTAAGAGTTTTATGGTTTCAGGTCTTAGATTTAAGTCTTTCATCCGTTTTGAGTTCATTTTTGTGAATGGTGTAGGATAGGGGTCCAGTTTCGTTTCTCTGCATGTGGATATCCAGTTTTACCAACACCATGTATTGGAGAAACTATCCCCTTTCCCACACAGCTCTCACACATGATTTTTGAAGGTCTCATCAAACTTTCATGTAGTGGGAAGCCCTTTTTGTAACTATTGCAATATTGAACCTAACTTCCTCTTACATATACACTGGTTTTAATAGACATTGCATTTTCCAGGAATGCAATGGCACATATATCCAGGAAAGATTGCACTATACTTTGTTTAGTTCAGTACTTTACCAAAAGCTGCCCACCATTTCAAAATATCACCAGCTGTGAGGGGCACCTGGGTGGCTCAGTCGGTAAGCATCTGCCTTTGGCTCAGGTCATGATCTCAGGGTCCTGGGATGGAGTTCCATGTCCCACTCCCTGCTCAGTGGGGAGTCTGCTTCTCCTTCTGCCCCTCCCCCTCATTTGTGCGCTCTGTTTCTTTCTCAAATAAATAAATAAAATCTTAAAAACACATCACCAGCTGTGATAATGCTTATGGTATTTTGGTAATGCTTATGGTAATATGGTATTTTGGTAATATCAGTGGTCACTGATACACAGTGCAGCACATGTCTATGAGCTCTGCAGGCAGAGCTATTACCTTCACACTGAGTCTACGCGTAGGCACAAGCATCCATTGACTTCATTACATCTCATACTATAGTTGAGTGTGAGCCTTTGTGTATGGAAAACCATTTTATTACAATTACTTTCATTCTATATTCCCTTTATATTACAGTTAGAATATTTTGTTTCTTTATATTTAATTATGAGTGTTAGGTATATCATCAAAATGAGTCTCAAACTTTATTGTGCATATAGACCACCTGGGGATCTTGTTAAAATACAGAATCTGATTCAGTGAGCCTGAGATTGGCTCAAAATTCTGCTTTTCTAACAAGCTCCCAGGTGATACCCATGATGCTTCTGGTCCATGGGCCAAATTTGAGTAGTAAGGGGCTATCTTATCAATGCATTTATTTTCAGGGTTTCAAAACAGGTGTTTCACCCAAGGGGCATGGGGTCTGATGTGGTTCAGGACAAATGTATTAGGCAGAAACTCAGAGATCTGAAAACACTTGAGGAAATGGGGTGAAAGGTATCATTTCTCCATGTATGGTCTCATTAATCTTTGTAGCAACCCTGTGAGACAGGAATTTCCAATTTCCAGATAAGGAAACTAAGGCTCAGCGTGTAAGATATCAAAGTAATAGTACGGTAAGATGAAAAGTCTGAAGCCAAGACTTGAACTCAGTTCTGTGAAACTACAGAGCCCTTGCTGGGTCCTCAGGAGAAGCTTCTTGCTCAAGGATTCATGTCCTTGTGCTCTGTCCAATTGCAAAAACCCCAAGACACTAAATTGCCCAAACAAGACACATTATGTTGCATTCCGCAGGTAGAAATTCATGAGTTCCCTCCTCTGCCCACCTGCTGGGAGCTGGGCTGGGCTGCCTGGCCTGAGGCCACGCAGCCATACTCCATTTCTGGACCTGTCACCCTCTCTTTGCCATAGGTAGAGAGGCTGCTCAATCCACTGTGGTTAGGACTCCCCTTCCTATTCCCTTGCTTTCTACCCATAATGTAGAAAAGAGTTATTTCAGAGGAAAAAACTGAGGCCTAGACAGCTTGTGCCACTTGCCCAGCTCAGAATTGGCCAAGCAGAGACTGACAGCAGTTCAGTCTGCCTCCAGAGAACATGCTCCCCACTTTTACATTAGGAACTTAGGGCAGAAACAGAAGCTGAGGCCTTGCTTTTAAACAAAACTTCCCTTTCCAAAACCCACTTGTTTCTCCTTTGCTGAATGTCCAAAGGGGCTGGAAGAGACTTGAAATGTGTCTACCTAATGTCCGAACAATCTCTTAATGGGTTAAAAACAAACATACAAACAAACAAGAGCTCCATGCTTAAGTTTCTATAAAGTCAAACACCTGTTGTAATTGTTTGGGTTCTTTTTTATTATTCCCATAGAATTAGCCGATGGGTTGTTGGCACTATTTAGATTGACCCATGGCTCTTGTAATTCTGTGCCCATGATTCAAAATCAAAAAGGACATAAAGGTAAGAGATTTTGACAAAAGGTCTTTCTGAGTTCAGTTAAATTAACTATCTTCCAGTTCCTAAGAATAGATGGGGAATAAACTGGTGGAGAGCTGCCCATTGCACAAATCCAGGGGGCACGGGACCCATTGTATTATGCCCTAGGGGTGCCAGTCATGTACAACACATGAAAATGCTGTCCCCTGGAGTTGTGCCATGGAACAGCCTTTGGTAAGCTTCAAAAAGCCTGGCTCCTGGGCAGGATAAGATCCATGTTTTGTGGATCCTAGAGTTTATCTAACTGAGGATGGCCCTCTTAAAAAGGATGAAAGTTTATAAATAAAAAATAAGGGACAGGGTTCTGTTCACCAAAAGATGTACTCTAACATTCATATATATTCCTGATAGCTCCAGACTAGTATCTACTCAAGTGAATAAATAAAGCATAGCACATCTTCAAACTGAAATAAGATACAACAATAAAAAAAGAACAAGGTGCTGACATGTGCCACAATAAGGATGGACCTTATAGACATCTCCCTGGGAACAAAAGAAGCCAGACACAAAAGAAGAAAGCTGTATGATTTCATTTGGAAACATGGGAAAACCAAGAAACCACGCTAGTTGTTATCTTTGGGGTATAGGGACTGGAAGGGAGCAACTGCAGGATTTCAGGGGTGCTGGTCATTTTGTGATTTTTTTTATCTGAGTGCTGCTCACCCAGATATATTAGTTTATAAAAATTCTTTGAGCTGTATCCTTATGATATGTGTATTTTTCCTCATTTTTTCAAAAATTTTTAAAAGGTAGAGGGCCTAGGAAGAGGTCTATGTTCTGATCCCCACTGAGCATGGAGCCCCATGTAGGGCTCAGTTCCACAACCCATGAGATCACGACCTGGAACAATTAGTAAGACGGGTACAGCTATTCCCTTCAGTGTCCATCCCTCACAGCAGTACCAGCAACAGAAGAAGGCTGGGAGCCTACAGGCTGGCCCTCGGAAGAGTGCTTTGAAGAACCCCAGCTCTGTCTTAGGCTCCCTGTTACCTAAGGCCTCTAGTGGAAGCATCTCACTTAGGCCTGCCCCTCCCAGAAAGTCCCCTTTATTCTGAGTTTTCTGAGCCCTGTCTTCATCCATTCTCCCACCCCATAAGTACAATACTGATCTGTTCCATGGCCTGTCCCCTCAGGCCACTGCTTTCTGCTCCCAGGGATCCCTGAAGACATAGGCCATAAATAACAGGTAGAGCTAACGTTGGGAATTCAGAACTCTTGGCAGGCAGCTGAGGGAGTTTTAAGTGCAAACACCAACACTAACAACAGCTAACACTAACAACTAACCGTATGTCACACATTGTTCAAAGTGTTATAAGCATTAACTCAATGACTACTCACAATAACCCTTGGAGGCAATTTGCTATTACTACCACTTTCCAAATGAGGAAATTGAGACTTGGAGAAATAAAAGCTAACACGACTAATAAGTGGGAAAGCTTGGATTTGAACTGGGTCTTATCAGACTCCAAAATCGGTACTCCTAGCCACTAAGCTATGCTGCGACAAGCACAAAAGGCACTACGTGTCCAGCCCCATTTGCCACTGCATTTCTACAAGCCCCATGGTCTGCTCTCGTTGCAGCCCCAGCTGTCCCCTGCCCCAAAGAAGCAGGAGTCCAGGGGCTGCTATCCAGTAGAAATGCAAGCTCTATCCAAGGTATACAGCTTGCTAAACACAGGCAGAACACAAATCTGAATCTAAAAGTACTCTCAGAATAGAACAAAAGCATCACGAGTGCCTTGGTGGTACTGGGGCCTCTCTCGCCTGTGAGTACATATGTGTGTATAGGCTCGTACGTCTACATGAACATGGAGGTGCTCCTGTGTGTGGTCAAATGTGCCGTGTCTGGCCACAAATGTCTCGGTGCCTGTAGCTGTATATGTGTGTGCATTTCTGTTCCGGTGAACGTGTGGGTTTAACTGGGTGTGTGTGTGTGTGTGTGTTTAGGTACATGTGTGCGTGTGCGAATGTTCTACAGTTGTACATGTGTGTGGTCATACATATTGTGTATCAATGCCCACGTGTCCATGCTAACATTTGGATGAGTACATGCGTCTAGACGTCCGCGTGCTACCGGTGTGTGTAAGCAGGTTCTCCACACATCTCTCTGAGTGAGGCAGTGTATTTGTATGTCTGTATTTGTCACTGTGTGCCTACATGTTTGTGTGTCTGTGCATTTGCATTAATGTTCGTCTGCACTAGGTTTCTGTGTTTCTGTGTATGCTTATGTGGGTGCATGTTTGTGCACACAGAGCTCCAGTTCATAGGTATGTGCATAACACCTACACATGTACATGACCATGTTTATGTGTGCCTGTGTGCATATTTTCTTGCTTGCTGTATCTGCCCACACAGATCTGCAGCACGTGCCTATGAGCTATCTAGACATAAATCTGTATGTTTGTGTGTACAACATCCACATAAATATTTACATATTTCTGTATGTACCTATAAAACACACCCAGCTGCATAAAAATCCCTAGCTTGGGATCTCATTTCCTCACGTCATACTGCTGCAAATCACACCCACTCATTTCTTGAAGATTTTTCACTCCCGGCACACTGTCATTCCTTCCAACATGACTCCTGCCTCAATTCCTGGCAATTGCAAAATACACACAAAGGATTCTCCCCACAACCTGGCCTCTCAGTTCCTTGAACTCCCCCCACCAACAGTTGCATCCTTGACCCTACCTCAGCCACTCACTCCCACAAGCATACTTTTATGTATTAGTTATCTGTTGCTGCACAACAAACCATTCCAAAACTCAGTGGCTTAACACAATGACAATTTATTATTTTTCACAATTCTACAGGTTGGTTCTTCTACTGGTCTCACCTGTGCTCACTCATGCCCCTGATGGTCAGTTGGCCTGGCCTCTCACCATGTGATCTTTCATCCTCAAAGTATTGTTTTGTTTTGTTTTTTTAATGTGGTGGTGTCAGCCTACCAAAAAAGCAAAGCAGAAGCCCCCAGGCCTCTTGAGGCTGAGGCTCAGAGATAATACACCGTCACTTCCTCCTCTTTCTCATGGTCAAAACAAGTCACAGGGTCAGTCCAGGTTCAAGGGACAGGAAAAACTCCAGTTTTGATAGGAGGAGCTGCAGAGAACTTGGAGACATTTTTAAGCAACTACACCTAGGCCTGGCCATGATCAGCAACTGCAAATCGTCCACAGTCTCAGTGTCATCATCACCCTCCCTGATCAGCGCCTCCTATCTTTTCATCTCAATCCCTCTTACACTACAAATCCAGGAATCTGTCAACCCCACTGAGACCTCCATTTCATTGATCCTAGCACCTTCTCACTGTCTACCTATCTGATGCCCTCTCTTCTCTTTACCCAGCTTAAATTATTTTGGCCACACATTAGAATCTTTCGTGGCACTTATGTAAGCAATCATCCTGGTTAAATCCCATGCTTTACCTCCTCTGTGCCTGCACCTGTGTACCTGAACGGAGCTGGGGAAAAACCACAATGATTCCTCTGCTTTCACTTTAAATTCATAACCACTAACCTCAGGTGGGATGTTAAACTTGCCCCCAAACCACATGATAGTCTCTATTTATTTTGAGAATCTATTTGAAGAACATAGCATGCTTTCTTCTCTTAAAAAGCCACCCCTATGCTTAGCTGATGACTTTGCCTCCTGTTTCTCTGAGAGCATTTCAGCATCTTTGCCCATATATGCTATTTTCTCTTCTGTTACTAGGGAGGAACACTGTAGGCTCCTAGCTGAGATTACTCTCTCCACCTGTGCATGCAGTCCCATTCCTTCTACCCACTCAAAGCCATGCCTTCAGTTAATACCTCCTTTTCTCTACTCCATCATTAACTTTCCCCTCTCTACTGGATCCTGCAATTCTGAGCCATTCCAATCATCTTACAAGCACACCAGGATTTCTCTCAATAAAGAAAAAAACTCTCTTAACCTCACTTCCCCTCCAACTCTTCGTTCCGTCCCTTTGCTCAGGGGTTATCTATACTCCCTGTTTTCCTTTTCTCCATTTCTTCTTGAATCCATTTCAATCAGGCTTTCTCTCTCACCATTTCACTCTGAACTGATCTACTCCAGCTCACCTGCGACCTCCACATTTTCAAATACAAGAGTCAGTTCTCACACCTCGTGCTATTTGACTCATCAGCAATATTGATGGTGGCTCAATTGATCTGTCCTAGAAAACCTTTCTTCACTTGGCTTTCAGGACACCACACTCCACTCTCCCTCTTTTCTTATTTTCCTGACCACCCTTTCTCATCTCCTTTGCTGGCTCCTTCTCATCTTCTGACTTAACTTTGTGGTGGCCTCAGGGCTCAGTGTTTGAAGCTTTTTTCTTTATTTATACTCACTCCTTTGGTGATTGTATCCAGTCTCATGCCTTTAAATAACATTTATTCTCCAACAATTCACAAATATGTTTATCCCCAGATCAAACTTCTTCCCTAAACTCCAAACTTGCACACTCAAGTACACACTTGTGTCTCCACGTGAACATCCAATTGGCATCTCAAACTTAACATGTTCAAAACCCAGCCTCCAATCTTCTAGCATAAATCAGCTCCTTCTGTAGTATTCGCCATCTGTTAGTGGCAACTCTGCACTTGTGGGTGCTCGGGCCAGATGTCTTAGAATCATCTTGACTCCTCTCTTTCTCTCACAACCCTGATCCAATCTATCAGCAGATTCTGTTGGCTTTACTTTCAAAATATATCCAGAACCCATCGCCTCAGACCACTTCCCTTCTGATCATGGCTCGACCCACCATTGTGTCTTGCCTGGACCACAGCAGTAGTCTCCTAATTTGCCTGTGAGCTTTAACCTTTGAGTAGCTTCAGATTATTTTCAAAGAGCAGCCGAAGATTGATCCTGTTAAAACATAAATCATGTCACTCCTGGGCTCCAAATCCTGTCATAGTTCTCAATCTTAGAGTAAGGTCCTAAGTAAGTCTTTATACTGCTTACAAACACCTACGTGATCTAGTCCATCACCACTCATCTACTACTCTCCCTTGCGTTCAGACCACTCCAGATGCACTGGCCTCCTCACTACTACTCGAACATGCTAGGTTCTCTTTCAGTCCTGGGTGCTTGACCTTGCTGATTCCCCACCCTTGGAAGCTATTATCCCAGGCAGCTGCATGACTTCCTCTTTCCTCTTCTTTAGCTCTTTACTTAAAAACTGTTTTCTTAGTTGGACCTTCCCTGGCCACCCTTACCTAAAATGTCAACCCCCAAATCATTTTATCCCACATATTTTCTCTTGAACATTTATCACTATCTAACCAACTACACAGTTGGTTTTTTTAATCTTGTCTGTCTTTCTCACCCACTAGAATGTCAGATCCACAAAGCCAGGGATTATTTGTTGTGTTCAATGCTGTATCCCCGGTACCTAGATGAGCTCCAGTCACACAATGTAATGTGTGCTCAATAAATATCATCGAATACATAACTACACTGAATGAATTAATACATTTTTATGTGTCTATGATTACATCTGCATATTTGCATGTGTGTGCACATCTGCATGTTAACCTCTCTACATGTGCCTACATGTGTGTATACAGATGGTCCCCAACTAGCAGTGGTTGGATTTATGATTTTTCAGCTTTATGATGGTTTGAAAGCGATATGCATTCAATAGAAACCACAATTGGAATTTTGAATTTGGATCTTTTCCTGGGCTAGAGATATGGTTGACAATCCCCTCTCGTGATAGTGGGCAGCAACAGCAAGCCAAAACTCCCAGTCAACCACACTATTGCAAGGGTAAACAACCCATTCTTAACAACCATTCTGTACCCTATCGACCACTCTACTTTTCACTTACAGCACAGTTTTCAATAAATTACATGAGATAGTCAACATTTTATTATAAAGGAGGCTTTTGTGAGGGGTGCCTGGGTGGCTCAGTCAATTAAGCATCCAACTCTTTTTTTTTTAAGATTTTATTTATTTATTTGACAGAGGGAGACAGAGAGCACAAGGAGGCAGACAGGCAGGCAGTGGGAGAGGGAGAAGCAGGCTCCCTGCCGAGCACAGTGCCTGATGCAGGGCTCGATCCCAGGACGCTGGGATCATGACCTGAGCTGAAGACAGACACTTAACCGACTGAGCCACCCAGGCGCCCCTAAGCATCCAACTCTTGATCTCAACTCAAGTCTTGGTCTCAGGGTTGTGAATTCAAGCCCCGCATGGAACCTACTAAATAAATAAATTAAATAAATAAATAAATAAATAAATAAATAAATAAAACAGAATAGGTTTTGTGTTAGGTGATTTTGCCCAACTGTAGGCTCATGTAACTGTTCTGATCACATTTAAGGTAGGCTAGGCTAAGCTATGGTGTTCAGAGGTTAGGTGTATTAAACGAATTTTCCACTTAGAATATTTTCAATCTGGGGTACCTGGGTGGCTCAGTAGATGAAGCATCCAACTTTTGATTTCGGCTGAGGTCATGATCTCAGGGTTGTGGGATCAAACTTCATATTAGGCTACATGCTGGGCATGGAGCCTGCTTAAGATTCTCTGTCTCTCCCTCTCCATCTACTCCTTCCCCCATTCCAAAAAAAAAAAAAGAATGTTTTCAACTCACAATGGGTTTATCTAGATATAACTCCCTCGTAAGTGGAGGAAGATTTGTATATCTGTGTAGGCCCAGTTAGGGTGGCAAGGTTCAAATTTAAATAATAATAGCTGGTATTTACTGAATGTTTATGATGTGCCGAGCTAAGCACTTTTCATGCAACATCTCATTTAATACTACCCATGAGGCAGATATAATTTACTGTTTAAGAACATTCTCTGGAACCAAGGCTGCCTGCATTCAAATCTCAGCTCTTCCACATACTAGCTGTATGACTGGACGAGTCACTTACCCTTTGTGAAATTCATTTTTCACATCTGTAAAACAAGGGTAACAATAGTACCTACTTCATAAAGTTGTGAGGATTAAATGAGAAAATACATAGAAAGCACTTAGAACAGTGCCTGGCACATAGTAAGCACCATATAAACATTTGCTAATACTCCTAATTTACACAATTTACAGATTAGTAAAAGTGAAGCTCTGAAAATCTGAATTTGACAACAATAACAAAAGCATAATAATTTCCATTTACTACGTGCTTACCTTTTCATATAGATAGATATGCATACACATATAAAAATATACACACAGCTAGACTTACATGTCTGTGTATATACGTACATTTTAAAGTAACAAAATAAAAAAGTTAACAAACTTGAAAACAAGAAAATGGTAGCTATGTAAGGTGGTAGATATGTTAAGTAGCTTGATTGTGTTGAATATTTCATAGGGTATATGTATATCAAATTATCAAGTTGTACCTCTTAAATACATACTATTTTATTTTTTTAATATGTTATTTATTTATTTGAGAGAGTGTGCACACATGAGTTGGGAGGAGGGGCAGATGTAGAAGGAGAAGCAGACTCCCCACTGAACAGGGAGCCCGATATGGGGCTTGATCCCAGGACCCCGGGATCATGACCCAAGCTGAAGGCAGACGCTTAACTGACTGAGCCACCCAGGTGTCCCAAATATATACAATTTTAAATTGTCAACTACACCTCAGTAAATCTGGGGGGGGGGGGGAAGGAAAGAAACCTGCCCAGGACTGCATAGCTCTAAATGGTCTGTTTGAGGCCTAAGCTGGTATGGTCAAACACCTAGCACTAATGTGGGTTGTGTGCTATGTCAGTACTTGTTTGTGCACGTCTTTGTGTGGAATCTGTGTGTAAGGACATGTGAGTGCATATGGCTCTCTGTTTCTGTAATTGTAGATGTCTGTATGTCCAGGTGAAAGTGTGAATGTTTTTAAGAGATCATTCTGGTTAATTCCTCACCTGCTCTTCTCCAGTATAGCCAGCAGAGGGGGCTCAGGAATTTTTTTCTCATCTCGAAGAAGCCAAGAGTATACATTAAAACCAAGCTTCCTTTAAAAAATGCCAGTTCTTGAAAGGGATACCTATGGTCTATGACTGGCTTTTCACACTCTGAAGACAGAAAGCAGGGAGTCACTCAGACCTCAGATATCTCCACTATCAGGGCCATTTCTGTCTGAGAACAGGCACCCGGCTCCCAAAGAACGCTAAACCACTGCATTGCCCAGTATTGCTTCCATCTGTCCTGTGACACTATGAACGGCCCACTCGTTACCCTCTGGCTATCCAAGGTCCCCCTTCACAGCTCCCTCACAACTAACCAAGTACTCTGTTTCCCTTTCCTTCTTCCCCACTCTACTGAGTTCCTTTGGCTGGTTGTTCAAATGTAATTCAACTGACACTGAACACCCACAAGGCCAGGCTTTATCTCATTTAAAACCTCCCAACAAGCCTTGGAGGCAAGAATCACTACTCTACTCTCCTCATTTAGCAAAGAGAAATTGAGACTCAAAGAGGAGGTTACCTTGTCTAAGGTCATACTGTCAATAAGGGGCAGAAGCAGAAATCAAACCCAAGTTCCTCTGAATCCAGAGCCTACTCTCCCTTCCATAACGCCATAGCAATTGGTGGGGCTGCAATTGGAACTCAAATGGTGACAGACTCCTTATCAAGGCTAAATTCTACACCCCAAAATTCTCAAAGCTTAATATGCATCAAAATTACCTGAGGATGTTATTTAAGAAAAAACAAAAAACACAAAAGGCACAGAGTCTGAGTCTGCATCAGGCCCAGGAACTTGCCTTTGTAATAAAGACCCCATGTGACTTCTGGATGCAGGTGGTCCCCTGGTCCCTCTGGGGGAAAACCAGGCCTCTTGCAAGGCCCACTCAGCCTCCCTCAAACACCACAAGTTCTTGTCCAGCCAACTCAACAAAGCATCAAAACAGTTCCAAATAACCATGGTGACCATTGATGGAGCACCTGCCTCATGCCAGGCACATTCCATTTAGGTTTATGATCTATTTTGAGTTCCTTTTTGTGAAAGATATAAGGTCTGTGTCTAGTTTTTTTTTTTTTTTTAATGGGTGTCTAGTTGTTCCAGTACCATTTGTTGAAAAGACTTTCCTTTCACCATTGAATTGCCTTTGCTCCTTTGTCAAAGAATAGTTGATTATATTTGGGTCTATTTCTGAGCTCTCTATTCTGTTCCATTAATCTATTTGTCTATCCTTTCATGAGCACCACACTGTCTTGATTACTGTAGCTTTATAGTAAGTTTTGAAGTCATAGTAGGAGCCTGAGTCATCGAACTTTGTTTGTCTTTAGTATATTGTTGGCTGTTTTAGGACTTTTGCCTTTTCATACAAACTTTAGAATTGGTTTGTCTATATCTACAAATAGTTTGCTGTGACTTTGTTTTGGGATTGCATTGAATCTATAGATCAAGTTCAGAAGAATTACATCTTAATAATATTGGGTCTTTCAAACAATGAATATGAGATAATCCCTTCATTTATTTAGGTTTTTTTTATTTCTTTCATCAGAGGTTTGCAGTTGTGCACATAAAGAGCTTACAAGTATCTTACTAGATTTATATATAAGAATTTGAATTTTGGTGATATTGTAAATGGTACTGATTTTTAATTTTTTAATTCCAATTGGTCTATAGGAAAGCAATAACTTTTATATATTAACCTTGCATCCTATGACTAATCACTTCAGTTCCAAGAGGGTTTTTTTGGTCAATCCTTCAGAATATTCTATGTAGATGATCATTTCCTTTGCAAACAAATATCCAGGCACTTTATATACATCATACCATTTAATCTTTAGGATAACTCTGTACATCAGGTCCTATTAGCAACCCCATTTTGCAGAGGAAGAAACTGAGGCTTAATTCAATTGTCCAAGGTTACAAAGCTTGGAAGTGGAGGAACCAAGGTGTAACCCAGGTCTGCCTGTGTGCACAGCCTTTGATCCCCTGTACCCCACCACAGTGAGCTACATTAAGTAATTGGCTAGACCAAAAGGTAGCAGAGAGCTGCAAGGGGTAGGGGGTCAATCTCTACCCCTGATCCACTGTGTGTCATTGGGCAAGTCACCAAATCCAAAAGACCAAGTCATTTATATCACAGATCTGTAGAACATTGGTCCAGGCTTTTTATTTTTTTAATTAAACTTTTTGTTTTAGAACAGAATTTAAATAGACATGTCCCTAGTGAATATATAGAAGTGGGCAATAAGAATGAAAAGATGCTCAACATCATTAGTCATTAAGAAATGCAAACCAAGATCACAAAGCGATGACACTTCAACACACATGGATGGCTATAAATAAAAGGTAAAAATCATAAGCTTTAATAAAAATGTACAGAAATTGGAACCCTCATACATTGCTGGTGAAATTGTCAAATGGTGCCACCACTTGGAAAACATTTTGACAGTCTGACTCAGGCTCCTCCTATGACTTCAAAACTTACTATAAAGCTACAGTAATTACAAAAATTTAAACATAGAGTTACCATGTAACTCAGCAATTCCACTACTAAGTATATACTTTAGAAAACTGAAAACACACATTCACACAAAGGCTTGCGTAAAATTATTCATAGCAGCATTATTTATAATAGCCCTAAACTGGAAGCAATGCCAAATATCTATCAAATGATAAGTGAATAAACAAAATGTGGCCTATCTATACAATGGAATATTACTTGGCAATAAAAAGAATAAAGTACTCATACATGCTTCAACAGGCATGAACCTCGGAAACATCCTGCTAAATGAAAGAAGTCATTCATATAAGACCACATATTGTATGATTCCATCTATGTGAAATAACCAGAAATGGAAAATCTATAAAGTATATTAGTGATTGCTTAAGGCTGGGGAGGATGGGGGAAGTATGGAGTGACTGTAACAAGTTCAGATTTCCTTTTTGGGGTGATAGAACTTCTGGAATAAGACAGCAGTGATGGTGGCACAGCACTGTGAAAATACTAAAAACCACTGAATTGTACACTTTAAATTGGCGAATTATATATCAAAAAATAATCTGATCCTTTAAAAATAGAAATACAGGGGCAACTAGGTGGCTCAGTCAGTTAAGTGTCTGACTCTTCGTTTCAGTCCAGGTCGTGATCTCATGGGTTGTGGAACTGAGCCCTACATGGGGCTCCATGCTCAGTGGGGAGTCTGCTTGGAGATTCTCTCCTTCAGCTCCTTCCCTCTCCCACGCTCTCTCTCCCTCCACACCCCCTCTGTCTCAATTGAATAAATCTTTTTAAAAAATACAACTACCATATGACATAGCAATCCCACTTCTGGGTATATATATATACAGCCAAAAGAATTTAAAGCAGAGTCTCAAAGAGATATCTGCATACTCCTATTCATAACAGCACTATTCACAATAGCCAAAGAGATGGAAGCAACCTAAATGTCCATTGACAGGTAAACAGGTAAAGAAAATATGGTATATCCATACAATGAAATATTATTCAGCCTTAAAAAAGAAGTAAATCCTGTCACATGCTACAACCTGGATAAATCTTGAGGACATTATGCTAAGTGAAATAAGCCAGTCACAAAAGGACCAATATTGTAAAATGCCACTTATATGAAGCATGTGCAATAGTCAAATTCACAGATATAGAAAGTGAAATGTTAGTTACCAGGGGCTAGGGAGAGGTGGCATAAGAGAACTGTTGTTTAATGGGTACAGAATTCAGTCCTACAAGATGAAGAAGTTCTGGAGATCTGTTTCACAACAATGTAAATATAATTAACATCGCTATACTGTACACTTAAAAATGGTTAAGATGGTACGTTTTATGTTTTTAACTAAAAAAATGAAGCCTATAAACGCTGAGAAAAATATTCAATTTAAATGGTATGAAAAATTACCAATCCTTCATATTTCCAATTCAATTTCCAAAGGAAAATCAAGGTTCTCATATATTAAAGCTATCATCCCAATTGAAGTTTTTATTTCAAACTTAGGGAATTGCCCACATTTATCCCTGGTGTGGCATTCACAGTAAGAATAAGATAGTCTACTGAAAATCTTGCAGGAAACAGTATTATTTGACTACTTTAGCACAATTCAATGAGATGTGGAAATGTAAGAAAAAAATTGAATACTCTTACTAAAATTTATTCTACAAAAAAACAAGAAACAATTTAAACCCACACTGTATATTAAAAAAGGAAGAAAAAGAAAATTTATTTTAAAAAACAATGCGCTTCAGGACCACGGGCTCCCACGTCCAGACGGACCTACACGAAAGCAGGCCCAGTGCTTCCGGGGCAACGCCAGGGATTCTCTTCAGGCCCCCCCTGGACAAGGTGCGGCGACAACGGCATCGGCGCTTCCCGGACCCAGTTCCTCGCGGCCCACGTAGACCGCTTGGGAACCTTTTCTGCGCCACGGGCTCCTAGAAGGGAGGCTGAAGTGCCTGTGTCATCATAGACCTCACCAATTCCAGTCCATCCTAAATACCACCAGAAAGAATATGACAGTCATGACATTTAAAAAATAATCCTTGGAGGAGCAAGATGACGGAGGAGTAGGAGACCTAAATTTCGTCTGGTCCCAGGAATTCAGCTGGATAGGGATCAAACCATTCTGAACACCTACAATCTCAACAGGAGATTGAAGAAAAGAATAGCAACAACCCTCTGAACAGAAAAGCGACCACTTTCTGGAAGGTAGGAGGTGTGGAGAAGTGAATCCGAGGCGATATTCCGGAAGACATACAGCGGGGGAGGGGGCCTCCGTCAGTAACTACCGGCAAGTGATAGAGCAGCAGAGACAAAATCGGAACTTTGAGAAGTCAGCTCTGCTGAGGGACGTCGCTCCAGTGGCTAAGCGGGGGGGTGAAACCCTCACGGGACAGTGTGGTCTCAGGACCCTCGGGGTCACAGAAAGACCGGGGGTGCCTGAGTGCGGCAGAGCTCCCAAGTATCGGAGCAGGGAAGCCGGCTGCAGAGACGAGCGGAGGAGTGGGCTCTCAGCTCGGGGTTGCCATAAACTGTGATCCACGGCACAGTCGGGCCACTGCTCCTCCAGCAGGGACCCAACAAGCGGCAGATCCGGGGAGACTCCCCTTCCTCCCCCGTGAGGAGTGGTGCGAGAGTGCACCACAGGGATCTGCTGGATTTGGAGACTCCAAATGGGGTCGGGTGCCAGAGATAGAAATGCTCGGTCACAGGCCGGGTGAGCACGGAGTGCAGCCGGAGACCGGGGAGACAGGAGTCATTGACTGCTTTTCTCTAGGGGCTCACTAAGGAGTGGGGCCCCAAGTTCAGGGCTCCTCCGGGACGGAGATTGGGAGGCCATCATTTTCACTCTCGTCCTCCAAAGCTGAACGGAAAGCTTGCAGGGAACAAAAGCTCCTGAGAGCAAACCCGAGCAGATGACTTAGCCCAGACTCCGGCAAGGGCGGGGCAATTCCATCTCCGGCAAAGACATCTGAGAACCACGGTGACAGGCCCCTCCCCCAGAAGATCAGAAAGAACAGCCAGCCAAGACCAAGTTTACTGAGCAATGAGAATGGGAGAACTCCAGCGCTAGGGGAATACTGCACATAGAATTCATGGCTTTTTTCCCCCCTGATTCTTTAGTCTTCCAAAGTTGATTTTTTTTAACTTTCTTTTTCTTTTTTTTTTAATTTTTCTTTTACCCTTTTTCAACCAACAACTTATCAAGCCCTTTTTTAAAAAATCTTTTTTATTTCTCATGTTTAGAGTTATACTCTATCCCTTCACAGCAGTTAATCTTATTTTTGGTGTATATATATATATATATATATATATATATATATATATATATATATATATATAGTTCTCTCTTTAAAATTTTGGGATACAGGTTCTTCTAACAGACCAAAATATACACTAAATCTCTAGTGTATGGCTTTGTTCTAGTCTCCTGCCTGATCATGTTCTCTCCCTTTTTTTTCTTTCTTTTTTCAACCAACTTCTTATCAATTCCTTTTATAAAATCTTTTATAATTTTCATCTTTACAGTCATATTCCATCCCTTCATTGTATTAACCCTTATTTTTGTAAATATATAAGTTTTTCTTTCTTTAAAATTTTGGGAGGCACTTTCCTCTAACAGCCAAAATATGCCCAAAATCTAGTGTGTGGCACTGATCTATGCACCAGCCTGATCATATTAGATCATATTCTGGTTTTCCTGTTTTGTTTTGTTTTTGTTTTTACCTTTTATCTTTTTCATTTTTCTTTCTTTCCCTTTCTTTTCCCCTGGTTTCAGGTCTCTTCTGATTTGATTAGCGTATATTTTTCTGGGGTCGTTATTACCCTGTTAGCATTTTGTTCTCTCATTCATCTATTCTCCTCTGGACAAAATGAAAAGATGGAAAAAATCACCTCAAAAAAAAGAACAAGAGGC
The DNA here is from genome assembly GCF_037043125.1 of Eumetopias jubatus. Lineage (NCBI taxonomy): Eukaryota > Metazoa > Chordata > Mammalia > Carnivora > Otariidae > Eumetopias > Eumetopias jubatus. The sequence continues at coordinate 11,114,100 of NW_028274817.1, forward strand.
AGTACCGACTGCCAGGGACCTAATCAATATGGACATTAGTAAGATGTCAGAACTAGAGTTCAGAATGATGATTTTAAAGATACTAGCTGGTCTTAAGCATGGAAGATATTAGAGAAACGCTTTCTGGAGAAATAAAAGAACTAAAATCTAACCAAGTCAAAATCAAAAAGGCTATTAATGAGGTGAAATAAATAAAATGGAGGCTCTACCTGCTAGCATAAATGAGGCAGAAGAGAGAATTAGTGACAGAGACGATCAAATGATGGAAAATAAAGAAGCTGAGAAAAAGAGAGATAAACAACTACTGGATCACGAGGGCAGAATTCGAGAGATAAGTGATACCACATGATGAAACAATATTAGAATAATTGGGATCCCAGAAGAAGAGGAAAGAGAGAGGGGCAGAAAGTATATTGGAGCAAATTATAGCAGGGAACTTCCCTAATTTGGGGAAGGAAACATGCATCAAAATCCAGGAGGCACAGTGAACCCCCCTGAAAATCCATAAAAATAGGTCAACACCCCGACATCTAATAGTAAAACTTACCAGTCTCAGAGACAAAGAGAAAATCTTGAAAGCAGCTCAGGACAAGAGATCTGTAACCTACAATGGCAGAAACATTAGATTGGCCACAGACCTATCCACAGAGACCTGGCAGGCCAGAAAGGACTAGCATGATGTATTCACAGCACTAAACAGGAAAAATATGCAGCCAAAAATACTATATCCAGCTAGGCTGTCACTGAAAATAGAAGGAGAGATAAAAAGCTCCCAGGACAAACAAAAACTAAAGGAATTTACAAACATGAAACCAGCCCTCCAAGAAATATTGAAAGGGGTCCTCTATGCAAAGAGAGAGCCTAAAAGGAACATGGACAAGAAAGGAACACAGACAATATACACTAACAGTCACCTTACAGGCAATACAATGGCACTAAATTCATACCTTTCAATAGTTACCCTGAATGTAAATGGGCTCAATGCCCCAATCAAAAGACACAGGCTATCAGATTGGATTAAAAAACAAGACCCATCCATATGCTGTCTGCAAGAGACTCATTTTAGACCCAAAGACACCCCCACATTGAAAGTGAGGGGGTGGAAAACCATTTACCATGCTAATGGACACCAAAAGAAAGCTGGGGTGGCAATCCTTATATCAGACAAATTAGATTTTAAACCAAAGACTGTAATAAGAGATGAGGAAGGACACTATATCCTACTTAAAGGGTCTATCCAACAAGAAGATCTAACAATTGTAAATATCTATGCCCTGAACATGGGAGCAGCCAATTACATAAGGCAATTAATAACAAAAGCAAAGAAACACATCGACAACAATACAATAATAGTGGAGGACTTTAACACCCACCTCACTGAGATGGACAGATCATCTAAGCAAAAGATCAACAAGGAAATAAAGACTTTAAATGACACACTGGACCAAATGGACTTCACAGATATATTCAGAACATTCCATCCCAAAGCAACGGAATACACATTCTTCTCTAGTGCCCATGGAACATTTTCCAGAATAGATCACATCCTAGGTCACAAATCAGGTCTCAACTGGTACCAAAAGACTGGGATCATTCCCTGCATATTTTCAGACCACAATGCTTTGAAACTAGAACTCAATCCCAAGAGGAAAGTCAGAAAGAACTCAAATATATGGAGGCTAAAGAGCATCGTACTAAAGAATGAATGGGTCAACCAGGAAATTAAAGAAGAATTAAAAAAATTCATGGAAACAAATGAAAATGAAAACACAACTGTTCAAAATCTTTGGGATGCAACAAAGGCAGTCCTAAGAGAAAAGTATATAGCAATACAAGCCTTTCTCAAGAAACAAGAAAGGTCTCAAATACACAACCTAACCCTACACCTAAAGGACCTGGAGAAAGAACAACAAATAAAGCCTAAACCCAGCAGGAGAAGAGAAATCATAAAGATCAGAGCAGAAATCAATGAAATAGAAACCCAAAGAACAGTAGAACAGATCAACGAAACTAGGAGATGGTTCTTTGAAACAATTAACAAGATTGATAAACCCCTGGCCTGACTCATCAGAAAGAAAAGAGAAATGACCCAAATAAATAAAATCATGAATGAAAGAGGAGAGATCACAACCAACACCAAAGGAATACAAACAATTATAAAAAGGTATTATGAGCAACTATATGCCAGCAAATTAGATAATCTGGAAGAAATGGATGCATTCCTAGAGATGTATCAACTACCAAAACTGAACCAGGAAGACATAGAAAACCTGAACAGACCTATAACCACTAAGGAAATTGAAGCAGTCATCAAAAATCTCCCAAAAAACAAGGGCCCAGGGCCAGATGGCTTCCCGGGGGAATTCTACCAAACATTTAAAAAAGAATTAATACCTATTCTTCTGAAACTGTTCCAAAAAATAGAAATGGAAGGAAAACTTCCAAACTCATTTTAGGAGGCAACCATTACCTTGATCCCCAAACCAAAGACCCCATCAAAAAGGAGAATTACAGACCAATATCCTTGATGAACATGGATGCAAAAATTCTCACCAAAATACTAGCCAATAGGATCCAACAGTACATTAAAAGGATTATTCGCCAAGACAAAGTGGGATTTATCTCTGGGCTGCAAGGTTGGTTCAAAATCCGTAAATCAATCGGTGTGATAAAATACATTAATAAAAGAAAGAACAAGTACCATATGACCCTCTCAATAGATGCAGAAAAAGCATTTGACAAAGTACAGCACCCTCTCCTGATCAAAACTCTTCAGAGTATAGGGATAGAGGGTACATACCTCAATATCATCAAAGCCATCTATGAAAAACCCACAGCAAATATCTTTTTTCAGCAAAAAAACTGAGAGCTTTCCCCCTAAGTTCAGGAACACGGCAGGGATATCCACTAAAACCACTGCTATTCAACATAGTATTAGAAGTCCTAGCCACAGCAATCAGACAACAAAAAGAAATCAAAGCATCCGAATCGGCAAAGAAGAAGTCAAACTCTCACTCTTTGCAGATGATATGATACTTTATGTGGAAAACCCAAAAGACTCCACCCCAAAACGGCTAGAACTCATACAGGAATTCAGTAAAGTGGCAGGATATAAAATCAATGCACAGAATTCAGTGGCATTCCTATACACCAACAAGACAGAAGAAAGAGAATTTAAGGAGTCAGTCCCATTTACAACCGCACCCAAAACCATAAGATACCTAGGAATAAATCTAAGCAAAGAGGCAAAGGATCTGTACTCAGAAAACTATAAAATACTCATGAAAGAAATTGAGGAAGACACAAAGAAATGGAAAAACGTTTCATGCTCATGGATTGGAAGAAAAACATTGTGAAGATGTCAATGCTACCTAGAGCAATCGACACATTCAATGCAATCCCCATCAAAATACCATCCACTCTTTTCAAAGAAATGGAACAAATAATCCTAAAATTTGTATGGAACCAGAAGAGACCCCGAATAGCCAGAGGAATCTTGAAAAAGAAAAGCAAAGTTGGCGGCATCACAATTCCGGACTTCCAGCTTTATTACAAAGCTGTCATCATCAAGACAGTATGGTACTGGCACAAAAACAGACACACAGATCAATGGAACAGAACAGAGAATAGAGAGCCCAGAAATGGACCCTCAACTCTATGGTCAACTCATCTTTGACAAAGCAGGAAAGACTGTCCAATGGAAAAAAGACAGTCTCTTCAACAAATGGTGTTGGGAAAATTGGACAGCCACATGCAGAAGAATGAAACTGGACCATTTCCTTACACCACACACAAAAATAGACTCCAAATGTTTGAAAGACCTAAATGTGAGACAGGAGTCCATCAAAACTTATCAAACTCAACACCCAAAGAACAAATAATCCAATCAAGAAATGGGCAGAAGACATGAACAGACATTTTTCCAAAGAAGACATCGAAATGGCCAACAGACACATGAAAAAGTGCTGAACATCGCTCGGCATCAGGGAAATCCAAATCAAAACCTCAATGAGATACCACCTCACACCAGTCAGAATGGCTAAAATTATCAAGTCAGGAAATGACAGATGTTGGCAGGGATGCGGAGAAAGGGGAACCCTCCTACACTGTTGGTGGGAAGGCAAGCTGGTGCAGCCCCTCTGGAAAACCGTATGGAGGTTCCTCAAGCAGTTGAAAATAGAGCTACCATACGATCCAGCAATTGCACTACTGGGTATTTACCCCAACGATACAAATGTAGGGATCCGAAGGGGTATGTGCACCCTAATGTTTATAGCAGCCATGTCCACAATAGCCAAACTGTGGAAAGAGCCAAGATGTCCATCGACAGATGAATGGATAAAGAAGAAGTGGTATATATACACAATGGAATATTATGCAGCCATCAAAAGAAATGAGAGCTTGCCATTTGCGACGACGTGGATGGAACTGGAGGGTGTTATGCTGAGCGAAATAAGTCAATCAGAGAAAGACATGTATCATATGACCTCACTGATATGAGGAATTCTTAATCTCAGGAAACAAACTGAGAGTTGCTGGAGTGGTGGGGGGGGTGGGAGGGATGGGGTGGCTGGGTGATAGACATTGGGGAGGGTATGTGCTATGGTGAGCGCTGTGAATTGTGCAAGACTGTTGAATCACAGATCTGTACCTCTGAAACAAATAATGCAATATATGTTAAGAAAAAAAAAAGAAGAAGATAGCAGGAAGGAAAGAATGAAGAGGGTAAATCGGAGCGGGAGACGAACCATGAGAGACGATGGACTCTGAAAAACAAACTGCGGGTTCTGGGGGGGGATGGGTTAGCCTGGTGATGGGTATTAAAGAGGGCACGTTGTGTGTGGAGCACTGGGTGTTATGCACAAACAATGAATCATGGAACACTGCATCCAAAACTAATGATGTAATGTATGGTAATTAAAATAACAATAAAAAATTTAAAGAAAAAAAAACTACCTATCTGTGATTTGTATAATTGCATCTCTGTTGCAGATGGTCTGAGTGCTTAGAGCATGTTTTGTTATAAAAATTCCCAACAACTTTAAGAATACTTGGAGGAAAATATGTTTATGGAAAATATGGACCAATTTTTTGAGCACAGTGGAAAAATACTTTCCTTATCCCTTTCCTTGTTTTCTTCTAGCACTGAGATGCAAGTGTTCTTGAGTACACACAATGGTTCACAGTCTTCAAAAAATAGAAATTACATTTCATTGTGGTTCAAAAAAAAAAAACATAACATAATAAAAAAATAAATAAAATTCAAAAACAATGCTTGGAGAAGGGAAGATGGCAGCAGAGTAGGAGGACCTTACCTTGCCTTGTCTTACAAATACAATTAGACTACTATCAAATCATCTGAAATATGCCAGAAATCCGTCTGAAGACTGGCAGAACAAACTTCACAACCAAAGGCAGAGGAAAGGCCAGATCAAAGAAGGTAGGAAGTATGGAGACGCAGCTTGGAAGAGAAATAGATCATGGCGGATGCAGTGGTGAGAGAGCCATGCTCACAGAGAAGGGTGAGAGACAGACTAGCACACAGGGGAGGGCACAGGAAAGATGAATCCTCATAGCAACTGGCTTGGAAAGCAAGAGGGCCCAAATTTCATGAGTTCTTGCAACCAGCAGGGCTTTAAGCCTGGAGTTTTAAAGGTCAGCATCCTGGGCTCTGGGAGAGCTCAAAGGGCATTGGGGCTGCTCTTGGAGAAAACACAGGGAAAACAGGGTGGAAAGAGTGATCTTTAGAGTGTCTGGAGCACACAGAGGAGAGGTTAGTTGCTCATCTCAGAGTGTGTCCCAGAGAGGCAACATTCATAGAGAGACCCCTCCAGGAACAAAGGAACTGGCAGGAGCCATTTCCCTCCCCTGTCCCTCAGCATAAGCACAGGGCCACCTGTGGGAACCAGTGCACCACCAACACTCTCTACCTAACTTGCTTACACCAAGCTTTACCCCCCCATGCTCCCGAAGAACTGTCCATCCCAGTACACTTGCCTCCGTCCCAGCATGACAGGCCCCTCACCCAGAAGACCAGCACAAACCCCTGCCTACACTGCATCTCCCAATGGGGTTTTGCAAGCTACGGTTCCGGTGGCAGTAAGCTACCTACCACTTACTATGTCGTGTCTTATTTCTCAAGCAGACCACAGCACACCCAGGTAAAACATGCCACATTCAGGCCAGGAACCAAACACTGCCACAACCTGCAAAGACAGCCTCTGCAGATGACTGGCCTGAAAGATGAAGTGGCTAGGACACAACAGCAGAGTGCACACAGCACAAACTGGAGGCATGCTTAGAAGCACCAGGCCCTGGGGAACAGGGTACACTACACAGCAGGGCACTACAGGACCTCTCTTTCATAAGGAAGTTACCCTCAAGAACAGATATAGCTGACTTTCCTGAAACATAGAAACAGGCACAGAGCCTTAGACAAAATGAGAAGACAGAGGAATTTGTCCCAAATGAAAGAACAGGACAGGACCATGGCCAGAGATCTAAGCGAAACAGATACAAGTAACATGCCTGATGGAGAATTTAAAGCAATGATCATAAAGATACTCACTGGACTTGAGAAAAGAGTGGAGGACATCACTGAGCCCATTAATACAGAAATAAGGACTAACATAGCTGAAGTAAACAGCTCAATAAACGAAATGAGAAACACACTTGATAGAATGAATGAACAGCAGGCTGGAAGAACAGGAACAAATTAATGCCCTAGAAGACAGAGTAATGGAAAGTAATCAAGTGAACAAAAGAGAGAAAAAAGAATTATATAAAACAAGACTAGACTTAAGCAACTCACTGACTCCATCAAACATAATAACATTTGTATTATAGGAGTCTCAGAAGAAGAAGAGAGAGAAAAGGGTGCAAAAAAATTATTTGAAGAAATAATAGCTGAAAACCTCCCTAATCTGGGGAAAGAAACAGATATCCAGATCCAGGAGGCACAGAGAACACACAACAAAATCAATGAAAGCAGACCCACACCAAGACATATTGTAATTAACCTTGGAAAACATAGTGATAAAGAAAAAAATCTTAAAAGCAGCAAGACAAAAGAAGGGATTAACTTACAAAGGAAAAGCCATAAGGCTAGCAGAAGATTTTTCAACAAAAACTTCATAAGCCAGAAAGGAGTGACATGATATATTCAAAGTGCTGAATGGGAAAAACCTGCAGCCAAGATACTTTATCCAGCAATGCTACCATTCAGAAGAGAGATAGTTTCCCAGACAAACAAAAACTAAAGGAGTTCATGACCACTAAACCACCTCTGCAAGAAATATTAAAAGGAACTCCTTGAATGGAAAGGAAAATACTGAAAAATGACAGTATGAAGGTAGGAAACACAAAAGCAGTAAAAAAGAATATTTCTGTAAAAACATCAGTTAAGGAACTCACTAAATTAAAAGATGTAAATATGACACCATATACCTAAAACGTGGGGAGGAGAGAGTAAAGAATGGTTCAAACATAAATGACTATCAACCTAATGTAGACTGTTACATGCAGAAGAGGTTATATACAAACCTAAAGGTAACCACAAATCAAAACCACTAACAAATATGCAAAGAATAAAAAGAAAGAAATCCAAATACATTACCAAAGAAAACCAGCAAATCATGAAAGAGAGAAAGACAAGAAAAGATCACAGAAAATCTTCATGTGAAACAACCACAAAACAAGTAATAAAATGGTGATAAATACATAACTACCAATAATTACTTTGAGTGTAAATGGACAAAATGCTCCAATCAAAAGACACAGGGTGTCAGAATGGATAAAAAAACAAGACCCACCTATATGCTGACTACAAGAGACTCATTTTGGATCTAAAGACACCTACATATTGAAAGTGAAGGGCTGGAGAAACATTTTTTTTAAAGATATTACTTATTTATTTGACATAGAGAGACACAGTGAGAGAGGGAACACAAGCAGGGGGAGTGGGAGAGGGAGAAGCAGGCCTCCCGCACAGCAGGGAGCCCGATGCAGGGCTTGATCCCAGAACTCTGGGACCATGATCTGAGCTGAAGGCAGACAGTTAACAACTGAGCCACCCAAGTGCCCCTGGAGAAACATTTTTAATGCAAGTGGATACCAAAGAAAGTCAGAGTAGCAATACTTAGATTGGACAAAAAAGACTTTAAAACAAAGACTGTAACAGGAGACAAAGAAGGATACTATATAATCATAAAGGGGAATCCCAAATTCATGCACCCAACATGGGAGCACCCAAATACATAAAACAATTAACAACAAACATACAGGATCAATAATAACACAATAATAGTAGGGGACTTTACCACCCCCCTTACATCAATGGACAGATCGTCTCAACAGAAAATCAACAAGGATAGGATGCCTGGGTGGCTCAGTTGGTTAAGTGTCTGCCTTCAGCTCAGGTCATGATCCTAGGGTCCTGGGATCCAGTCCAACATCGGGCTCCTTGCTCAGTGGGGAGCCTGCTTCTCCCTCTGCCTCTGCCTGCTGCTCCCCCTGCTTGTGCTCAGTCTCTCTCTCTCTCTGACAAATAAATAAATAAATCTTAAAAAAAAGAAAAGAAAATCAACAAGGAAACAATGGCTTTGAATGACACACTGGACCAGATAAATTTAACAGATATATTCAGAACACTCCGTCCTAAAACAGTAGAACACACTTTCTTTTCAAGTGCACATGGATCCAGAAAAGATCACATATTAGGCCACAAAAAAATTCAAAAAGTTCGAAGTCATACCATGCATTTTTTCTGACGACAGTGCTATGAAACTAGAAGTCAACCACAAGAAAAAATCTGGAAAGAAAACAAATATGTGGAGGTTAAATAACATGTTACTAAACAATAAATAGGTCAACCAGGAAAAAAAGAAGAAATTTAAAAAGTGCATGGGAACAAATGCAAATGAAAGCACAATGGTTCAAATCCTTTGGGATGTAGCAAAAGCTGTTCTAAGAGGGAAGTTTATAGCAATACAGGCCTAACTCAAGAGGCAAGAAAAATCTCAAATAAACAGCCTAAACTTATACCTAAAAGAGCTAGAAAAAGAACAACAAACAAAACCTATAACCAGAAGAAGGAAGGAAATAATAAAGATTAGAGCAGAAAAAATGAAAAAGAAACTAAAACAAAACAATAGAACAGATCAATGAAACCAGGAGGTGATTCTTTGAAAAAATCAATGAAATAAATAAATCTCTAGCCAGGCTTATCAAGAAAAAAAGAGAAAGAACACAAATAAAATCACAAAGGAGAGAGGAAAAATAACAACCAACACCACTGAAATACAAACAATTAAAAAATATTATGAAAAACTATATACCAACAAAGTGGACAACCAAGAAGAAATGGATAAATTCCTAGAAACATATGACCTATCAAAACTGAAACAGGAAGAAATAGAAAATTTGAACAGACCAATTACCAGCAAAGAAATTGAATCAGTAATCAAAAAACCCCCAACGAACAAAAGTCCAGGACCGGTGGCTTCACAGGCAAATTCTGCCAAAGATTTAAAGAAGAGTTAATACCAATTCTTCTCAAACTATTCCAAAAAAAAAAAAAAAAAAAAAAACCAGAAAAGGAAGGAAAACTTCCAAATTCATTCTATGAGGCTAGCATTACCCTGATGCCAAAACCAGATAAAGATACTACTAAAAAAGAACTACAAGCCAATATCTCTGATGAATATAGATGCAAAAATTCTCAACAAAATACTAGGAAACTGAATCCAAAAATACATTTAAAAAAATCATTCACCATGATCAAGTGGGATTTATTCCTGTGTTGCAAGAGTGGTTCAATATTTGCAAATCAAATGTGATACATCACATCAGCAAGAGAAAGAATAAGAACCAGGGTGCCTAGATGGCTCAGTTGGTTAAGCATCTGACGCTTTTTTTTTAAGATTTTATTTATTTATTTGAGAGAGAGAGACAGAGATAGCAAGAGAGAGCATAAGCAGGAAGAAGAGGGAGAACAGGCTTCCCACTGAGCAGGGAGCCTGATGCGGGGCTTGATCCCAGGACACTGAGACCATGACCTGAGCTGAAGGCAGATGCCCAACTGACTGAGCCACCCAGGCGCCCCAGCATTTGGCTCTTGATTTCAGCTTAGGTCATGATCTCGGGGTCATGAGACTGAGCCCCGTGTTGGGCACCAGGCTCAGCAGGGAGTCTGCTTGAGATTCTCTCCCTCTCCCTTTAACCCTCACCCAACTTGAGTGTTTCCTCTCTCCTCTCTCTCAAATACATAAATCTTTAAAAAATTATAAATAAAAAGTAAGAACCATATGATCATTTCAACAGATGAAGAAAAAGCATTTGACAAAGTACAACAACCATTCGTGATAAAAACCCTCAACAAAGTAAGGTTAGAGGGAACATACCTAAACATAACAAAGCCCACATATGAAAAACCCGCAGCTAACATCATCCTCAATGGTAAAAAAACTGAGAGCCTTTCCCTTAAGGTCAGGAACAAGATAAGGATGTCCACTCTCACCACTCCTATGTAACATAGTACTGGAAGTCCTAGCCACAGCAATCAGACAACAAAAAGAAATAAAAGATATCCAAATCAGTAAGGAAGAAGTAAAACTTTCACTATTTGCAGATGACATGATACTATTTATAGAAATCTGTAAAGACACCACCAAAAAACTACAAGAACTGATAAATGAATTAAGTAAAGTCAGAGGACACAAAAATCAATCTACAGAAATCTGTTACATTTCTATACACCAATAATGAAGCAGAACAAAGAGAAATTAAGAAAACAATCCCATTTACAATTGCACCAAAAATAATAAGATACCTAGGAATAAACCTAACCAAAGAGGTGAAAGACCTGTACTCTGAAAACTATAAAACACTGATGGAAGAAATTGAAGACGACACAAAGAAATGGAAAGACATTCTATGCTCATGGATTGGAGGAACTATTGTTAAAATGTCTGTACTACTCAAAACAATCTACACATTTATATAATTCCAATCAAAATGCCAACAGTATTTTTCACAGAACTAGAACAAACAATCCTAAAATTTGTACAGAACCAAAAAAGACTCCAAATAGCCAAAGTAATCTTAAAAAAGAAAAGTAAAGCTGGAGGCATCACAATTCTGGACTTCAAGTTATATTACCAAGCTGTAGTAATCAAAACGGTATGGTTCTGGCACCAAAATACACACACAGATCAATGGAACAGAACAGAAAATCCAGAAATAAACCCACAATTATATGGTCAATTAATCTTTGACAAAGCAGGAAAGAATATCCAATGGGAAAAAGACAGTCTCTTCAACAAATGGCATTGGAAAATCTGGACAGCAACGTGCAAAAGAATGAAACTGAACCACTTTATTACACCATACACAAAAATAAATCCAAAATGGATTAAAGACCTAAATGTGAGCCCTGAAACAATAAAAATCCTAGAATATAGCACAAGCAGACATTGGCCATAGGAACATTTTTCTAAATGTGTCTCCTGAGGCAGGGAAACAAAAGCAAAAATAAACTATTGGGACTACATCAAAATAAAAAGCTTCTGCACAGTGAAGGAAACAGTCAACAAAACTAAAAGGCAACCTATGGAATAGGAGAAGATATTTGCAAATGATATATCCGATAAAGGACAGTATACAAAATATATAAAGAACTTAGACAACACCCAAAAAACAAATAATCCAATTAAAATATGGGCAGAAGACATGAACAGACATTTCTCCAAAGATAGCAAAACAATGAGATACCACCTCACACCTGTCAGAATGGCTAAAATCAAAAACAAAAGAAACAACAGGTATTGGTGAGGATGTGGACAAAAAGGAACCCTTGTGCACTATTGGTAGGAATGCAAACAGGTGCAGCCACTGTTGAAAACAGTATGGAGGGTCCTCAAAAAATAAGAACTAGAACTATCCTACAATTCAGTAATTGCATTACTGGTATTTACCAAAAAAAAACCCACAAAAACACTAATTCAAAGGGATACATGCACACCTATGTTTATAGCAGCATTATTTATAATAGCCAAATTATGGAAGCAGCCCAAGTATCCACTGACTGATGAATAAAGAAGATGTTTTATATATATATATATATATATATATATAAATACACACACACACACACACACATACATACACACACACATACATACATATATATAATGGAATATTATTCAGCTATAAAAAAGAATGAAATCTTGCCATTTGAAACAATATGGATGGAGCTAGAGAGTATAATGTTAAGGGAAATAAGTCAGAGAAAGACAAATACCATATGATTTCACACAGATGCCAAAATTAAGAAACAAAATGAATGAGAGAAAGGGGGAAAAGAGAGAGACAAACCAAGAAACAGACTTTTTTTAAACTTTATTTTTTAAAGTAATCTCAACACCCAACGTGGGGCTTGAACCTACAACCCCAAGATCAAGGGTCACATGCTCCTCTGACTGAGCCAGCCCAGTGTCCCAAAGCTAAGTGGACATTGGGGAGGGTATGTGCTATGGTGAGCGCTGTGAACACAGACCTGTACCCCTGAAACAAATCACAGACCTGTACCCCTGAAACAAATAATACATTATATGTTAATTTAAAAAAAAAGAACAACAAAGGGGAGCCTGAGTAGCTCAGTTGGTTAAGCATCTGACTCTCGGTTTCAGCCCAGGTCATGATCTCCTGGGTTGTGAGATCAAGCCCCACGTTGGGCTCCAAACTCAGTGGGGAATCTGCTTGAAGATTTTCTCCCTCTGCCCCACCCTCCCACTTGCTCTCTCACTCTCTCAAATAAATAAATAAATCTTTATATGAAAAGAAAGAAAAAGAAGAACAAAGTTGGAGGAATCACACTTCCCAATCTTAAAATTTATTACAAAGCTACAGTAATGAAGACTATGTGGTATTGGCATAAGGATAAACATACAGATCAATGAAATAGAAAAGAGCGTCCAGAAATAAAGCCATCTATCTATGACTGATTGATTCTCAGCAAGGGTGCCAAGTCCATTCAATGGAGAAGGAATAGTCTTTTCAACAAAAGGTGCTGGAACAATTTATTATCCACATGCAAAGAAAAAAAAAGAATTTGGGCCTCTAACTCATACCATATAAAAAAATTAACCCCATATGGATAAAGATCTAAATTTTAAAACTAAATCTATAAAACTCTTAGAAGGAAACATGGACATAAATCTTCAGGGCTTTGGATTAGGCAACTTTTTTTTTTTAAACATGTCATCCAAAGCACAAGCAACAAAAGAAAAATTAAATAAAGTGGACTTCATCAAAATTAAAAACTTCTGGGGGTGCCTGGGTGGCTCAGTCATTTAAGCGTTTGCCTTTGGCTCAGGTCATGATATCAGGGTCCTGGAATCAAGTTCCACATCGGGCTCTCTGTTCAGCGGGGAGTTGGCTTCACCCTCTCACTCTCCCTCTTTGCTCTCCATCGCTCTCTTCTCTCTCAAATAAATCAATAAATAAAATCTTAAAAAAAAGAAAATTAAAAACTTCTGTAGGTCAAAGAACAGTATAAGGAAAGTGAAAAGACAACCCACATAATGGGATAAAATATTTGTATATCATATAACTGATTTAAGAAAAACTTGTATAGACTATATAAACAACACTTAAACTCAACAACAAAAAGGCTAAAAACCCAATTAAAAATGGGCAAATGATTTAAATTGAAGATATACAAATAGCCAATAAGTATATGAAAAGATGCTCAACAACATTAGTCATTAAGGCAATGCCAATCAAGAGCACTCCAAGATACCATTTCATATTTGCCATGATGGCTACAGTTAAAGAAAAAGAAAACAGAAAATAACAAGTGTTGACAAGGATGTGGAGAAATTGGCATACCTAGTGGAATAAGGTATGGTATAACTACTTTGGAAAAAAATTTGACAGTTCCTCAAAAAGTTAAACATAAAGTTACCATATAACCTAGCAATTCTATTTCTACATATGTATACTCAAGAGAATTGAAAACATGTGTTCACGGGCGCCTGGGTGGCTCAGTTGGTTAAGCAACTGCCTTCGGCTCAGGTCATGATCCTGGAGTCCCAGGATCGAGTCCCGCATCGGGCTCCCTGCTCAGCGGGGAGTCTGCTTCTCCCTCTGACCTTCTTCCCTCTCATGCTCTCTCTCTACCATTCTCTCTCTCTCAATAAATAAATAAAAATCTTTAAAAAAAAAAAAAACATGTGTTCACAGAAAAACTTGTACAAAAGTGATCATAGCAGCATAATTCATAATAGCCAAAAGTAGCAACAACTCACATACTCATCAACTAATGAATGGATAAACAAAATGCAATCTATCCATAAAATGGGATTCTATTCAGCCATAAAAATAATGAAGTACTGATACCACATGTGTGAGCCTTAAAAGCATCATGCTGGGGCACCTGGGTTGCTCAGTAGGTTAAGCATCTAACTCAATTTCAGCTTAGGTCATGATCTCAGGGTCATGAGATAGAGCCCTACATTGGGCTCCGCATTTAACGGGGAATCTGCTTGACATCCTCTCTCTCTCCCTCTCCTCTGGCCCTCTTCCCACTCACGGGCATGCACACTCTTTCCCTCTCTCTCTCAAATAAATAAATAAACCTTTAAAAAAAAAGAAAGCATCATGCTAAGTGAAAGAAGTCAAACACATAAAGCACATATGAAATGTCCAGAATAGCAAATCCATAGAAACAGAAAATAGATTAGGAAAGAGAGGCAGAGTTTACTTGCTCAAGGTCACAGGGCTACTAAAGCAGCAAATTCAAGATCTGAAATCACATCTTTGTGATTGAGTGGCTCCTAACAACCTTTCTGTCTTCATACATTGATCATTCACCCAACAAATAGTGATGTACGTAAAACATGCTAAACACCGAGAATAAAATCATGAATAAGACACAACAAACCCTACCTTCCAGGAGGTCACAGTAGACTATGGAAGACAGATGTGAAAACAACAAATAAGTGTCCACTCAAGTCTGAAATGAGGAAAACTGTAGAGGTACCTCAGAGAAGGGAGGGTTGTGTTAGTTCGAGTCTTCTGAAAGCTGAAGCCAAGACAGGATTAAGGGAGCAAGGATTATATTAAAGGAAATGCCTATGTGAGAGAAAACAGGGAGGAAGCCAGGGAAACACTAGGAGAGTCATCAGACCATGATGCAAGTCTGACACGAATGAAGAAAAGAGGGAGAAAAGATTGGATGGTAGCACCCAAGACTGCCATGCAGCCTAAGGGAAGTCACAAAGCTGTTGTTGGGGACTCCTTAAGCCAAATTCACAGTCAGAGAAGAGTCACACCTCCCAGGAAGAAGTCAGCCTTAGTCATCCTTCTGTCTTCAATCATTCACCGGGAGCAACCCAGGAAAAACATGGCCTCAATGCAACCCTGAAGATAAGATTTCACAGCACATCAGCTGGGACTCTTGGTCAATTATGCTCCCTGTAGTTGGAGGTCCTCAAGGTGAAGTCCTTACTGTCACCACAAGGGTTAAGTGTCAGGGAAAGCTTTTTCTGGCATTGGTAATTTATAACTTAGGTTCTAAGATTATACTCTGCTTATGGATAGGGACAGTATAAGGAAGAAAAGCAAGCACTGTGTAGAAAAGGAGACTGGATGAGCAATTGTGGTTCTTGCAAAGACTTAGCCCTTGGACATTCAACAAAGTTTTTCTTGTTCTAGCTATGTCCCCAGTGTCTTATGCTTATAATCTAGTATTTATTAAATATGCTACAAAATAAAATATAACTAGATTATCATTGAATGTTGCCTTGCTCACTGTAATTCAGCTCATCATTTAACACATGGAAAACTTTGTAAATTAATATTCGGTCATTTCGGGCAGAGTACTTCTAAAGATTTGTGAGTTCATTTACATGTTTATCTGCTTTTTTCTCCTTGAGGGTAGGACTGTTCTTCCGCCTGATGATTAGAATGAATTGGATATTTTGAACTCATCCATCAGATTTGGAAATGATATCTTAATTGGCGAAAGTGTTTAACACTTAATTGAACATTTCTACTGTGAATTTGCATTTTTCTTAAGTACAGAAATAGCACAGCAGGGCCGTGGACAAGTAAAGAATGTCATACAAACACCTTTCTGTATCTGTCTTGTTCTCTGCAATATTCCTGCTTCCTTGCAAACTCCTATGCACAGAGTAAGGCACTCAATGAACATTTCATGATTTCATTTTCTATGAATTTGTAAAAATTTAAGTATATGGGAACAAGTGTATCTTTGTTACATGTGGCTACTGAGAAATCTAAGGTGATTTTTTAATAAACTTTGAAAATCTGAATGTTACCAATTCATGCAGGTAAAGTATTTGGTGTTCAGCTCCTATCCAAATATATCATCGGACATTTATATTACATCTTCCTTCTCCTTTCCCTCTTCTTTCCAAACCCTCACCTTACAGCTGCCTAGAAGTTATAATAACATATAGAATCGTCTTAAAGTCTAAAACACAGTTACTTTCTTTAACCCAGAATAGAGAAAATAATCTCTTTTTTTGTGGAATTCTTTCAACCATGAAAAATAATTCTCTATATCCTTACTAGAAAGTCGTGGCCATCGTTCATCTTTAATCTTTCCAGAATTGGTGCCAACAAAGAGGCATTCATATTTCTTCTGATTTGTACCAACCAAGAGGCATTATATTTGTTCCAGTCTACAAACAAGTGTTTTAATGAAACTATTTGTTGGGAGTTGCTAATATGCATGTTAATTTAGTACTCATAACCAAATTATAATTGCACCATCACCTGAAAAAAAAAAGTTATTCAAAGCATATGATACACTGGCCATTTGTCTTTCTTCAACAGTTCCATTCTGGCAGTCTATCTTTCTCTTTGCATTATCCATTTATTTGATTGGCCTTTTCATCTTATTTCCAGATATTACTTACCTGGAGAAGTCTCAATGCAACAGGAAATAGGGTCCACCAAGAAGGAGAAGATACCAAGAGGGAATTATGGGAGAAAATACATATGAGGGGAAATACACCATGTATATGGAGAGAGCCAGAAGAGGCTCAAGAGCTGTCAGACAGTAATACATACCTAACTCTGTGAAGGAGTGAGGGAAGGAAGGAGGGCTGGCTATGAAAAGTCTTACACTGCAGCATAGTTCTAAGAAAATTTCAACAACACCAACAGAAAGTTCTTGAGCCAAAGTCACCCTTCAGAGGAATTCTGTATCTCCCAAAAGTAGGTCGGCTTTAGTATCTATGATGTATTCAGTCATTGGCTGGGAGCAGCCCATGGGAAAACTGGTTTCACGCAAATGCAGTGGAGGATTACAGAGCTCAGCAACTGAGATCATCATTCAACGAGGCTCCTTGAAGTCAGAGATCTGAGAGGTGCCTTTCATGGCCACCACAGTACTCATAAAAGAAAATAAAGGTCTGCATCTCATACTTCACACTCCTTACTAAAAAGCATACAAATAGGAAGCAAAGTATCATTTAGGGCAGAGGTGACTTTCCCCAGGCCAGAAATTCACTGATACATTCAGATCATACTTTAGGTATGCAATTAAGCACATAGTTTACACAGAGTTGCATTCAC
Source organism: Eumetopias jubatus (assembly GCF_037043125.1). Taxonomy (NCBI): domain Eukaryota; kingdom Metazoa; phylum Chordata; class Mammalia; order Carnivora; family Otariidae; genus Eumetopias; species Eumetopias jubatus. Next base: position 11,131,704 of record NW_028274817.1, read on the forward strand.
ATCCCACCTCCCACACTTGGTGGTTGCATGAATTTAAGCAAGTCACTTAAAAACTGAAGAAGTCTTAAAAACACAAAAAAACTTAAGTCTCAACTGCTTCATCTGCTACATGGAGATAATGATGACCTCACTTACCAAATTGGGACTATTGGGAAAATGAAATAAGCTCCAAGGTCCCATGAGTGAAGGTATGGCTTGGCCCCTAGTTTTTCTTTTTAAGAGAGAGAGAGAAATAGCATGTGTGTGTGTGCATGAATGGGATGGGGGGGCAGAGGGAGAGGGAGCAAGAGAATCCCAAACTGACTCTGCACTGAGCACAGAGCCTGACATGGGGTTCAATTCCATGACCCTGAGATCATGATCAGAGCTGAAATCAAGAGTCGGACACTCAACTGACTGAGCCATCCAGGCACCCCTTGGCTCCTAGTTTCTTAGCTCAACTCTCCTTCCCCTTCTCCAGTCACTACATGATGCAAAGTCTAAAGAAAGGAATCTCTATTTGTCATCTCTTTACCCAAGAAGTCTGGCTTATTTCCCTTGACCTCAGCTATTATTTATTTTTAAATAGTACCTTCCCCGCTAGGAAGAGTAACCCCCACCTCAGATTCAGAGAACCATGCTTCCCCTTAATCTAAACATATAGTTCCCATGGAAATCACCACAGTCTAACATGACCCCACATGGCTGTACACTTAAGCTAAGCTGGATCAATCAGAGTCCTTCCTGAAAACTTTTAAAAACCAGAACTGAGGAGCAAATCAGTCAAAATCATAAGATGTAATTGTCTAGCACACTCTTCAACAGTCATGGTTTCTGTCAGGAGGAGAAGAAAGTCAGTGTGCACAACCAGAGATGATGAGTCTGGCCATATACTGCTCTAGATTAATGACAGAGATTCTTATTTGTACTCAATTCTCTGGATCAAGTTATTCCTGTGGATGGGTTGGTCAAACCGTCCATGGATTCTGATATCCATTTTTACCTAATGGACTTTGAATTGGTTTGCTCTCACAATTAAGTGTCCTAACAAAAATAACTAAGATCCAATCACTGGCTCCCTTGACTGGTCCATGTTCTTTCCCAAGTAAGAAACTACAAGCCAGTGAACTTCCTTCAAAAGAAACAAGTGTGCACCTGAAACTAATATAACATTCTATATCAACTACACTATAATAATAAAAATTTTTAAAAAGAAACAAGTATGGACTTGGTTCTTCTGTCATGGCCTTTTTCTTCCCCCAAATCTTATAGAGTCGAGTAATTAAGAGCATAGACTTTGGAATCTTACAGACTTGGGTTTGAATCCCAGTTCTTCTATTTATTGGCTATATGATCCTAGGCAAGTTAATTAAACCATCAGAGCCCCAATTACCTCATTTCTAAAGTGGAAACAATAGTTACCTCAAAGTGTTGTTGTGACTATTCCTTGAGTCAGTGCGCACAAAGTACTTTATACAGTACCTACAACAAACCAAGCCATAGTGGGCAAATGAAAAGAAGTAGTTCTACTTCCATGTGCATGGGAAGAAATAAAACACCAGCTGGTCACCTTTAAGCACAGTGGAAAGCTTCAGAGTTGGCATCTATCTTTCCGACAGGAGGCCTCCAATGGGAAGATCAAGGCAGATCAAGGATGCTGTCTACAAGGCTCTCAACCTTCCCCTCCATACTCAAAGTAATCTAGTTACAACTGGACTACCAGAGAGAAAGACTCACTTTTGTCCAATAACCACCTGCCAGCTTACCCCCACCAGGTCTCCTGAGGTCAACAATACTGAGCTATTTAGACCCATACTGATGAATATAAACATAAAATAAACTAACAGACACAGTCAACAAGGAAAAGTTCTTTCAGAAGATTGTCGGCCAATAACTGAAGAAGGGATGATAGAAATAAAAAACCACCATTTTCCTAGCCATAATGAAATAATAAATTCAAGCCAAAATCATCAATAAACCACTGGTTATAAACCACTGGGTAAAAAGCTGATAGAAAACTGGATATTCCCATGATGCCAAAGTATCACTCCACTGATTGTGTTAATCACCAGGAAGAAAATATTACAATGGGAGTATTAGTCTGTCACCACCTAAACCCACTGTTCAATCTTGTTATCACTGATAGTGGACTTATGTGCCATTACTATGTGCTCCTTGCTGTATATACCATCACCTCTGAATTATTCATGCAGAAAAATATTTAACCAGAACCAGATCAAGCTCTTAGTTCTAATACACAGTTTCTATGAAATACAGAGGATAAAATAACAAGTTAGGGGTGCCTGGGTGGCTCAGTCAGTTGGGCGTCTGACTCCGGATTTCAGCTCAGGTCATGATCTTAGGGTTGTGGGATGGAGCCCCACATTGGGCTCCACACTTGGTGGGGAGTCTGCTTGGGATTCTCTCCCTCTCCCTCTGCCTGTCCCCCTGCTCGTGCTCTCTCTCAAGTAAATAAATAAAATATTTTTTTAAAAAATAACAAGTTAGGGGCACCTGGGTGGCTCAGTCACTAAGGGTCTGCCTTGGGCTCAGGTCATGATCCCAGGATCCTGGGATTGAGCCTTGCACTGGGCTCCCTGCTCAGCAGGGAGTCTGCTTCTTCCTCCCTCTGCCTCTTCCCTGGCTTGTGCTTGCACTCTCTCTCTCGCTCACTCTCTCTCTCAAATAAATAAATAAATTAATTAAAAAAAAAAAAAAAAAGTTAATACCATGAGGAAACCATGAGAAAAACTCAGAAAGTAGGGCATTCCACAGGACAGCTGACCTGGTATCTGAAAGAAGTCAATGTCATGATCTTTTGTGTTCTGCTCACTAAATGCAGATGTGGGGTGGGAGGTTCCCCACACACATCCTACGAACAACTCTCCAAACACCAACTGGGTGTGCTGCTATTAAACTCAATTCTGACACTATCTACCCAGAAATAGGATCAGATACCACAGGTTAAGGGTTCAGTACTACAAGATCATCCCTTCCCCCAGAGTTGTTCCCATTACTTGACCAACTGGCTATAAATCAAAGGTTCCCATGACCTCCACCTTGGCTTTGGTTAATTTCCCAGAGCAGCTCTCAGAATTCAGAGAAACATTTTACTTACTAGATCACTAAGTTATTATAAAAGGGTGTAACTCAGGAATAGCTGGATGGAAGAAATGCATAAGGCAAGGTCTGGGGAAAGGGCACAGAGTTTCCATGCTCTCTCCAGGCATGCCACTCTCCCCACATCTCCAACAACCTGGAAGCTCTCCAAACCCAGTCCTTTTGAGTTTTTATGGAGGCTTCATTACATAGGCAGGATTGATTAAATCATTGGCCATTGGTGACTGATCCAACCTTCAGCCCCCCTCCCCTCCCTGGAGGTGTGGGGGGTGGGACTGAAAGTTCCAACCCTCTAATCACGTGGTTGGTTACCATGACAACCAGCCCCCATCCTTAGGTGCTTTCCGAAAGTCACCTTATTAACATAACAAAAGACACCTTTTTTTGCTCTTGCTTTGGAAATCCCAAGGGTTTTTAGGAGCTCTGGGCCAGAAACAGAGCCGAAGACCAAATATATATTTCTTATTATAAATCACAATATCACACATGGGGGGGAAAAGGTGGAGACACAGCAGGACTGTTCTAGATTAGAAGAGACTTAAAAGCTATAACCACCAAATGACCCTTGACTGGAATCTGGTTTGAATAAACCAGCTATAAAAACTCATTTTTGGTACAATCAGGGAAATTTAAATGCAGCCTAGATGTTAAAGGATATTATGGAATTATTGTTAATTTTGTTAGATGTGATAATGGTACTATGGTTATGTAGGAAAAAATGTCCTTTTTGTTAGTGATGCGTGTAAAAATATGTAGGGATGAAATATGACGTATGTAATTTATTTTGAAATATTTCAAAAATAGATTAAACAAGTATAATGAAATTATTACAACTGTTAAATCTGGATGATGGTATATGAGTGTTCATTGAGCTATTTATTCTACTTCTTTATATGTTTGAAATTGTTCAAAATAAAAATGTTTTAAAATAAAGACTTTTTTCATATATACAAAAGCTGAAGGAATTCATTACCAGCAGAACTGGAATACAGGAAATGTTAAAGGAAGTCTTTTAGGCAGAAAGAAAATGTTACCAGATGGAAATCCGGATGTACACAAAGGAATGAAGGATACTTGAAATGGAAAATATATGAGTAAACATAGAATTTTTACTTTTAAAATCACTTTAAAAGATAATTGAGTCTTTCCCACTTGGACCTGGACTAGAGATTACACATAGCCTATGGCAGATTGGAAAATTAAAATCTGTCAAAAATTATAAATGGGCAAATAACCAGTAAAAATATGTATTCTCACTTCTCTTAGAAATTTGGAGACTCTGGCAAGTCTGGTCCTTACATTTCTTCACAGCAGCAATTGTCTTGAGGTGAATGATGGTTCGCCTTGCTCTCCTTTCATAAAGGGGAAAACTGCAGAATAATGAGACTGATATTTGCTTTCTCGGACAAAAAGAACAACAATTTTATAGTTAAGGAAAAATCAGATGAAGGAAGATAGGCTTTAGAAGTACAAGAAAAGAAAGACCAGAGGGAGGCACCAGAAACTGTTCCACCCACAAGTTCATGGCTAGTCTGCTAGGACACCAGGCTTGAGAAGCAAAATGGCTTCTGACGGTGCAAGCCCTTCAGGGAAAACAAATGTCTCTTGGTTTTTTCTGGGAGTTGTTTGCCTGCACTGAATATTTAGTATGACTTGTTGGGGTTTGCAAGAGATAGTGCTTTAATTTTTTTTCTTTTAATAAATGTCTCATGGGTTGGAATAGGTGATACAGTTTCACTAGCTAAAGTGTGCTGTTTTTGTGAAAGTGGGTGTTAGCACTTTCAAAAGAAGGTGGGATTTTCTTAAAGCCATTTTGGAAGACCTCACAGAGGTGAAAAAAAATATATGAGACTAAAAATTATTTTTTTCCTCCTTTTTCTCAAATTTGGAAATTTGTTCCTCTATGAAACGGCCATAAAAATTGTGGAACTCTTTAATGCCACGGTTAGGGGAAGGAATGATGCTTTTATTTATTGCCTTAGAGAGTGAACACTCAAAAAACCTGGTTTCTGGTCCCATTCACTACACATGTGAGTGATGTGAAGAAAGCATCACAGGGATGCTTAGCATCTCAAGTCTTATGCTTTGTCCCTCTCTGCACTGCTTGCAATCTTATCATGAACAAGCATAGAGTCACAGAGTTAAAAGTGTTTCCCAAACTTAGTGGTCTGAACTTGCTTATGTGAAATGGAGAAAAAGAATTTTCCACACAAAACGAAGATAAATGTTTAAATGAAGGGAAAATACTCACAGCTAACATCATACTTAATGGTGAAGGACTGAATTCCTTCCCCAGAGGATCCCAACACAAGACAAGGTGGTCGGCTCTCACCGGTTCTATATTCAATGTTCTACTAAAATTCTAGGAGGCGATTAGACAAGAAAAGGACATAAAAGGCATCCAAATTGGAAAGGGAGAGTTAAAACTATCTCTATTGGCAGATAACATGATCCCACATAGAAAAAGCCATGAAGAATCCACCAAAAAGCTACTAAAGCTAATAATAAATGAGTTTAGAAATCTCATAAGATACAGATCAATATACAAACATCAATTGAATTTCTATATACTTGCAGTGAACAATCCAAAAATAAAATTAAGAAAACAATTCCATTTATAAGAGCATCAAAAATAATAAAATAGGGGCGCCTGGGTGGCTCAGTCATTAAGCATCTGCCTTCGGCTCAGGTCATGATCCCGGGGTCCTGGGATCGAGCCCCACATTGGGCTCCCTGCTCTGCAGGAAGCCTGCTTCTCCCTCTCCCACTCCCCCTGCTTCCCTCTCTCACTGTCTCTCTCTCTGTCAAATAAATAAATAAAATCTTTAAAAAAATAATAATAATAAAATAGTTAGAAATACATTTAACAAAAGAGGTGCAAGACCTGTCCACTACAAATCACTAAATGAAATCAAAGGAGACCTAAATAAATAAAAAGATATCCCATGTTCATGGATTGGAAAATCATGTCACTACTCCCCCATATTGATCTGCAGATTCAACACAATCTCCATCAAAAATCCCAACTAGCATTTTTTGCAAAAACTCTAAATCTGATCCTAAAATTCATATGGAAATACAAGGAATTCAGAATAGCCACAATCTTAAAAAAGAACAAAGTTGAAGAACTCACGCTTCCCAATTTCAGAAAACTAGAGGAGTTAATACTGTATAGTACTGGCATAGGATAAGCATATGGATCAATGGAATTGAGAGTCCAGAAATAAACCCTTATATCCATGGTCAATTGATTTTTGACAAGGATGGCAAGACAATTCAAAGGAAAAAGAACTGCTTTTCAACAAATATTGCTGTGACAACTAGATACCCACATGCAAAGGAATGAAGTTGAATCCCTACCTAACACCATATACAAAAATTACTCAAAATGGATGAAAGCTCAGGGCACCTGGGTGGCTCAGTTGGTTGGGCATCTGACTTCAGTTCAGGTCATGATCTCAGGGTCCTGGGATCAAGCCCTGTGTCTGGCTCCCCACTCAGTGAGGAATCTGTTTCTCCCTCTCCCTCTGCCCCTTTGCCCCTCCCCCCAGCCCCTCACCCCTACTCATGCTCTCTCTCTTACCCTCTCTCTCTCTCTCAAATAAACAAATAATCTTAAAAAATGGATAAAAGATCTCAATGGAAGAGCTAAAACTGCAAAATTCTTCAAAGAAAACATAGATATAAATCTTCATGACCTTGGATAAGGTAATGATTCCTTACATAGGACATCAATATTACAAGTGAGAAAAGAAAAAATAAAGTATATGTTCTCAAAATCAAAATATTTTGTTAATAAAATAAAAATATTTTGATTTAATATTTATTAAAATATTATAACTCAGTAATAAAAAGACAAAGAACCAAATTTTTATAATAGACAAAGAATCTGAATAAACATTTCTCCAGAGAAGATATACAAATGCACAACAGGCACATGAAAGGCACTCAACACCATTAACCATCAGGGAAATGGAAATTGAAACCACAATGAGATACCACTTCACATTCACTAGAATGGCTATAATCAAAAAGACAACAATTACAAGTGTTATAGAGGATGTGGAAAAATGCAAATACTCATACACTGGTAGTGGCCATGTAAAATGGTTCAGCAACTTTGGAAAACAGTCTGGTAGTTCTTAGAAGGGTTAAACATAGAGGTACCATATGACCCAGCAATTCTATTCCTAGGTATCTACCTAAAAGAATTCAAATATATGTTCACACAAAAACTTGTACACAAATGTTCATAGTAGCATTAGTCATAATAGCAAAAACTCTTAACTGCATTGCACTTGTGCAGAAAAAAATGTCCTTTTTGTTAGAAAAGCACATAGAAATTATGTACAGGTGAAACATCATTAGGTCTGTAATTTATTTTTAAATATTTCCAAAACAGATGAAGCAAATATAGTAAAAGTTTTACCCAAGTGTCCAATAACAGGTCAAAAATTTACTCACAGGGTGCCTGGGTTGCTCAGTCAGTTAAACATCTGACTCTTGGTTTCTGCTCAGGGTCATGATCTCAGTGTCTTGGGATCAAGCACCAGGGTGGGTTCTGGCTCAGGAGGGAGTCTGCTTAGGATTCTCTCTCTCCCTTTCCCTCCACCCCTCCCCTCCCCATTCCCCCCCCTACTTGCAGGCACTCTCTCTCCCTCTCTCTCTCTCTCAAATGAATGAATAAATCTTTGAGAAACACTCACAGATACATTCTAGCTATTAAATCTAGCTAATAAGATATTAACTATAAGTAAACACGTCAAAGCAGAAGACAAAAATAGTGATAAGCAAATAAACAAGTAAATTTTAAACACAAATCACTCCTTATCATGTGATCAGGAAGTGTAATGCCTCTATTAACAAATATTTCTTGAAATAGAGTTATAATATAAGGGGAGAGTGTAATACTAATCCAGAGCTCATTTTCCAGACTAATCCTTTACCAATGAGAGGGAACAAGGGATAAAGTAAAAGTATAATAAATTTCTCATCTTGTCAGGGTGAAGTGGGAAGGAGAGACAAAACTACTGTTTAACTTTTTTAATTGATGGAGAAATATAGGTTCAAGTATGTTGTTAATCATTTAAAGGAAAATGATAGAAGAGAAATTTGAAGTATAACTTTTAATTACCCTAAAAAGAGTAAAAACCTAGACAATATGAAACATGTTTGTTCTAGTGAAGTTGAGAAAATAAAATTAAGGAAAACAATAGGAAATCATACTAACCAGAAAATATTTTTTAAAAGATAGAAGGAATAGGGAACAAATAATCTATTACAATAAATGCAAATGTGCTGATTTTCCTTATTGAAACACAAAAACTCTCAAACTAAGTAAAATAATTTTTAAAATCTAGCTATTAATTGTTCACCAAAGGAATACCTAAAATAATTTGATACAGTAAGGACAGTCATTAAAATAAGGGAAAAGAGGAGCACCTGGGTGGCTCATGGGTTAGGTATCCGACTCTTGATTTCAGCTCGGGTCCAGAGATCTCAGGGTTGTGGGATGGAGCCCTGCCTCGCACTCCACGATGGGTGTGGAGCCTGCTTAAGAGTCTTTCTCTCTCCCTCTCCCTCTGCCCCCCTCCCTCTATAAAAAATAATAAATAAAATAAAATATGGGAAAAGATATACCAGGCAAAGCAAATAAAATAGACACAGGAGGCCATATTAATCTCAAAGTTGACTATAAAGCCAAAAGGATTAAATGAGACATGAAGAGATAATTCATAATAATTAAGGGTAAAATTACAAAGAAGATATTAGAAACACATAGGTAATTCATAAACCTAGAATCATATGGGAAATTTTAAGAGGTCCCTCTCAGAATTTTACAATTTAGGTTTAAATAATGCATTGGGTAAGCCTATTTTTAATCAATATAAAAAGAATTTTATATCCTGAAGACAATATGTTTCCTTAAATGTTCTTAGAACACTTCTGAAAAAAATAGAACACTTTAATTAGCCTCAAAGAAAACCTAAAAATTCTAAAGCTTTACATACTATATTGCCTGGCCACAATTTAAAAAATAGCACAAGAAATTAATAATAAAAAAGTAGGTGTGAACCATCCAGAAGAAATCAAAACTGAATTACAGACAATATGAAGACTATAGAAAAGGATCAAAACCTATAAGATGCAATGAAAATCATGCTCAGAGGAAAACCCATAGCCTTAAACTATTCTACCATTAAAGAAGAAAGACAAAATACAGAAGCAATATACTCAAAAATGAACTAGAAAAACAAATTGGGAAGCGAAACAAAGTATGGTGAAGAAATCAATTTAAATCAAACAGAAATTAATGTATTATTTTAAAAACATAAAACTAGATATGATTAGTAAAATCAATGGCTTCCTTTAAACAAACAAAGTGACTAGATAAACAAAACAAATCAAAATCATATACTATAGAAATGATAAAGTGGATGCAGAAGAGACTCTTCAAGTTAAAAGAAAATAGTATGCATAATTTTATGCCATTGAAAACTAGATAAAATGGACCATTTTCTGGGCAACCATAAAATTGCAAAATTGACTTAAGCAACAAACACTATAAGTAGAACAAAAGTCACAGAAGAATTCAAAAAGTGTATCAAACATCTATCATCAAAAGATTGTTTTAAATCTTGCATTCTTCAAATGTTTGGGAAATGAGTAAATGTTGTGTTATTTAAATTATTCTAGATTGTAGAAAAAGTTTATTCGATAAATTTGGAAGATTTTTAACACTTGTACCAAAATCTGATGATGATAATACTAATTCAATCTCACTAAAAATTTAGATGTGTATATCCTAATTATTAGTAAATCAAAGCCAGCAGTGCAATAAGAGAACAATGTACTATAACCAAATAGATTTTAATTTGGGAATGTAAGAATAGTTCAACATAAGGAAGTTCATTACATTAACTGGTTAATGAGAGTTTTTTAAAAAATAAAAAGGTCATGAGGCGCCTGGATGGCTCAGTAGGTTAAGCATCCGACTCTTGATTTCCTCTCAGGTCATGATCTCAGGGTCCTGGGATCCAGCCCCACATGGGGCTCTGGGCTCAGCGGGGAGTCTGCTTGCCCCTTTGCTTCTCCCCCTGCTGATGTTTCTCTCTCTCTCTCTCTCTCTCAAATAAATAAAATCTTTAAAACATTTTTTAAAGTAAAAAATAAATAAAAAGGTCATCCTCATTATGTGCCAAAAAGGCATTTAGTAAATTTCAATAGCCATTCCTCTTATAAAACCCAGGAAACGTAAGAATAGAAACATCTTTGTCAATACAAAAGTATCAGAAACCAATGCAATATCATGATAAAGGTCAATGCTCAATAAAAATTAAAATTGAAACCAAGACAAGGATGTCACTGCCTCCATATTGTTCTCAATCTTTTATCTGTTGCAATCAGACAATAAAAGAAAATGAATAATAAATGTTTAAAAGGGAAAACATATGATACAACCGTCTTCAAAAAAATAAACTATTAGAATTAATAAAGGGTTCAGTAAGGGGACCCATCATAAGCATGCATAAAAACAGTCACTTTCACTTTTCTTTATACGAGCAATAACCTATTGGCAGATGTAATGAAAAGAAAAAATCTCATTCACAATATCAATAAAAATTACTCTCATTTTCAATTACAATAAAAATTATGAAATAGCCAGGAAAAAAAGAGATAACAAGATAAGTATAAGACCCATACTAAGAAAATGATAAAATCCCAAAGAAGTACATGAAAAAAAGACCTAAATCTTGCATGGGGGACTCAATTTGGTAAATCTCTGTTAGTCTCCAGAGATTATTTATGAGCTTAATGTAATTCCACTCAGAATTCTATTTTTTCCAAATTATAGACAAAATAATTATTTTATTTATTACAGATTTATCACAAACTTAAATAAGAATAATAGCTATAACTTATTGTGGACTTACTGTGTGCCAGGCATTGGGCTAGGCTCTTTATAATCAGTAACTCTAATTTGTTTAATACTTGGAATGATTCTATTTTGAAACCCTTTTTACAGATGGGGAAATCAAAGCACAGAGAGGAAAGATGATCTGCCTAAGGTTACACAGCTAGAAATTAATAGAGCAATGATTTAAACACAGACTTTCCTACTTCAGTACCCCTGCTATTTTTTATTTTTAACAAAAGTTGCATATATTTAAGGTGTGCGATATGATGCTCTGATATATGTATATGACAGGAAATGATTACCACAATCAAACTAATTAACATATCTCTCATCTCCCATAGTTACCTCTGTGTGTGGGGGGGGGCATATGTTTGCGTGTGTGGTGAGAAAAGGAGATCTACCATTATCATTGTGAGCCTTGCCTATTTAAGTGTGTAAAAACTTAAAACCACACAAGCATCAGAAGAAAGGAGAGGCTTTTTGTATTTTGTTTGTAATCATGGATTGGAAGGTCTTTCTTTCCTTGACATCAGGGCCATGAAATAACAAGGAAAAACCTAACAGCTCTGTTTACATAAAAATTTAAAACTTCTGTATAGAAATGAAAAAGACACCAGAAACAAATGTGAAAAAAATGACAAACAGGAGTAAATATTTGCAAACAGCTACTAGCCATACAATGCAGAAAGCTTCTACATATCAATTTTAAAATAATAACAACAGAAAAACATAAACAGGGAGTTCACAGAGGAAACCAACAAAATACCAAAAAACAAAAAGATACCAAATTTTATCACAATCAATACGATTCAATTTTATGGAACACTTTAAAAAGATAGGGTGGATTTATTTGTGCTCACATAAAAAATGGTCACAAGATGTTATTGAGTAGAAAAATAGTTACAGAATACCGCGCAAAGTCTGATTCCAATCTATAATAAATTTTATATGTGTGCACATTGTAATTAGAATTTGAAGGGTATACACTAGTTAATAGTGAGAATTTAGGGGAATAGGATTATAAAGTAGGGGAACGTGGAGAGAGTTTCATTTTTTGTTGCATGTGATTTTGTAGGGTTTTTTTTTACAATGTACATGTGCTTTGATAATGTAAATGTATTAATTTTTATAATAATATTGATTAAAAGTAATATACATTGGAAAATCTACAGGATCACACAGAGCAAATTATATATTATACGTTATGCACGTTAGACCTCAAATATATATATATATATATATATATATATGAAACAAGCAAGAAAATGTGAAAAATACAAGGTAAAATAATGATGTTTATATTTGTATTAGGGGAGGGGAGTGCAGAAGAAATACACTTAGCTGTGAATGGTTATCTCTGAGGTTCGGGGATGCAGAGGCCTTTAACTTTTATTTAATATGGTCCATTTCTGTATTGTTAGACAAGTGGAGGAAAACTGCACCTGTTAGTCATGCGTAAACTAATAAGAATTTCACTGGCCCAGGGCTGAGAAAAACAAGGTTCTTTTTTTTTTTTTAAAGATTTTATTTATTTATTTTGACAGAGAGAGAGACACACAGCGAGAGAGGGAACACAAGGAGGGGGAGTGGGAGAGGGAGAAGCAGGCTTCCCACCGAGCAGAGAGCTCAGACTGGGGCTCGATCCCAGGACTGAGCCACCCAGGTGCCCCTAGAAAAACAAGGTTCTGATGCTAACTCTGTCCTTCCCTCTTCCCATCTGAGCTTCCAGTTTTCTCATCTGTAAGATTGGTTAACTCTCTCCAATTCCTAAAGGTCTCCCAGTTCTAACAAGCTGTCATTTTATGATTCTACATAATTCAAATTTCGTTCATTAAAAAACAACACTATCAGGATTTGAAAATTACCTAAAAATGATAACATCTCCCGAGGGAAAAACCCTGAAGAGTTCACGAGTGCCATCCTCAGTGCCTCTTGCACACCCATTTAGATTGCCTCCCCAGACAATAATCTATATCCTGATGGTTGGAAGCAGCCAGCAAGTAGGGACTGGGGTTTTGCACAATAGGAATGACCTCTGGTGGTTTCGTGATCTAAAAAAGCACAGGTCAAATTAGAAAGTTTTGTTTTGTTATTTTGTTTGTTTTGTACTTTTGTAAACACACATAAGTTAGACATTCAATTCCTCCTTTGACATGGTTCTCTGTTTTTACCAGTTCACAACCCCCCACACGCCCCGCCTCCACCCCATTCCAAACCTCTGCCCCATAGGTTCCTTGTTAGCAGCATTCGCTCTCAGAGAGATTGTAACATTACTGAAAGAACACCAAAATACAATTCTGCTCACCATTAATCCTTGTCTTCTCCAGCCCTCCACAGTACAATTGCCTCTCTATTTCATTCATTGCTCCCCCATCTACAACCTGCACATATTTGCAGTCAATCGGAGAAGTAATTACTTTTGTACGGGAACACCACAAACCAACTCTTATTTCCACTAGAACACAAATATCAATTAAGCATAAAATTCAATTTAGAACTGAAGTGCTGCCGAACCTCCCACCAAAAAAAGAGAAAAAGATTCAGTCCTATTCTTTAACAGGATTTCAGGCCTCATTTTTTAAAAGGTTGGGGGAAAGCAGGAATCCCTTCAAACAGTTTAAATTGTCCTATTTTTCATTCTTGGAGCAATTTTTTTGGTGCAAAACTTAGGTTAAAAGCTGCAAAAACAGATCTAAGAAATATAGAAAACGATGTTCTACATTTTTCAGTAGCTCAAAAGATCTTTTTTGTAAATCAGATAAAAATTGCCATTTGAAGAGTATCACTTGGATAATAATGGTAGAAACATATTCAAGGTAAATGAGAGTTGGTAAGGATTAATTCTGCAAAAATAAGAAACTTTGTTCATGTGATTGACTTTACTGAGTCATGCAACCATTTGAAATGCATATGCTATGAGAAATCAAATATTGCAAAAAAAGTGAGAATCAGATTTCATTATATAATCAAATAATTTCTCCTATATTATAATTGCTTTTCAAATACTTAAAACTTAACGAAATCCACTATCCTGGCAAACACAAGAGAATCCTCCTAAACTAAAATTGCATGAAGATATTTTGTCTTGGGAAATGGTCTTCCCTTTACTGTTCCAAGTTCTGTTATTCTCTTAATGATCTGTTTTTCATTTGAAGTTGTGTGTGTGTGTGTGTGTGTGTGTGTGTGTGTGTGTGTGTGTGTACATGTATACAATTCATCCACACAGAGACAAATGCTCACATACCTGATACAAACAAGGCGGGGGGGGGGGGGGCGGTGCACTGGTCCTTGACCAGCCTGTCTTCCTTCTCTTATTAATACAACTTCTAATCACACACCAGAGCCTATAATCTTGAACTTTGAAAAATAAAATACATTCATCGACGTTTGAAAAGTAACCCCCAAGAAATACATTCCTAAATCCTTTAAAATAAACAAATTAAGCGTCCAAGAATAGGAATTCAAGGAGATTTAAATTTGAATTAGCTTAACTACTTTTGACAAGTTTACACATGAAAGACACCAAGATTGTATGTACTACTTGCTGCTTTAAGAAGTTTCATTCTGTCTGTCTATATAAAAAGTTTCGGCCAAAGTTAAATCAATCTCCTCTACTGATTTTCAACATTAGACAAATACCCAGCCCTTTTTTTCTTTCTTTCTTTTTTTCTTTTTTTTTTTTTTTTGAACCCTGCTTTCAGCCTGACTTTTTCCCCAATTGAAATTCAGGCCCTCAATGGTTGGTTTTTCTTGGTTCTAAATGTTGATAAAAAAGGGTTTTCTCCACTCCCTCAATTTGATGTGACAGGCTTCTGACATGAATAATGGAAGCATTTCTTTCACAGGCAAATCAACTTAATTTAGCAAGCCTTTATACTCTCAGTGGGCAAGCCACAATCCCCGAGATTCCATGAGAGCCTTTAAGTTAGACGAAATCTTTAGAATTTGCAGAAAATGTATAAAGTAAACAACACTTATTTTGTCACAATACTTGAATAACTTTTATGCAGGAGTTACAGATGAATATATTACTTCCTAATCAGATCTTGATTTACAAGCAATTTACAAGCTCAAGGGAAACTAGCCCTTAGTAAGAAAAATAAGAGAAGTCTCTACACAAATAAATTTTAAAGCCTAAAGATTGAAAACAAAACACAACGAAAAGCTGAGAAAACAAAAAACAAACACCCTCTCCCTCCGAACAAAAAAGACAAATAAAAAACAAGATACATATACCTTGCAGGGCCGAGTGGAGTTTATAACAGCATTAGAGAAGAACTATTTTGAACAATCCTTTTAGGCAGGATCTTGGGAGAACTGAGAGGGCAGCACTTCCTAACCATCAGACTAAAAGGAATAGATCCTACAGTCATTTCCACTTCCAAATTCAGGATCCAGTTATTCCCTGCCCCCCCCACCCCGAGAACATTTCAAGACAGAAAAAGACATGTTAATAATGCATTAGTGAAAGAGGGATGGGACTCAGAAGAATAAAACTAGACATATGGCTTCTGAGTTGGCCATTGAGGAATGATTAAAAAATGAAGGAAACCAGACTCAGAGCGCAACAGATTTTGCATTAAAACAGTCTCTAACAGAATATGGAGGTTGGCATTTGCCCTCTGGCCTTCTGTATCATTTTTTTAAGGGGAAGATAGGAAGAAAAGAAAGAACACAGGACTGGGAATCCGGAGACCTTCTCCCAGCTGAGCCAGAACATTTCCTGTGACCTTCAGTAAGTCCCTTCCCCTCTCTGGACCTCTGAGTCCTCTTCTTTTCAATGAGAAGGCAGAACTAGATGATCTCTAAGGTTCCTTCCAATTCTAAAATGCTCTATTTCCATACCCCAGTGACAAAAGTCTAGATGAATAGTGATAAAAGTACACAATTATTACATATAATTCAGAATTCTTTCAAGAGTGCTTTACAATTCTGGGATTGGGGCTTGAGCAGATTTAGCAGATCCACCTTGAGCTTCCTCTGGCAGCTTTCCAGAATTTTCTGTTGGCAAATATATAGAAAACAATGTGCTCGCATCTGCCAAGGAAAACCCCAGCAACTGAGAGTTTCTTGGAGCAAAATCAGTTCTTTTTATCCTCAACTGTTTTTCTTATCCTCAACTTCTGAGAATATTTATAAAATGGTAAATGATAATTGAGAAGAGAATTTTACCTACATGCACACTTTTTGCAGGGCTCTTGATACATTACAATTTTCAGCGTACAAATAAAAATAGAATTCTGTCCCAATAATATACTCTTTTAGTTAAGACAGTTTCTGTTTTACTGTTATTTAAAATTTTTATAAAGATCCGTTCAAGTAAGAAAATAACTGGCTTCTTTCCTCAATATCAGACTTTTCACCTTATATTTCAATCTCACTCTATATGTTAAGGTTGTGGAATTTATAAATTAGGAGGCAACTGTTACAGTTAAAAAAAAGATGCTCTAAATTTCATATAATAATAAACTGCAGTGAACTATTTTCACATAAATATTTTTTCAAAGAATAAAGAACCATGTTTTTTAAAAAATACACACTCTATACATCTTTAAGCCATTCTCCACCCCTTCTCATAATTAGTTAATCAGCCAATTAGGGGTTCCAACAATTACAAATGTCAGGGAAGGTACAAAGGAAAGAAAAACAGGAACCTATCAAGGTAGAAGAAAATCCTTTTACTTTAAAGGGTGTCCACCATTAACCTCTGAAGAATTCTACTCCACCTTGACGGATTTGTTATGCCCAGTCTCGACCCCTCCCACCTTCTCTCCCTATTATAATTGTTAGGTCAGTTAATTGGCTGATTAAGGATATACTGGAATTTTTATTAAGTGGCAATTAGAGTCAGACCCAAGGCATATAGAATCCCTTCTGATTGGGAGTGTCACTTAAGTTACAAAGATTAATAAAGTCAAATGGGTTTTAAAGTATGGTTTGGTTAATTTAGCCTTCTCATATGGATATTTTAGCATCATCCATAGCTTTACTATCATCTCAGTTGCTTTCCAACCAAACTGCATTTGAGAGCAGCAATCATTTATTCTCCAAACAGGAAAAAAAGGGAGGAATATTGTATAATCACAAGCCCTAGAGATGTTTCCATCCGCTATGATAACAACTCCTGCATTTTATTCATGACATTCTTTTTTTTAAGATTTTATTTATTTACCTGGCAGAGACAGAGATCGTGAGAGCAGGAACACAAGCAGGGGGAGTGGGAGAGGGAGAAGCAGGCCTCCCACCGAGCAGGGAGCCCGATGCGGGGCTCGACCCCAGGACCCTGGGACCATGACCTGAGCCGAAGGCAGAGACGCCCAACGACTGAGCCACCCAGGCCCTATTCATGACATTCTTATTTCCTTTCTATCCAGGTCCATTCCAACAGAAGACCCAAGTTCCGCCTTCAAAAAACCCACAGGAGTATGATACATGGCATGCCCTCATCCCCTTGGCCTAGTTAAATCCTCTCACAGTCTCTTTTCATAACTTCTCTAAGACAAGGTGGCACTTACGAAGATCCATTACACAGGATGTCCAGTTATGGCCAAGGTAAATGCTCCCTTACAATCCAAAAACATGTGATATTATAACAGAATAGTATCCTTGTATTAAAATTATGACCCAGTGAGGTAGAATGGAGCATGTCAATAATAACATGGACAAGAAGCTGCAGAATGCACATGTGGAATGGGTTGGATAATCCCAGAAAAATGCTAGAGGCAGTATAAAGTAAAAGTTACATCCAAGAGCTTTGGATCAGATATGGCCCAAGTCAAAATTCTGGCTCTACCAGGTACTTAAAAGTGTGACCCTGGGTTAGTTACTTGGCCTGTGTGAGCTTTGGTTTTTTTCATCTATAAAATGAGGATAATAACAGAAGCCATCTCATAAGTTTAATGGGAGGATTACGAGATAATGCATGCAAAGAGTTTATCTCAGTGCATGGCACATAGTAACTGTTCAATGAACAAAAGCTATTATTGACATGACTGTCTTTCCTTGTTCAATTTACTGGCTGTTTGAATAAACCAACAGGCTTACAGGAACATTTGCTATTCTGTAGACAGTCTGAGAACTTAGGAAAACCTATAGGACAGAGATCAGAGAACACAAAATCCCAGGGTGTGAAGGGTGGAAAGAGCGCAACAGTGGTAAACCCAGGACTGGAGAAATGTAACATTCCTGGGATCTAGGTCTACATCAGGTTGACAGGACTGGGAAGGCCATGGGGCTGTCCAATTGCTGAGGCCTGGGTTATTCACAAAACCTATTGCACTTTCAGAGTTAGGCACATGGAGAATTACACCAGACAACTCGATATCCCACAGGCATAGAGGTTAAAAGCAAGGATTGTGGAGCCAGACTGCTTAGGTTTTAAATGCTCCTTTGCATTTAAAGATTTTAGTTTTTTTAAGTAATCTCTACCCTCAACGTGGGCCTCAAACTCATGACCCCAAGATCAAGAGTTGCAAGCTCTACCAACTGAGCCAGCCGGCTGCCCCAGACTGCTTGGGTTTTAGTTTCTGCGGTCAATAGCTGTGTGACCTTAGGCAATGTAGTTAACCTCTCTGTGCCTCAATTTCCTCCTCTGTAAAATAGGGGATGGTATTAGTTCCTAATTTATAATCCATGTTATAAAAACTAAATGAGTTAATATTTGTAACTCTTAGAAGAGTACCTGGTAAAAATGAGCTTTATACAAGTTTTTGTTAAATTAAATAAATAAAACCTGTAAAGCAGCATTCACTTTGCCCTCATGTCACTAGCATCCTGCCCTCCAAACAGCAAGTGTTTAGGAGACATGATGATGTATTTGATCCTTGCAGCAGCTTTGCAAGATGGCAATGAGATGACCAGAGGCCAGAAAAGGAAGACAGAGATGGAGCCAGGAATCCAAAAGCCAGTACTCACTTTTCTCAACACTGGTTTAATACCCCAGTGACACACAGGGACATATAGTATCCATCACTTTTGTTAGTCCTTTAACCTGAGAGCAAAAGGGCAGCAAACAGTGGACAAAACTGGAAAGGCAGTGAAGTCTATCTTTGAACCTTGATTCTTTTTTTTTTTTTTTTCAGATTTTGTCTATTTATTTGACAGACAGAGACATAGCAAGAGAGGGAACACAAGCAGAAGGACTGGCAGAGAGAGAGGCAGGCTTCCCACGGAGCAGGGAGCCCAACGTGGGGCTCGATCCCAGGACCCTGGGATCATGACCTGAGCCGAAGGTAGACGTCCAACAACTGAGCCACCCAGGCGCCCCTGAACCTGATTCTTTCAAAACTCTCCCTCAACTCAGAAGTTGCTTTCTACCAGGGCGCCTGGGTGGCTCAGTCGGTTAAGTGTCAGCCTTCAGCTCAGGTCATGATCCCAGGGTCCTAGGATCAAGCCCCACTTCAAGCCCCACATCGGGCTCCCTGATCAGCCGGGGCTCTCTGCTTGTCCCTCTGCCTTTCCCCCTCCCCCACTGGCTTGTGCGCTCTCTCTCACTCATACTCTCTCTCTCAAATAAATAAAATCTTTTTTTTTTTAAAGTTGCTTTCCCCTCTCCCTCCAACACACAAGTGTTAAACCTACTCCTGTAAAAAAATAAAAAAAATTCAAACGGAAACACAGAATGTTAGAGTTGGAAGGTCTATGTCCAAGTTTTATGTCCTCATATTATAGATGAGGTCACTGGTGCCCACAGAGGGGAAATGACTTTAGTTAAATGATCAAATTCATACTTTTTTCCATTCTCTTCAGATTCAGTATCAAGTTGCATTTAGAGAACAATGGACTGCTCTCATCCCAACATTTGCCGTTTGGATTCTTTGTAGATTGGCATGCCTTCCAAGAGTTCAAGCCAAATGCCACTTCATGAGTTCTGATGTGCTGTTTGCATGGGGCATTCCAATGCAAATTGAGTGTCTTGGTCATAACATCTTGGTCTTGTTCTTCTCCCAGATTTGCATCACTAATATATGCAAGTGCCATATAGTCCAAGGGCATCTGGGGGATAAAACTACATAGGAAATGTTGCCCTTTCATGGTTCTGTTTTCTCAATGGAAATTGAGTTACTATGGCAAGTTTCCCCAAAGCAGCATTTTTACTCTAATTGTGAACCTGAAGGATTGTTAATCACATGACCAAGGAAAAGTAGTGTGTATTGCGTGTAGGAGCATGGAAGCAGAGGTAGAATTTAGAGATAAAAAAAAGAGATTGTACATTGTGACTACAGTTGATAACACATGGCGACTATAGTTGATAACACCATATTGTATAATTGAAATCAGCTAAGAGAGGAGAACTTAAATATTCTCAGCATAAAAAATAAAGGCACATACGGGAGGTGATGGCTGTGTTAATTAACCCGATGAGGTGGGGGGAACCCTTTCACAGTGTATACATACACCAAATCATCAGGTTGTACATTTGAAATATCTTACAATTTTATTTGTCAATTATACCTCAATAAAGCTAGAGAGAGAAAAAGAAAGATATTGTTGCATCCAACCTTTCCTTCATTTTATGTATGAGGAAACGAAAGCCCAGAGAAGGCAGGGCAAGTTAGGATTGACAACCTGGTCTCTCAACTCCTGGTCCAGAGTTCCTTCCCCAGCACAATTTGGTGTACAATTTTCAGTTTATACGAAATTCCTTCAGCAATCAATATATGCATCGAAGTGGAAGTGCATCATGTTATCACAGGGTACATCCCTGGAACTTAATCTAATTTACATTCACAATCCCTTCTGTGTTAAACATGTTGCTTTCCTTTCTTGGGCAGAAAAATACTATAATTTCAGTTAAAACCTTTCCAGGAATTCCAAGTATGGGAGGTGGATGTTGCTAGGGAATGCTAATAAGAGGTCAAAATAGCACTCAAACCCTCTATGTGTCAGAACAGAAACTTCCCAGAAATATTTACTCAGCACTCTACCTTTTATCATTTGAAAATGCTTTCAATTAAGAAGAGGTCTCTTTTTAGAAAGCCATACTGCATTTAGTGAAATCCAATCACATAGCGTTTTAATAGTACATCTCTTCCCCTAATTTTCGTAGTTATCTGCTGATCTTAATTTTCCAATGAAAACCATACATTAACATTGCAGTTTTGAAAAAAATGAATAACATTTCTTGTTATGTTATAGGTCAATAGTTAATGCAGTCGAAGTTTCATTTATCTCCCATTAAAATTGCTTATTTGCCTCATCTCGATGTATATCAAATGGTAATAAGATACGGAATATATAAGGTTGTGACCCATGCCAGGAGGTTTTGCTGTTTCTAGGGTTTTCTTGTTAATTGGTTGCATTGTATGTCAGATCTGATTCTTCCATGCCATTGTTAAGGCTGATGATTCTTCAGAACACCACTGAAAATAGAACTAGAAGGAGTTTCACCAAAACAAGGAAATAGAAGTAAAATTTCCTAAAGGCAGAGCAATGGTTTTTACTTTTTACTTTTATGGTTTGGAAAATAAAATGCATTCCATCCTGTGAAACTCATTGAGTATGAAAAAGAGTGTTTTACCAGGAAAAAAAGAAAAAAAAAAACTACTCAATATGTAATTCATCACTGATTTCAGAGGTTTCAGGTTAAAACACATTTCTGGAAATAGAAAATTGACATATGAAGAAAATACTCTTGCCAGCTTCAAGAAATACCTGCTCCATGGAGCTATGTATATTTTCCTTCACCTAATAAACGCCCTCCTTAGCTATCGGGCATAAGATATTTTCGTAAATGAAATTGTATGCTAACCCCTCCAGAGGAGCTCACTTTTTGAACCAATGGAATAATTGTTTTGCAATGTGAATAATCCCTCTCTCATTTATCTATTGTTAGTGGTTGGATTTTTGTTCGTTAAAATTCATAAAAGAGAGCTAGCCTACATATTCTTATCTCTCATCACTTGAAGGATAGGGCTTGGGGAAAGTGAAAAAGCAAGGTAAGGACACTGGCCAGGAAGTCAGAAGACCATGGTTGAATCCAGCTCCAGCACTTACTAGCCAAGCGACTGGGGGCAAGTCACTATACCATTCTTGGCCTCAGTTTCCTTACCTGTACTGGTGTCAGATAAAGAAACTAAAAGAATCAAATGTAATTATCTATGCAAAAACACTTGGTAAACTATAAAATGCTTGACAGATAAAGCTGATAAGCATAACAACTAATTAAATGCTCCCTACTCCCCCTTTCAAAGCCAACAATGGAAATGAAAATTAACAGCTATGTAACAGGAAAGTCGGACCTCAAAGAACATAATTTCAATCAAATAGCCTAAGGTTGGAGCCCTGGCTTGAAAAGGAAATGAACTAGTCAGGTAACATCGGAAAAGTCGCATTCAGTTGGAGCTAACTTAGCCTGTGTGGAGTCTCTGACACTGGCACCAAGGGGCACATTGTGAGGTTGGAAAATAATTTCACTGAAGCCTGACCCAGTGCAGAAAAGGCGTGCAGAAAATCCCCAGGTGATCAGTGAATTTCGACTCTGTTAGAATCTACTTCAAATTTGATTCTGTATATGTTGTGAGTAATTCATTAGATTTGAAAACACTTGATCCTTTAAGGCTCAGTTCAGTTACCGCTTCCGTAATCAGCTGTTAAATCTCTTCAGTTGGAATTAAACTCTCCCTAGTCTGCGCCCCTAATATAAGTGGTATGCCTCCAGTATGACACTCACTACAATACAGTTTATCTTAGAGTATGTCTGTGCGTGTGTGCATGTGCATATGTGTATTCATAATCTTGGGTACTGCCTCAATCACAAAAGTATAATCTAAGCTCCTGAGGTCAGGAACCACATCTTGGTCATCATTATATATCTTTCACAGCATCTAGCACATTGTCTTACATATAGTAGTTGCTCAGTCAGCACTGCTGATTGTTAAAGGGAATGAGAACATACATTTACTGTTAAGAGAAGTATTTCCTTTTTTTCTATACTATAAAACGATCTATTTGAAGCTTTTTTTTTAAAGATTTTTATTTTATTTATTTGACAGAGAGAGAAACAGTGAGAGAGGGAACACAAGCAGGGGGAGTGGGAGAGGGAGAAGCAGGTTCCCCACTGAGCAGGGAGTCCAATGCGGGGGCTAGATCCCAGGACCCCAGGATCATGACCTGAGCCAAAGGCAGTCGCTTAACCAACTGAGTCACCCAGGTGACCCTATTTCAAGCTTTAAGGTGTGGTTGATGATCCCAGATCTGACAATAGGGATTCACATTCTTGATGGAGCTGAGTATGGTTGTTAAATCCCTCAAGGGAGGTCAGTGTACTTGAGTTATAAGTTCCATCCCATCTGGAGACTACGTCCATTTAGGACAGTGTTGTCCAGTACAGGAGTCACTAGTCACATGTACCTATTGAGCACATAAAAAGTGCCAAGACTGAATCGAGATATACTGTAAATACAAAACACATACCAAATTTCCAAGACTTAGAACAAGATTTAAAAAATAATATAAAACATCTCATTAGTAATTTTTATATTGATTGCATGTTGAAATGAAAATATTTTGGATATACTGGGTGAAATAAAATATATTATTAAAAGTAATTCACCTTTTTTAAAAATTTTTTTAATGTGGCTACTAGAAAATTTAGAATTACATGTGTGGCTTGCATTATTTATTTTTTTAAAGATTTATTTATATGAGAGAGGGGGGCAGAGGGAGAGAATCCTCAGACTCCCCGCTGAGCAGGGAGCCCAACAAGGGGCTCGATCCCAGGACCCTGAGATCATGACCTGAGCCGAAATCAAGAGTCCGATGCTTAACTAACTGAGCCACTCAGGCACCCCGTGGCTTGCATTATATTTCCAGTGGACAGCACTAAAATTGGAAACCAGCCCCCAGAAGAGAATCTATCATTAAAACAACCCAAATGCTACTAATTAGCACATCCACTAATTCCTCTTGAGACCAGTAAGACCCCAAAAACCAAAGGGCTATGACACAAAGCACGGATACAATACTACGTCTTCATCTCTGAAATACCTAAGTCTGTATCCAAGCAAGGAATAGGAGTTCCAGATGAAGGCCTTCCAAGCAGAGAAGAGAATTCTAAAATTTTCAGGAGTTACAAAGAGAAAAGGCATTCTTAAAAAGTTTCTGAACAAAACCTCGATATGTACCAACTTAACTTGTGCTGACATGGTGCCACAACAAACTGAAAAGGTAAAATAAAATCCAAATGCTTTGCGTGAGGTAGCACAGTGCCTTGCATCCTAACAATGTTTGTTGAAGTGAATTGAATTTGGAAGAGGTTGTCTAATTGGATTTGATCTCTTTTTAAACTGAAGTCAATGAACCAGGGTATGTCCATACACAAGGCTAAAGCTCTCCACTGAGTCTATTACCATGTATTGAGGGTGGATACTGTGCTCTCTTGGCCCTTTATATAGCAACGACTGGATCCCTGCTAGATCATCAGCCATTACAGAGAGGAATTAGGTATAAATTTAACCTTCATTGTAATAAATACCATCTTATATCTATGTTTCACCTTAAGCAAGAGGGCTCCTGTAGCATCCCTGAGACAGCATCATAACAAAGCCTTCGACTATTGCACACACCTGCGGTAGCTACATTTCATCAGCCACGAAGATTTAGGTGCCATCTATGAGGCACAGACAGCACCTGAAATTGGGAAAATTAAAAAGAGATTTTAAGAAATAGGAAGAACTCGATAACCAACTAGTGGGGGGTGGGGCTTTTACAATGTGTAAGTACATCAAATCATTATGTTGTACACTTTAAACATCTTTCAGTTGGATTTGTCAATTATACCTCAATAAAAAAAAGACATAGGAAGAACCAATTTTTAAGCAAAGGGAATGTAAATACTGAAAGAACAGCCCTGTTAAATTACACATAATTCCACTTAAGACGTGAAAAGCCAAGAGCATTATCAACAAGTCTATTCAGTTAATTCAGGGAAATATAAGAAGAAAAACATTCGACCCAGGCATTTGGCATTGTGAAAACAGACTAAGCAGTTGATTGATTGATCTATTTTCAACAGGTTGTGTGGACATCCTGTAGGCACAGACTTAGTCTGAGGCTATTGGCTTAAGAGGTAAAAATCCAATCAGCTATAGTAAAGTGGAGATGGCCACAGTGACCCAATAACCTCTGTTCAAACTTTACCCATATTAGGACACTCTCATACTAAGTTGTTTTGAATGAGACCCAAAGGTATTTATGTATTTTCCTAGTCTTCTTTATCACCTTCTTGTGTACTACTGAGCAGTTTTTGAGGAGACAAGTCACTATTACAATGTTGTCAAGGCCCTTCTCGTTTTCTAGTTCAAATCCTTGTTCATGCTGTTTGCTAAGTACTTGTTCCCTGTGACAGCTTTCAGCCAAACAGAACACTCTGAATGCTGCATTCCAAACCACTCTGTCCTGCTGGGCTCCGGGTGAAACAAGCTCTTCAAACTCCATCATGTGAACTTTTCACAAGGAACAATCTCCCTCAGACAATTCCATTCAGAGATACTATCCGTGAAACTGGGACTCGGGGAAGGGGTGACATCACAGGCTTCCCCTTCTGGCCAGGGTCATGACCACCAAAGTTGTACTTAAGAGGCTCCCACGTGGTTCAGCACATGATTTTCTTAATGATCTAACATTTCCCCTAACTTTCCCATAAGCTTCCAATTTAAGATATTCACACTTAAACACAAAATTGGGTACCGGTGTCAAGAAAGCCTGGGATTTCAAGAATGAGAAATTTGCAACCAGGGTCTCTATTACTATTAGGGGTAGGAGGGTAAATATAAAACATACTATATAATATGTGCCATATGTGGGGTTTTTTGGCAGTGTTGGGAATCATAGAAACAAACAGTATTATATCCAACCAAGAGGATGGAAAAGAAAAGAGAGAGAGAGAGAGAGAGAGAGAGAAAATTAGATTGTTTTAAATGTCTAAAGCCAAGGTTTGGACACGGAAGCTATAAAAAGATGCAGGATTATTCCACTGAGATGGACAGCCAGTTTGCCTGCAGTTAGGTTACAACAGAACGGAGCAGCACACCAGGCTACATTTTGAGGAATCTGGGATTGTTTTCAGAAAGACCTGCCTGGTAGCTCCTGAAAAAGGCGGCTTTGGACTCTCCTAAAAGATGTTTAAGATGAAGACGGTAAGCCACGGATCCAGGATAATTTCCAGTCCTGTTCTCACCAGAGTTGGGGCATGTGAACTGGGTGGCTTTCTAGGTCCCCCTTTAGTCCACTGAGTCTAGGAACTTCTCTGTGTAACATCGTACGGCTCAACTTATTATTTTTGAAAAAGAATAATGCCTGAATAAGGGGGCATTTGCCCGTAAAAAGCCCCTTAAGCATTCAAAATTGTTTTTATAATTCTTGACCTGCTGAGGAAGATGGAACCAAAAGAGAGAGGTAAGCCTGGGAGTCCTTGTTTCAAGGGGCTTGCGGAGCTCAGCTAGTCAGACACGAGATTATCAAAATGAGAATATCATAGAAAGAAGGTAATTGCTACCACTGCCTATTGAATTAGATCACAGATCAGAAAGTGCCAGAGCTGTGGACACCTTAAATATCATCTAACATAACTAACTCCTTTATTTCATATATAAAAAGCAAAAAAGGCTGACTTGTTCCAGGTCACTTATTGGGAAAGTCAAAACTTAAACCCGGATCCCATGGGCTTGCCACTGACGCCTGAGACACTATAATCATATCTACAAATAAGGAGGAATGTTGATAACTTATTATTATAGGCTACACTTCTTTGAGGAAACACATATAATGCCCCATAGAATAAAACTGCTCCTCCAAAGTTTTATTTTGAGCTTTCCTTCCCACAGTATAATTTTATGACAAAAATAATTCTTCCGTTAAAAAATATAAAAGTATGGTATAATGTTGAATATCTTTTTAACCTACACATGCAGTAATGGAGATGTGTACACACCTCCCTAGGGAAGAGACCCCACTGGGATGAGACTTAATGGTTTGCAGTCTAGTGGGGCAGACTGACACAAACTGACAATTCCCGTGATGAGTCCAAAATGAGAACTCTGGGGAGGGGACTTTAACCCCAACTTGGAAGGGAGAGGAAGGTATGAAAATTAAAAAGGCTAGAGGCCAGAGAAGATAGAAAGGAAACTTAAGTAGTCCTGTTTGGCTGGTCGCTGAAGTGTGCTGGTGGCAAGGGATGACCTGTATTCCCTGAATGCACGAGGCCAACAGCTTCCCCCAAAGAAACACAACACAGTAAAGACAGTATGCTTGCCATGCCAGAGTGGCCTCACAATACAAGTTTCCTAGCCCCACTCAATCATCAGCATATTAATTAAAAGGTCATACACAATATAACTCAGGGAGGCACAGTGAACAATGGACTGGAACCTGGTATGTGGTATTAGTCTTACCAATGAGTCACTGTAGCCCTCCTGGGTGAGGTCACTTGTCCCATCTGTAAACTCAATAGTTGACCCTGCCCTAGATGATCTTTAAGGTCCCTCTTGGCTCTGAACTTAGGAAGGATCCCACCATGCATTTGCTACTAGAAGAATTCTGTAAGCCTCCACGAAGGCCCGGGCTGATCAACAACCAATCCTCCCCTGACCCCCTACTCAATCATCATTTCATAAACGGCAAAATGATCTTACGGCAATGTTTCCTAACTCTCAGTTCATAAGGAATTTTGATTAGCAAGCAGTGGTTTAATGGATAAAATAGTCAGCTAGAGTTTAGGAAATCAGAGCCTTTTCTCAGGTTCCTATAAAAGGACACAAATGAGGAGATTTCATTTAATAACAAGTTTTAGACTCAGTCTTCTCATCCGCACTCCTAGAAGGAAAATTTATGAGATATGCAAAGTGAGGGGTGCCTGGCTGACTCAGTCAGAAGAGCATGTGACTCTTGATCACGGGGTTGTGAGTTCGAGTCCCACGTTGGGTGTAGAGATTACTTAAATAAATAAACTTAAAAAAAAGAGGGAGAGATGCAAAGTGATGATAAAGATAGTAAGTATGAAAGGAGGGAATAACTTTAAGCCTGCACAGAAATTTCACCACCAATGATCGATTTTAAATTAGCTCCTTGAATCAATCACAAATCTCACAGTGGGGTCCCTTGGGTTTCAGACTTCTCTGTGGTTCTTTAACCACGCTATCGTGGAAGGTTAAGGTTAAGGTGACAAGATTGCTGACTGTCTCAACAGCCACTTCTTAGGCCCTTCAATATAGGATAAATACATACATGCATACATGCATACATACATAGAAATTAGCTGAGGGGCTTCAGACTTTACTAGGCATCACAATCACTGAGGCTTCCTCCTGAAAGCAGGTCGCTTCAGGACCCTCCTATTGAGATTTTAATTCACCTGGAGCTGCTACCTTCATAAGCAACTCAGGATATTCCCAAGGGAGGTGGTCATGAGACCACTTTTCAAAAAGCTGAATCTGATAGTTAGGAATAAGGTTAAAGGCATGCAGGGGAGAAATCATCTAGAAATTAGAGCATGGGCTTCAGGTGTCCTTCCTGGGCAGTAAGTAAACAGAAAGGGAGAAAGGAAATAGCTATGCCTGAGTCTGGACGGGGGCTCACTCATCCACTCATCTAATAAATATTTACCGTGTACCCATATGGATCAGGCACTGTGCTAGGCACTGGGAATTACAGAAGAAAACAAGACAAATGAGGTCCCTTCCCTCATACTGACATGCCCTCTTACCACTCTCCATACCTACCTGTTAAAGTTACTGTGGTTGCTCAGTCAATCCTGCAGCCCCTAATGCCCCAGTGATTCCACTGGAAGAGGGCTCTGGGACACAAGAAGCAGGAAGAATGACAGAAGGGAAGGCATGACTATTTTGTTTCTTCAAGACTAGCCCTCCAGGAGATTCTGCAGCTGGAATTAAGGGCTTTCTCAGTCTCCAAGAAGCAGTACAGAATGCACACTGGGGGTGCCTCCTACCTGGTATGGTTTGAGGTGTGGGAGGGTATGAGTGAGCAAAGGCTTCCCAGAGAAAGTCCTGTCAAGGTAAACATCTCCACAACCCTGATTAACCAAAAGGCAATGTCCCCAGTAACAACATCCTATAGGGAAACCCTGTGCTATCCCTGCTGGACATCCAGGCATCCTGCTATCTTCTTAAAGGGGGTGGTATCATCCCCTACCCTAGGATAAAATCTAAAGTACTGGGCCAGGCATTTGAGACCTTCAAATATAATTTGGCCCCTGCCTCCCCTCCCTAGCTCCTGTGATCCCCTGAACACACTTTACTGTTTTTCCCTCCTTCTCAAACTTTGTCAGATACTCTTCCCCTGCTGGTATCGCCTGTGCCCTCTCTTTCTACACATTTTTCTGGGCTCAGTTCAAATGCTACTTCCTCCAGAAGCTGTAACCCTCTTGGCAAGGAGGACCTTCTTCCTCTGAATTCTTCCACACAGTCCTTAGGTGCTTTTCCTACAATTAGAAGTGCTTTTTTTACTACATTAATTTACCTTCCAAGTTAGGATGTGCCCCTTGAGGATAAAGATTGTTTTTGTTTTTGTTTTTACATCCCTTCTCAGGACCTAGCACAGTGCCTCAGTAAGTATGTGAAGATTGCCTCAACAGCAAGTTTTTATTCTATCCGGGAATTCACTTTATTTTGTTGTATCATTTTAATGCATTCGTTGATTACAAATCTACTCCAAAGCCCACACTAATGAAACAGAAACAATCTTCTGATATGAACCTAAAGGCAAGGTATTACTCAACTATCTACAATATTTTATATACTTGCTTTGGAAGAGCCTGGGGGAGATATGTACATTTTAACTTCCTCCCACCCCTTCGATAACTTCACTGCCACCTCCTCTGCCTCCACACGGACTCTTTGATCACCTCCACTCCACCCACCCCTATTCAGAACCACTTTGGCCTTTTAGGTGTCCCTAGGATTTTCATTTCCAAATCCTTTCCATTCTTGTCCCCCCCCCCCATATTTTTTCAGGCCAGAGGAAGTAGATCTTTCATAACTCCAGTTATAAGGTGTATCCCTCAGGCAACTTCAGGAACTCCAAGGCTGCCCTAATATGCAGAGTGACAATCCTGAGTACTCACGAGCTAAACACACAAGACCTGGGATATTTAGGCAAGTTTCAACTATCAGAAGAGTAGTTTCCTGTTCAAACACAGAGATTCTACTGATTCCTAAATTGATGTTTTCCTGCTTTTTCTAAAATATAGTGGATTTTAATGTTTTACTGACTTTTACTTATAGAGAAGGGAGAACATTTATTGAGTACCTTTAGGTGTTAAGTACTGGGCTAGATACTTAAATTACGGATGTCATCTTATCCTCATGACTACTTTAGGAGACACACAGTTCCATTTTACAGATGAAAAACTGAGGTCAAGAGACATTAAGTGATTTGCCCAAAATAATGTAATGAAGATGTGGGACTGGGATTTTACTGTTGGTCCTTTTTTAATACAAAGCTCATGCTCTTTTAGTTATATCATGCTGTATCCTTAAATAAAACCCAGTTCATTCTGACTGTCTTCCAATTCAAAACAGAGATCACCAAAAAGATGTAACCTTAGGAAAAGGAACTTTTTACATTCCTCAGAAAAAGGAGCACTACTGGGCCACCAGGAATACCATCTTTGATCTCAGGATCTCAATTTTTGGTTTAATTTTCCTAAAGAGCACTGAATTGACTCAGTATCAAGTATTACCTGCCCAACCATTATAGCACCCCCTTTACACCATCACATAATCACCATAAGCAGCTATATATATATAAAAAAAGCACCTCACAGCCTAATATGTATTACTTGCACACTTTGTACAAATTAGGTGCATGGTAAAGTGGAGCAAAAATAGAAAACTCCAGATTTCACCAAGATGTCAAGTTTTACATTTTGATAAGATGTAACTGAACTGGCAAAAAATGGTTAAAGCAAATAACCAAATAATAGAGGATAAAAGTATCCTATAACCAAGTAAACACCTATTAGTCCTTCCCCTTTAAGAATTTTAAATAAGGTCACATTTTTCATTCAACAAACATTTATTGAGCACCAGCAACTGTGCTAAGTGCTAAGGAATATAACTGTGAACAAGATAAACCAGGCTCCCGCTTTGACCAGATACTTCTGTTTTTTCTGATCTTGCTAACTACTACATAATACTTGTTCTCTGCTAGAATTATATTTTTGGGAAAGTCAGAGTCATACGAGGCCTCTTCTAGAATACTTTAAAAGTTTCTTTATGGCAAACTTGACAGAAATCTTTGTTTAACTTTGAGAAGAAAACGATGGTCTCGAGCATCCTTTCGACAAGCATGTAGAAGGTCTAATTAGCTCTCAAACAACATGGCGGCTGGCGGCCAACGGCACGGTTCAGACCATTCGGTTGCGCTTGTGGGTTGGGGAGTCTGTGACACTATCCCCGCACTGGGCCGAGGTGCGCTTGCGGGTCCCCCCGCTGTCCAGGCGGAGGGCCAGTTCTTCTGAGTTGAAGGGGTTCAAGTCGTCCTCGAGGAAGCTACTTTTTCGGCGCCCGCCGCCGGTGCCATTGGTGGCGACGCCATTGGTGGCGACGCCATTGCTGGCGACGCCGCTGGCTTGAGGCGGGGAGCCGGGTGCACCAGATCTCACGCTGATACTCGCCATGGCACCACTGAGGCCATGCAGGGCGATGGCCTCGTGGAAGGGCTGCAGGTCGACGTCTACGGACGAACTGGATTCAGTGGCTGTGGCCTGGCTGGTGGCCGCGGCGGGCGGCTTCGGCGGCGTCCTGGGGGTGCGCGATGATGGAGGTGCGGGGGGCACTTTGCCGCACAGGAAGCTAATCAGGTCTTCGCGGAGAATGGTGCTCCGGCCCTTCTTCACCCACTCCAGGACGTCTTTGATGCGACGCTGGTAGCCAACCTGGACGCCCAGGTCAAAACTTCTTTGGTGGGCATCCCCGCTCTCTTTGTAGAGACTGGTCACGGCCATGGCCGCATTCTGGAAGGGGTCCCACATGGACAGTTCTGGCTGTTGGCACCCGGAATCTTTGTAGAGCTGGGCCACGGCGGTGGCAGAGGTCTGGAAGAGGTGCCACAGCCTCTGCTGCTCGGTCTTGAGCCCCGCTGCCTCAGCGGCCGCCTCCTCCTCCAGCTCAGGGGGCAGCTGCTCTTCCTGCTCGGCCTCGGCCAAGCACTGGCGTTCCCACTTGGAGAACCAGTGCTCCGCGACCTCGGCCTCGCCCTCCTTCGGCTGCTCCTCCATCCTCCTTCTGGCCGCTTGTCTCCTCCACCGCCGCCTCCTCCTCCGCCTACTCTTGCTCCTCCACCTCCACCTCACCTCCTGCTCCGAGCTCCCCTCCTCCTTCTGTGGCCGCCGCCTCCTCCGCGTGCGCCGGCGGGCGGTCGCGCGGGCGGCGGGGCCCTGAGGCCAACTGTTCCGGCGCGCGCCGCCCGCGGCCCTGGTGCACGCCCCGCCCCGCCCCGCCCGGCCCGGCCCCCAGCTACGCCGCGGAGATAACTCCGCAGCCGCCGGCGCCGCCTTGCTGCCCCCTTCCGGCCCCGCAGTCCGCTCCTAGGGCCCCCCCATGGCGCCGCGGCCTCCCCGCAGCCGCCGCTGCTGCCGCCTCGGTCGCCGCCGCCGCCGCCGCCTCAGCCGCGGTCCCGCAGCTCAGCCCCAACCCCCGCTCCGCCGCGGCTGCCGCACCAAGAACTCGGAGGGGGACCGGCTGGAGCGCTGCTTCAACGCGGCGCTTGCCTACCACTTGGCCCCCTTTTCACACATTTTTGAGACTTGTCGGCTTCATCCAATGAGCTGATCAAATTTTACATCCTATGTTGCCAGAGAGGATTATGGGGCAACTTCATGGTGTCGATCACATCCAGGGCGCCGATCCGGGAAGGCCAGGGGGTGGGGGGGAGTGGGTAGAGTGGAAAGAGCATGGCCCCCGTGAATAGGCAAGCAGTCTGAATCCCAGCAATGCCCTCTACATAGTAGGTACCCAAGAAAAGTATTTTCCGCTGATCGACGCAGTATTTTGTAGAAGAAAAAAAATCATATAACTCTGCCCCCGCCCCCGCTTCCTGGGCCTCAGTTTCCCCAAGTGCCAAATGAGGTTGCTGGACCAGGTCTCTGAAAAGCACTTACAGCCGTGATTTAGAACTTTCCTGCTGCCTCTGCAAAGCACCTCTTCCGGGCTAGTTGCATACTTATCAAATCTAAGAGTCACGTCAGAAATGGTAATAATTTTTTTCCCTCAGTATCCTTGCAAGGTTTTTGTCATTAAAAAACCTGTGGTCTCCTTTCAACTACTGAAAATTCCAAATGAAGTAAGGGAAGAGAAAATAGGAAAATGAAATCTCAAACACGGTATTCTCTGCTCTAGTGTAAAAATTGACTGTCTTTTAGGAAAGAAAAAAAACTTACCTAATTCAACACCCTAAAAATTATAGCTAGGCAAAACATCATAATAATACCACAATTAAGCTAAACCTATGTGATACTAAAGTCTTTTCCTTGGGTTCAATAACAACCCTCCTCTCCTGTAATGATGCAGTTCTTTTTCAGTGCAGACAGTTCCAGAGCAAACCGTGTTAAGAGAAGAAAAATTATCACTGAGCTAAGAATAACAAAAAATGGGAGGAACTAACATGTAATAAGTTTTTTAATTTAGGAAAAAAGTTAGAATTTCACAGTTTTTGTTGTAGACAATACCTACTAGGTCTCTATGAAGCCTTACAAAGATAAAGGAAGCTAAATCTTCTAGCAAAATATGTTTAATAATTCTCAAATATGAAAATTAGTATATAAAATAAAATGATCTAATCATTAAGCTTTATCATCTTCCTTAAAAGAAATACATGTTTCTAAGTTAAATATAAAAGAGAAGAAGAAGAAGAGGGGATTGTGCCCTTTCTCTGCAAACCAGGCTTTTTCACGATTCATTAAACCCTTTTTCCATATGTGTAATTGGACTCTTCTCATTTACATAAACGAGGGATGAGGCAAAAGACCTAAGATCAGTCCAAAAAGAGAAATACATTTCTCATTCTCCAATGTTAAAAAAATATAATTGTAGAAAACTCCAAGAAGGCAGATCCCCTTCCTCCCACACACACCCACATACACCAGCCCTGAAATAGTTCATGGCCAAGGAGATACTGAGTTTGCCAGAGCTTTGGGGGGTTGCTCTGCACACAGTGCCTCACAGTTATTATCAGAGGCACATGTTTTTATTTTATTTTCTCTACGTAAAAAGCTTAGACTGAAATGACTGACAGTAGGACACGATATCCTATTTTCTCCCCTCATTTTTGATTGGGTTAAAAACCAAGAAGAAAGACTGCACTGTCTTTGAAAGAGCACAACCCTCTACTTGGGCTTCAGTTGTCTGGCTGGTATCCTCCATTCAGTTGGTCTCAGCACCTGATTAATTAGTTAATTAGTACTTAGAGCTGACTAGCCCCAGTCGGCAATTTTCATGCCCTGCATGGTGAAATGTTGAATCCAGCATTGAAATTTCTGTGTCGCACACCCTAATTATTATCACCCCACTACTTTTAAAACCATTGCACCAAATTATTATAATAGACAGAGCCAGACAACTGTGTGGGAATATGTTCTTCCTGAGAAATAATGGTAGACTTCTAATATTTTTCACTATTGCCCTTAACACATTTAAATAAACCAATGAATGGGAAAAATCCTAATTCAATTAGCCTCCAACTCCTTCCATAGAGAAAATGATTTTATATGGGAGAGATGTTAGAAAAATCACAGCCAACATTTTTAATTTTTATCAGTTCTTCAGGTGGCAAAGAGTACATTTACAAGATAACCCATCTGAGATTAATTTTGTTCCCATATAAGTCTAAAACGTCAGGAATAAAAATCAAAATAGAAAATAGAAATAATATAAAACCAAAAAAACCCTAAGATCATTTTAACTAGCTATAAGGAAATGATGCTATCTGTGTGTGTTTAAGGTGGGGCGGGGACTTTTGATGTTTAAAAATACTAACATGATTTAGGAATGAGTTTTCTATGGGAAAATATTCCTTGGCCGCTGCCCCATTCTCCCATAAATTTGATGTCATAGCTAAGGTTAAATATCAACTAGGGAAAAATAGTTTTAGAAAATAAATTAGGACACAAACCTAGGGGAATCTAATTTTTTGGCATTTCTCAGTGTACCATTACCAAAAAGGGCTCCAGTGTGTCAATGATTTTCAGTATTATTGGTATCTATTTTCACCTGAAACAATCCTTATATATCAGTAGTGGGCTGCCTGTAATTGTAAGAGCTAAATGGTACACAAAACTGGATACACAACCACACAGATCAGTAAATGGGTCGGACTGAAAGCAAAAGTAAACACCAACCTTAGGAAATGAAAGAAGTTAAAAGATAAGTGTTAAGGACCTTATTCTTTTTGGAGAATAAAACAAGATTTAGTAGCTTTCCACTTAATTTAAATGAAAAGAATCACTACCTTACATATTGCAGTGATAATGTAATGGGGAAAGAAAACAAAAAAGTCTTTGTACAAATGACACCTCCTATAGTTGTTGTGAAGAAACTTTTCCCCTTGGTATCTGCTAACAAATTCTAATTAATGCTGCACATTCCTTTACTGAAATCATTTAATGCGTAACAAGGGGGGTAAAAAGAAATGCTGAATGCTCGTGATTGCCCTGTTAGAATTATGGGAGTGAAAGCCTGGGGCCCCAAACTTACTGTCTATTAAAGCCAAGCTTTGAAAAAGAAATGCAACCTACAAAAGCTGTCAATCTCCCTTGCCCCTAAAGCCTGGGTTCACATGGATTCAAGTGACAGCCCTCCTCCCCCATGCACAATACATCAATCTGTCTCTCCCACAAGCACCCACAGCCCATTGTGCTGGCCGCAGGTGCCTATTATGGCACCCATGGCTGCCTCCCACAGCTCCGCCCCTGAGAAACAGGAACTGCAGACAATGGAGCCCTGTGGGAAGACAGAGGTGGGTGTTGGGAGGGATAACAGACAGATGGTAAAGGGTATAGGGTAGTAAGGTAGTTTCAAAA
The DNA here is from genome assembly GCF_037043125.1 of Eumetopias jubatus. Lineage (NCBI taxonomy): Eukaryota > Metazoa > Chordata > Mammalia > Carnivora > Otariidae > Eumetopias > Eumetopias jubatus. The sequence continues at coordinate 11,167,754 of NW_028274817.1, forward strand.
CAAATGTCAAACATTCAAAATTATGGCTTTCTCGTGTCTCCCCTTTTGAACTGCCTTTGCTTCAATCACCATCTGCCATAATTATAAAAACACTTACCTGTTATCATGAATTTTTGCTCCCCTTTTTGGGTAGTGGTGGACTGGATGACCTTCAATACTCTACTCCACCTATTTAGCCTCAAGGTTTCTCAAGGTCACAGACTGAGGAGTTTTAGTTAAGTGACACCAGGAGACCATAGAGGGGAAAGAAAGAATATTTCTAATTTTTTTTTCAAGGTTTGTGGTTTCCCTTTGAGCTTAGTTTTGGGCTCCTTAAGGGGCGTGGGTTATAAAAATAAGTTACTTTGGGTAATATATTTATGAAATCAAAGTACTATAAGACTTTTACAAATGTCATATCAGGCAGGTGGAAATTCTTAGGCCATTTCTTTTCTGGTAAGGAGTCACATAAAGAGAGATGAGGTGCATTTAATAATAAAAGTACTGAAAGTTTCTCACTCAAACTTTTTACCTATTTCCAAACGTGTCAACAGAAATAAGTAAAATTGTAAAAAAAAAATACTAAATACTATTCACATCAAGTGCCATTATCACAAAAAGTACATTTTAAACAATTCATTTCATAAAATGTCACTTGCCTGTGGTGGTTTTCACCTTCTGAGTTATGGACTAATTAAGGAGTAAGAAATAAAAGAATTAAGATATATGCCAAAAACACATGTATTAGTTCAAGTAAACTTGATTTAGTTGCTTTTGTCCTTGCTTTATCATCTCAATATACCACCTTATTCCTGTTTCCAAGATAATTTGTCGAAAATTAAAATCAAGCTAACAATAATTTCATTACTGCTACTACTACTACCTGTCTCAAACAAAAAAACCACCAAGAAAATTCTGGCACAATTCTAAGTCATGGTCAAGAGGATTGGTGACTTGTTGGAATGAGGGTACTGCTAAAAATAACGCCAGGGACTAAAACCAGCCAGTTTTCCTGAAGCAAACAAGAGGGTCTTGGTTTGCTGTCAAAAACTACAAACTAAGCTTTAACTAGGGACTGTCAGGGATCCAAGTGAGCTCTTGGCCAGAGAGCTTAATTAACAGAGTTGGTTTGGGTTTTTAAATTACAGTAGAAAAACAACCAATACAGTATGAAAGCATACAGTGGTCTAATGTAGCACAAAATTCACTATTCCATTATGTGTGTGTGTAGTGATTTTGCACATTTCGTTAACAATTTAAATTTAGATTTTAAACATTATTTTTGTGCCCATTATTAGGGCATGTTTCTTTAGTTTTCTTCTTATGAAAATCTCTTCCAGAGATTTTAATGTATTTATCACCAAATACTAATATGTGCCCCCTCTTTTTTATATAAGTAGTGGCATACTACATACACTCTTTTGTTTTTTAACGTGAGAGATATTGGAGATCAGTCCATATCAGAATATTAAGAGCTACTAGAGTATGTTTCTTAAATGTGAAAGTTTTGAGTCATTTTTGGTATCTGTAAAAGTTAAGAGTCCAGCTCTACAGTGGGCAAATATGATTCCAGTATTTAGCTACCAAGTGATCAAGCCATTTGAAGGCTATTCTTATTTCTCCTAACTATTGAATTAGGTATTCCATTTCAAATGCTCAGAAATGAGTACAGCTAACTTCATTTATCCATCTGTGGGAGCCAGAGAAAATGTGAGGAAAAGTCACAGATAACCCATAGATACAAACTTTGTTAAAGATGCTTACATGGGAAAACTTTTAAGAGATTTATTGGTAGGGTTTGTGAACTGTTTCTATACCATCCAAAATAATGAAAGTCGAAAAAAAATTGCTAAGGGCTTCCCATTTGATCCATGGTCCATTATTCATACTTACGGTATCTCACAAGAATGACCTTGCTGAATTGATTTAATTGATTAAAAGATGCCAGGTTTTAGCTGTAAAATTTGTTGACAATACACAGTCCTTTTACCTGTGCTCCAAAGCCAAGTTATTTTGCCTCTAGAGCTCCATGGGGCTCTTGAGCCTACCCATTTAAAAATTAACATAGTTTGTTGGTTAAAATCCAAAATTTTATTGCCAGACAAACCTGGGTTCTAATCCTGGCTCTGGAGCTTGAAAGTGGTGTGATTTTACTTCTCTGATACTGAGTTTTCTCTAAAACAGGGATAATAATAGTACTTACTTCATAGGTTTGTGTAAAGACTAATTAGGACCATGCATTGACTCTAAAAGCAATGCCCAGAACATAGCAAATTCTCAAAAAACAGTATCTATTATTAATATTTCTAATATTAGTTATAGGACTCTCAGGATTAGCTAGATGAATTCTCAAATCTGATGGGCAAAATCGCCTGGGAGGTAGTTTTTAAAAAATGCACATACGCCAGACATACCTTACCCAAAGAAACTCCAATTAAATTGGTCTGTGGTGGTGCCTGGGAATTTGTATTTTAAAGCATTAAAGGAATCCCAAGATGACAACTGCTAAGCTGACCAAGAAAGCATTAGGTCGTAATTAGAACAAGAAGTCAAAGGGTTCAGTGAAGAATATTCTTAAGATGGATGCAAATTCTATAATCAACCTATATCACTAAGAAACCAGAAGCTATTTTTCTGTGCTTTTGATTGACAATGGAATACAATTAGGAACTCTAAGGAGAACAAAAAGCTGTATGATGATTCTAGTTCTAATAGGAAGCATGCTAAAATGTGGCATCATTTGAGCCATTGGAGGAGTATAAGAAAAGATAATCCATTTGACTTTGACATTTGAAATGTTCTACCAGCAGCACTTTTTTACAGCTCTATGATTACATTTATTTTCTCTGTAGGTCCAAACACATTACTTGGCCCTGCTGTGAATAATATTTACATGGAGTTAATATTGGGAAAGCTGTTTGTTTGGTTCTTTAGTTAAATTTCTTATTTTGAAGTAAAGTTCACATGGCAGTTGTGAGAATATATATATATATGTATATATACTCAGTTTCTCCCAATAGCATCTTGCAAAAGTATAAAACAATATCAGAATCAGAATATTGACACTGATACAATGAAGATGCAGAAGAGTTCCATCACCACAAGGATCCCGTATGTTTCTTTTTTATAGCCACACTCTCTTCCTTCCCATCCCTTCCTCTCCTTAATCCGTGGTAACCAATAAACTGTTCCATTTCTATAATTTTGTAATTCCAAGAATATATGCAAATAATATAAATATGATCAGACAGTTTGCAATGTTTGGGGATTGGCTTTTTCCACTCAACATAATTCTCTGGAGATCCATCCAGATTGTTGCCTATATCAATACTTCCTTCCTTTCTACTGCTGAGCAGTATTTCTTCTTATGGCTGTACCACACTTTGTCTAACCATTCACCTGTCAAAGGACATGTGGGTTGTTTCCAGTTTATGAATAAAGCTACTACTAATAAAGCCACTCTGAACACTTGTGTACAGATTTTTGCGTGAACGTCAAGCTTCATTTCTCTGGGACAAGCGCCCAGCAGTACAACTGCTGGGTTGTATAGTGCTAGCATATTTAATTTTTTAAAGAAACTGCCAAGCTCTTTTTCCAGAGTGGCTGTACCATTTGACATTTCCACCAGTAATGTATGAATGATCAAGTTTCACCACATCTTTACCAGCATTTGTTATTCTCACTAATTTTAGTTCTTCTAAACTAAAGAAGATATAGATAGATACATGCTGATATCTCATTGTGGCTTTCATTTGTGTTTCTGCAATAGCTAATAATATTGAACATATTTTCACATGCCTATTTGCCACCTATACATCCACCTTGGTGAAATGTCTCTTCATGTCTTTTGCATTTTAGTTTTATTTTTTAAAATCAAGTTATAGAGAGAAGCATACTGAGGAGTTAATTTGAATTGTAAAACATTTCATTTTACTTTTAATTTTGCTATTTTATTTTCTAGCTTAACACTTAAAAAGCACTTACTATGTACCAAATGCTATGTTAAGTACTTTGAAATATTTATTTCAATTTAAGTAAAATTTAATCTTATAGCAACCCTATGAAGTAGATATTACTATTATCACCTCCAGTTGACAGGTGAGGAAACTGAGGGCACAGAGACATTCAATAATTTACCTAAGATTACATAGATAACAAGCGGTGGAGCTGAGATTTGAACGTAGGCAGTAGTTATAAACTTAATAATGTACACATAATATTATAGGTGACAGAAGTCAGAAGCAATGGGAGGAGGGAGAGTGTAGGAAAGTATCTCTGAAATCAGTGCTGATATATATTGTCCAGAATTAATGGATCCAAAAATAAAAATTAAAGTATATGATTTAATGTTATAAAAGTAACCACTAAAATGTCCTGAATATAATAAAAATATAACTAATAAAATTTTGGGAAAATCATAAGTAGGTAAAGGAGGTGGCATAAGTATGCTAAATCATCTTTCTTGAGAGTCAGAAAATGCTGTCTAAAATTGATAAAGTAGGAAATAGAAACATATTCTTTAGAGTAATGGTATTAATCATCAGAAAAACTCAAAACTAGAAATAAAGTGGTTACCTCTGGAGACTGGAAACTAGCCATTAAACATGAAACTTCTTTCTCTTCTATACTGTTCATTTTTTTAAAAAAACTATATGCAGGTTATATCTATGATAAAAACATGATATTTTAAAGCACCCCAAGTAATTCTGATTAAGGCTAGGTTCAATAACCACCAAGCTAAATTACACCCAATATTCTTGGGGGTCTTCAAAGATAGGTGAGGATGAGTGGTTTAGCATGTTGCCTATTAGTCTGGACTCACTAGGTGCTTTGGATTGACTTGTAGTATCTGTTAACCTTAAAAATAAAGCTGTCAGGGGCGCCTGGGTGGCTCAGTCATTAAGCATCTGCCTTTGGCTCAGGTCATGATCCCAGGATCCTGGGATGGAGCCCCACATCGGGCTCCCTGCTCCGCAGGAAGCCTGCTTCTCCCTCCCCCACTCCTCCTGCTTGTGTTCCCTCTCTCGCTATATCTCTCTCTGTCATATAAATAAGTAAAACCTTAAAAAAAATAAAGCTGTCAGTTATTGTACCAGCAAAAATGGGGTTATTCAGGAATAGCAAAGAACTGATTCAGGACATGCAAGCTACTGCAAAACCAAGACAAGTCCAGAGAACAAAGAAGAAAGCTCTCTTATTGAGAAATGGGTGCAGTTGGGAAGGCTGTTATAAATAAAAAGTCCACTGGAGTAAACTGGTAGTTCAAAGTATAGTGGCTTTTCATTGGCTGAGTTGTGACAGTTTCTTATTGGCTGGCCTGCTGCTGCTGAGAGAGAAGAAAACCTTTCTTCCTCCTGCCAAGGGTAGTAAAGTTGGAGCTAAAGGAGTATCCACTTGCAAGGTTATGTCTCTTCCTGTTGGGTCTGCAGTTGACCACCAATGGTAGGGCCTGGGAGTGCCCCTTTCTGGCCTCCTAATTCCATTTTAGTGAGATTTCCTTTTATTAATTTTCATATACCCTTAACTTCCAAGTCTCCTTAGGATGCTATTCCTAACTCTATACTCTGCTTCTTGCCCTTCCACCCCCACCTTCTCTTGTCCAAACTATCCTCCCTCAAATCAAGAATCAGATTGGTGGAGGGTTAGCAACATGGTTAGGGTCAAAGATAGGGAAATGATTAATTTCCATCTTCCAAATTCAAGCTCCTGACACAGTATAAAAATAGATCTCAATTCTAGGTAATAGATGCTCAGAAGAAGGCATTTTTCATTTGAAAAAGTAAGATGTGCACATGGTTACAAAATTCAAATCGAAAAAAAAGGTATACACTAGAAAGAAGTCTCCCTCAATTCTAGACCCCATATTTCCTTGCCAAAATCAATCATTTGTTAACATTTTTAATACATCCTTTCAGATTATGCAACACACACATATACCTAGGTGCATACTTTTCACATTATCTTGTTCTTCACTTCTTTTTTTCACATAGTAGCATTTTTTGGAGATTATTCCAAACATAACATGTAGATCTACTTCGTTCTTTTTTTTTATTTTAAAGATTGTATTTATTTATTTATTTATTTGAGAGAGAGAGTGGGAGAGCGAGTTGGGGGAGGAGCAGAGGGAGAGGGACAAGCAGACTCTGGGCTGAGCACAGAGCCCAACTCAGGGCCCAACCTCACGACCCTGAGATCATGACCTGAGCCAAAATCAAGAGTTGGATGCTTAACGAACTGAGCCACCCAGGCGCCCCCTACATCATTCTCTTTAACAAGAGCATGATATCCCCATGTACAAGTATACCATGTTTATTTAATCAACCTCCCATTTGTGGACACTTTTATTACTATACTTTTATATTTATCTTTACGAATAACACCAGAGTGACCACCTTTGTACAAAAAGCTTTACACCTGCTTTTATTTCAGTAGATGTGGAGATACATACAAGCATTTAATATATACATATGTGTATAGGTAATTTCTATATAAGTACAATCTATTTGATATCTGCATAATATTCTATTATATGACCACTGAATATACCCTAACTATAACTTACTGAGGCAGTCCCCTCTTATTGGATAGTCAGTTGTTTACCATCTTTTGCAGAAAATGGGATAAGGATGACAACAAGTTTGTGGCTTGGGGTGAGCATGTGTGTGTGTGTGTGTGTGTGTGTGTGTGTGTGTGTGCGCATAGAAGCATATTTACAGTCAGTGAATACTTAAAAATTTGGAATCAGACCAATATAATATTGGAATCTTGATTCCAAGAATTTGGAATCAGACCACTGGATAATATTCACAGTATTGGAAATGTACCAAATTTATCATCACATTTGAAAAATAAACCTTATAATACTTTTTCCAAATGTCTTCTATTTCCTTAGAAAAATTAAAGCACCAGGGCACCTGGGTGGCTCAGTTGGTCAAGCATCCGACTCTTGATTTTGGCTCAGGTCATGATCCCAGGGTCATGAGATCAAGCCCTGCGTGGGGTTCTGCACTCGGCGCAGAGTCGGCTTGTCCCTCTCCCTCCCCCTTTGTTCCTCTCTCTCTCCCCCAAATAAATAAAATCTTAAAGAAAAAAGAAAGAAAAAGAAAAATTAAAGCACCAATGAAGTACGTTTTACCTGTTCCCTCAGGAAAACTTACTTTTTTAAAAAAGGTTTTATTTTTAACTGATCTCTACACCCAACGTGGGGCTCGAACTCACAACCCCAATATCAAGAGTCACATGCTCCACCAACTGAGCCAGCCAGGCACCACCCCCTCAAGAAAACTTAAATCCCAAATCATATATACAGTTTTTTGTTTTTTTGTTTTTTCTGTTCTGCTCCATCCAGCTACATGGACCTCACTCAAATGCTTACTTGGAGTCTGGGACCTCATGCCCTATAACTGATAGAGACTTTTCACCATCCTTCAAATTCTATTACTTAAACCTCAGATTTTTTTATCTTTCTAAAATTCCAAGGAGCTAACAAACCACAGAGAATATGGTAGCATGAATTCCTGCCCATAAAACTTTACAAATACCATGGTTAAATGTAATTGCTGATATTCCTTACAATGAAGCACCATTTCTCAGGCAACGATAGCATTTTCACTTACAATCTAGGTCCAGAGGGTTCTTAACAGATGGAGACAACAGACCCTTAGCTCATTAAAGTACAAGTATAGAGAGAAAATACAAGAAAAACAAAAGGAAATAAAAAAACAAGGACAGTTTTTGAAATGAATAGTGCTGAACAACTCAGTACTCATTTGGGGGAAAAAAATCAATCTCAACCTTGTATCAGGCAAAAACCATTAACTCTGAATGGTTCATACATAAACCTAAATGTACAAACCCAAAGTATGAAACTTCTAGAAGAAAACATAGGAGAAAAATTTGAGACTTTACAGGAGGCAAAGATTTTTTAGGACACAAAAACATAAACCATAAAAGGAAAAATTTGATAAATTGGACTTCGTCAAAATTTAAAAATTTGGCTAGCTCAGTTGGTAGAGCTATGCAACTCTTGATGTTGGAGTCATAAGTTCAAGCCCGACATGGCGGGTAGAGTTTACTCAAAAATAAATAAATAAGGGTTGCCTGGGTTGCTCAGTCATTTGAGCAGCCGACTCTTGATTTTGGCTCAGGTCATGATCTCAGGGTCATGGGATCAAGCCCCACATCAGGCTCTGTCCTCAGTGGGGAGTCTGCTGGGGATTCTCTCTCTCCCTCTCCCTTTGCCCCTCCTATTGTTCGTGTTTTCTCTCTCTTTCAAATAAATAAATCTTTAAAAATAAATAATCACAAAAAAATTAAAACTTCTGTTATTCAAAACTTAGCATTAAGAAAATGAAAAGGCAAGCCACAGACAGGAAGAAAAACATTTGCTATATCTGACATATATCCAGAATATATAAATATCTCCTATTACTCTGGAAAACAGTATGGAAATTCCTCAAGATGTTAAAAATAGAGCTACCCTACGACCCAGCAATTGCACTACTAGGTATTTACCCCAAAGATACAGATGTAGTGAAAAGAAGGGGCACCTGCACCCCAATGTTCATAGCAGCAATGTCCACAAGAGCCAAACTGTGGAAGGAGCCAAGATGTCCTTCAACAGATGAATGGATAAAGAAGATGTGGTTCATATATACAATGGAATATTGCATCAACATAGATGGAACTGGAGGGGATTATGCTAAGTGAAATAAGTCAAGTAGAGAAAGACAATTATCATTATTGTTTCACTCATATGCGGAACATAAGGAATAGTGCAGAGGACCATAGGGGAAGGGAGGGAAAACTGAATGGGAAGAAATCAGAGAGGGAGACAAACCATGAGAGACTCTGGACTCCCGGGAAACAAACTGAGGATTACATAAGGGAGAGGGGTGGAGGGAGGGGGTAGCCAGGTGATGGGTATTAAGAAGGGCATGTGTTGTGATGAGCACTGGGAGTTACACGCAACTGATGAATTGTTGAACACTACATCAAAAACTAATGATGTACTATATGTTGGCTAACTGAACATAATAAAAAAAAATCTATTACTCAAGAGAAAAGATAAGTAATCCAATTAAAAATTGGCAAAATGTTTGAGCAAACACTTGACAAAAAAGTATGTGGATGGCCAACAAGCACATGAAAAGATATTCAATATCATTAGTCATTAAGAAAATGTGAATTAGAACCATAATGACACATCACTATACACCTACTCAAATGGCTAATGTTAAAGAGATTAACAATACCACATCTTGGCTAAGATGTGGAGCATAGGATCTCTCATAGAAATTGCTGGTAGGAATCCAAAGTGGTTGTAACCAGTATGTATTTTCGTAACCAGTATTTTCGTAACCAAAACAGTATGGCAAGACTACATGTGTGTACACACACACACACACACACACACACACACACACACACACGTACACACACATATATAGTCCTGCCATAATATCTTAAAATAAACATATAAATATATATGTATATACAATAAATATATATAAGTAAAAACTTAAACATGCATTTAACATACAACCCAGAAATTCCACTCCTAGGTATCTATCCAAAAGAAATGAAAATATATATCCAGAAAAGACATACACTCAAAAGTTAATTCCAGCATGATTCATAATAGTCCCAAACTGGAAAAAATTCAAATGTGCATCAACTCATAAAGAGATGAACTGTGCAATTAAAAAAAAAAAAAAAACTACCGATAGACCCAACAAGGTGGATGAATCTCAAAAAATATTTTGCTAAGTAAACAGTCAAACACAAAAGAGCACAGTGACAGAAAGCCAGGCCAAGGGTCTTGAAAGAATATACATGGGCACAAGGAACTTCCTTAGGGTCATGGAACTGTTCTGTAACTTGATTATGATGGTGGGTATATGACTTCATAACAATTATTTTTTTATTTTTTAAATTTTTTTTAGATTTTATTTATTTATTTGACAGAGAGAGACACAGCGAGAGAGGGAACACAGCAGGGGGAGTGGGAGAGGGAGAAGCAGGCTTCCCCCTGAGCAGGGAGCCCCGATGTGGGGCTCGATCCCAGGACCCTGGGATCATGACCTGAGCTGAAGGCAGACGCTTAACGACTGAGCCACCCAGGCGCCCCGACTTCATAACAATTATTAAAATTCATCCATTGATACACTTAAAATGGGTAAATCTTATTGTATATAAACTGCAGCTCAATAGAGTTGAAAATTTTCTGAAAAAGGAAAGATTTTAGGTTTCCTCTTCACCAAAGTACCTATCCATGCTAGTTGCCCAGAGTCAACTTGGGGGAAATCTGCCAAGTGGGCAATAATTTCAGAAAGCTACCACATTCAGGGTACAGGGAATCCACAACCCATGCAAACTGCTATCTCCTTGGAGGATGGCATACGGAACTTTCTTCTAAACGTTAGCCATCTAAGATGGTTCCTCCTCCCCTCTCCCAGTCTTTCTCAAGGCTCCCTTCTTCCCTTCAGAATCTAAGCTGTATGTATTTAAACTCCTAATTTCCCTTTCCCTTTTTCCTTCCACCTCTGTGTTCCCCACATCTCAGTCACAAAATCTTTGTGGACTCTACCCAGGAACACAGCTTCCATTTTTTACTTATTAGCATGGTCTTCAACGTGTATAACACCTCCCCCCAACCTCATGCTTTTGAATTCCTTTGCCCTCTCCTATTCCTGTCACAGCTCAAATGTTCCTGTCTACCACTTCTTTGAGGGATAGAGTGTGTGGTCTAAACCCCCACATGTTGTTTTCCCAGGCAATCTAATCAGCTTACACATTAAACAGCCTATCCCCAAGAGGGTAACCATGACTTGGAAGAGGAAGATGTCATTGGAGGCTCTGAGAAGTCAAGCAAGTTTCTTCACAAAGTGGCCTCTCCAATCCCAGTGTCTGCTTGGGACCAATGAGATGGGACATTCATCCTCACAAGGCTTTTACATATGCATCTTTGATGGTGCCCCCAGAAGCTTCTGAAGTGTATCAGGACTTCACTTCAGTGAAGTTCACACTAAGCCAAGAGAGCCCCATTCAATTTCCTGTCTCAAATTACACTCAGCTCTGCTGTCCAACTGAGCACATTAGACAAAGTCAAAAGATATACATCCAAAAATGACACGAGGACTGCCTATCAGATTGGTAAAGATTAAACAGGTTCCTAAGGCCCAGTTGGTGGATTTATGGGAAAAACATATATTTTTATATACTGTTGTCATATACACATTGTGTTAATATATACACAAATACACAATAGTGTATAAAAATATGTGTTGTGCTTCTGAGCCAATCATTCAGCAACAGAGTTAGAAATTTTTCACGTATATACTCTTTGACATAGCAATTCCACTTCTAGGAATTTGTTAAGAGCATAGGATCTGGAGTGAGACAGACCCAGATTTGAATCCTGACACCACCACCTTCTTCCTGACTATATAACTTCTCTCTGTCATAGTTTTCCCATCTATAAAATCAGGGCATAATGACACCTGACAACACCAGGAAAAACATGGATGAGTATTATACTGTCTTTAACCAGTCAGATGATCAGCTGAGGGGGCTTCCAGGAGTGCTATATCTAGGAAAGTCCTGAGCAAACTGGAACAAGATCCACATCACCTCTTCCAGGAGCTACAATTTCTTGACTAGTCAGTTCTACAAAGTATCAGAACCATTCCAAATAAGCCTTTTGACCATTTATGAAATAGCAGCTATACCCCAGGCCCTTTTTATATGTATCAGTGGCTCTCAAACTTGAATGTGCATCATAATTACTTGGAGGGCTCATTAAAACAGATTTTTGGGCCCCACCCCAGAGACTGACTCAGTAGGTCATGGAAACACATACTAGGCATGGCCAAGATTGCAATCAGAGGCAAGAAGATGGGAATAAGTGGGGACCCGTAAGACAGAAACAGCAGGTACACACCATGAAGTTCACAACTGATGCTGGCCTCCCTAACAACACTGAGTGTTTCCTAAACAGGGGACCCTATCTCATTCATCCTTGATATGTACCCCCAAGTGTGCCTAACCCAGTACTAGGTGTATGGCATGTGCTCAACAGACATCAACAAATCTTTCCTTGGTGCTTTCGAGGAGATGAACCTTTTAAGCATAAGCTGGGATCATGCCCATTACCCCCACTTGACTATTTTGCTACCTAATTTCAGGACATTTATCTTGAGATCTGCTAGCACTGCCACAAGACAGGCTCTATTGAGTGGCCTTTCATTCATCTATCATGTATTTATTGACCCCTATCTAGGCCGTGGACAGACCCCTGAGGGCAAGCATGGGCTGTTGCATCAGCCATACCTGGGTACAAACCACTGCTCTTCACTAACCAGCTCTGTGCACGTGAGCAAATTCACTTTGGTCTCTTCTATCAGAAAAAGGGGGATGGAAATCTTACCAATTTCACAGGATGCTGGGGGGGATGAAATGAGAGGATGACAATGGCACTTTGACAGAGCTGAGCAGTGTCTGGCGCCTAGTAAATGTGCCACAGACGTCAACTATCATTACTCAGGATCCCTGTCCCACAGGACTGCTGTGTGACCACAGGCTGTTATGTGTGGAGGGAGCCCAGGATCCATGCAGAGTCATATCTGGCCACTTCCTAATTGGCCAGCAATCCTGGACCACAGGTGGCAGAAGCTTGAGAGGAAGGGATGCTCAAAGCCCAATCCCAAGGACCTCTCAGCTGCTCTAGGAAGGACGAGGTATCAGCTAAGGACCTAGTGGGCAAGCAGAACACCTAATAATAGGCCAGGGTGAAGGTATCTGGGCCCCAGAAAGCTTGGTTTCGAAAGTCAGCAACGGGGCTGTGATAAGGATCAAATAAATTAATTCACATAAAGCCCTCAGCACAAGGCCTGGCCCCTAGAACATGTTCAGTGAGTACCAGTCACTATTAGAAGAGCTATGGTTCCCACCCCTCAAGGTGCCAGCTAGTGTAAAAGCCTACTCACTAATGGGACCCTGACCAAACTTGTAGGGAGTGGTCTCCAATGGCGGTATTTTCAGAGTACTAACCCGGCCCCACTGCCTGCCCACTTGTTTTGAGGACTCCTCCTGCATGCAGGGCAGACACCACTGATGAGACACTCTGTCCCACCAGCCCAGACGAGGCTTCTTTACATGGTCTTCCAGGCAGTAATTGCCAGAAGACCCGAAGTGCCCTGGGAGCTCTACCACTTGCCTGCCCAACATACAGGTTCTCTCTCATTTCTTTTTTCCGTTCAGATTTGGAGGTTTTATAATTAAGTTTATCTGTCACTGTTTATGATATCTTTTTATTGAAATCTTTATTGAGATCATTGTGGATACTCATGCAGATGTGAGGGATTATAAGGAGCTATCTCATGTACCCTATGCCCAGGCTCCCCCAAGGGTAACATCTTAGGAACTATAGTGCAATCAACATATTGATATTAGTACCATCTATTGATCTTACATTTCCCCAGTTTTACTTGTATTCATTTATGTTTGTGTGTGTGTAGTCAGTTCTGTGTAATTTTATCACGTATGTAGGTTCATGGATCTACCACCACAATCAGGATACTGAGCTGTTCCTTCACCACATGGATCCCTCCTGTTGCCCTTCTACAATCCCACGTACCCTTCCCAGGTCCCAGACTCCATTCCTAATCCCTAGAAACCACTAATCTGTTTGCTATTTCTATAATTTTGTCATTATAAGAATATTATATAAATAAAATCCTAGAGTATTAACCTTTTGGGATTGGCTCTTCTCACTTAGCATCACCATCTGGCAAGTCAGGCAGATTGTTCCATGTATCAACAGTTCACTTGTATCATTGCTCGGTCATATTCCATGGTGGATTTCCTCCCTTAAAGAGCATCTGAGCTGTTTCCAAGTTTTTTTCTATTACAAATAAAGGTGATATGAACATTCGTGTTTACAAGTTTTTACATGAACATAAGTTTTCATTTTCTGGAACAAATGCCGAGGAGTGAAATTGCTAGGTCATATTATAGCTGCATGTTCATTTTTTTCTAAAAGAAAATGCCAAACTGTTTTCCAGAACGGCTGTACCACTTCACATTCCCACTACATTCCCATCAGCAATGTACAAGTGATCCAGTTTCTCCATATCCTTGCCAGCATTTGGTGTTTTGCTAATTTTTATTTTTATTTTTATTTTAGTCATTCTGCATTTTCCTCCTAATGATGTTGAGCTAATCGTGCTGGCTATCTTTTCACGTACTTATTTGCCACCTGCATATCCTCCTCAGTAAAATGACTATTCATGTCTTATGTCCAATTTTTTTATTGAAGTATAATTAACATATGATGTTATAGTAATTTCAGGTCCCCTCTGGCAACCACCACATTTTTCTCTGTATTTAAGAGTCTGTCTTTCTGTTTGTTTCCTTTGCTTTTTAGATTCCACCTATAAATGAAATCATATGATATTTGTCATTCTCTCACTCATTTCATTTAGCATAATACCTTCCAGGTCCATCTGTGCTATCTACACCCAACATGGGGCTTGAATTCACAACCCCAAGATCAAAAGCCACATGCTCTTCTGACTGAGCCAGCCAGACACCTCTTTTTTCAAATTTTACTTTAAATTCCAGTATAGTTAACATACAATGTTTTACTGGTTTCGGGTGTACAATATAGTGATTCAACAATTCCATACATCACCCAGTGCTCATCACCTATTTTATCCATCCCCCCCACCCACCTCCCCTCTGGTAACCATCAGTTTGTTCTCTATAGTTAAGAGTCTGTTTCTTGGCTTCTCTCCCTCTCTCTTTTTTTCCTTTGCTCATTTCCTTTGTTTCTTAAATTCCACATATGAGTGAAATCATATGGTATTTGTCTTTCTCTGACTGACTTATTTCACGTAGCTTTATACTCTCAAACTCTGTCCATGTCATTGCAAATGGCAAGGTTTCATTCTTTTTTTGTGGCTGAGTAATATTCCATTGTATATATCTAAACCACCTCTTCTTTATCCATTCATCTATCGATGGACACTTGGGCTGCTTCCATAATTTGGCTATTGTAAATAATGCTGCTATAAACATAGGGGTGCATGTATCCCTTTGAATTAGTGTTTTATATTTTTGGGGTAAGTACCCAGTGGTATGATAATTAGATAATAGGGTAGTTCTATTTTTAACTTTTTGAGGAACCTCCACACTGTTTTCCACAGTGGCTGCAGCAATTTGCATTTCCACCAATAGTGCAAGAGGGTTCCTGTTTCTCTACAACCTTGCCAATACTTGTTGTTTCTTGTGTTTTTGATTTTAGCCATTCTAACAGGTGTGAGGTGACATCTCACCGTAGTTTTGCTTTGCATTTCCCTGATGATGAGTGATGTTGAGCATCTTCCCATGTGTCTGTTGGCCATCTGGATATCTTCTTTGGAGGAATGTCTGTTTATGTCTTCTGCCCATTTTTAATCGGATTATTTGCTATTTGGTGTCGTGTTGTATAAGTTCTTATGGATATAACCCTTTATCAGATATGTCATTTGCAAATTCGTCTCCCATTCTGTGGGTTGCCTTTTAGTTTTGTTGATTGTTTCCTTTGCTGTGCAGAAGCTTCTTATTTTGATGTAGTCCCAATACTTTATTTTTGCTTTTGTTTCCCTAGCCTCAGGAGACACATTTAGAAAAATGTTCCTATGGCCAATGTCAGAGAAATTACTGCCTGTTCTCTCTTCCAGAATTTGTATAGTTTCAGGTCTTACATTTAGTTGTTTAATCCATTTTGAGTTTATTTTTGTGTTTGGTGTAAGAAAGTGGTCCATTTTCATTCTTTTGCATGTTGCTGTCCAGATTTCCCAACACCATTCATTGAAGAGACTGTCTTTTTCCCATTGGATATTCTTTCCTGCTTTGTCAAAGATTAATTGACCATATAATTGTGCGTTTATTTCTGGGTTTTCTGTTCTGTTCCATTGATCTATGTGTCTATTTTCATGCCAGTACCATACTGTTTTGATTACTATAGCTTGATAATATAACTTGAAGTCTGGAATTGTGATGCCTCCAGCTTTGCTCTTCTGGAGAAGTCTCCTAAAGATCCCTGCCCTTCCAGCACATGCTCTGAGATAAGTAAGTAAATCTCTTTCCTGTATACCCTTAGTCATTTTTCAAACTGCTGCTTCTATGCTATATCTCAGCAGTGCTGTCTATCATGCTGTCTCATTAGGGGCAGGGACACAGTTTCCTATGGCCTTCTGGTTCTCCTAGAGATGAGACCACTGATTTTTAAAGTTCCAGCTGTTAAGCTCCACTGATGTAAGAACTTGTGAAGTTAGGCCCCTCTGGTTTTAAAAGTCAAATGTTACAGGGATTTGTCTTCCCAGTGTGGGTCCCCTATGCCTAGGGTACCTGTATGGGGTCTGCTCCTCTCCCCTCTCTGTGCCCTCTGAGTCCCTCCCTCCCACAGACAGTACTGTGTTGTCAGTTTGGCTCCCAACCATGTCTCCGCCCTTCCTACCCTCTTCAATATGGCATCTTCTCTACATTTAGCTGTGGAGAGTCTGTTCTGCCAGCCTTTGGGTCATATTCTGGGTTATTTACACTATTGTGGGTGTTATCTAGGTGTTTCCATGGGACAAGGTGAGCCTAGCATCCTCTTACTGTGCCATCTTCCCTGGAAGTTGGTATTTATTTCTATTTTTAATTTTTGGGGGAACCTCTGTATTGTTTTCCACAGTGGCTGCACCAGTTTACATTCCCACCAACAGGGCATGAGGCTTCCATTTTCTCCACATCCTTGCTATGTCTTCTCTCCAATTTTTGATTGAATATATGCTTTTACTGTCTTGTGAATTCCTAGTGTTTTGTCAGATATATAGTTTGCAAATGTTTTCTCCCAGACTGTAGACTGTCTTTTCATCCTCTTTGCTTGGGCTTTTTCAGGAAAAATGTTCGGATTTTGATGAGGTCCAATTTATAATTTTTCCCTTTATGGAAGATGCTTTTGGCTCTGTGATTTCAGATAAGGCACAGTTGTTCTGTCCTTTATCCTGCAGGTCAGCTACCTTAGAGGTTTTGTGGGTTGGGGTCAACACCTAATCATTACATACCAAGCATGTGCCAAACATTACTTCATTTAATCCTTCCAACCACCCTATTATAGATGCCATTACTATCTGCATTTTACAGGTGATGAAGCGGAGACACTGAGAGACCTGGGGATTTGCCCAAGGTTCCACAACTAGGAAGTGGCACAAAATCTTGGTCTGTTTCTGCTTCCAAAGCACCTGACTTTGTCATCATTTCAAGTTTCCAGCAGGCTACACAAAATTTGACTTGTGGTATACAGCGTGTTTATCAATCTGACTTCAGACATAATCATGTACCCAATGCATATTCCTACCCAAATAGGAACTTTCTTGTTACTAGGTCAAAAAACAACAGGGACAACAACTGTTGCAAAAGCAGAAGCATTCCCATTCTCCCAATTTTTGCTGTGTTCTCCATCCAATCCCTCATGCTTACAATCCAAACGGTTTTGCACACCCAGTGTGACCCCTGCCCTCAGGCCAGCATGAGTCTTGAGGCTTGGTGGCAGTGGATTTCCTGGGCCACTGCTAGGCCCACGCATATCAATCTTTAAGAAGCCTTCCAATCTGGCCCCAAGCTTTATTGAGTTTGTCTGGATTCCTGGGTTTAAATTCCCACTGCATCCATGTAGTTAGAGGAGTCTCATACCCAGCATTGGCTCTTAAAGCCTGTGTTGCCCCCAATGAGTCCTTCCCCTCTGTGGCTCAAATAGGCTTCTCACCAGCTCAGTTGATCATGGAGACAGCTGCCTGCCCACATTTGTCTCTTCCCTTCCCTTCTCTTTCTGGCCTGTGGATTTGGGTTAAGAAGCTCATTTTGGATTTAGGCTCCTGGGCAGAGGACTTTCATATTCCTTTGGTTTTTGATGCTTTGAATATGTTTTAAATACTTTCCAAAGACCTAGCCTAGCTCTAAGAAATTTAATCTTACATTCTTCTCTCCTTCAACAGCTTCTCTCTTCTGATGTCATGGCCCAAATTTTATTTTCAGATCTTTTCTTGAAAGCTATTTGTTTCATTTGTTCATTCATCATTCATTTAACATTTTCTTCTTGAAACCCTATTCTTTGCTAAGCTCTGTGCTAGGCACTGGGGATACAGCATATAACAAGGCAGACACAGACCCTGGTATCCTAACACTGCATTCTTTCTGGGGAAAATTAATATTAAAAAAATTATTACAGGGGTGCCTGGGTGGCTCAGTTGGTCAAGCATCTGCCTTCAGCTCAGGTCATGATCTCGGGGTCCTGAGATTGAGCCCTGCCTTGGGCTCCCCGCTCAGTGCTGAATCTGCTTCTCCCTCTCCCTCTACCCCTGCCCCTGCTTGTGCTCTCTCTCTCTCTAGCTCTCTCTCTCAAATAAATAAATAAATAAATAAAACCTAAGAAAAATTATTACAGAATCATTATTGGTTCTAGTCTGCACCCCTGGGTTTTTCTCAAACTTTATGCTGTAGTGAAACTGGATTAATCACCTTGCCCTAAACAGGCTTTGGGCTTTCCCCACTCACAGCGTTTTTACATTCTCTTCACTCTGCTAATAATTTGCCACCCCATTTCCAGTAATCCCCACCTACCACAATGTCTATGATGTCCTTAAGACCCAAACAAAATCCTACCTCTTTAATGGAGGCTTTCTTTATAATCCCTGCTGTATATGATTTCCCCCTCTCTATTTTAGAGTATTGGGCACCACTTGCGACACTAACTATACACACACTAGTGGCTTTATGTCCTAGTTATTTTCATACCCCTACCCACATGAAAGCCAGTAGGATCCCTGAGGGTAGGGTTGACTTCTGACCTGTCTTCATGCCCCTTGCACATATCACACAATGTCTTCAACATAGCAGGCAAGAAATATTTGCTCAGTGGGGGAATGGCTGACCTAGAGCTGTTTGTTTAATTTAACCAATACTTGGGTAGCAGTTACTATGCACCAGGCACTGTTATTCACTTGGGTGGCATTTACCAGGTGTCAGACACTGCTCCAATGTCTTGACAGACATGACTTCCCTGGATTCTGACAAGAACCCTTAGAGGTAAGTATTACTAGGAGGCACATTTGACAGACCAGCAAAGTGAGACTCAATGTGTTGCCCAAGCCTGAGGTACCCCACCTGGTATATGTCAGAGCCAGGATTCAAACCCCGGTAATCTGCCTTAGGCCTGAGCTCTTAGCCCTGGACCTCTGAACAAGGCCTGGAATGATTTGGCTGACGTGGAATCTATAGCAGAGTGAATATGGAATCCAGATCCAATTCCTTTTGGCAGGCCACAGTGCCATCTCCCCAGTCATGTTCTTCATAGGAACTATGCTTCAAAGGGGTGCTGGGGCCAGCTAAATTATAAAAAGTGCTGAATTAAACTGAGTCCTTCTGAAGGCTTTCTGAAGGGCAGAACTTCCCCAGCCCTCTGTCAGCAGCCCAACTTTTATTTTCATTATCACCATCCCACCCCCAGAAGTATTTCCAGATATTTTCCCCCTAACTGCCCCCTCATAAAATGTTAATGCACTGTATATCTGTTAATGTGCTGTATGTATGTCTGTGCTTTACACATAGAGTGATTTTTTTCATCACCCAAGAACCAGTGTTCTCCTCGTTTGGGGACAATGTCGCCTTGTTAACAATCCCTGCTCAATGCTGACGAGCACTGAATCCTTCTAGTCTCTAAGAGGAGAAGGTAAGCAGGATTCTCACTCTTTGACCTTGTGGTGCCAAGATTTTCAGGATCTCTTCAATAAAGTAACACACATTTGCAACACTGCTTAGAGCTAATAATAACTATGATACTATCCACAACAACAGCGATCTTGTCATGGATGCTGGGGAGATAAAATGATTCAATCCCAGTCTCAGGTTCTGAGAGAGTAAGTTAATCATGGGTAAAGTACATTTCCTACAACTCTCAAAGCCTCAGTTTCCTCATCTGTTAAAGGGGGCAATAAGTCTTTAAGTACTCACTTTAAGTGGCTTTCGTGAGACTCTGCATGAAGGTCTAAACGGCAAATTATTAGACAGTATGCAAAGGTAGGTGGCAAAGTTATAGCCACCTATAGGGAAATGGGCTCAACTCTTTTGAAGACTGAATTGAAAAGTCATTTTTACTTCATGTGAACTTTTAATAATAAATACTGCAATGTCTGCCTGAGTACTGGATCCCTCCTACAGTAAACGCATCCTCTGCCTAGACGAGATTCTCTAACTGTAGCCACAGGAGCAAAACTCACGTAATTGAAAGTTAAGTAGGGTCTTTTAATTGTTGTCGCCATATAGAATGTCAATTTTTCAGACGGATAAATATATTACATGAAAACGAAATCTTTTTTCCAGCATTTCCTAAACACTCTCAGGAACCCCTCCAGACTTATATGGGTGAATAGGTGTGACTGGGAAGTTGTATTTTTTTTAAGTTTATTTATTTTTTAAGAATCTCCGTACCCGATGTGGAGTTTTAACTCACGACCCTGAGGAGATCAAGAGTCACAGGCTCTTCCTACTGAACCAGCCAGGCACCCCGGGAAGTTGTATTTTTAACAAGCTCCCTAGGTGAGTCCCATGATCTGCAGTGTTAGAAAACTACTTTTACCCAATCCCCCGGCCTTGCAAGCCTTGCCTTCGCTTTTTATTACTAATTAATTTATTCCTTCTTTATCCCGTGAACTTTCTGGAGTGAGTCCCATGTGCTAGGACCTATACAGGTACATTGGAGTATGGTCCCTGGGCCCCTCCTCTCACGGAGCTTGAATTCTAGCAGGGAAGACTGACATTGAGCAAGTCATTACAAGACAAAGTGGGTCACAAGGAGGGAAGTGCTGGATCAAAGATGAGGCGTGAGAGGCTGGCGAGAGCTTGGAAGAAATGTTAAGGATTTTTGGAGGTTATCGTAAAGGTGTTAAAAAGTAGAGCGACATGATCAGATTTACATTTTAATAGCTGACATTTATTGAGCCTTTGCAATGGGCCAGGCTATGTTTCAATCACTTTACGTGCATTAACTCACTGAATCCTCACAACACCACCATCAAGTGAATACTGTTTTCCCTATTTACAGATGAGGAGAATGAGGCACACAGGAGAACCAAGTAATGTACACGGAGTCACAAAACAGAGCTTATAACCAAACCAGTGTCCATGTGTTGAAACATGCTGCAGCCCCTCTAAAGGAGCATCCTACACTGTGAAATTGGACACTCCCCAGTGCAGAATGGAATGAAGGGGCAAGAAGAGATGTAAGAAGACCAGTTAGGAAGCTGTGGCAGGTATCCAGGTGACAGATACTAGTGGTAATAAAGATAGAAAGGTATAAATTTGAGAAATGCTTAAGATCAAAACCAGTGGTTTTTAACCTCGGCTGTACATTGAATCACCTGGGCAGCTTTAAGAAATACAAATGTCTGGGACACCTGGGTGGCTCAGACAGTTAAGCGTCTGCCTTCGCAGGTCATGATCCCAGGGTCCTGGGATGGAGTCCCGCATCAAGCTCCCTGCTCAGCCAGGAGCCTGCTTCTCCCTCTGCCTGCCATTCCCCCTGCTTGTGTGCTCTCTCTCTCTCTCCCCCTCCCCGAGAATATTAATAAATAAAATTTTTAAAAAAATACAAATGTCTGGGTCCCACTCCCAGAGAGTTGGATTATATTGGTCTGGGCACTGGAATTTTTAAAAGCTCCTTAGATATTCTAGTACACAGGCAAAGTTAAGAACCACTAGTACGTCCAAGACTTTAATGCAAAGAAAAATAAATTTAAAATATTTTTCCAGCTTTATTGAAATCTAATGGACATATAACTTTGTGTAGGTTTAAGGTACACAAATGTGATGATTTGGTATATACTGTGAAATGATTAACACAATAAGGTTAGTAAACACATCTTTTACCTCACATAGTTACTTTTTTTTTTTCTCCATCTGGCTTATTTCACTTAGCATAATGCCCTCAAGGTTCATCCAAGTTGTCAGAAATGGCAGGATTTCCTTCTTTTTTATGGCTCAGTAATATTTTATTTATAAAAACAGATTGGAAATGACCTGTCAATAGACAATTTACACAAAAAGAATACAAAGGAACACCCAGAGAAATATGAGAAAATCCAGGATTGTGTGTTGTTGTGGAAGGCAAGGGAAGAAAATTCTGAGGAGGAAATGATCAGTAATGTTGAATGCTGGGGTCCCTGGGTGGCTGAGTTAGTTAAGTGTCTGCCTTTGGCTCAGGTCATGATCTCAGGGTCCTGGGATCGAGCCCTGTGTCAGGCTCGAAGAGAGTTGTGTCAGATGGCTTCTATTTTCCCTAAGAGAGATATGAGTCATCATTTGAGAGTGGAGATGGAGGTGAATAGTAGGGTCAGAGGTTTGAGGAAAGTGGAAAAAATTTAAAATAATTATTGTTCAGAGTGGGGAATGATTGAATTGCTAAGCTAGGTTTGAAGAACCACTTGAGGTGAATAATCATGAATTTACAGTGGAATGAATTTACCTTGTTGTGTGACTTTATCTGGCAGTGCTCAGCCAATCCAAGAAGGGTATAAAGAAAGTAGGTAATTTACTTGAATTCATAGAGGTTCTGGAATTTCCTAGATAGAGGGTGAGCTGAGTGAGCTTCCCTCCCACACCCTACCTCTATTGGCACAAAATTTAAGGAGGCATTCATCCTCAGGATCATGCAAGTGTAGCATTGGCACCTGACAGTGAGTACCTCCTTACATTTTGGGGGTGATGAGGAAGAAGAGGTAGCAGGGAAAGCTCATTTACCTCACCCTAGGCCCATCCCTGCACAAATAAGTTTGTTATATTGGCAACAGTATCATGAAGAGGGGCGCCTGGGTGGCTCAGTTGGTTAAGCATCTGCCTTCGGCTCAGGTTGTGGTCCCAGGGTCCTGGGATTGAGCCCTGCATCAGGCTCCCTGCTCGGCGGGGAGTCTACTTCTCCCTCTCCCCCTCCTCCTGCTCATGCTTGCACACACACTCTCGCTCTCTGCAATAAATAAAATCTTTTTTAAAAATAGTGTCATGAAGAATTTTGACAAAAGAGTAATTACAGTAATGGACCATATTATGTAAGATGGATAGAGAGGAAAGTAAAAATACAAGAAAGTAGAGGGAGGAGGCAGTGGAGAAAACTGACTGAGTAAATTGAAAAGCTAGGAAATTGTAGCCAGAGAGGAATGTCTGAAGTTGTGGTCCTTGAGGTAGAACAAACTTAGCATCCTGAAAACTTCCAAGATGAGGTGGAAGATATGGGTGGCTAAGTTGGAGGTCAAGGAGCTTCAAGATCAAAGTGTTGGATGGGTTGTTGTTTTGTCTGTTAGTTCAGCAACAATGTAAGGTAAGATTTGGGATAGAGGGAAAGAAAGGACCTACTGTAAATGCCAAAGTCACTGGTGAACACAGAGGAGTATCTAGAAGACCAGTAGGTGACAGCAACAAGGAAGGTTAAAGAGAAGTTAAATTGATTGGCATATGTCTCAAAAGGAGCACGTTTTTTTTGTTCTGTTTTTTGTTATTGTTATTTGTTGTTTCTGTTTTAGTTTATGCATGGGTAGAGGAGCAATAGGATGAAAGTAGCTTTGGAGAGTAAAGAACAAACTGGCCCTGCTGTTCCATGAAGTATGGGAAAACAACCTGCAGGCAGCTCAAGATACAGTTGGGGTTATAGTCTCTGAAGAACCAAGTTTCTTTTCTTTTTTTTTTTTAAGTATCTCCACACCCAGCATGGAGCCCAATGCAGACCTTGAACTCACAACCCTGAGATCAAGACCTGAGCTGAGATCAAGAGTCGGACACTTAACAAACTGAGCCACTCAGGTGCCCCAGAACCAAGTTTCACTTAAGGCTAAGTCATGAAGTGACTATTTTATGAAAGGGTTGAATTTGGAGGTCAATTTGTTAAACAGGTGATGTGAATTCCAGAGGACTTGAAGGGGCAGACTGAAGCATGGCAGAATTAGCTGGGTCAGAGGATTAAGGAGACATAAGTCACAAAGAGTTCCATGGAGGATGGTGGGCATCCAGGACTCTAAGAATTCTATTTTGGCCAGCACATGACATCCTGAAACTACCACACAGGGCTCAAATTTTTGTTTTTGCTTTTTTCTTTCTCATGGTCCTCAGGGCTGGGATAGTAGTCGGTGATGATAGGGAAAATCTTATTGTGACTTTCATTTCCTTGATACCTTCCTTCGGCCCACCTGATAATAATAATGAAAATAATAATAGTAGTAATAATAATTGTAAATCTAGAAAATAACCAAATACCTGCTGTGTGCCCCTGTTCTGAGTGTTAGCAACAGCTTACATATATATGACAAAGTTCTTGACCTCACAGAACTTAGATTCTTTAGATAGTCAGGCCATGAACAAAGAACAAAAATAAATATGTATATAAGTTTAGGGAGCTGTAAGTGTTAGGAAAGAATTTAGGTGGAGTAAACACAAAGACAGTGATGATGATATGTGTGTGAAGAGCTATCTTAGTGAAGGTAGTCAAAGGGGGCTCTTTCAAGGACAACCTGAATGATAATAAGGATCCAGCCATATGAAGATAGAAAGAAAGAGCATTTTGGATCAAGAAAATAGCATGTGCAAACGCTCCATGGGAGGGAAGGGGCTTGGGATGTTTGAGGAACAAGGTCATTATGGCTGAGAAGAGGTCTTGCTAACTCCCAAGATATTAAAGCATCCCTTTTAACCACCTATTGCTAAGGATGAGTTTGGAGGGTCTCCATGGTCTATTTGTATAAGGACCTCAATCTCCCACAGCTGGTCCAAGAGACTGAGGCTCTGTAGGAGCAGCAGGCTACCCTCAGGGGGTAGTAAAGGAACTGAGGTATTATTGTCACACATTGGAGGGGGAATGAACCTGCTTGGTAGGATCGCCATCTTGGTCCCGGACCTACTGCAAATCACGGTGGAGATAGGGAAGTTCTCTTGCCCCTTTCATATCTGAAAACACTTCATCATAAACTGGGACCCTTGACTTGAGGCTATTACATGAGGTAGGATTTACAGAGGCACCAGCAATGTAGTTAGCAGAAAAGTGGCATGAAATAGAGGATTTAAGTTTTTCATAAGAAGGTCATATCATAGAACTCAAGACAGGAGAGGCCAAAACTAAAAGGAAGCAAGGACAATGTGTTATAGAATAGCACAACTTATGGAATGCTAGATACACACCCATCTCAATGGTTCCTTTAACTGGGTTACCTCATGTCTGTGAATCTGAGCTGGGTCCACAGAGTTGCCTTAAATCCCTGAGGCTATCATTACTTTAGTCTAAAGGCCTACATCTGGAGCTCTAAAGGGATGAGAAACACTAAAAGTAAGGACCAGGTTACAGCATGGAGTGGGACTCATCAAATGCCCTGGCATACCCATGAGCCTAAACTGACTAATAAAGTAGCTTTCTTTAATTGTGAATTAATCCAGCCATTTGGCCTAGAAATTCACATAGTTATGGAAGATGGTAGGTAAGGGAGGCCAGCCACAATAGCTATGCAAATATGTAAGCTTTACTGGGAGATCACTTTGGAAATGCCTGCGTTTTTGGAATTCAGGTCAGTTTAGTACACAATATGGAGTCCCCACCCACAACCACCTCAGACCTCCCTGAAAATTTCTGTGAGGCTAGATCACTCAAATCAAACTCCTGGGAAGGTATGTATTCTTTAGAGCACAATACCTTTGTCCAGGCAAATGTAGGAAAACACCACTAGTTACCTTAGCAGGGCAGGAAGTGGAGTCTGAGGGGATATTGCTATCTAGGCTCCATCAAAATTTTTAATTTTTAATGACACCTCACCACAAACAACCAAGACCACAAAAATCATTTGAATGGCTATTGCAGTTGCCCCCAACAGCTCAGAGAATATCTCCATGTTCTGCCTCCCAACCTCCTGTTTTAACCCTCCTTTTCTTATCTGGTTTTCCTTGTTTTGACCCTGTTGGCTTATGTCCAGATTCTCCCTCTCTGCCTAGCCTGTCTGAATTGATGTCTCATTTAGATGATTGACCTTGAGTTGGCATCTCCCCAGGATGCTGTCTCTCAACTTGGCTGTCCTAGCACTACACACTAGTTCTAGGCAGTTCTAGGCAAATATTGCTCCTCCTATGCCTACCTGAGGCCCCCACACACCAAAGCTCAGGGATCCCACTTCTTTGGAGGGGTTTTGAATAATTATAGTGCTTATTAAAGTTATATGTTTACATGTTGGCCTCTTTCAACTTGCCTGTGAGCCCATAAAAGGCAATAGACCTAGAAGCTAAGAGATCAGCTTCCCCATCTATGAGAACAGAAATAAAAAATATCTTCATTGACTACCCTATAGGGTTATTCCGAGGATAAAAGGAGAAAAATGACAAGAGAGCCACTCTGGTAAAGTGTAAAGTATCATAAAAATGTGTTGTTGTCATCTAAGCTCTATTGATAGGGTCTTGAACTCTCTATAATCTGGCTCCTGCCACCTCTCCAAACTCAAGCTTTAGCCAGTCCCATCGCCTTTGATATCCAGCAAGCTTACCAAGGCATTTGGGGTTGTAATTGGCTAGGAGAAGCAGCTGGCACTGACAAGGAAATTTGTCATAGTTAAG
This sequence comes from Eumetopias jubatus, assembly GCF_037043125.1. Classification (NCBI taxonomy): domain Eukaryota; kingdom Metazoa; phylum Chordata; class Mammalia; order Carnivora; family Otariidae; genus Eumetopias; species Eumetopias jubatus. The sequence continues at coordinate 11,194,388 of NW_028274817.1, forward strand.
AACTTCATAACAACCACATCCATCTTACTCTACCATCTAAATACAGATAGTGCAAACGTACAATAGAAACCAGGGGTAAGAAGACTGAGAAACCCACTGTGACTCAGCCAGGGTGCTTGCCACGCACATATCCTGCCTTCCTCCTCAGCAAGCCTGTCTTCGCACCACCCAAGAGGTACTCCGTTGTTGGGCAGCCACTTTGTTGTGCTCAAGGCATGCACAACTCATTCCTACTTTGTGGTCTTTGTTTACACTGAGCTCCCTCCTTGGAATAACGTCCTCTTGCCTTTTACCTTGTTAGATTCTCCTCATCTTTGAGGACCCAGCTCCAACTCCATCTCCTTCAGGACACCTTCCCAGAATATTTTTTTGTCATCGCTCTCCTCCTCCCTCTGACCTCCTGTAGCACTTAGAACCTACACCTCAACAATTCAGCATCTGCAGTTAGTCTCTTGTCATGTATCTCTCTCTAAATGTTTTGGGCTGGTTAGGCTTGTCTCCTTGACTTCTGTATCTTTTGTTGTGATGTCTAGCCAAATCCTGTGTACACACTAAGTGCTCAATAAATTCTTATCAGTGGAAGAACATGTTTAAAGGCTAATGAAAGAGGAAATTGGTAACATCGAAGACAGACTTCATCCACCTCTCAATTTTGCCTCTGGCTACCCTTTGACAGGCAACTCCACAGATGAAGCTCTTTGGTTCCAATCAGATGGCATGCTGTATAAGGGACTAGAATTTAAATTGATTTGGTATGGGAAAAAGTCTGTAGTCTTAGTAATATCTGATCTCAGAAAAAAATTATAATGGCCTGCATGAAATTAAACATGATATACAATTTTGCTATTAGATGGACAGTTTATTTTTATCCTAAAGAACTGAAAACATTTTATGTCCTCATATATGCTTTCACTTAACATTTTATGAAGTGTCTGCTCTATGCCAGGCCCAGCACTGGGCCCTATGGACAAGAAGATGAAAGAAATTCAGCTTCTGCCCTCAAGGATCTCAGCCATTGGGGGAGTTGGGCATGTAAACAATCACTTAAGTACAATGAAGGATAGAGGCCTAGACAGAGTGTCACAGCTTCACAGAGGAGATAACAAATAAAAAAAACTTCTTGAAAGTCCTATAAGTGGGGATCCTGGGTGGTTCAGTTGGTTGGGCATCCAGTTCTTGGTTTCCGCTCAGGTCATGATCTTGTGGGTCATGGGATCAAGCCCTGCCTAGGGCTCCATGCTCAATGGGGAGTCTGCTTGGAGATTCTCTCCCTCTGCCCCTCTCCCTGCTTGTGCACGCTCATGTGCGTGCTCTCTTTCTCTCTCATAAATAAATAAATCTTAAAAAAAAAAAGAGAGAAAGTCCTATAAGCTATTGGTCCATAGTGAATTTTTTAAAGATGATAAAATATGGGGGTGCCTGGCTGGCTCAATCAGTGGAGCATGTGACTTGATCTCAGGGTTGAGTTTGAGCCCCAAGTTGGGTGTAGAGATTACTTTAAAAAATGTAAATGAAATCTTTAAAAAAATATGATAAAATACAATATTCTCTCTCCCTGTCTATATCTGTCTAGTAGAGCACATTTTAGGGATAAAAAAAATCTAGACAGTTTAAACTAAAGGAGCTTTTCTGACTATCGCATCCCACAGTCTTTAGTGAAGTAAATAATAATTTATTTTCATGAAGCAAATGCAATGCCCTAATTGCCAGCCTGATAACTAGTACACTTGAAAAAATAAATAGCAGTGGAACTCGCATCCCCAAGGATTTTCCTGGAAAGAAAGTACTAGAACTTTCTAATAGGAGTCCATAGGTATCTCAGTTCTGCAGATACCCAACTCCTAAAAATATCCCAGAACTTTGTATTAATATGCTTGGAGGGGAAAAAAAAAATCTGACAGTTCCTCAAACACAGGCTTTAGGCATCCATAAGAGGTTGTGCTCAGGGGTGCCTAGGTGGCTCAGTCGGTTAAGTGTCTGCCTCCTGCTCAGGTCATGATCCCAGAGGCCTGGGATTGAGTCCTGCATCTGGCTCCCTGCTCAGTGGGGAGTCGGCTTCTCCCTCTCCCTCTGCCCTCCCCCCACGTTCGTGCTCTCTCTCTTTCTCTCTCACTGGTGCTCTCTCTCTCTGAAATAAATAAATAAAATCTTAAAAAAAAAGAGGTTGTGCTCAGAAAGTTTTTCCCTTTCAAAATCCCCAATTGGTCCTTTTAGAGCTTTTCCTTAAGGCTACTCTATTTTTATTTATTTTTATTTTTTTAAAAGATTTTATTTTATTTATTTGACAGAGAGAGACAGCGAGAGAGGGAACACAAGCAAGGGGAGTGGGGAGAGGGAAAAGCAGGCTTCCCACTGAGCAAGGAGCCCGATGCAGGGCTCGATCCCTGGACCCTGGGATCATGACCTGAGCTGAAGGCAGACGCTTAATGACTGAGCCCCCCAACGCCCGAGGCTACTCTAATTTTAGACTGGCCATTATCTTTATTCTTCTGTCAAGCTTCTCCTTTAACACCTTAATCCAGCAGGGTTAACCAATCTTAACTTTTTTTTAACTTGGAAACATCGAGAAGAGAGTTACCAAATACATATATACAAAGTTCTGGATTTGGACCAGCCCTTAGGAGAGCAATGGTTCAGTGAGGTTCACTTCAGTGATCCCAGCTTTCCTCTTTCGTTTTTCCTTCCTACTTTCTATAACCCTCTCTCTTCACCATTGTGTCCAAGGCCTTAACTCCAGTGTGTATTATTGCATTATATGGTCTGTATAATTGCATTAGGTAATTCAGGGGTGTTTACACTCTGAAAGGAGCTGGGGGTGCCCACCGGAAGAAAAATCACTCCCCTTAGCATGCCTGAAAACTCAGAGACACCCCTGCTGTGATCTGATCTGAGGAGTTACTCCAAAATATTTCCCCACCCCAGATCTCTCAAAGCCTATCATAGCCTGGCTGATCACCTTCCCCCAGAAGGCGGAGCCTATTTGCAAACCACAAATTCTGATCCAAGGTTCAAAGGAAGAGTTCTTTTGCCAATTCCAGGTGTAAATGGCAGTCTGGGGGGCAGTGTTTGGACACATATATCTGGAACTATATAAACATTTACATGTTTTATGGTGACAATAGGGCAACTTATTTTCAGACTTTAAATAATCTGAAAGGGGGGGAAATCAGAGGGGGAGACGAACCATGACAGACTATGGACTCTGAGAAACAAACTGAGGGTTCTAGAGGGGAGGGGGTGGGGGGATGGGTTAGCCTGGTGATGGGTATTAAAGAGGGCATGTTCTGCATGGAGCACTGGGTGTTATACGCAAACAATGAATCATGGAACACTACATCAAAAACTAATGATGGTGGGGCGCCTGGGTGGCTCAGTTGGTTAAGCGACTGCCTTTGACTCAGGTCATGATCCTGGAGTCCCGGGATCGAGTCCCACATCCGGCTCCCTGCTCGGCAGGGAGTCTGCTTCTCCCTCTGACCCTCCCCCCTCTCATGTTCTCTCTCTCATTCTCTTTCTCCCAAATAAATAAAATTAAAAAAAAATAAATCCAAAATAGTTATTAAAAAAAAAACTAATGATGTAATATATGGTGATTAACATAACAATAAAAAAATTTTAAAAAATACTAAATAATCTGAAAAACATCAGGAATAGAGGCAATTTGGTAGTATGATTCTATTGCTCAAATGTGGGCTTCCAAAAGGGAGTGAGGAAAACCACTGGCCTTCCTGTTCAGAAGGTTCTAGCTAGTGGCTCCTCAAATCCTCATTTGTCCCACACGCTTCTGCTCAGAGGTCCCACTCGTACTCACTCCACCCCTGGGTTTTGCCAGGCTCATTGATAGGCCTGCTCTCTGCTGCCGCCTCCTGGCCCAACCCAAGACCTGTCCCAGTGGCAGTTGCACTGAAAGGCACCTGCTCCCTTATTTGCAGCCCCAATCCTACCTAGCTTGCCCAGCTGGCCCACTAAACAGCAGGTCTAGAAAGAAGAACGATTCATTTGAATAGCTTACATTTGACATCATCAAAGATTTTCCAGACTCTGACACTGATATCTGTTTCAGAAGTTGTACATTTTTACAACCCATCTTAAGATCACCGGTTCTCTGTTTTGATAATTTAGTGTCAAGGTGACAAAGTGACCAGGTTAAAGTGCTTTTGTTCCCAACGGACACTGAAAAATTCAAATTTCTTTGTGGTAAATTTTGACACTCACTGAAAAAACTAAAGAGAATATCAAGGAAATTTGTTTTGTGTTCAGATGCCATGCTGAGAATAACCGAGGGAAAGCGCACCTAGAAAACACATGGAGAATTGCTCTCACCCAGTCTTTTGTCCTCAGTACAGTAGAAGATGCTAGGGTGACCACTGGGTAGCAGAAACTTTGACTAGGAAGCACTAGGTCCTGCCTAGGAAGTGCTGTTGGAATTTCTTCCTTTGCATTCAAAATGAAGTCCTCAGCAAAGTCAGTTTTCTTGACAAGGTCAGAGCATTCAACAGTATCTAAGACAGCCAACTTGGCTGAAAAAGATTTCTGTTAAAAAGGACCTCTAAAGAGCACTGGACCAGGAGTCAGGGGATCTAGGTTCTAATTCCAAGCATTGCAATTAATTAGAAGGGAATTCTCACAAGTAAGAGAAAAGTTAGGAGGATGATAGTGGTCTAACTATAAAAGCCATAAGACTTTAAAAATGTTAGTACAAAGAAGCCATGATTCTAATACTGGTACTGTGAGAAGGAAAGTCATAGATGTTAGGGGGCAGTTATATTAGATAAGACTGTGTTTGTATGATGTAAAATAATAACGCCAGACAACATTTATGGAGCACTTTTACCATATGCCAGGTGCCATTAAAACCCATTTAAATCCTCATATCAGGGGTGCCTGGGTAGCTCAGTGGGTTAAGTGTCTACCTTTGGCTCAGGTCATGGTCCCAGGCCCACGTAGGGCTCCCTGCTGAGCAGGGAGCTTCTCCCTCTTCCTCTGCCCCTCCCCCCACTTGTTCATGCTCTCTCACTCTCTCAAATAAATAAATAAAATCTTTAACAAAAAATAAATAAATAAATCCTCATATCAAGCCCATGAGGCAGGTTCTCTTAGTTTAGAAAAGGTAAGCAACCTGCTCAAGGCCTTATAACTAGAAAGAGGCAGAACTGGGAAATGAACCGCTACATATGTATAGAGGGTAGGGTATGTGTGCATGTGTGTGTGCATGCGCGTGTGTCTGATTCTAAAGCCTGTGCTGATAGCTTCTATCACTACCTCTCCACTTTAATATAGGGCTATGAGTTGTTATTGTCTATAATGAAATTATTTAAAAACAGGCAACACACGCATATGGTACATGACATAAAAGGTAAAAAAAAAAAAAGAATGAAAAGTAAGTCATATATAAATAGTCTCCTTCACACTCCTGTCCCCCAGCCACCCAAAAACCTACTCAGGACACAACTGTTAACAGTTGCTTTTCAAATTAAAAAAAAATTATTTTTACAAAACCGTGGCTTGACACTGCATCATTTCATAGTCCATGTAAACCTGAGCCATGTTATTATGGATTTCTACTTGATTTTTTAAAATTTTCTGTGTAAAACATTCTTCAAAATTGATCCCATAGAAAACATGGAAACAGCTCATAGTGCATCATGAATGCTAATGCTTTTCAGACATTAATTGTTCAATTTGGCTAATCAAGCTTAGTGATATGGGATATTCTAATTCTTTTACATTTTCTATTTCAATGATGTAACTTCTTTTTACAATAAGATGGAACATCTGTCTGATGAAAAATGGGCCATTATTATTCATCTTAAGCCATGAAGCATCGTTCAACAGCTCTGAACTAATGGTCATTACATCAAATAGGTTTTACTTTAATCATTATTTCTAATACATGTGAAATTAATACACAGTGTTTGTCATTACTGAGCACTAGAATATAATTCTAGAAGAAGCAATTAATGTCTATCAGAAGTTTTTTGAAATATGATTATCAAATACTCGACTAATGAATCATTTGCATATCTGAAATTATAACCTAAACATTAAGCATTCTTACGATAGGATGCATTAGGTTTAATAAAAAAAAAGAACGAGAGAGATTTCAAATATTAAGTTATATACATTGTCCACTTCCCTGGCAGCTCAGAATTTTTTCTGAGGAGAATTCATTTTGAAAAAAGAACAGTTAAACAGCTTCAGGGAAAGGCCCTTCACGGGCTTTTCCAGGAATTGGAATTTTCATTTCTCTTATTTCTTTTATTTACATTTAAAAAAGGAAAGTAGTTTAGGAGACCTGCATCTCTCAATAAAAAAAAAATCGTGGTTAATTGTCAAATTCAATCTCTATATAGAGAAATGCCATCCATTTCCAAATGTTGCTTGTAAACTCTCCCGGCAAAGGGGCAAAGAATAATGCACTGTATTTCCCCTGCAGTGTTATATTGCACGTTCACCTTAAGGAGCATATGCTGCTCTTTTGAAATATGCAGACTCCCCTCTCATTGTACAGGGCCTCTGTGAAAAGATTGAGGGCTCTACAGAATTAACATATGAATAGGCTAACATACCTCCCAAGAAGCCCCTGCACGAGGGGGCACAAAAGGAGGAGATCCTTTTATTCATTTTGTAGTTAATGAAGAGTAAGAGGACCCTTTCTGACCAATTTTCGTGGGGACTCAAAATTTAAAGTTAAAATGTTGCATATAGGAAATACCCACTTAAACTTGGGGCTCTACTCTTTCCTCCTTTATGACCAACCTAGCACACTGAACAAGGCAAATGTGTAATATCTGAAAAGAGTAATTGCTGGTATCAATATTAATCATTGAAAGCCGATAAGGTTGGTCATCACTGTTCTTGCCAATTGGCTGATCAACTGCAATCACTTTAGCAACAATGCTTTACCTGGAAGAGATGGACCTTTAGAATTAGGTTAGGGTCAGTATTCTAGATGTAAGGACATAGTCAGGGGGCTATTAATATAGTGTTTCTGGGGAAAAGAGCCTAGGAAGTATGAATGAGACCAGGTACTCAGTCTGAAGGAATAAGGCTAGATTGCACAGGATTACCATTAGCAAAGGTCTAAGCAGAGCTCAAGAGCCAGTTGCTAAGGAGATTAGAGTACCTGCTTCTCTGGTCAGCTCTCATGTAGGGCTCCCTATATCTTTCCTACTTAGAAGTTAGAGTTAAGTGTCACTTCTTCTGGGTGCCACGTCCCATGACCTCTGCATCTGGGTTAGGTGTCCTCCTCTGTGCTCCCACAACACCCTGTACTTCTTGCAATGTTACACAAAAATTCTGCCATTATTACATAGAAATGCTTCCATGTCCATCATCCTCATTATATTGTATAAGTTCTATGAGGGTTACAACCATGGCCATACTGTTCTTTGTTATGTCCAGTCTAGAGTACAATACCAAGCACATAACTGATGTTCAGTAAGTATTTGCAGACTAATGAAAAGCTTGGTCCTAGGTGGAAACTAAGTCCATGCCATAACCATGGTTAGGGAACTGGGCCCAGGAAACCTGGCAAATTGTTTCATGGCACAAGGGTGTTGACAAGTTCCTGTCCATGGAGCAATCTGTTGGACTAGATCACCACCTTTTTGGTTCAGGGGTGATGCTTTCTGCTGGAGCTGCACTGTTACCAGAGTGTCACTGGAATTAGAGGGGAGGAAATTAGATGGGAAGTCAGGAGGGTGCAGAATCAGAGTGAGAGGTGCAAGAACAAGTAGAGGAGGCTAGGGTGAGGAACAACCTGGGCCCTGAGGGAGGTGGGATGGGGCAGGAATGGAAAGATTCTATAAAACCAAACCAGTAGAGACAGGAGGCTAAAACTTTGATTTAAGATGAGAGTCATCATGGGACGCCTGGGTGGTGAAGTTGGTTAAGCACCTGCCTTTGGCTCAGGTCATGACCCCAGGGTCCTGGGATCGAGCCCCGCATCAGGCTCCCTGCTCGGCAGGAAGCCTGCTTCTCCCTCTCCCACTCCCCCGGCTTGTGTTCCCTCTCTCACTGTGTCTCTCTCTGTCGAATAAATAAAATCTTCAAAAAAAAAAAATAAGATGAGAGTCATGAAACTATGTCCTGTAGGCCAAATCTAATCCTCAGTCTATTTTTGTACACCCTGGAATTTAAGAATGTTTTAAAAAAAAAAAAACATTTTATTTTTTTTAGGAGATTTTATTTATTTATTTGACAGAGAGACAGGACCCTGGGATCATGACCTGAGCTGAAGGCAGAAGCTTCACCGACTGAGCCACCCAGGCGCCCCAAGAATGGTTTTTGTTATTAAATGGTTGGGAGAAGAAAAAGGAGGAGGAAGGGGAGGAGAAGAAATGGCGGCAGCAACAACAGAGATGGTATGTAGCCCACAAAGCCTAAAATATTTGCTATCTGGTCCTTCACAGAAAAAGCTTGCCACTCGCTGATTTAAGTGAATAAAATCAAGAAAGCAAAAGCAAACCTATCCCCAAGCACAGACATGCTCATACACATACATGTATGTGCACACACATGCACACACACGCACACACACACGCACACACATGCACACAAATGCACTCTAATAATGGAATACCATTTTGTTGTAATTTGAAAACACCAAAGGCATTTTGATGCCCCGTGAAGTATGTAAAAATGGAAATTAACCATTTGTATTCTTTGATAACTAACCATAAATATAATATTTTGCAAGGTACTATTCCCATATTTTTTATTAACATATAATGTATTATTTGTTTCAGGGGTACAGGTCTGTGATTCATCAGTCTTACACAATTCACAGCGCTCACCATAGCACATACCCTCCCCAATGTCCATCACCCAGCCACCCCATCCCTCCCACCCCCTTACCCCATATATTTTTTAAAGACCAATTTTTGTCTACACTAACCTCTCAGAGATGGGTGTCTTATCCAGCCTCTGCTGTAATCATTCTGTTTGCCCTTGGACCTTTACCTGATTATGAGAATTTTGCACCTTCAGAGAAGAGACTGCATAATGTGAATATATTTGAAAGATAATAACTTTGATTTGATCTCATTCAGTAATTTCTTTGAAATACATAGAATGTTTCAGAGCTGGAAGATATTTCAGAGATCACATCTCATCCAAACCCCTTGTTTTACCGTGAGGAAAACAAGAGATTAAGTAATTTATCTGAGGCTTAAAATAAATCAAAGGCAGATAGAGACCCAGAAATCCTGGTTCCAAGCTCTCTCACACCACTGCTTCCACATAATATCTATCCCGTCCCTAAACTCCTAGAGGGCAGGACTGTGTATTTTCTCTCTCTCACGAGTGCGGAGCCCACTGCCTGACACATAGTTAGTATTCCAAAATGTGTGTTGAATAAATGAATGGATGTTAATCGTGGCTAACATTTACTTTGTACTTACCATGTGCCAGGCACTATGCCAAACACTTTTATACGCATTATCTCATTTGACTCTCATAACAACCCTCAGAGTAGGGTTTTTTTTTTTTTTTTTTACTCTCTCTATTTTACAAATGAGAAAAACAAGGCACAGAAAGATGAAGTGACTTGCCCAAAGTCACACAGCTAGGAAGTTGTAGAATTAGGTTTGGAATCGAGGTCTTTCTAACTCCACAACCAGTGTTTTTCATCACTACCCTAAATGCGTGGTAAGGACCAATGAAAACCTCAATTCTGAAATTATACTGAAATGCTAAGCCTGTGTGCTTACTCATCAAAACACAATTTCCTACCATGCCTTTACTCAGCAAATGAAGCCCAGTGAACAGGACCCTCAGCTTGTTTTTCCTGGCTTTGCCCGGACTCCCTGTGTGGCCGCACACAATCAGCTAATCTCTCAAGTTCCCTAGTTCCCCAAATCCATTACATAGTCCTGCTTTTTGTGGCACCCCAGGGTGTCTCCAATTATCTCAGAGGGGTTTCGTGAAATTCTCAAAACAAATTTTAAATGCGATCCTTTTTTTTTTTTAAAGAACATATGCTTTACAAAATCTTTACGAGGATAGAAGGGATTTCCTTCAAACAAAACAAAACATGAAAATGTGGCCATAATTTTTAATATTCCCAGAATTTGAGCTGAATGTTAAGGGATGCAGCTCCATCTGCTGGACATCAAATACACTAATAATAATAGAAGTTAAATATTGATAACAGGGCTTATTGGTAGTCTGTAGCATCTGTTCTAAATATCCATTTTATTTTTTTTAAACTTTATTTTATTTCATTTTTTTAATTCTTTTTTTTAAGGTTTTATTTATTTATTTGACAGAGAGAGAGACAGCAAGAGCAGGAACACAAGCAGGGGGAGTGGGAGAGGGAGAAGCAGGCTCCCCGCAGAGCAGGGAGTCCGATGCGGGACTCGATCCCAGGACCCTGGGATCATGACCTGAGCCGAAGGCAGACACTTAACGACTGAGCCACCCAGGCGCCCTAAATATCCATTTTATTAAATAACAAAAAATACATGGCTATTGTAAAAAAAATTTGTAAAACAAAATTTTCCACGGATAATATAAGCATAATCTTGCCTCTCTGAGATACCTACCGCATTAACCTTCCTTCTGTTTCTGTGCACCTATGTATCTTTCTACATAGGTGAGAACATATATGTACAGTGATATATACTCTTTATATTTTGAAACATTATATAACAAGCATTTTCCATGTCATTTAATAGTCACCATAGGCACAACTTTTAATAGCTACGTAATATTCTATGTTAAGATTATACAAGAGGGGAGCCTGGATGTCTTGGTTGGTTGAGTGTCCCACTCTTGGTTTTGGCTCAGGTCATGATCTTGGGATCCTGGGATCTAACCCCGTGTCAGGCTCCCTGCACAGCAGGAAATCTGCTTCTCCCTCTCCTTCCCCCTCTGCTTCTCCTCTCACTTGAGCAGGAGCACACACGCACGCGCTCTCTCTCTCTCTCAAATAAATAAATAAAATGTTTTCTTAAAAAAGATTATACAATAATGTATTTACCCACATGGCCATTGTTGGACATTTAGGTTGATTGACAATTTGGTTATTATAAATGAGCATCTCTTTGCATAAATTTTGTCCAGATTTTGGCTTACTTCCTGGGTAGTTATTGCTATTAACAGTGGAACTACGGGTCAAAGGGTAGAATTATATTTTAGTTTCTGAAACATATTGCCAAATTGCTTTCCAAAAAGACTGCATCAGTTTACCCTCCCATTATCAGCGTATGAATGGCCTTCTTATGGCACCCTTGCTAACACAGAGTATTGTCTTTTTTCATCTTTGCTAATTAATAGGTGAAAATTGGTCTCTTGTTGTTCCATTAGCATTTTTGATTACTAGTGCAGGTGAACATTTATTCATATGTTTATTAGCCATTCACATTTCCTCTTTTGTGACTTGTTCATTAATGTCATTTTCCCATTGAGAGCCTTTGTATTTTCTTATTATTTTGTATGTGCTCTTTAGATATTAAAGACATTATTTTTTCTCTCATATTTATAGCAAATATTTTTCCAAGCTTGTTCTTACATTTGACATGTAGAGGCTTTTCATTTTATATTGTCAAATATTTTAATAGTTTCTTTTATGATTTTTCTCCAATTGCTTTTAGGCTTAGCATGTCCTCTTATAAAGAAATGGGATAAATATTCACATTTTCATGGTTTTGATTTTTGATCCACATTTTTATGGTTTCTATTTTTTTATTCACCTGGAATTAATTTTGATGTGAAATATGAGATATGAGGATATATTTTCATAGTTTTTTTAAGATTTTAATTTGAGAGAGAGAGAGAGAAAGAGCGTGAGTCGGGGGGACAGAGAGAGAGGGAAAAGCAGGCTCCCTGCAAGCAGGAAGCCCGATGCAGGGCTCGATCCCAGGACCCCCGAGATCATGACCTGAGTCAAAGGCAAGACGCCTAACCATCTGAGCCACCCAGGCACCCTGAGGATATATTTTTAAATATCACCAGTTATTAAATTGCTCTTATCTACTTTACTGAGTTGTTATCACCAACATATACTTCACATAGCACTGTCTTTATGCTCTACAGAGAGTTGCAAAGGTTCAAATTTGGCAGTAAACGTTGGAATGGTTTGCTTTTGGCTGACAGAGAATCTGGAGATACGTAGGGAGCCATTTAAGAGTTCTGAGCAGGTAATTAACATGATCGTGTCTGTGTTACTAAAACAAGGTGACTATCATAAACTGTAGAGTGAGAATAGAGCAGAGAGAGGGTTTGGAGATAGCCATGTCAGACAGTTGATAGTTCTCTGAACAATTTGGGTTTTCTCCTGAGTCTTAATAGGCATCCTCCACCCTGCCTTTTTAAAAGACATAATCTATTTAGTCATTTTGGTATATTCTGGACACTGTGTTAAGCACTTTATATATATTATCTCATTAACTGTCCTCAAACCCCAGTTAGGTAGGTATTATCAACCCCTTTTCACAGACAAAGAAATTGAGGTCTAAAAAAAAGAAACTGAGGTCTAGAGATGTCATATAAGTTGTTCAAGGTCCCACAGCTAGTGAGTTGGAGGAGGCAGGACTCAAATCTAAGGATTTAGGGGTAATTAAATGAATATAAAACACCTAAAACAGTGCCTGGCTTGGCAAATGGCAGTTTCTCATCCCCTCACTCATCATCAGGCCCTTATGAACTTGAAATTTTATATAAAAATATGCTGGTGTTGGGTGCCTGGGTGGCTCAGTCAGTGAAGCGTCTGCCTTCGACTCAGGTCCTGGGATAGAGCCCCACATCGGGCTTCCTGCTCAAGCGGGGAGTCTGCTTCTCCCTGTGACCCTCCCCCCTCTCATGCTCCCTCTCTCTCTCTCTCACTCTCTCTGTCTCTCAAATAAATAAATAAAATCTTTAAAAAAATATGCTGGTGTCACATGAACAAAATATTTCAGCAATTATAGGAGACTTAGTCAAACTTAATTGGGAACTATTTTGTACCTCCAACATTTGTGTAAAATGAGCTCCAGCATGGCAGTCAGGAAGCCTGGCTTCTAGTCCACCTTCTAGTACTAGGTAGTTATGTGACCTTGGGCGAATCACTTGACCAAAGTTCCCTTGTCTGCATAACAACAACAAAAAGCAATCATATCCCTCATGGGGTCTTCTGTATAAAATAAAAGCAAATCTGAAATGATTGGGAAAGTTCAAAATTCTACATGATTTTATAGATTCCCCAATTAAGTTATCAAAATTCTTAGGCCATGAAAATGCCTATGGAAGCCATTGCAACAAACAATGAATATGGCCCCTTTGTTTCAATTTGTTTTGTTTTTATTTTTCATTATGTCAATTTTCAAACATACACAAAAGTAGAGAGAATAGTATTATTAACCCCCATGACCAGTTACCTGGCTTTAATGAACAACAACTCTGCCTTGCTTTTTTTGATACAGCCTCCCAATATTTTATTCTTCTGTGTATTTTAAAGCAAAATCTAAGACATATGAATATGGTCCATTTGTACGATGACAAAAATAATGAGGGAATTTTATTTGGTTTTCTCAAATCTGGAGGAAAAAGTTCATTTTAAAATCTGTCAAAATCCAAGCTGGTGTTAATTTCACTTGGTCTTTCTGCTTTTAAAACATCTCAGAAAATGAATCTCCAATCTAAATACATAATACATTAATTCATCAGTCCAGGCCAAGGGCTAGTGAATTCTAATTGTCTGTGGAAGACTAGCAGGGTTCCTGCTAGTCTATGCAGAGGGCAGCATTTTCATTTCTGTAATAACAGTATTCATAACATCAAATGTTCAGCTGGTTTAGTATATTAAACCAGTCTGGCTTGAGGGTAATTCTGACCAGAGATTCAACTATTCTTGACAAAGTGAGTGAAGTCAAGCAGACTAATTAAAATTATCTTCTTCAAGAAGAAAATTTTTTAAAAGAAATAAAAATGAGCTGCCCTGCCCACTCAGGAAAGAAGGCAGGAACCAATTTCTCCCTAAACCTGAGTACTTGCAATTTTTCCCGTGTGTGTCTAGTTTACAACGCTCATCGACATTCACGATCCACAGCCTAATGACATATGTAGGACTAGCATTCATGTACCCATTTGTACGAATGAGAAGGTGAGGCCTCTAGGGGTCACACTAGCTAGAGGAGACAAAACTAGAGACTAGAGCCTAGTCCTCCTGTTTCCTATGTCAGGCAGGGCTGACTCCCCATGTAAGCAAGTTTACCAAAAAAGAATGAATTTCTTCACCTCCTATTTCCAATCTCCCTGGGACTTAACAACATATCTGTACTTTGTAGCAGCTCAGTAAATATTTCTTGCCTGTCTGACTACTGGCAAATAATGGGAAAGAAAGAATAAAAATAGGTAGAAAGAAAAAGGAGAAATTAGATACACAAAGGAAGAGGAAATAACATTAATAAGCTTAGCAAATAAAGCATAATCTAGGGAAAAAATGGAGACCTGGAGAAAAACCTGTTAAACCACAGTAAAGAGTCCTATGTCAGAAAAAAAAGGTTAAAAGGCCATATACCAAGAAGCTGGCAGGGGTGGTAATGACAACTGCAACTACTACCACTTTCATTTACTAGGCTCTGTGGTAAGCCTATTAACCCTCTGAGGTAGGGAAGTAATACTATTATCCCCATTTAATGGGTGAAGAAAGTGGGGCTCAGAGAGGTTAAGCAACTTGCCCAAGGCTATAGAGCTAATAAGGGTAGAGCTAGGATTCCAACCCAGCCAGTCTGCCTCAATTTTCATTTTTTTATATTTTCTATACTTTGCAAATTTCCTACAATGAGCATGTATTACCTTTATTTTTTAATCCTGTAGCATTCATCGTGTATAGAAATAATTTTGTCATTACATCATTAAGTATAGTTAATTACTATTTCTATTCATCATTTGTATGTCACCTCAATTAGACTGTTAAGAGCCTGTGTCTAAGGGAGTGTCATGTTTTAATGCATATTATAGCTGCTCGATGAATACTTCTTAAATGAATGGACAATGGAGAGAAAAATGTGGGAGTATGAAGCAAAACAACCACCACAAAAAAAAAAAAAAAAAAAAAGGTTTAGGGAGGTGATGAAAGAGATAGATGAGGAATAGAAAAACAGGCACAGAAATATAATGATCAAGAACAAGAGATGTATGTGGGGCATAGGTAGAAAGACAAACACATAGCAATAAAGCAGGGCAAATAAGAAAGGACATAGAACCCTGTTTTGGTGAAATTGTAAACTAAAATTAAAGCTAAAATGCATTAACAAAGAGAAGCCAGTTATAGGCGAGAAAAGAGACTTTTAAGATATGGTACTTTAAAATTTTTAAATAGAAAAATTGTTTCAAAGTACCTTATGAGAGGGGAAGTACTAAAATTGCTTTTCTGGCAAAGCCTGTCCCTTCATCCAACAATTATCCTAAGATACTTGAGATCTCATCTCCATAAATTCAATAGGCAATTGGGGCCACTTTCTCTTTTGAGACCAGATGCAGAAACAGAAATTACAGTCATTTCCTATATTGCAGAAATTAGCTGGCCAGTTGAAAGCCACCTGCACGCATAATTCACATCATCAGAGGTTGGCATCTAGAAGGCTCAAGGCCCTGTCCTCTCTGCCACATACTTCACCCACGTAGAAGCTAAGCTCAGAAAACCAGTGGTGAAGTTTAGGTTTGCTGTTTGCCCATGTTATGAGGGGGCGATCTTTTGTCGTTCCTGACCTCTTTGGGAATTAAAGAATAATCGTTTTTTCTCATAGTAATACATACACATAGTTAAAATAATAGTGAGGCATGGCTGATAGCAAATAACAGCAGTTTGCTGCTCCACCATTCCCCATCATCCTCATAAGAAGCAACACATTTTTATGTTTTTAACTGCTTTTTCTGGTTCATATATTATGTGATCTAAATAGTATGCCTAAACATCTATGTATTTAACAATTTTAGATGTCATCTATTAACTTTCTTTTACAATAATTAAGAATTTAGCGTTCTTAACTTCCCACACACAATGCCACATCCTTCACTTCCCTCAATCCATTTCTCACAATTCTTGGTTAAATGAGTAGCCAAGTTTATATGATTATGACTATGTAATTATTGGTTACTGCTAAGCAAAGTAGTATATTATTGTTAGTCTTAGCACATTATTGTTAGTCTTTTGATTTTCCCCCAAAGTTAATAAGTGCTTCAGTATTTCATTTTTTGAGATGTCTGAATTTCTTTTCTTTTTTTTAAGTAGGGTCCATGCCCAATATGGAGCCCAATGAGGGGCTTGAACTCATGACCCTGAGATCAAGATCTGAGCTGAGATCAAGAGTTGGACACTTAACCAACTGAGCCACCCCAGCACCCCAAGAGTTCTGATTTCTAATGCTATTTTTATCCAAGTGTTTTAACAGTTCTGTAAAATACCTATCCATAGTTTTTCCAAACACTTCAACCCATCTAAAATCTGCTGGTTCCATATTCCCTCTGAAGATTGCCCTCTCTCAGCTCTCTGTTCTCCAGCAATAAACTAGGCCAGTTATCTTATGGCCTGGAACATGACTGTACTCCTGGGGCTTCTCCTCACCATTCTCTGGAGTTGGATTCTTGGTTTCCTGGATCTTATACTGTGTCTTCCTTTTTCTTGGTTTACTCTCTTATTTCAGTAGAGTACAACCTCCAATAGCTTCCAGAGAAAGTGTTCATAAGAGGAATATTTTGAGACTCTGTATATTCTACTCTAGTATTTAACATGAGCATGATTGGACTGCTACGTAATTTTAAGATGAGAATCATATTCCATTAAAAAATTAGACATTTATGGTCAATTGATTTTCAACAAGGGTGCCAAGACCCTTCAATGTGAAAAGAGTTGTATTTTCAACAAGTGCTAGGACAACTGGATATGTATAAGCAGAATAATGAAGCTGGACCCTTAAATCTTCCCATACACATAAACTCAAAATGAATCAAAGACCTAAATGTAAGAGCTAAAACTATAAAACTCTTAGAAGATAAATAGGTATGAATCTTCATCACCTTGGATTAGGCAATGGTTTCATTTGCCCACACAACCAAAAAGCAAATGCATAAATGGGACTTCATGAAAATTAAAACTTTTGTGCTTTTAAGGACACTATCAACAAAGTGAAAGATAACACATAGAATGGGAGAAAATATTTACAAATGTATCAGATATGGGACTTGTAGCTAGAATACATAAAAAATGCTTATAATTCAATAATGGAAAGATAAATTATCCAATTAAAAATGGATATATGATTTGAATAGACATTTCTCCAAAGAAGATATACAAATGGTCAATAAGCAGATGAAGAGAAACTCAACATCAGTAGTTATCAGGGCAATGAAAATTAAAACCACAATGAGATAATTGCTTCACACCCACTAGGATGGCTATAACAATAACAACAAGTGCTAGCAAAGATGTATTAGAAAGTAGAGCCCTCATACACGGCTGGTGGGAAGGAAAAGTGGTACAGCTGCTGTGGAAAACCAGTTTGGCATTTCTTCAAAAAGTTAAAGACAGAATTACCATGTGACCCAGCATTCCACTTCTAGGTATATACCTAAGAGAATTAAAAACATATGTCAACACAAAAACGTATACATTACTCTTCATAACAGCATTATTCATAATAGCCCAAAAATGGAAACAACCCAAATATCCACTAACTGATAAACGGACAAAATAGGGCATATCCATGCAATGGGATACTATTCAGCCATAAAAAGGAATGAGGTGGTAATACAGGCTACAATATGGATGAGCCTCAAAAACATCATGCTGAGAGAAAGAAGCCAGACAAAAAAGGTCACATGTCATATGATCCCATTTATAGGAAATGTTCAGAGTAGGCAAATTAATACAGACAGAAAGCAGGTTAGTGTTTGCCAGGGGCTGGAGAGAGGGGGGGATGGGGTAAATGGGAGTAACTGCAAATGGGTAGAGTTTCTTATGGGGATGATGAAAATGTTCTGGAATTAGACAGTGGTGGTGGTTGCACAACTCCATGAATGTGCTAAAAATCACTGACTTGTATAATTTTAAATGGGTAAATTTTATAGTATGTGAATTATAGTTCATTAAAACTGTCTTTAGAAAAGTAATACAATACAATATAGGAACATATGGTTAAATGTGATGATTCAACTGCATTTATCCTCTCCCCTTCCTCCCCCAAATCCCATAAACATGATACTAAAAAGATAAAAAGGACATTAACTATCCTCCCCTCAAAAAGAGATCAGAAAATCACTGGGACAGTTTTGAGTTTTCACTGAAAGGCAGAGAAAAGACTTTTTTTTTTTTCTTTTTTGGAGAGAGGGAGAGGGGGATAGGGGTAGAGGGAGAGAGAGAATCTTAAGCAAGCTCCACGCCCAGCACAGAGCCCAACATGGGGCTCCATCTCACAACCCTGAGATCATGACCTGAGCTGAAATCAAGAGTCAGACGCTTAACCGACGGAGCCACCCAGGCGCCCCAGGCGAAAGGCTATCTAACCTGAACAGATTTGAAGGGATGAAATTCAAATTTTTTAAATAAAAAATAAAGCTGTTTTTTTTTTAAGGATTTTATTTATATTTTGACAGAGAGAGACACAGCGAGAGAGGGAACACAAGCAGGGGGAGTGGGAGAGGGAGAAGCAGGCTTCCCGCTGAGCAGGGAGCCTCACGCAGGGCTCAATCCTAGGACCCTGGGATCATGACCTGAGCAGAAGGCAGATGCTTAATGACCGAGCCACCCAGGCGCCCCAAGCTGTTTTTGTAATTACAAATATACACACGTATGCACATGGATAAATAGAACAGGAAAGGAAACAGCCAAGGAGAAGGTTTAACAAAAATTGTGAAGACAGATTGTGGCTGGAGGAGAGGTAATTGACTTGGTGGCATGGAGGGCACTATAGCTGGAGCATCTGCAGAAGTGGAGGGACAAAGCAGAAGGTAAACTGCTCACCCTGTAGGATGTGAGGAGGCTCAGAATATGAAAGCATGGGATACAGTGGAAAACAGGGATGAAGCACAGGGCTCAAACTAATAAAGGACACTTAAATGTCAGAATACAAATAGTGGAACCCTAAGGTCCCTTTCCCCAACTTCAGAGCCTGGCCACTATCCCTCACCAATCTCCACATCCAAGAAACTTGAAGTTGATTTTCTGGTGACAAACAAGAACAGCCACAGGCTTGAACAACAGCCCAAGAGAAGGCTGGTCCCAGGCTTCAAAATGGAGGAAGGTGGGTGGGTGGACTAATTAGGACCTTCAGTCTCCTTTTTCCCATCGTGCTCCCAGATTGTCAGCACCCAGATATTTCTCCCACCCCACCTTCTACCCCAGGTGAGAACTTAGAAGTCTTCTCTGGAAAAAAAGGAATAGGTCCAGAGAAAAGATCCCAAGAAACAACATTTGAAGCTTATATATAAGCTCATGGTCATTAGACATTTGAAGAAAATTCTCAATGCTAAAGAGAGAACAAAACAAACCACAGAATCAAAGGGGTTCTGAGGACACAAACAATGAGGGGTCAGAAGAAAACTTTAAAACATTATACTTGATATCCTCATTAGAGATAACAGAAGGTATTCTACTCATATCAAAAGTACAGAATACTATATAGAAAAGGAATATTTTAGGACAAGAAAATGTCTTAAAAGTTAAAAATATGATAGGGGTGCCTGGGTGGCTCAGTCAGCTAGACGTCTGCCTTTGGTTCATGTCATGATCCCGGAGTCCTGATATCGAGCCCAGCATCAGGCTCTCTGCTCAGTGGGGAGTCTCCATCTCCCTCTGTCACTCCCCATGCTTGTGCTCTCTCTCTCTCCCCTGCCCTTTGTCAAATAAATAAATTAAATACTTTTTAAAAATTTAAAAACATGATAGCTGAAATAGAAGAGTTAGAAGATAAAGATAGAAAATTCTCCCAGAAGGTAAAAAGGAAAGAAAGGAAGAAAGGAAGAACATACCAAAGAGATGGAAAATTGGAGGAAAAAATTATAAAAAGCTTAGAGGATCTTTCCAGATTTAACATTGGACTAATAGAATAATAATAGCAAATGCTGTCCTGATTACTGCCATAGATGCTTTATATGGACTAACTCATTTAATCCTCTCAACAACCCTATGGGATAGATGCTATTATTATTATCCACGTTTTACTGACGTGGGGGGTGCACAGAAAGGCTAAGCAACTTGTACAAGGTGATATGGCTAGTAAGTGATAAATTCAGGATCTATAACCTAGGCAGCTTGGCTTCAAAAACATTGCACTTCAGGCGCCTGGGTGGCTCAGTTGGTTAAGCGTCTGCCTTCAGCTCAGGTCATGATCCCAGGGTCCTGGGACTGAGTCTTGCATTGAGCTCCCTGTTCAATGGGGAGTCTGCTTCTCCTTCTGCCCTTCACCCCGCTTGTGCTCTCTCTCTCTCTCAAATAAATAAATAAAATCTTAAACACACACACACACACACACATTGCACTTAAACATTAATCATACCACCTCTCCTAGAAGTTCCCAAAAGAAAAGGTAGGGAAAATAAAATGGAGGAAATCATCAAAGAAATCATCAAGAGCATTGCCCATAATTGAAAGATATCACTCTCCATATTAGAAGGACCAACTGAGTGCTGTCCATCACAAAGAATGAATGAAACAATACATGAAGGCACATCACTGGAATTTCAGAACCTTGAGGATAAAGAGAAGATTCTAAAAAACTTCTGAAGAAAAAAAAGGTCACATTCAAAGGGATGGAAATTAGAATGCACTGAATAGCAACACTGGATTCTATTTTTTTTTTTTTTTAAGATTTTGTTTATTTGACAGAGAGAGACACAGCGAGACAGGGAACACAAGCAGGGAGAGTGGGAGAGGGAGAAGCAGGCTTCCCACAGAGCAGGGAGCCCAATGCGGGGCTTGATCCCAGGGCCCTGGGACCATGACCTGAGCCGAAGACAGACGCTTAACGACTGAGCCACCCAGGTGCCCCAACACTGGATTCTAAAAGACAGTGAGCGATGACTAATTTTTATTATAATTTCATTGAACTATAATTCACATACCATAAAATTCACCTATTTAAAGTATACAATTCAATTATGTTTTCAGTATATTCACAGTGTTGTGCAATACTCACAAAAATCCATTTTAGAACATTGTCATAACCCTCAAAATAAATCTTGTACCTTCTAAGCCATTACTCTCCAATCCTATTCCCACCAGCCCATGGCAACCATCAATGTACTTTCTGTCTCTACTGATTTGCCAACTATGGATATTTCTTATAAATGGAGCTATTCAACATGTGTGGCCTTTTGTGAATGGCTTCTTTCACTTAGCATAATATTTTCAAGATTCATCCACATCATTCCCTTTTATGACTGAGTAATATTCCATTGTATAGATTTATCACATCTGCTTATCTGTTCTTTAGTTAGTAGATATTTGTGATATTTCCACTCTTTGGATATTATGAATAATAATGCTATGAACATTTTTGTGCCCTATACTACTTTTATGATCTAAAAAAAAAGTTTTTTAAAGGAAGAATTGTAGAGAGAAAATTACATTAGAAACATTACTTCAGGGTTGCCTGGGTGGCTCAGTTGGTTAAGCGTCTGCCTTTGGCTCAGGTCATGATCCCAGGGTCCTGGGATCAAGTCCTTGCTCAGCGGGGAGTCTACTTCTCCCTCTGCCTGCCCCTCCCCCTGCTTGTGAACTCTCTCTCTCTCTCTCTGAAAAATAAATAAAATCTTAAAAAAATTAAAAATAAATGTAAAAAAAGAAACATTATTTCAGCATCCACTCATGATGAATAATGTAAAACATTACCATGATTCTAAAAACCAGAGCCACAGGCACCTGGCTGGCTCAGTCAGTAGAGCATGCAACTCTTAATCTCAGAGTTGTGAGTCCAAGCCCCACATTGGGCATGGAGCCTACCTCAAAAAAATAAAAATAAAAACCAGAGCTATATAAAAAGATATATTCTGATGTGTGTCACTCTCCTCCAACCTTACTACCCCATTTCCATTCCTACATTCTTTCTACTCTGTTCCCACACTCCCCTATAGGTGACCAATCTCCCTAGTGTCTGGTTTATCCTTCTTGTTTTTCTTTTTCACAAATGAGCACAAACTTGTATTTTATTATATTCTCTTCTTTATTATATAAGGGTAGCATATTATAGATATTCTGTTGAACTTTCTTTTCACTTAATATCTTTCATCTCAATCCATAGCAGTTCACACAGAACTTCTTACAGCAGCATAGTATTCCATTTCGTGGAGATAACATAGTTTATTAACCACTCTTTCTTTGCATGAATATCCTTTCATATGTTTATTAGTTATCTGTATCACTTCTTTAGTAAAATATCTGTTCATGTCTTTTGTCCATTTTACAACTGGATTTTTTTTTTTTTTACTGTTGAGTTTTGAAAGTTCTTTATATATACTAGTATTAAGACCTTTGTTGAGGGGCGCCTGGGTGGCTCCGTCGGTTAAGCATCTGCCTTCAGCTCAGGTTGTGATCCCAGGGTTCTGGGATGGAGCCCTGCATCAGGCTTCCTGCTCAGCAGGGAGCCTGAATCTCCCTCTCCTGCTCCCCCTGCTTGTGCTCTCTCTCTGTCAAATAAATAAAATCTTAAAAAAAAAGACCTTTGTTGATATGTGTTTTGCAAATATTTTCTCAGAGTCTGTAACTTTCTTTTTATCCTCATAACAGAGTCTTTTGCAGTGTCAAAGTCTTTTCATTTTTTTTAGAAGATTTTATCTGGGGCACCTGGGTGGCTCAGTCAGTTAAATGTCTGCCTTCTTCTCAGGTCATGATTCTACGGCCCTGGGATCGAGGCCCACATTGGGCTCTCTGCTCAGTGGGGAGCCTGCTTCTCCCTCTGCCCCTCCCTATCTCCCACTCACACTCTTTCTCTCTCTAATAAGTACATAAAATCTTTTTAAAAAAGGTTTTATCCATCTATTTCAGAGAGAGAGAAAGAGTGCACATGAGTGGGGGAAGGAGCAAAAGGAGAGAATATCCAAGCAGACTCCTCCTGAGTGCAGAGTTCAACACAGGGCTCAATCCCATGACCCGTGAGATCAGGACCTGAGCCGAAACCAAGAGTCAGACACTCAACCAGTTGAGTCACCCAGGTGCCCCCACAGTCTTTTAATTTTAATGAAGTCCAACTTATTAATGTTTTATTTTATAGAATGTTCTTTTGGTGTTATGTCTAAGACTCTTCATGTAGCCATATTTTCCAAAGATGCTCTTCTATGTTTTCTGTAAAAATGTTTATAGTTTTATGTTTACATTTAAATATATGATCCATTTTGAATTAATTTTTGTATATGGTGTGAGCTTTACATGGAGGTTCATTTTTTTATTCCCTATGGTTGTCCAACTGTGCCAGCACCATTTGTTGAAATGAATATCCTTCCTAGAGCACAGATGTCCATCAACAGATGAATGGATAAAGAAG
Source organism: Eumetopias jubatus (assembly GCF_037043125.1). NCBI lineage: Eukaryota > Metazoa > Chordata > Mammalia > Carnivora > Otariidae > Eumetopias > Eumetopias jubatus. Next base: position 11,217,847 of record NW_028274817.1, read on the forward strand.
ATGTGCTATATACATACAATGAGGTATTACTCAGCCATCAAAAAAAAATGAAATCTTGCTATTCGCAAAGACATAGATGGAACTAGAGGGTATTATGCTAAGTGAAACAAGTCAATAAGAGAAAGACAATTATCATATGATCTCACTGATATGTGGAATTTAAGAAACAAAACAGAGGATTCTAGGGGAAGAGAGGAAAAAGTAAAACAAAATGAAACCAGAAAGGGAGACAAACTATCAGAGACTCTTAATCATAGGAAACAAACTGAGGGTTGCTGGAGGGAAGGGGGGTAAAGGGATGGGGTAACTGGGTGATGGACATTAAGGAGGGCATGTGATGTAATGAGCTGGGTATTATATAATACTGATGAATCACAGACCTGTACCTATGAAACCAATAATACATTATATGTTAATAAAAAAAATTTTTTTTAAAAACGAAGTCAATATCCTTCCTTCATTGATTTTGATCCTTTATCAAAAATCAATTAGATTAGGCAATGATTTCTTTGCTATGGCACCAAAGTGCAAAAAACAAAGAAAAAAGATAAACTGGACTTCATCAAAATTAAAAATTTTGTGCTTGAAAGGACTCCACCAAGAAAGTGAAAAGAGGGCGCCTGGGTGGCTCAGATGGTTAAGCGTCTGCCTTTGGCTCAGGTCATGATCCCAGAGTCCTGGGACCGAGTCCCGCATTGGGCTCCCTGCTCCTTGGGAGCCTGCTTCTCCCTCTGCCTCTCTCTCTCTCTCTCTCTGTGTCTCATGAATAAATAAAATCTTTAAAAAAATTTAAAAAAAAAGAAAGTGAAAAGATAGTTCACAGAATGGAAGAAAATATTTGAAAATCATACATCTATACCCAGAATATATAAAGAACTCTTGCAACTCAATAATAAAAAGACAAATAACCCAACTGAAAAATGAGCAAAGGATCTGAGTAGACATTTCTCCAAAGAAGATATACAAATGACCAATAAGGACATTTTAAAAACTCAATATCAAAAATTAAAAAAAACAAAATCTCAATATCATTAGTCATTAGGGAAATGGAAATTAAAACCTCAATGAGATAACAGTTAATATCCCCTAGAATGCCTATAAAAACCAAAAAGATGTACAATAACAAGTGTTGGTAAGGATGTGGAGAAACTGAAACACTCATACTGCTGGTGGGAAGGTGAAATGCTATAGGTGCTTTGGAAAACAGTTTGACAGTTACTTAGAAAGTTACAGAGTTCATACATGACCCAAGAATTCCACTCATACATATAACCATATATATATATATATATATATATACACACACACACACCCCAAATAATTCAAAATACATACATATGTATACCCATATATATAACATATATAATATATATAATATATATACCCAAGAGAATTCAAAACATATTTCCACACAAAAACTTGCACACAAATGTTCATAGCAGCATTATTAATAATAGCCAAAAGTGGAAACAATGCAAATGTCCATCAACTGATAAGTAGATAAACAAAATGGAATACTATGGAATATTATTTAGCCATAAAAAGGAATGAAGTACTAATACATGCTACAACATGGGTGAACCTTGAAAACATAATGCTAAGTGAAAGAAGCTAGACACAAAAGACACATAGTTTAGGATTCCATTTATATGAAATGCGCAGAATAAGCAAATCCCTACAGACAGAATATAAGTTCATCATTGCCAAAGTCCGGGGGATTGGGGAAGGAAGGTATGAAGAATGACTGCTAACGAGTACTTGATTTCTTTTTAGGATGATGAGACTGTTCTGGAATTAGATAATGGTAATTGTTGCATAACTGTGTGAATATACTAAAAACCACTGAATTTTATACTAAAAATTTTTTTAAATAAACAAAAAATCTATTGAGGGTATGTGTTGCACCATTTCCGGGATTTTGTATTCTATTCCATTGATCTATGTGTCTCTTCCTCAGCCAATACCACACTATCTTAAGTACTGTACTAAGTCTTAAAAATAGAAATGGTGATTCCTCCCACTTTATTTCTTTTTAGCCATTCTAGTTCCTTTTCCTTTTCAGTTTTTTAAAAAAATAAGCTTGATTATATCTACAAAATATATCGTTGGGGTTTTGATAGGAATTGCATTATACCTATGGATTAATTTGAGAGGAACAGATATGTCTACTATGTTGAATCTTCCAATCCATGCACACACTATATCTCCCATTTATTTAGTTGATTTATTTGTATTTTAAAATTTTCAGAATACATCATATAGATCTTATAATTGTTTTATTAGATTTATATCTATTCCAATTTTTTGGAGTGATTTATTTATTTATTTTTAAAGATTTTATTTATTTGACAGAGAGAGAGACAGCAAGAGCGAAAACACAAGCTGGGGGAGTGGGAGAGGGAGAAGCAAGTTCCCCACTGAGCAGGGAGCCCGATGCGGGACTCCATCCCAGGACCCTGAGATCATGACCTGAGCTAAAGGCAGACACTTAACAACTGAGTCACTCAGGCACCAGGGAGTGATTTAAATGGCATATATTTTTAATTTTTGTTTCCACATGTTCTTTGCTAGTATATAGGAATATGATTGACTTGTGTGTATTGATCTTGTAACACTGCGACCTCATTCATTAATCCTACAAACTTTTAAAAAAAAAACTTCACTCTTTAAAAACGTTTATATATTTATTTATTCATTTAAGTAATCTCTACACCCAATGTGGGGCTCAAACTCACAACCCTGAGATCAAGAGTCTGATACTCTTCTGACTGAGCCAGCTAGGCACCCCTAGAAACTTCCTTTATACTCCTCTTCTATACAGATAATCAATCATGTAATCTAAAATCAGAGCCGGTTTTATTTCTTCCTTTCCAATATGTATGCATTTTATTTCCTTTTCTTGCCTTATTGAGCTGGCTAGGACTTCTGCTACTATGATGAATAAAGAGCAGAGGAAGCAGACATCCTTCGTCTTGTTCCTGATCTTAAGGGGAAAGCACTAATTTTTTGCTATTAAGTATCATGACAGCTGCAAAATTCTTATAAAACTCTTCATCAAGTTGAGAAAGTTCTTCTCTATATCTAATTTTCTAGTTTTTATTTTTTACTCATGAATGAGTGTCGAATTTTGTCACATGCATTTTCTGCATCAATTGATATGATCATTCAATTTTTCTCCTTTAGCCTGTTATAGGGAATTACTTTGATTTTCCAGTATTGACCTAGCCTTGTATTCCTGGAATAAATCCCACTTAATCATGATGTATAATTCTTTTTTTTATGTAAGAATTGCAAAGAGGGGAGCTTGGGTGGCTCAGTCGGTTAAAAGTCTGACTCTTGGTTTCGGCTCAGGTCATGATCTCAGGGTCCTGAGATCTAGCCCTGCACTGGGCTCCCAGCTCAGCAGGGAGTCTGCTTCCCCTCTCTCTCCCTCTGCCCCTCCCCCTGCTTGTGAACTCTCTCTCTCTCTCTCTCTCTCTCAAATAAATAAATAAATAAATCTAAGGGCGCCTGAGTGGCTCAGTCATTAAGCATCTGCCTTCGGCTCAGATCATGATCTCAGGGTCCTGGGATCAAGCCCCGCATCGGGCTCCCTGCTCCGTGGGAAGCCTGCTTCTCCCTCTCCCACTCCCCCTGCTTGTATTCCCTCTCTCGCTGTCTCTCTCTGTCAAATAAATAAAATCTTTAAAACAATTAAATAAATAAATCTAAAAAAAGAATTGCAAAGATTTGTTGAGAAAATTTACATCTAAGATCATGAGATATACTGGTCTGTGCTTTTCCCTTTTTTGTACCGCCTTTGTCTGGTTTTGTTATTAGGGTACTATATTGACTTCATATAATGAGTTGGCAAGTGTACTGTCCTCTGATATTTCCTGAAAAAACTGTGCAGAACTGATACTAATTTTTCTCAAATGTTTGGTAGAATTCTCCAGTGAAATGATTAGGGTCAGATTTCTTTATGAAAGCTTTTATTTTTTTTTTATTTTTTAAAGATTTATTTATTGATTTTTGAGAGAGAGAGAGAAAGAGAGAGAAAGTGTGTGAGCAAGGGGAGGGACAGGGGGAGAGGGAGAGAAACAGACTCTCTGTTGGGCGCAGATCCCCATGCGGGGCTCAATCTCAGAAACATGAAATCATGACCTGAGCTGAAATCAAAAGTCCTGAAGCTTATCTGATTGAGCCATCCAAGTGCCCCTCTTTATGAAAGCTTTTAAATTACAAATCCAATAGTTATAGGACTATTCATATTATCTATTTTGTATTATGTGAGTTTTGATAGTTGTATTTCTCAAGGAATTGGTCCGTTTCATCCATGTTTTTTAATTTATGTCAGTAGAGTTGTTCATAGTATTGCATTACTATTCTCTAATGACTGAAGGATCTATAATTAATATCCCCCATTTAATATCTGATATTGGTAATTTGTATCTTCTCTTTTTATCTTTTTCAGTCTTGCTAGATAATCTCAAAGAACCAGTTTTTGTTTCATTGATTTTCTCTACTGTTTTTCTATTTTCAATTTCATTTATTTCTGCTCTTATTTCATTTCTTGAATCTGCCTTGGTTTTATTTTATTCTTTCTCTAGTTTATTTCAGGTGGTCACTTAGATTATTGATTTGAGGTCCTTCCTCTTTTCTATTTTACGTATTTAGTGTTATAAATTTCTCTCTCAGCAACAACTCTGTATAGACCTGCTAATCTTTTTGTTGCTGTTCATTTATTATATTGTGGTTTTTTATGAGATTCCTACTTTAATGGCGCCCTCTTCTGTCAGCATAACAAAGTTCAGATATTTAATAAATTTGTGTTTCTGTTTGTGATGGAGAGAGTTCATGTGCTCTCTGATTTTGTGGTTCTCTGTCAACATGTTAGCTCTAACTTTTGCCCTTTTTCTTTTCCCCCTCACCACTCAAATGACAAAGGGTTCTTCTTCATTGCTTTTTACCTTCTTTTTCTTTCCCAGAATCTATGTGTTTCTATGTGTTTCAAACACTGTCCCTTCAAATCACACATGCTTGTAAGTTTCTTTCCTGTAGTTTATGCTCCGTTCCACCTAACCAGTTTAAAAAATTTAGGGTGAACTTGGTCTTTCTCGTGGTGGTTTTTATATAACTTTAGGCTTTTTAGCTATTTTTCCTCTTCTGTTTTCCCCTCAGGTTTTCTCAGTCAGCCTTGCTCACCACAAAACCTTGTAAGAGGGCAGGTGGAAGGGCAAGGAAACATGAGACATAACACACTATAATTTGGTGATATCTCTCCTTTACAATTATTTTGAAGTTTACATATTGTTTTTCTTCCAGTTATGGTGAGGGTATGATTTGGTGTAGTTTTATTTTTCTCTTCTTTTTGTTCTATATTGCTTTTGGAAGAAATGTTGAAATATTGGGCCATAGATGGCTGCCACTGTTGTCAGCTACCCAGAAATTCTCCATCATAATGGTTGTTATTTATGGTGACTACAAGTGTTTCTTAGTATAAAGATATTTATACTAGGGAAGATGTGGGAAATAATGTATAATTTTCCCAGGGCTACACTAATGTTTCTCTCTTTTATCCTGTTTTCAATCTCAATGTTTTGTTTGGAATACAAACGCCTCTCCTCTCCTCCCAACTACCAGCACTAAATATGAAACACCAAGATTCTAAATATGTAAATTATTTCAGTTTTTATCTCCAGTATAATATGAATTTCAGGAGTAAAGTGCAGTAGAGCCTGTCATTCTAGTTGAGAGTGTTTAGTTAGATTAGAAGAGAGAACATATCTAAGAGTTTGTTCAAGATTCATCTATTTAGATACCAATCTTCCATACACCATGATTACCTTTGGGGAGACCTTACTTGCTAAAGCTGTGACAGATAAAAATAGATTTCCTTATGATATCTGTTTTTAAGACATGATTTCAAAATAAATGTTCATGAATAACATTTCTAATTAAAGTTTAGTAGCTAAGTTCTCTCATTCACCTTTTTCAGAAAGCATGATGTTGGAATCAGTATAGCAGAGAGGTTGAGGCATGTGATTTTTAGAGCCAGAATGCCTGGATGAATATCCAAGTTCTGCCATTTAATAGACGTGTGACCAAGTTACTAAACATCTCAGTACCTCTTGTTTTCTCACCTAGAAAATGGAGGTAGTGGATGCCTGGGTGGCTCAGTCAGTTAAGCGTCTGACTCTTGATTTTGGTTCAGGTCATGATCTCAAGATCATGAGATTGAGCCCCACACTGGGCTCCACACTAGGTGTGGAGTCTGCTTAAGATTCTCTCTCTCCCTTTCACTCTATCTCTCCCCACCCCTCTCTCTCTCTCTTAAAAAGAAAAAAGAAAAGGGAGGTAGTAACAGTACCTACATCATGGCGTAGTTGGGAGGATTAAGTGAGTTAATACATGTGAGGCACGTAAAATAGTGCATGACATAGTAAGTTCGTGTAAGTGTGGTATTTATCATATAACTTAGTTTTACCAGTATTTTTTAAAGATTTTATTTATTTATTTGAGAGAGAGAGAGCACGAGCAAGGTGGGGGAGAGGGGCAGAGAGAGAGGGAGAAGCAGACCCCCTGCTAGGCAGGAATCCCACCATGGAGCTTGATCCCAGGACCTTGAGATCATGATCTGAGCCAATCCCAGGACCCTGAGATCATGGCTTAAACCAAAGGCAGGTGCTTAACCGACAGAGCCACCCAGGTGCCCCAGTTTTACCAGTATTTTTAATGGCCATATTAATTATCTGTTGTTGCATAAAAAATGGTCACAATTTCACAGATTTAAACAACATCCATTTCTTATCTCACCATTTCTGTAGGTCAGGGATATGGGCACTGCTTAACTGGGTCCTCCGCCTCAGAGGTTCATACAAGGCGGCAATGAAGGTGTTGATCTGGGCTTGGGTTCCATTCTGAAGGATGACTAAGAAAGGATTTGCTCCAAACTCATGATTGTTAGCAAGTTTCATTTCTTTGTCATTGTCTGTGTCATTGTCTGTGTCATGTCTGTGTCTGACTCATTGTCTGTGGAACTGAGGACCCAGTTTCTAGCTAGGCTATTGGCCAGAAGCCATCCTAAGTTTCTTAATACATGGGACTCCTCAACATGGCAACTTGCTTCATCAAAGCCAGCAAGGTAGAGAGTCAGCTAGAAAGACAGAGGTTACAATCTCTTGTAACCTAATCTCAGAAGTAATATCTCATCATCTGTGTCATTTTCTATTGGTTAGAAGTAAGTCACTTAAGCCAGCCCACACACAAGGGGGGTGACTACCTGGACACAGGGATCACTGGAGGCCATCTTAGAGTCTGTTGACCATATATCTTAACAAAAAAGTGCAGTATTTTTTTAAATTTTTTTATTGTTATGTTAATCACCATATATTACATCATTAGTTTTTGGTGCAGTGTTCCATGATTCATTGTTTGTTCATAACACCCAGTGCTCCATGCAGAACGTGCCCTCCTCAATACCCATCACCAGGCTAACCCATCCCCCTACCCCCCTCCCCTCTAGAACCCTCAGTTTGTTTTTCAGAGTCCATCATCTCTCATGGTTCGTCTCCCCCTCTGACATATTCCCCTTTTCTTCCTCTCCTGTTATCTTCTTCTTTTTCTTTTTTCTTAAAATATGTTGCGTTATTTGTTTCAGAAGTACAGATCTGTGATTCAACAGTCTTAAAAAAGTGCAGTATTTTTTTGAAGAGTTTATTTTTAAGTAATCGATACACCCAACATGGGGCTTGAACTCACAACCTCGAGATCAAGAGCCACATGCTTCACCAGCCTAGGCAGGCAGGCACCCCAAAAAGAAAGTGCAGTATAGTAGAGATGTTTCAGAACATTGATTCTGTATTCAACTTACCCAAATTTAAGTGCTGAGTAACTTGGGCAGGTTACTGTGAGTCTGTTTCCTCATCTTTAACATGAAGTAATAATAGTACTTGGGAGATATTTTGGGAAGGATGAAATATGAATATCTATATATTTATCTTCCTTTGAACTTACTGAGTGCTTAATAAATATTAGTTAATATTATTCCAAAGCTAACAGAATAGATACTTAGTTTAACCAGCTAGTGTATTCTATACATTACTGCTAAACAGTTGATCAGATAGGGCTTGAGAAAAAGGAACAAAAACAAAAGATCACCACAAAATTGTTACTCTTCCCTGTTAATTATGATAACTTTGAAAAGTGTCACTTCTGTATAGACCCTCCGCTAGGTTATGGCTTTTTTTTTTTAAAGGTGCTTCTATGCTCAGAACCAGATTAATAATGACATTTAGAACTCAACTCCACACATCAGCTATATCTCAACTCTAATCCAGCCACAGCATCTGGTACATATGTATAGATTAAGACTTTTAGTTGATTAGTATATTTTCTTATTTAACTAAATACAACTCAATATACCATTACTAAGATCCTTCTATGGTCCAATCCCTTTGCTGGACACTTGAGAATACAGTTCCTAACCTCAAGGAGCTCAGAGTCTCTATAGGGAGAAGGATAAACCTGGGATAATAATACAGTGTGATAGGCACTGTGGCAGAAGTCGGCATAGGGTAATATGGGAACACAGAGGAAGAAGATTAACCTACATTAGGTGAGCCAGGAAATGTTTCCTCAACAAGGTGATACCTGACCAGAGGCTTAAAGTATGGGTAAGGAAGGATCTTCTCAGCAGGGGATGCAAGATGTGAAACAGAAATATCCTTGCTTTCAGTTTCATATTCCAGTGGGAAGACAAACTCACAAAAAGCTAATTATACAACATGTGATGAAATGCTGCAAGAGCATAGGAAAGCACATTCTGACTGGGCTGAAGGGTGGTCACTGAAGGGTTCATAGAGGAGGAGCTAGCTAAGCCAGACTTTAAGGATGGAAAATTGTATTGGCATTTGTTTGATCTTCTCCAAGTTTTCTCCACTGCTGCTCCCAGCATTAAGTGAAATTTTCCATGTTGGGGCCATTTTATTTTTTGTTAATCACCCTTCATTATCTGCAAGTGATTAAAGAAACAGCTAATTGGAAATTAGAACATTAGAACTATGTACCTGCATTACACAGAACTATGTACCTGCTGTCTCCTGAATTAAGCATTATCATGTCAAGGCATATCCATATATTGCCTGAACAATGGTAGTATTCACATTAATAATAATAATAGTCTAACATTTGTATAATGTGTTCCAGTTTAGAAAACACATTTTATAGCAATACATTTACAAATTAATTATATTTCAGACATATAGAAAAATACAGAAAATGATAAAATAGCCACCTATAATCACACCACCTAATTAACTTGATGTTACTGTTTTACCTTTTTTGCTTTGGCTCTTTCTCTCTCTAAGAAATAATGTAAAACAGACACATAAATCAACGAAATAGAATAGAGAGCCCAGAAAAAACCCAAGTATATATGGTCAATTAATCTATGACAAAGGAGGCAAGAATATACAATGGGGGAAAGGCAGTCTCTTCAATAAATGGGGTTGGGAATACTGGATAGCTACATGCAAAAGAATGAAACTGGACCACTATCTTATACCATGTAAAAAAAAAAACTAAAATAGATTAAAGACTTGAATGTAAGACCTGACACTATAAAACTCCTAGAAGAAAACACAGGCAGTGAGTTCTTTAACATTGTCTCAGCAGTATTTTTTTGGACCAGTCTCTTCAGGCAAAGGTAACAAAAGCTAAAATAAATGGGATTACACTAAACTAAAAAGCTTTTGCACAGTAAAAGAAACCATCAGTGAAGTGAAAATACAACCTACTGAACGGGAGAAGATACTTGCAAATCATACAGCCAATAAGAGGTTAATATCTAAAATATATAAAGAACTTATACAACTTAATATCAAAAGAACAACCCAATTTAAAAAATGGGCAGAGGACCTGGACATTTTTCCAAAGAAGATATACAGATGGCCACCAGCCACATGAAAAGATGCTCAATATCACTAATCATCAGAGAAATGCAAATCAAAACCACAATGAGCTATCACCTCACACCTGTCAGATTGGCTATTATCAAAAATGCAAAAAATAACTAGTGTTGGCAAGGATGTGGAGAAAAGGGAACCCTCCCACACTGTTAGTGGGAATGTAAATTGATGCAGCCACTATGAAAAACAGTATGGAGCTTCTTCAAAAAATTAAAAACAGAACTACCATATGATCCGGCAATTCCACTTCTGTGTATCTATCTGAAGAAAACAAAAACACCAATATGAAGAGATATATGCACCTCTATGTTCACTGCAGCATCATTAACAATAGCCAAGATATGGAAACAACCTAAGTGTCTATCAACAGATGAATGGATGAAGAAGATGTGGGACACACAAATACACACACACACATACCCACACACACAGGAATATTACGCAGCCCATAATAAAGAATGAAATTTTGCCATTTGTGACAACATGGATATGGACCTAGAGAATATTATGCTAAGTAAGTAAGTCAAAGAAAGGCAAATACTATATAATTTCACTTATATATGGAATCTAATAAATAAAACAAACAAGCAAACAAAACAAAACAGAAACAGACTCATAGATAGAAGAAACAAACTGTTGGTTACCGGAGTGGGGAGGGGGTTGAGGATGGGCAAAATAAATGAAGGACATGAGGAGGTACAACCTTCCAGATATAAAATAAATAAATCATGGGAATGTAATGAACAGTACAGAGAATACAGTTGATTCTTGAATAACAAGGGTTTGAACTGCTTGGGTCCACTTACACATGGATTTTTTTTCAATAAATATACTAAAAAAAAATTTTGGAGATTTGTGACAATTTGAAAAAACTCACAGAGAAATTAAGAAGAAGGTATGTCAGAGGGGAGGTAGGCGGGAAGAAGAGTGAAAAAGATAAAGGGGATTAGGAGCACAGTTACCTTGATGATCACTAAGTGATGTACAGAAGTGTTGAGTCACGGGGCGCCTGGGCAGCTCAGTCGGTAAGCAACTGCCTTCGGCTCAGGTCATGATCCCAGGGTCCTGGGGCTCCCTGGGAGCCTGCTTCTCCCTCTCCCACTCCCCTTGCTTGTGTTCCCTTTCTCACTGTCTCTCTCTCTCTGTCAAATAAATAAATAAAATCTTAAAAACAAAACAAAACAAAACACGGCACTAGTGCTGCTGGAAGTGCTCCCAAGAAGCAGAGAAAAGTCATGACATTACAAGAAAAAGTCGAATTGCTTGATATGCACCATAGATTGAGGTCTGCAGCTGCCGTTGCCCACCATTTCAACATAAATGGATCCAGCATAAAGACCATTGTAAAAAAAAAAAAAAAAGAAAAGGAAAGGAAATTTGTGAAGCCATTACTGCAGCTATGCCAACAGGCATGAAAACTTTGCACTTCTTCTGAAATAACTTTTTATCTTGGGTTGGAAATGCAGCTTTTGGGGCACCTGGCTGGCTCAGTTGGTAGAGCATGTGACTCTTGATCTCAGGGTTGGAAGTCTGAGACCCACACTGAGCATAGAGATTACTTAAAAATAAAATCTTTATTTAAAAAAAGAAAATACAGCTCTTACATGTGTGCAGGATTGCTATAAGAAAGGCATACCTATACACTCTATAATTCAAGAAAAAGAAGTCATTGTGATAACTTAAAGCAAAAGGAAGGCGAAGGATCTAAAGCTGGAGAATTAGGGTGCCTGGGTGGCTCAGTTGGTTGGGCGGTTGCCTTCGGCTCAAGTCAGATCCCAGGTTTCTGGGATCAAATCCTGCAATGGGCTCCCTGCTCAGTGGGGAGTCTGCTTCTCCCTCTGCCTGCTGCTCCCCCCTGCTCATGATCTCTCTCTCTCTCTCAAATAAATACATAAAATATTTTAAAAAATAAAGCTGGAGAATTTAATGCCAGCAAAGGGTGGTTTGATAATTTTAGAAAGAGGTTGGGCTTAAAAAATGTGAAGACAACAGGAGAACCAGCTTCTACCAACCAAGAGCATACATGTTCCCAGATGCCTTTAAAAAAAATCATTGAAGAGCAAGATAGCTGCCTGACCTGGTTCTAAATGCAGAGTAAAGTGCCCTATTCCAGAAAAAAAAAGTGCCACAAAGGACATTTATTGGTAAGGAAGAAAAGCAAGCAGCAGGATTCAAAGCAGGAAGGGAAAGACTAACTTTACTGTTTTGTGTAAATACAATCAGGTTTATGATCAGGACTGCCCTTATCTATAAAGCTGTTAACCCTCAAGCCTTGAGGGAAAAAGATAAACACTAGCTGCCAATCTTTTTGTTGTACAACAAGAAGGCCTGGACAATGAGAGAATCCCTTTTCTGGATTGGTTCCGTTGATTCTTTGTGCCTGAAGTCAGGAAGTACCTTGCCAGTAAGGGATTGCCTTTTTTTTTTTTTAAGATTTTTTATTTATTTATTTGAAAGAGAGAGCAGAGCTAGCAAGAGAGAACACAAGTTGGGGGGGCAGAGGGAGAGGGAGAAGCAGACCCCTGATGAGCAGGGAGCCCGACGTGGGGCTCGATCCCAGGACCTTGGGACCATGACCTGAGCCAAAGGCAGACACTTAACCAACTGAGGCACACATGTGCCCCATCTCCCTAAAGGTTTATTAAAATATTATTGCCTTTACTTGGTTCTTTATACTTTCCTGTATTATCTACATATTTGAAAATGGATATAGATTTAGTTTATAACAAGAAAATATAAAACATATTTAAAAATAGACAACAAAATTAGGTTTAACTGACTGAGCCACCCAGGCGCCCCAAGGAACTGCCTCTTAAAGTTGTTTTTTTTTTTTTTTTGATATTGGACAATGCCCCTGACCACCCAGAAAACCCCATGAGTTCAAAACTAACAGCATCAAAGTTACCTACTTGCCCCCAAACACAGTTTCTCTAATTCAGCCTCTAGACCAGGGGTTCATATGGACCTTTAAGGCTCATTACACATGGTACTCAATGGAAAGGATTTTCAATGCCATGGAAGAAAACATCTATAGAGAGAACACCATGAAAGTCTGGAAGGATTACACCATTGAAGATGCCATCATTGTTATAGAAAAAGCTGTGAAAGCCATCAAGCCCCAAACAATAAATTCCTGCTGGAGAAAACCGCCCAGATGTTGTGAATGACTTCACCAGATTTACCCATCAAGCCAATCAAAGAAATCATGAAAGAGATCGTGGATATGGCAAAAAAAAAAAAAAAAAAAAAAAAAGTGGCAGAAGCAGGGGAGAGAGGCAAAGGATTTCAAGATATGGATCTTGGAGAAATTCAAGCATTAACAGACACCACACCAGAATTAACAGAAGACAACTTGATGGAGATGAATGCTTCCCAATGAGTGCCAGACAATGAGGAGCAAGATGTAGAAGAAGCAGCAGTGCTGGAAAACAATTTGACATTAGACAACCTGGCAGAAGGGGTCCAATTATTCAAGACTGCTTTTGACTCCTTTTACAACATGGACCCTTTTCTGACACAGGCACTGAAACTAAAGCAAACAGTAGAAGAAGGATTGGTACCATAGAGAAACATTTTTAGAGAGATAAAAAAAGCAAAAAAAGTCAGACAGAAATCACAATGTATTTCCATAAAGTTACACCAAGTGATTGCCTGTCCTGCCTCCCCTTCTATCTCCTCCACCTCTGCCACCCCTGAGACAACAAGACCACGCCCTCCTCCTCCTACCTTTTCTGCCTACTTAACATGAAGATGACAAGGATGAAGACCTTTATGATAATTCACTTCCACTTAATGAACACTAAATAATCATCAGGCTGTAGAGTTAATAAACTTATCTGTTGTATTTGTGTGTCTCCATGGGAAAAATCTAATCACTGCATGGCAACAATTGTATGCAACGTTTTTGTGTCATCACTTAAGTTTTCATCATGTGGAATATCATGTGCAAGACCTGTATGTGTCCTTATGTAGGCATAAGGTGAGTGATATTTAATATAAAATTAATATGTTAGTTTGCTTACCGTTTTATAACTTGGCTTTCAAAGAATTACATTACTGAACAGTATGTCTCTCTCATAGTTGAAGAAACTACCATCACAGGTAAGTGGTTTTATTTTAAAATGTAACAATGTTTCCAATACTGTATTATGAATATGGCTGTAATACTGTATGTTATAAATATTTTATTATGATTCATTCATTAATGTATAGGCTAGGCTACCGTGAAGTAATCGTATCAATTACATTAGGCTACCAGAAAGCAATAATATTGCTGCTTCTACATTATCAATGCATGAATAATTATACCAGTAAGTAAATACAAATTTCTTTCAGACATTATCTTTTCATTTTGGATGTGTAGTGTTAGTAATACATATAATATCTACAGCGTTTTGTATCATATAAGACAATATTGGGGCGCCTAGGTGGCCCAGTCAGTTCAGAGTCTACCTCTTGATTTTGGCTCGGGATGTGGTCTCAGGGTCATGGGATCAAGCCCCATGTCGGGCCCCATGCTCAGTGGGGAGTCTGCTTCTCTCCCTCTCCTTCTGCCCCTCCCCTTGCTTACACACACATGCTTTCTCTCTCCTGTCTCAAATAGATAAATTTTTTAAAAAATAAGACAATATTGATGTAGGTACTGACAGACGATTCATCTTGTAAAGAGAAAACAGAAATTTACAGTGTCAATACAGTATAGTACTGTACTGTAAATGTATTTTCTCTTCCTCATGATTTTCTTTAGCTTATTTTAAGAATACAGTATATAATTTATAACATACAAAATATGTCATATTATGATACATACATATAATATGCAATATAATACATACATACAAAATATGGGTTAATTGACAATGTTATTAGTAAGGCTTCTGGTTGACAATAAGCTATCAGTAGTTAAGTTTTGGGGGAGTCAAAAGTTACATGCTGATTTTTGACTGTGTCAGGGGTCAGTGCCCCAACCCCTGGGTTGTTCAATGGTCAATATGGTCAATAATACTGTAATAGCTGTGTATATTGATAGATGGTAATATGGCATTGTCGAAATAATTTCATACTATATAAAAATACCGAATCACTATACCTGAAAATAACAGGATGTGGTATATCAATTATACTTCAATTAAAAAAGAAAAAAAACCCTACACCCCATCACTCTCCCCTCATATCTCTCCTGGGGTAACTACTGTCCTGCAGTTGCCATGAATCAACTTTGTGAATATTTTTGTAGTTTTCATACTTATGAATGTAAGCAATATATTGTTTCATGTAGTCTCAAAAAAACTTTTTTTAAGTAGGCTTCCACACCCAGGGTGGAGCCCAATGGAAGGCTTGAACTCACAACCCTGAGCTCAAGACCTGAGCTGAAATCAAGAGTTGGACGCTTAACTGACTGACCCACCCAGGTGCTCCAGCCTCAAAAAATTTTAAATTGTATGATCCATATTTTACCCTTTTGTACCTTCCATGCAACGTTATTTCTAAACTTTATTCATGTTGATTAATGTTTCCCAGTTAGGTGCCCTAGTTCATTCATTTTTAACAACTATATAGCATTCCATTCTATGACTAAATTACAGCTTACTTACACATTCCCCAACTGAGGGACAATTAGGGTGGTTTTACTTTTTAATTTTTATATTTTCCTATTACAAAGAGTACTGAAAAAATGCTCTCATACGTGTTTCTTTGTGCCCATTTCTAAGAGTTTCACTAGAGAGGTACTTAGGAATTGTACCTCTCTAGTACAATTCCAATATCCAAAATTGCTGGGTCATAGGATATATGTGTTTTCAAATTTACTAGATTTTTGCCAAGCTGCTCTCCAAAGCACTTGCTCTGTTCTAAGCACTTTACATGTATTAAATTGTTGTATCCTCATAACAACCATAGGAAGCAAATACTATTATACTCCTTTCTACAGATGAGGAAACAGAAGCTATGAGAAGTTAAGTGACTTGCCCAAAGTCACATGGCTAGCAAGATACAGAGCTTGTATTTGGATAGAGGCAGTCTAGTTCCAATACCATGCTTTTAAACACTATACCATGCTGTCGCCTATTCCAACCCACCATGGTTTTAATTTACATTTTTCCCATTACAAGTGAGGTTGAACATCTCTTACACCTTTTTTTTTTTCAGGAACAATGGGTACTATAGAAGCAGTGAGTGGTTAAAAAAAAAAAACAAGCCATCAAAAGCTAATGATGTAATGTATGGTGATTAACATAACAATAAAAAATTTAAAAAAAAAACAAGCTGTGGCCCACCCACAAAGGCAGTGAGCTCTCACAGAAGCCAGGCAAATGATTTATCCAATAATGGATTAATATCTAAAATATATAAAAAACTTATACAACTGAACACCAAAACACAATCTGATTAAAAAATGGGCAGAGGACATGAATAGACATTTTTCCAAAAAAGACATACAGATGGCCAAGAGACACATGAAAAGATGCTCAATATCACTCATTATCAGGGAACTGCTAATCAAAACCACATGAGATTATCACCTCACACCTGTCAGAGTAGCTAATATCAAAAAGACAAGAAACAACAGTGTTGGTGAGGATGTGGAGAAAAAGGAACCCTCCCTCATGCACTGTTGGTGGGAATACAAAGTGGTACAGCCACTGTGGAAAACAGTATAAAGTTTCCTCAAAAAATTAAAAATTAAAATACCACATGATGCAGTAATTCCCCTATTGGGTATTTAGGGAGGGAAAACAAAAACATTAACTTGAAAAGATATATGCACCCCTATGTTTATCGCAGCATTACTTACAATAGCCAAGACATGGAAGCGACCTAAGTGTCCTTCAATAGACAAATGGATAAAGAAAATATGGTATAGAAACACAATGGAATATTACACAGCCATAAAAAAGGATGAGGGCATGCCATTTGAGACAACATGGATGGACCTGGAGAGTATTATGCTAAGTGAATAAGTCAGACCGAGAAAGACATATACCATATTATTCTACTCATAAATGGAATCTAAAAAAAAATGAATAAACAAACAAAAAGTGGAATTGGAACTATTAGAGAACAAACTGATAGTTGCCAGAGGGGAAGGAAGTGGAGGGTTAGGCAAAATGGGTGAAAAGGAGAGGGAAATACAGGTCTCCAGATATGGAATGAAAGTCACAGGAATAAAAAGCAGAGCTTAAGGAATACAGTCAATGACATTGTAATAGCAATGTAATGGGACAGATGGTAGCTATAGTGGTGAACATAGTAAGATGTATAAACTTGTCAAATCACTAAGTTGTACACCTGAAACTAATGTAACATTGTGTGTCAACTACACTCAAAAAAACCCAACAACAAAAGAAAAGCAACAATCCTTTCCCCTTGGCTTCTTGTGCTGCCAGAAACTAATGTCAGAGAATGATACAGACATCTCAAGAGAACACAGAAGCCAGTGGGCTTCCAATGGTGAAATGTGGAATAATTTATTCATCAAAACAAATAATGATAGTAACGGGTTATAATGCATTAAATAAAATAAGAACACATGAGTCCATACTTACATTAGTTAACTAAATTGTTAATTACTGGGTGAGAGGGAAAAGCTTTTCCTTAGAGTAAAATGCAAACCTAGAAGGAATGATGGAGTTAGAAAATCATTAATGGATGGTAGAATTAGTGGGTGAAAGTTTGATAAAGAAAAGAATATTTATCTAACATCAAAGTATTTCCCCACAATTACTTATTAATTACAAAGGGGAAATGGTAACTTTACAGTGGAGAAGCCTGGTGGTTACCACATGTCTTAGTCCATTTGGGCTGCTATAACAAAATACCATAAACCGGGTAGCTTACAAACAATAAATATTTATTTCTCACAGTTCTGGAGCCTGAGAAGTCTAAGTTCATGGCTCTGGCAGATCTGGTGTCTGGTGAGGGCCTGCTTCCTCTTAGGTGGCCTGCTCACTGTAAACTCCCATGGCAGAAAGGGCGAGGGAGCTCTCTAGGGCCTCTTTTACAAGGACACTAATCCTAGTCATGATAGCTCTACCCTCATTACCTGAGTACATCCCAAAGGCCCCACCTCCTAATACCATTACCTCAGGGAGTAGGATTTCAACATGTGGATTTGAGGGGGACACATTCAGACCATAACATTACCTAAACCAGGAGACCAAGGCTGACCTTGGCCATGTACCTCTTTATGTGACAGAGAAAGATAAAATCTTACTTTTGTTACTCTTGAAGATATAACTATTTGGAAACAGCAGAGAAATGTAAATTTAGAGACAAAATGACAGGCCTATATTCTTCAAATATTCTAGGTCTAAAAAAAGCCAAAGAGAAACTGAGGAATTGTTCCAGATTAAAGGAGACTAAGGAGACATGGTAAATAATTGCAATGTATATCCTAGATTAGAGCCGGGACCCAGAAAAAAAGCAGCTGTGAAGAACACTATTGGGACAACTGAATTTGAATATAAACTATAGTTCAGATAATAGTGTTATTTCAGGGCGCGTGGGTGGCTCAGTTGGTTAAGCGACTGCCTTCGGCTCAGGTCATGATCCTGGAGTCCCGGGATCGAGTCCCGCATCGGGCCCCCTGCTCAGCAGGGAGTCTGCTTCTCCCTCTGACCCTCTTCCCTCTCGTGCTCTCTATCTCTCATTCTCTCTCTCTCAAATAAATAAAATCTTAAAAAAAAAAAAAAGTGTTATTTCAATGCTACATTTTCTGGTTTTGATCATCACATTGTGGTTATGTACAGAATGTCCTTGTTCTTAGGAAATACAGCCTAAAGTATTTAGGAGTAAATAAACATGAGTCTTTGTTACTTTCAAATGGTTCATGGAAGAGAGACAGAATGATAAAGTAATTGTGCCTCACAGACTGCCTACACCAGGGAGCATACCTGACCAAGCAGCATATCTGGTCAACAAATTTGTGTAGATGAGGAAGTGGCCTCAGGCGAAAATATATACAGATTATCGGGCAGTGGTCAATGGCTAGCCATGTGTCAAGGACCTGAAAGGAAAAGGACTAGAAGATCAGGGATAAGTAGTTCTGTATAGAGGCATGTGGATGGATATATGGGAATGAGTACAAATAGGCACCACAGAGGTGGCACTAAACAAACTAGTAGACAAGATAACAAGTTAACATTAGCCAGCCATTGTCACCACCTACTCCAGAACGTCCAAGATGGATATATGAATGGAATGGTCATAATGGCAAAGACAGAAGGTACATATGAGCCCAGGAGTATGAACTCCTACCTAAGAAGTCCAAATCTAGTATTGTTACCTCTAAACACCCAACTTATTTGCAATACAGACCAACATTGTATGATGCTATTTCTTGAAGAGACCTACTGGCCACTTGGTGGCAAGTTGGACTATATTGCCCACCCCCCACCGCCCATCTTAAAAGAGCCAGCAGTTCATCCTCACAGGAATAGGTACTTATCCAGACATGAGTTTGCCTTTCCTACTTGTGAAATTTCAGCTAGCTCCACTATCTCTGGGCTTATAGAATTTCTGATCCATAGGCCTGATATCCACACAGCATAGCATCTAACCAGACTACCCCCTAATAGCAAAGGAGGTGATGGAATGGACCAATGATCATGGGGTCCACTGGTCACATGAAATACCGTAGCAGGCAGAGGTAGCTGGTCTCAAACAATGCTGGAACAGTTTCCTAAAGATACAGCTGAAGTGTCAGCTTAGAAAAAACACTCTGAAAGCAGAGAGCAAACCTTGAAGGTAGAGTGTCTTTATTAAATCACAGACCTCTTTATGGTGCTCTACCCCAGTATTAAGGATACATGAATCCGGGAACCTAGAGTTGGAAGTAGAGTGGTGCCAATTACCTTTACTCCTAAGGACCCACTGAGGGATTTATGCTTTCTGGCCCCTCAACTCTGGGCTCTGTTTCCCAAAGTGGGTACACTTTTCCAGGGGACACAGCAAGGTTCCCAATGAACTACAAGTCAGAGATGATTCTATGGCACTTTGGATTCCTCGTGCCCAGGGACCAGAAGGTGAGAGGAGAAGTCACCGTCCTGGCAAGGGTAATGGATCTTGGTGTTCTGGAGGAGGCAGGGCGGCTTTTACACAATGGCGGACGGAAAGAATTACGTGTGTATCCCAGGTGATCCACATGGGTACTTCCTATTACTCCCTTGCCCCACTGTTAACTGTGAACAGAGAAATACAGAAATCCCAGGCAGAAAAAGTCTCATACCTCTCAAGAACGAAGGTTTGGGTCCCAACCAGGTAAGGAGCAAGATCTGCAGTAGCAACAGCTGAGGGCCAGGTAAATTTAGAATGGGTAATGCACGAGGGAGAGGATGAATGCCAGTTGTGTTCCCAGGACCCACTGCAATCACGGGTTGTAGTCCAGCCCTCTAACTACCTTCTTCTGAGCTCTCCCTTGGAAAGAAATGTCCATGGGAACTACACAGAAGTGACTCCACAAACGTGTAGAGTTTATCTGTGTGACTGATGGTGGTGGCCATAGAGTGTATCTCACATACCTCCTACTACAGGGAACATAATTAACCAAGGGCCTCAGCTGCTGGTCTCAATCTATGGGAGGTTGTTGCACTAAGGCCATACCTCCCACTGGCCACTACCCAACGCTGACTTAGTGGGACTGAGTGAGCAGAATTCCTCTGTCAACTGACTTTGGCTCAAAGACTCCCTGAAGGCAGGGAATTTCTCAGACCAGACAGCAATCTATTAAATTTTCACTCAAGTTTTTCTCCTAGTCTCCTTCATCCAGAGTCAGAATTGCATTGCAGTCTGATGACACTCTCAGACTCTCCAAGATCCTTCCTTATTTCTTTTCATACAGGCATTTTCCTTAGTAAAATTCTTGTACATTTAATCCTTCACTGGCATCTGCTTTTCAGACAATCTGGATCAACCCAGGGGAAAGATGTATGTAACTGGTAAATCTTGGAAAAGGGTACATAGGAGTTCTTTTACTATTATTGCAACCCTTCTTTAAGTTTGAAATTATATCAAAATAGAAAGTTAAAAACAACCAACCCCATGTGTTTAAAGGCACTTATAATTTAAAAAAAAAGTCAAATATGAACCCTTTCTTTGTTCATAGATGACAAGAGTTCAAACATGACTACAATACTCAGATCATAGAAGCACACTTTGTCATTTTCTCCACTTGAATTTTATTTATTTTTTAATTTAATTTTTTTTAGAGAGAAAGATAGTGTGCATGTGAGTGGGGGATGGGCCGCAGAGGGAGAGAGAAGGAAAGAATCTTAAGCAGGCTCTATGCCCAGTGCAGAGCCTGGCATGGGGTTCCATGTCACAACCCTGAGATCATGACCTAAGCCCAAATCGAGAATCAGATGCTTAACCGATCGAGCCACCCAGGTGCCCTTACACCTGAATTTTAGAATTTAACTTCAGAGTACCAACCTTAATATTACATCCTTAAATGAAAGGTTTCTATCTTCTCCCTGCAGTTAAACCTAGGTAAGTTTCTCAGTGTTAGCCCTGGGGCTGAAAGCCCACACCTTCTTTCATACTATTGACAAAGAAGGCAGCTTTTATGTGGAATTTATCAAGTCACATGCCCAGACTCACATCTCTCCTCTTTCTTCTATGAGCAAATGCTTGCTGATGTTTACACACTGGTCCCCTTTTCCCTCTTGCTGGTCTATTTCTGCAGTGTTACCATTTTCAGTGGATATGTGCAATAAAGAGAAGGCCCTATCAATTGTTCCCTTCCACTATGGTATTTGCCTATTGTCAGAGCTGCTCTGGCATGGCTGCATTAGCTGTAAGAAAAGATGGGGTTACTTTTCCTGCTCCAACTCGAACAAACAAAAATTCTGGTGGAGACCATCTTTAAACTTATACTGACCTTTTAAAATCTTAAGTACTTTGAGTGATCATTAAATACACGTACAGGAAAAAGGACTAAAGCTAAAAAAGAGAGCTTGGAGACTTGCCTACCCTCTTCATTTTACCCATGGAGAAACCAAGGCACAGAATGGGGATATCACTTGACCATAGTAGCAGAGCGGGGATTAAAATCCAGGTCCCCAGATTTCTCAAACCAGTCCTCATTCAACTGCATCATAATGTCTCCCTGCTGACAACTTTTTTTTAAAATTATAATCTGCAAAAACAGTATCATTGTATCCTTATAAATCAACGTAGGATATACATACATACAAACATAGCTACTGACAAAAATGTCGTAACAGCATTAAAAGAAAACTCAGAAAGCAGAGGGGAAACATAAACCATAAAGTCACTGTTCTAACACAGCATCTTGGTTAATAGTCTACAAATAGCATAATTTCAACTACCACAAACACCTTACTGGCACATTCACTATTCTTATGATCTTTTTCTTTCTTTTTTTTAAATATTTTATTTATTTATTTATTTATTTATTTATTTATTTATTTATTTATTTATTTATTTATTTGACAGAGAGAGCAGGAGAACACAAGCAGGGGGAACAGCAGGCAGAGGGAGAGGGAGAAGTAGGCTCCCCACTGTGCGGAGAGCTCCATGCAGAGCTCGATGCAGAGCTCGATCCCAGGACCCTGGGATCATGACCTGAGCCGAAGGCAGACGCTTAACCGATTGAGCCACCCAGGCGCCCCCTTATGCTCTTTTCCTTAAAGTAATTCATTCTGCCTGTCTTCACTACTAGTTTAAATCTGTACCATCAGACATTTTGAACATATCTAGATTGTAACTCATTATATGTTTTAATGGATCATTTAAAATTCATGCCTTCACACTGTAAGAAAACATCAAAGTTGGGTGAAGACAGATACGGAAGGTCGTACATCATTAAAATGCAGTTACAAAAGACTGCAGGTCACATTCTAACCCTTTGGACAGTGATGTTAATCTACTTTCTCACTATTGAAGGTGAGTCTTAGGACACAGCTGTTATCATTGCTGTAAGGATAGATTTTGTTCTGATGCTTTAAGGATTCAGGAGGGCAATCTAAGACTTTTGAAATATATATCATTCAGATAGGGATGAAATTATTTTCTTTTACTAAAATGCATTCATTTTTTAAATTTTAAGATCGTTCTCACTTTAAGCAAACTCAAATCCACAACTGAACTTGCAGAGCAGTACATTTAAACAATTTGAGTTGCAAAGCATAACATTTTTACATAGCACATGAGAATTGTGTATTAAATAAAGTAAACCTCTACTGGGGAAAAAAAAGTGACTTGTTTTAGAAGTAAACTGTATTTAGAACGAAAATAAACTTTAGACAATAGCCTCTACACCTTTGTCTCCACAAAGCTGGAAAGAACCCGAGGAGACCCGCTACTGAAGCCACCTGCCCTTCATAGCAACTGTGTCCCTCTTGGTCTCCTCACCTAGGCTCCCATAACTAATCCCCACTAAGGCAGTTGCTTAGTCACATGGCTTGAGACGATAATGAAAGAATTTCAGGCACTTGACATGGGATGAGAAAGCTTTTCGGACAAGAAAGCCTTCCAGGTGCCCCTTAAACCACACAGTTTTAGTCCTTCCCACTTTCTTTTGTATAACCCACCGATGTATTTCTGAGCTTGATCTTCAGCTCTTGCTAATCATGGTCAGAATTCAGAAAGTCACTTTGAGATGTCTGACACAATTTATAAGCTACCTGAAATCACTTACAGCTCACTCTAAACTATTTCAAAATAGTTATTTCAATAAGACTTGTATAAAGCTTCAAGGTTATCTCAAATTGCATTAGACTGTGCTTAGGAAACCAGGCCAGCAGCAATCAACTTGCAGTGTTTTTCGCTGCCTGACAATCAGTTTTGGTTGGTTGTTTATTGATTTGCATGTAGGGTAACTGGCCTTTGTTGAACATTAAATTAAAAACATATTATAAAGCAATTAGGCCTATTTCACTCACTAGCACTATGTCTGACCTTCCAGTACACATTTTTAATAAAAAAAAAAAGTGAGCCAGAAAAAAATCTAACTAACCAGGTTCTCAAAAGTTGTTTTGAATGAACAGATGATATTAGGGGTTAATTAAACAGTGTGTTAACCAAATTCCCTGTGCCCCTAATTTCCAGCCGATTTCTCTAAAGCATACTTGACAGGAAAAGAGAAAGATATTTTAAGGAAAAAGATACTCAATTAAAGGCCAAAGTTAGCAGACCTCCAAAGATGGACAGCACAGTGAAGAGAGAGCAAAAAATCTCTCTAGGCTACACAGCAGAAGTCTGCAGTCTCAGTCCTGGCTCTGTTCTGCCTTGAGCAAATTGTTTCCAATCCCTGGGTCTCAGTTTCCTCTTCCTAATCCCTTTCATCTTCAAAAGTCTGTGTGCTGAATGATGTTAAGGGAAAACTATTCTTTAAATTTCAAACCTCTAGGTTATCAGTTGTATTAAAAATATATATAAATGGTTTTTCAAAAACCAGGGTGGATATTCATCTTAAATGCTAATTTGACTATCTCTAGGTGGTGTGTTTCTGAGCAATATTTTTTTTGTGTGTTTCCAATTTTTAAAATAGTCAACATGCACAGCAAAGGAAGCTATCAATGAAATGAAAAGGCAACCTACAAAGTGGAAAAAGATATGTGTAAATGACATATCCAATAAGGGGTTAATACCCAAAATATACAAAGAAGGGTGCCTAGGTGGCTCAGTCCACTAAGTAGCGGACACTTGATTTCAGCTCAGGTCATGATCTCAGGGTCCTGAGATAGAGCCCCACGTCCGGCTCTGTGCTCAGAGTGTGGAGCCTGCTTAAGATTATCTTTCTCTCCCTCTGCCCCTCCCCTGCACTCTCTCTCTCTCTCTCTCTCTAAAATAAATACATAAAATCTTTAAAAAATCAAAACACACAAAGAACTCATACAACTCAACACCAAAAAACAAACAATCTGATGAATAAGTCACGGGAATAAAAGGCACAGCATAGAGAATATAGTCAGGGATATTGTAATAGTGTTGTATGGTGACAGATGGTAGCTACACTTGTGGGGAGCACAGCATAACATATAAAGATGCTGAATCCCTGTGTTGTACACCTGGAACTAATGTAACATTGTGTGTCAACTATACTCAAATAAAAAAATTTTTTTTAATGGGTAGAGGACCTGAATACATTTTTCCAAAAAGACGTATAGATGGCCAACAGACACATCACTAACCATGAGGGAAATGTAAATAAAAACCACAATGAGATATCACTGCACACCAGTCAGAATGGCTAGCATCAAAAAGACAGGAAATAACGAGTATTGGTAAAGATGTGGAGAAAAGGGAACCTTCATGCACTGTTGGTGGGAATGCAAATTGGTGCAGCCACTGTGGAAAACTGTACGAAGTTTCCTCCAAAAAGTAAAAATAGAAATACCATATTATCCAGGAATTCTGCTTCTGAATATTTATCCAAAGAAAGCAAAAACACTAATTCGAAAGGATATATGTACCCCTATGTTAATTGCAGCATTATTTACAATTGAAAAGTTATGGGAGTAATGGAATATTACCTCGCCATAAAAGAGAATGAGATCTTACTATTTGCAACAATATGGGTGGACCTAAAGGGTATTATGCTAAATGAAGTAAGTCAGAGAAAGACAAATACCATGTGATTTCACTTATATGTAGAATCTAAGAAACAAAAGAAAACAGAAATAGACTTATAAATAGAAAACAAACTTATGGTTGCCAGAGGGGAAGGAGGTGGGGGGATGGGCAAAATAGGTAAAGGGGATTAAGAGGTATAAACTTCCAGGTATAAAATAAATAAATCACAGGGATGTAAAGTACAGTATAGGGAATAAAGTCACTAACATTGTAATAACTTTTTATGGTGACAGATGGTAACTGCACTCATTTATCATTATAAGTATTTTGTATGTATATAAATGTCAAATCACTATGCTATACACCTGAAACTGATATAATATTGTATGTCAACTATACTTCAATTAAAATTAAGTAAATTATTCTAAAAATAAAATTAAAAATTAAAAAATAAAAACTCAGTGCCATCTCTATCAAAGAAAGAGATTTTTTTAATTTGAGAGATTAAAAACAATGCAGAACCATTAAACAAATTCTTACAATAAACAAATTATTTCAAAAGTAAATAAAATAAAATTGTGAACATAGGTTCTTTATTCAAAAAAATAAACTTTTTTTTGAGAGAGAGAGAGAGAGAGAGAGCACGTGCCCGTGAGCTGGGGAGGAGCAGAGAAAGAGGGAGAGAAAGAATCTCCACCCGCTGAACATGGACCTGGATGTGGGGCTCAATCCCACGACCCTGAGATCATGACCTGAGCTGAAATCAGGAGTCAGATGCTTAACCAACTGAGCCACCCAGTTGCCCCCCAAAATAAATTTTTTTAAACTTTCAGTCTAATCATAATGAATCAGAAACTTAAGACATTATCTTAGAGTACAGCATTAATTTTGCTTCTCATGAGTTTAAGACTTTATCTTGATAATCCCCAGAGCATCCCTGTGACGTTGGTGGATGGTGTCTCATTTCTGTAAATGAACGGTTTTCAACTGGAGTTCTGCAAGGAAATTAATCCCTGATCCCTACGACATTCCTCCTATGAACTAACTTTTCTCCTATGCATCTATAGTGGTATTAGTCATTTCTCCTTGGGAGTCGTTTCTCCTTGGGAGAAATCGAGGAAATAGTCAATCAAACATTTCTGTGCTCAATGTTCAGCTGAGGAATCCCAGCTGAAAAAAGATACACAGCAGGCAAACAAACCCAGACGTGATCATTTGATTAGTAGTGTCTTAAATTACACTTTTGAGTCATAGGTTAGCAAAATGTTTTGAATGAATTTTAATTACCACTCTAGGTTCCAGGAATGTACACAGAATGCTTTAAAGATTATTTTCCCGGGTGCCTGGGTGGCTCAGTCGTTAAGCGTCTGCCTTCGGCTCAGGTCGTGATCCCAGGGTCCTGGGATCGAGTCCCACATCGGGCTCCCTCCTCGGCGGGAAGCCTGCTCTCCCTCTCCCACTCTCCCTGCTTGTGTTCCTGCTCTCGCTATCTCTGTCTCTGTCAAATAAATAAATAAAATCTTTTTTTAAAAAAAAGATTATTTTCCCTGGGTATTCTGAATTACTGAAATTTCCAGTTGCTTAAATGACAAACCTTTTTATCAGCACAATTTATTGATGTGATTAGTCAGGCTTTTAATGCACAAAGCACCAGTAAGAACTCCCAAGTGAGCAGGAAAATTTTTTAGATAGAAAGAGGAGACTGAATAAGATCAGAGTCCAAAGAGAATGGTTTACCAAATCAAATAGCTCCTAAAGTAGCTGATTGTGGATCACATGGTTTCTTCTCAGTTACATCCAGATCTTCATTTGCTGTACAAGTCTGAATTCCAAGTGATGATGATGATGATGATATCAACTAAGAATTTCATTTACTCCTCAACAACCCCACCATTTTACAAAGAAACCAATGCTTAGCCACTTGAGTTAACTTCTTGAAGGCTTCAGTCTAATAATTGGTGGAACTTTGGTTATTTGTGTCTTTTAAGTTGTTGAATTTATGGGCATACATTTGTTTGTAATATTTATTATCCTTTTAGTATCTGTGGAATTTGTAGTGATAGAACTTTTCTCATTCTTGTTATTGGTCATTTGTGTCTTCTCTCTTTTTTCTGATAAGTCTGGCTAGTGGTTTATCAATTTTATGATTTTCTCAAAGAATCAATAGCATCTGGTTTCATTGACTTTTCCTCTATTGTTTTGTTATTGTTGTTTCACATTTCATTTATATCTATTCTGATTTTTATTGTTTCCTTTCCTCTGCTTGAGTTTAATTCATTCTCCTTTCTCTAGTTTCTTATGATAGAAGCTGAGGTCATTGACTTGAGACAATTCTCCTTTTCTAACATAGGCATTTACTGCTATAAATTTCCCCGAAGCACCACTTTTTAGTGGCATCCTACAAATTCTGGTATGCTGTATCTTCATTTTCATTCATTTCAAAATACTTTCCCATTTCTTGTCTGATATCTCTTTTTGACCCATGGATTATTTAGAAATGTGTTATTTAGTTCCCAATTATATGGAGGATTTTCAAGATACATTTTTGTTATTGATCTCTAATTCAGTCCCATTATTGTAAAACAACATGGTTTAAATCCTTTTAAATTTATTAACATTTATTTTGTGACATGGTGTATGTTCTATGTAGGTAAATGTTTCATGGACACTTGAAAAAGTGTATATTCTGTTGTGGTTGGGTAGAATCTTCTATAAATGGCAATTAGGACAAATTGGTTCATGGTATTGCTTAATTCCTCTACATGCTCCAGATTTTTCACCTGATTCTTCTATCAATAATTGAAGAAGAACTACAATTTCCCACTATAATTTTATTTCTCTTTGCTGTTCCTCTGGTATTGCCTCATACATTTGTAGCTCTGGTTTTAGGCATATAAATGTTTGGATTATTTTTTCCTCTTGATGAATTGACCCTTTTATGATTACGAAGCAACTTCATTCACCTTTGGTAATATTCTTTGGTCCTATATCTACTTTGATATTAATATAACCATTCCAGCTTTCATTTGTCTAGTGTTATCATGGCATATCTTATTCCATCCTTTTGCTTTTAACCTATTTGTATTTTTATATTTAAAGTAGGTTTCTTGGGGCACCAGGGTGGCTCAGTCAGTTAAGCATTTGACTCTTGATTTTGGCTCAGGTCATGATCTCAGGGTCATGGGATCCAGCCCTGCATCAGGCTCTGCACTCAGCACAGAGTCTGCTTGTCCCTCTCCCTCCCCCTCTGCCCCTCCCCTCACTCTCTCAAGAGTGCAATTGGGGAGTTCCTTGAAGATGAACAAATATCAAAAAAATTGTCTTAGCTGATGACAGATGAGTGATGAAATACTTGAGGGTAATGGCTTGGAGCTGAATGTGAAGAAGGTCCCCAAATGACAGGCAGTGCCTGAAGCAAGGACAAAAGCCAAAGACTGTAGGAGATAGGTCAGTAACAGTAACACAAGTGAATGGTGACTCTTCAGACCATAACCTGCTTGTTGTGGGTAGACAATAGCCAGGATTCTTACAAATTATATGTAAACTGGGATTCAGAGAGAGGATAGGTTGAGTAATTTTCAGCTTTCACAAGAGGCTAGTTTGGCTAATTGCTGATAATCTAATAAAAATAAATTCCTATATGCAAAATAGTGCAGCCACTCTGAAAAAGAGTATGGAGATTCCTCAAAAAGTTAAAAATAGAACTACCCTATGACTCAGCATTGCATTACTAGGTATTTATCCAAAGGATACAAAAATGCTGATTCAAAGGGGCACATGCACCCCAGTGTTTATAGCAGCACTATCAACAATAGCCAAATTATGGAAAGAGCCCAATGTCAATCAATTGATGAATCTTTAAAGAAGATGTGGGGTGTGTGTGTGTGTATGTGTATAAAATAGACTGGAATATCACTCAGCCATCAAAAAGAATGAAATCTTGCCATTTGCAATGATGTGGATGGAACTACAGGGTTTTATACTAAGTGAAATAAGTCAGTCAAAGAAAGACAAATACCATATGATTTCACTCATATGTGGAATTTAAGAAACAGAGCAGATGAACATAGGGGAAGGGAAGGAAAAATAAAATAAGATAAAAACAGAGAGGGAGACAAACCAAAAGAGACTTAACTATAGAGAACAAACTGAGGGTTGCTGGAAGGGAGGTGGCTGGGGGATAGGCTAAATGGGTGACAGGCATTAAGGAGGTCACATGCTGTGATGAGCACTGGGTGTTATATATAAGTGATGAATCACTAAATTCTACTCCTGAAAAAAAAATTAATTAATTATAGCTTTTTTAAATGACATTTATTCCTATAGCTCTATTTATTTATTTATTATTTTTTAGAGAGAGCGCACATGCAAGTGGGGAGGGGCAGAGGGAGAGGAAGAGAGAGAATCCCAAGCAGGCTCCACACCCAGCACAGAGCCTGATGCGGGGCTCAATCTCATGACCCTGAGATAATGACCTGAGCTGAAATCAAGAATTGGATGCTTAACCAACTGAGCCACCCATGTGCTCTTATTTCTATAGCTTTAAAGTAATCAGGATGTTTATGGTTATTTTATCTGCATAACAAACCTGGGAAGAGATAGGTACCATTTTGTCCTAATAAAGGAAATCTGTATATCAGAACCCACAAAATGGATGCTTCCCAGTGGCCTGGCCCACGTCATAAATCTAAACCTAAGTCGGCCCACACATATGGGGAATGCCTCACTGTCCAGAAACCTAACATACACCAAGCATGATCCTCCAACTCAGCTTTAGCTAGTTCACCTTACCCTATAAAACAGGTCCTGCTAGCCTTACCAGGAAATCCCAAGGCAATCATACTGTTTCCACATTGCCTCTTCTAACGTTCTACAAAACTCACTCTTGCCCAAAATCCCTGGGGAAGAGTGCTCCACTGCACTCTGAGGCACTGTACTCCCCCGACCCATTAAATGTTTGCCCTTAAATAAAGAACATCAAGTGGCACCTGCACCCCATTGTTTATAGGCAATGTCCACAATAGCCAAACTATGGAAAGAGCCCAGATGTCCATCAACAGATGAATGGATAAAGAAGATGTGGTATATATGTACAATGGAATATTATTCAGCCATCAAAAAATGAAATCTTGTCATTTGCAACGACACGGATGGAACTAGAGGGTATTATGCTAAGTGAAATAAGTCAATCACACAAAGACAATTATCATATGATTTCACTCATATGTGGAATTTAAGAAACAAAACAGGGAAGCATGGGGGAAGGGAGGGAAAAATGAAAGAAGATGAAATCAGAGAGGGAGACAAACCATAAGAGACTCTTTTTTTTATTTTTTTATTGTTATCTTAATCACCATACATTACATCATTAGTTTTTGATGCAGTGTTCCATGATTCATTGTTTGTTCATAACACCCAGTGCTCCATGCAGAACGTGCCCTCCTCAATACCCATCACCAGGCTAACCCATTCCCTACCCTCCTCCCCTCTAGAACCCTCAGTTTGTTTTTCAGAGTCCATCATCTCTCATGGTTCGTCTCCCTCTCTGACTTACTCCCCTTCATTCTTCCTCTCCTCTTATCTTCTTTTCTTTTTTCTTAAAATATGTTGCGTTATTTGTTTCAGAAGTACAGATCTGTGATTCAACAGTCTTGCACAATTCACAGCGCTCACCGTAGCACATACCCTCCCCAATGTCTATCACCCAGCCACCCCATCCCTCCCACCCCCAACCACTCCGGTAACACTCAGTTTGTTTCCTGAGATTAAGAATTCCTCATATCAGTGAGGTCATATGATACATGTCTTTCTCTGATTGACTTATTTCACTCAGCATAACACCCTCCAGTTCCATCCACGTCATTGCAAATGGCAAGATCTCATTCCTTTTGATGGCTGCATAATATTCCATTGTGTATATATACCACTTCTTCTTTATCCATTCATCTGTCGATGGACATCTTGGCTCTTTCCACAGTTTGGCTGTTGTGGACATGGCTGCTATAAACATTGGGGTGCACGGACCACTTCGGGTCCCTACATTTGTATCTTTGTGGTAAATACCCAGTAGTGCAATTGCTGGATCGAATGGTAGCTCTAATTTCAACTGTTTGAGGAACCTCCATACTGTTTTCCAGAGGGGTTGCACCAGCTTGCATTCCCACCAACAGTGTAGGAGGGTTCCCCTTTCTCCACATCCCCGCCAACATCTGTCGTTCCCTGACTTGTTAATTTTAGCCATTCTGACGGGTGTGAGGTGGTATCTCATTGAGGTTTTGATTTGGATTTCCCTGATGCCGAGCGATGTTGAGCACTTTTTCATGTGCCTGTTGGCCATTTGGATGTCTTCTTTGGAAAAATGTCTGTTCATGTCTTCTGCCCATTTCTTGATTGGATTATTTGTTCTTTGGGTGTTGAGTTTGATAAGTTCTTTATAGATTTTGGATACTAGCCCTTTATCTGATATGTCATTTGCAAATATTTTCTCCCATTCTGTCGGTTATCTTTTGGTTTTGTGGACTGTTTTTTTGCTGTGCAAAAGCTTTTTATCTTGATGAAATCCCAATAGTTCATTTTTGCCCTGGCTTCCCGTGCCTTTGGCGATGTTTCTAGGAAGAAGTTGCTGCGGCTGAGGTCGAAGAGGTTGCTACCAGTGTTCTCCTTTAGGATTTGATGGACTCCTGTCTCACGTTTAGGTCTTTCAACCATTTGGAGTCTATTTTTGTGTGTGGTGTAAGGAAATGGTCCAGTTTCATTCTTCTGCATGTGGCTGTCCAATTTTCCCAACACCATTTGTTGAAGAGACTGTCTTTTTTCCATTGGACATTCTTTCCTGCTTTGTCAAAGTTGACCATAGAGTTGAGGGTCCATTTCTGGGTTCTCGATTCTGTTCCATTGATCTGTGTGTCTGTTTTTGTGCCAGTACCATACTGTCTTGATGATGACAGCTTTGTAATAGAGCTGGAAGTCTGGAATTGTGATGCCGCCAGCTTTGCTTTTCTTTTTCAAGATTCCTCTGGCTATTCGGGGTCTCTTCTGGTTAAATTTTAGGATTATCTGTTCCATTTCTTTGAAAAAAGTGGATGGTATTTTGATGGGGATTGCATTGAATGTGTCGATTGCTCTAGGTAGCATTGACATCTTCACAATGTTGGTTCTCCCAATCCATGAGCATGGAACGTTTTTCCATTTCTTTGTGTCTTCTTCAATTTCTTTCATGAGTATTTTATAGTTTTCTGAGTACAGATCCTTTGCCTCTTTGGTTAAATTTATTCCTAGATATCTAATGATTTTGGGTGCAATTGTAAATGGGATTGACTCCTTGATTTGTCTCTCTTCTGTCTTGTTGTTGGTGTATAGGAATGCCACTGATTTCTGTGCATTGATTTTATATCCTGCTACTTTACTGAATTCCTGTATGAGTTCTAGCAGTTTTGGGGTGGAGTCTTTTGGGTTTTCCACATACAGTATCATATCATCTGCAAAGAGTGAGAGTTTGACTTCCTCTTTGCCGATTTGGATGCCTTTGATTTCTTTTTGTTGTCTGATTGCTGTGGCTAGGACTTCTAATACTATGTTGAATAGCAGTGGTGAGAGTGGACATCCCTGCCGCGTTCCTGACCTTAGGGGAAAAGCTCTCAGCCTTTCCCCATTGAGAATGATATTCGCTGTAGGTTTTTCATAGATGGCTTTTATGATATTGAGGTATGTACCCTCTAACCCTATACTCTGAAGAGTTTTGATCAAGAAAGGATGCTGTACTTTGTCAAATGCTTCTTCTGCATCTATTGAGAGGATCATATGATTCTTGTTCTTTCTTTTGTTAATGTATTGTATCACGTTGATTGATTTGCGGATGTTGAACCAGCCTTGCAGGCCAGGGATAAATCCCACTTGGTCGTGGTGAATAATCCTTTTAATGTACTGTTGGATCCTATTGGCTAGTATTTTGGTGAGAATTTTTGCATCCATGTTCATCAAGGATATTGGTCTGTAATTCTCCTTTTTGATGGGGTCTTTGTCTGGTTTTGGGATCAAGGTAATGCTGGCCTCATAAAATGAGTTCGGAAGTTTTCCTTCCATTTCTATTTTTTGGAACAGTTTCAGGAGACTAGGTATTAATTCTTCTTTAAATGTCTGATAGAATTCCCCTGGGAAGCCATCTGGCCCTGGGCTTTTGTTTCTTGGGAGATTTTTGATGACTGCTTCAATTTCCTTCGTGGTTATAGGTCTGTTCAGGTTTTCTATTTCTTCCTGGTTCAATTTTGGTAGCTGATACATCTCTAGGAATGCACCCATTTCTTCCAGGTTATCTAATTTGCTGGCATAGAGTTGCTCATAATGTTCTTATAATTGTTTGTATTTCTTTGGTGTTGGTTGTGATCTGTCCTCTTTCATTCATGATTTTGTTGATTTGGGTCATTTCTCTTTTCTTTTTGATCAGTCTGGCCAGGGGTTTATCAATCTTGTTAATTCTTTCAAAGAACCAGCTCCTAGTTTCGTTGATCTGTTCTACTGTTCTTTTGGTTTCTAGTTCATTGATTTCTGCTCTGATCTTTATTATTTCTCTTCTCCTGCTGGGTTTAGGCTTTAGTTGCTGTTCTTTCTCCAGCTCCTTTAGGTGTAGGGTTAGGTTGTGTATTTGACACCTTTCTTGTTTCTTGAGAAAGGCTTGTATTGCTATATACTTTCCTCTCAGGACTGCCTTTGCTGTATCCCAAAGATTTTGAACAGTTGTGTTTTCATTTTCATTGGTTTCCATGAATTTTTTTAAGTCTTCTTTAATTTCCTGGTTGACCCATTCATTCTTTAGTAGGATGCTCTTTAGCCTCCATGTATTTGAGTTCTTTCCGACTTTCCTCTTGTGGTTGAGTTCTAGTTTCAAAGCATTGTGGTCTGAAAATATGCAGGGAATGATCCCAATCTTTTGGTACCGGTTGAGACCTGATTTGTGACCTAGGATGTGATCAATTCTGGAGAATGTTCCATGGGCACTAGAGAAGAATGTGTATTCCGTTGCTTTGGGATGGAATGTTCTGAATATGTCTGTGAAGTCCATTTGGTCCAGTGTGTCATTTAAAGTCTTTATTTCCTTGTTGATCTTTTGCTTAGAGGATCTGTCCATTTCAGTCAGGGGGGTGTTAAAGTCCCCCACTATTATTGTATTGTTGTCAATGTGTTTCTTTGCTTTTGTTATTAATTGCCTTATATAATTGGCTGCTCCCATGTTAGGGGCATCGATATTTACAATTGTTAGATCTTCTTGTTGGATAGACCCTTTAAGTAGGATATAGTGTCCTTCCTCATCTCTTATTACAGTCTTTGTTTTAAAATCTAGTTTGTCTGATATAAGGATTGCCACCCCAGCTTTCTTTTGGTGTCCATTAGCATGGTAAATGGTTTTCCACCCCCTCAACTTTCAATCTGGGGGTGTCTTTGGGTCTAAAATGAGTCTCTTGCAGACAGCATATGGATGGGTCTTGTTTTTTAATCCAATCTGGTAGCCTGTGTCTTTTGATTGGGGCATTTAGCCCATTTACATTCAGGGTAACTATTGAAAGGTATGAATTTAGTGCCATTGTTTTGCCTGTAAGGTGACTGTTAACTGTCTGTTGTCTGTGTTCCTTTCTGATCTCTGCTGCTTTTAGGCTCTCTCTTTGCTTAGAGGACCCCTTTCAATATTTCTTGGAGGGCTGGTTTCGTGTTTGCAAATTCCTTTAGTTTTTGTTTGTTCTGGAAGCTTTTTATCTCTCCTTCTATTTTCAATGACAGCCTAGCTGGATATAGTATTCTTGGCTGCATATTTTTCTCGTTTAGTGCTCTGAAGATATCTTGCCAGTCCTTTCTGGCCTGCCAGGTCTCTGTGGATAGGTCTGTTGCCAATCTAATGTTTCTACCATTGTAGGTTACATATCTCTTCTCCCGAGCTGCTTTCAGGATTTTCTCTTTGTCTCTGAGACTCGTAAGTTTTACTATTAGATGTCGGGGTGCTGACCTATTATTATTGATTTTGAGAGGGGTTCTCTGTGCCTCCTGGATTTTGATGCCTGTTTCCTTCCTCACATTAGGGAAGTTCTCTGCTATTATTTGCTCCAATATACCTTCTGCCCCCCTCTCTCTCTCTTCTTCTTCTGGGATCCCAATTATTCTAATGTTGTTTCGTCTTATCATATCACTTATCTCTCGAATTCTGCCCTCGTAATCCTGTAGTTGTTTCTTTCTCTTTTTCTCAGCCTCTTTATTTTCCATCATTTGGTCTTCTATATCACTGATTCTCTCTTCTGCCTCATTTATCCTAGCATTTATTGCCCCCATTTTTGATTGCACCTCATCAATAGCCTTTTTGATTTCGACTTGGTTAGATTTTAGTTCTTTTATTTCTCCAGAAAGGGTTTCTCTAATAACTTCCACGCTTTTTTCAAGCCCAGCTAGTATCTTTAAAGTCATGATTCTGAACTCTAGGTCCGACATCATACTAATGTCCGTATTGAGTAGGTCCCTGGCTGACGGTACTACCTCTTGTTCTTTTTGCTGAGGTGATTTTTTTCATCTTGTCATTTTGTCCAGAGGAAAATAGATGAATGAGAGAACAAAATGCTAATAGGTTTACAACGTCCCCAGCAAATATACTGTATACAAATCAGAAAAGACCTGAAACCAGGGGAAAAGAAAGGGAAAGAAAGAAAAAAGAAAGAGGAAAAAAAAAGAAAAAAGATAAAAACAAAAACAGAACAATACAAAAAAAGCAGAATATGATCAGATATGATCAGGCTAGTGCATAGATCAGTGCCACACACTAGATTTTGGGCGTATTTTGGTCTGTTAGAAAAAAGTGCCTCCTAAAATTTTAAAGGAAGAAAGACATATATGTACAAAATAAGGGTTGATACAATGAAGGGATGGAAGATGACTGTAAAGATGAAAATTATAAAAGATTTTATAAAAGGACTTGATAAGATAAGAAGTTGTTTGAAAAAAGAAAGAAGATTTAAGAAAAAAAAAGGAAAAAGGGAGAGAATGTGATCAGGCAGGAGACTAGAACAAAGCCATACACTAGTGATTTAGGGTATATTTTGATCTGTTAGAAGAAACTGTACCTCAAAATTTTAAAGAGAGAACAACTTATATATATATGCCAAAAATAAGGGTAACTACTATGAGGGGATAAAATATGACTCTAAAAGTGAAAAATAAAAAATGTTTTTTTTTTAAAAAGGGATTGATAAGATGTTGGTTGAAAAAGGGAAAAAGAAAAATAAAATAAAAAAAACAGTCAACAAAAATTAACTTTGATGAACTAATGAATCATGGTAAAAAAAAAAAAAGCCATGAATTCTATGTGCAGTATTCCCCTAGCGCTGGAGTTCTCCCGTTCTCCTTGATCGGTAAACTTGGTCTTGGCTTGCTGGCTGTTCGTGCTGATCTTCTGGGGGAGGGGCCTGTTGCTGTGGTTTCCAAATGTCTTTGCCGGAGGCGGAATTGCCCCGCCCTTGTCGGTCCGGGCTAAGGAAGCTGCTCCGGTTTGCTCTCAGGAGCTTTTGTTCCCTGCAAGCTCTCGGTACAGCTTTGGAGGACCAGGGCAAAAATGGTGGCCTCCCAGTCTCCACCCGGAGGAGCTGAGAACTCGGGGCCCCGCTCCTCAGTGCACCCCCAGAGAAAAGCAGTCACTCCCGTCTCCCCGGTCTCCGGCCGCACTCCGTGCTCACCCGGCCTGTGACCGAGCGTTGCTATCTCTGGCACCCGACCCCGTGTGGAGTCTCCAAACCCAGCAGATCCCTGCGGTGCGCTCCCGCGCCGCTCCTCCCAGGGGAGGAAGGGGAGTCTCCCCAGCTCTGCCATTTGTTGGGTCCCTGCTGGAGGAGCAGTGGCCCGACTGGGCCGCAGATCACAGTTTATGGCAACCCCGAGCTGAGAGTCCGCGCCTCGGCTCTGTCTCTGCAGCCGGCTTCCCCGCTCTGATACCTGGGAGCTCTGGCGCACTCAGGCACCCCCGGTCTTTCTGTGACCCCAAGGGTCCTGAGACCACACTGTCCCGGGAGGATTCCACCCCCTGCTTAGCCACTGCAGCGACGTCCCTCAGCCGAGCCAACTTCTAAAAGGTCCGATTTTGTGCTCCGCGGCCGTATCACTTGCCAGAAGCGGCCGGCGGAGGCCCCCTCCCCCGCCGTCTATCCTCCCGAATATCTCCTCGGATTCACTTCTCCGCACGTCCTACCTTCCAGTAAGTGGTCGCTTCTCTGTTCAGAGAGTTGTTGCTACTCTCCTCTTCGATCTCCTGTTGAGTTCGTAGGTGTTCAGAATGGTTTGATCCCTATCCAGCTGAATTCCTGAGACCAGACGAAATCTAGGTCTCCTACTCCTCCGTCATCTTGCTCCGCCCCCAACCATAAGAGACTCTTAATCATAGGAAACAAACTGAGAGTTGCTGGCGGGGAGGAGGGTGGGGGGGGTAACTGGGTGATGGACATTAAGGACGGCACGGGATGTAATGAGCACTGGGTGTTATATAAGACTGACGAATCACTGAACTCTACCTCTGAAACTAATAATACTCTATATGTTAATAAATTGAAATTAAATTTTAATAATTAAAATTTTTAAAAAATAAACAAGGAAAAAAGAAAGAACATCAAACTCATTACTAAATTGTATTATTTTTGCCATTTGACACCTCATTTGACAGATTAACAAATTAAAGTCACAGAATGCTTAAATGACCTACCAAAGTTTTAAGCAGGAATTTGATGTGAGGGCCATCTGACTCCACAACTTAGACCTTAAGGATTATCTGTTGCACTGCCAAAGCCTTTATTTAATTTATTTTTTAACATTTTGAATTACTAATTTTTCTATTTTTATTTTTCATTCATTTTGATTTTATTTGTTTTACAGTTATTTTTTATTTTATAT
Organism: Eumetopias jubatus; assembly: GCF_037043125.1. Lineage (NCBI taxonomy): Eukaryota > Metazoa > Chordata > Mammalia > Carnivora > Otariidae > Eumetopias > Eumetopias jubatus. Next base: position 11,256,237 of record NW_028274817.1, read on the forward strand.
AGAGGTACTTTATGGCTATGGGTCCTGAATATATATATATGGCAGCATGAGGTCATTTTGTTTAAAGGAATAGATGAACAATGAAAGCCAGAAGCCAGAATTGGAATTTCCTAAGCGATAAGAACAATGGGACCATCTTTTGTCATAATATTTGGTCTCTTGTCCTCAGTTCCTGAAATAGTTTCAGAGCATAAAGGTGAAATGAGTGTCTTATTATTCATAACTCTCCTTTCCACTACAACTGTATTTGTGTCGATGAGTTGACTTTTGAAAGCACTAAAGGATGGCGACTGGATGCCCAGAGGAACTAACCAAGTGATTAGAGAGTCAGAACTTTCAGTCCTACTTTCCCAACCTCCGGGGAGAAGAGAGGGGCTTGAGATTGAGTTCAGTCACCAATGGCCAATGATTTAATCAATCGTGCCTAGTGTCTACGTATTAAAGCCTCCATAAAAGCCCAAAAGGACAGGGTTCAGAGAGCTTCTGGGTTGATGAATATGTGGAGATTTGGGAAAAGTGGCATGCTTGGAAGCTCTGTGCCCTTTCCCCATACCTTGTACTATGCATCTCCTCCATCTGGCTGTACCTGTATCCTTTTAAAATAAACTAGTGATCTTGGGGTGTCTGGTTGGCTCAGTCAGTATAGCATGTGACTCTTGATCTCAAGGTTGTGAGTTCAAGCCCCACATTGGGCATGGAGCCTACTTAAAAAAAATAAAATAAAATAAACTAGTGATCTAGAAAGTAAAATGTTTGTCTGAGTTCTGGGAGCCACTCTAGCAAATTAATCAAACCCAAGGAAAGAGTTGTGGGAACCTCTGATTTACAGCCAGTCAGTCAGAAGTACAGGTAATAATCTGTACTTGTGATTGTCACCAGCTAGACCCCAAAATCTGACCTTCACTGCTCACCTGTTTATACCTACTGACCTTTGTCCCACATTTTCCCTTAAGCTCTTCTTTCCAGCTTACCTCTTAAATCAGATGAAAGATCCAGTGAGCAGAGCACCCTGTGATGGAAACTGAAATTACCCCTCAAGCAATAATGACTGCCCTGATGAAGAACTCCAGCCAAAAAAAAAAATTCCAGTCAGCCCAGAACACCCAGTCCAGTTTGAACCTAACCCCCAACTCATGCCTGCACAGATGGACCATGGAGTGACCCATGGAGTGACTGACAGTTACCTTTACCTCACTATAATACTAAAATCTCCACCCAAGGAGGAGCACAAAGCTTCATTTACATAATATACAATGTATGCATAGGCATGTTTCCTTAAGGCCCGTGTGCCACCTTATACCCACCTCTACATACGATGACAAGGCTCCCCATCTCAATATTCATCCTAAGCCTAAATAAAAGGAACCCATTCACCCTTGCTCAGGGAGTCACAGCTTTGGACGTTATTCCCCATGATCTCCTTACTTGCTGCAAACCAAGTTTCCCTTCTGCGACCATTCCACCCGTTGTAGTTTCTATGTGTGACTAACAAAGGAGCAAACTCATGTTGATGCAGTTAAAATTGGTGGTGGGGTGCAGTCTTGCAGGACTGAACCCTAAATCTGGGGAGTCTGACACTCTCTCTGAGTAGACAGTCTCAGAATTGTGTTGAACTGTAGGACACCCAGCTGGTACCCAAGAATTGCTTGGTGGTGCGGGAACCCTCCCTGCCCCCAAACAAGACACATACACACTGGAATTGGATCCAGACTTTTACATACTGATTGCTATTTTGGTTGACATAACAAACCACCCAGAAACTTAGTAGCTCTAAATAATCACCATTCTATTATTTATCACGGTTTCATGAAAGTTCTGCTGGTCTCACTTTGGAGTTCTCATGCAGCCACAGTCACATGATAACGGGGGTTGGAGTCATCTGGGACCCTGATAAAACTGGACTCTGTCTTTCCATTTGATCTCAGGACCTCTTCCCTCCCCATGACCTCTCCACATGGTCTCTACAGAAGGGTAGCTAAATATTTTACATGTTGGCTTAGGATTCCCCAAACTGAGAATTGTAAGAGACAGGAAGCAGAAATGGCCAGTCCTCTTAAAAGCTAGGTCTGGGGGCACCTAGGTGGTTCATTCGCTTAAGAGTCTGCCTTCAGCTCAGGTCATGATCCCAGGGTCATGGGATCAAGCCTGGGCTCCCTGCTCAGCAGTGAGGAGGGCTCACAAAAATTAACTGGAAGTGCATTAAAGATTTAAATGTAAGACCTGAAACAAAACTCCTGAAAGAAAACACAGGGACAAAACTCTTTGACATTGGTCTTGGTAATGATTTTCTGGATATGCCACCAAAATCATAAGAAACAAAAGCAAAAATCACCAAGTGAGACATCAAACTAAAAACTTCTATACAGCAAAAGAAACAATCAACGAAATGAAACAACAACCTAAGGAATGGGAGAAAATATTTGCAAACTATCTATCTGATAAGGGGTTAATATCCAAAATACATAAGGAATTCATACAACTAAGTAGCAAATAATAATCGCATTTAACAATAGGCAAAGAAGCTGAACAGACATTTTCCCAAAGAAGATATACAAATGGCCAACAAGTACGTGAAAATGTGAACAGTATCACTAAACATCAGTGAAATGCAAATTAGAACCACAATGAGATATCATCTCACACCTGTCAGAATGGTTAGTATCAAAAAGACCAGAGATAATGAGTCAACGAGTCCTGGAGAGGCTGTGGAGAAAAGGGAGCCTTCATGCACTGTTCGTGGGAATGTAAATTGATACAGCCACCATGGTAAACAATATGGAGGTTCTTCAAAAAAATTAAAAATAGAACTACCATATGATCCAGCTATCCCACTTCTGGGAATATTTCCAAAGGAAATGAAATTACCATCCTAAAGAAATATCTATACCCACATATTCATTGCAGTGTTATTTACAATCATCAATACATGGTAACAATCTAAGTGTCCACTGGCAGATGAATGGATGAAGAGAGTGGAGAGAGAGAGTGGGGGGGGGGATGGAACATTATTCAGCCATAAAAAAGAAAATCCTGCCATTTGTGACATTATGGATGGACCCTGAGGGAATTATAATAAATGAAATAAGTCAGATAGAAAAATAAAAACACTATATGCTCTCACTTACATGAGGAATTAAAAAAACAAAAACTCATAGAAACAGAGTAGATTGGTGGAAATGGGTGAAAGTGGTCAAAGGGCACAAATTTCCAGTTATACCATGAATAAATTCTGGAGATCTAAAGTAGAACAACATGGTGACTATAGTTAACAATACTGTACTGTATACTACAAAGTTGCTAAGAAAGTAAATCTTAAAAGTTCTCACCACGAACACAGAAAAGGTAACTATGTGAGGTGACGGCTGTGTTAATCTTATTTTGCAGTAATCATTTCACAATATATGCATATATCAAATTCATCACATTGTACATCTTAAACTTACAGAGTGTTATATGTCAATTATATCTCAATAAAGCTGGAAAAAATATTGAATGAAAAAAAAAGACGGGGTGTGGAACCAACACAGTATGTTTTCCACAGCATTCTACTGGTTAGCACCAGCCACAGGTCAACGTGGCCAGGATTGCACAAGGGCATGAATACCAGATAGTGTGGTTCATTGAGGGACATCATCAGACTCTAGCTACCATGGAGAGCCAAAGGCAAATATCACTTAGTTCATGTTCATGATCATTAAAATCCTTATCTTGGGTTCTGTTTTTTATGTCTATATGTTCCAATCCAATGGGGAAAACCTGAGCTAGACCATCAGACTCACTTGACCAGCAGATCAATCTCCCAAAGAACAAAGATAACCATAATTCACAACTGCTGAGTTTACAGGGACTCTCCCTGTTCTAGGCCAAAGAAATGAAAGATAATTTTTAGTTCTAAAATAAATCCCTGAAAATTCATTCTCACACATCCTTCAGAACTCCACATGAGAATCCACATGCATTTCAAAAATCAATTTTACAGTTGCCTGATAATCAGGGATGCCTGACTGGCTCAGTCAGTAGAGCTTGCAAGTCTTGATCTCTGGGTCATGAGTTCGAGCCCCCCATTGGGTGTAGAGAAATAAAACTAAAAAACAAATAAATAAATAGTTGCTTGATGATCAAAGAAGAACTGACAATGAACTAGTGATGGAATGATAAGAAAGATATTTTGAAATAAACTTCTGGAAGTTCATCCAAATGTTACAGCTATCTGATAAAAGATAAGAAACATAAGACCTGGGCACCTGGGTGGCTCAGTTGGTTTGGCAACTGCCTTCGGCTCAGGTCATGGTCCTGGAGTCCTGGGATCGAGTCCCTCATCGGGCTCCCTGCTCAGCGGGGAGTCTGCTTCTCCCTCTGACCCTCCCCCCTCTCATGTGCTCTCTCTCTCTCTCTCATTCTCGCTTTCTCAAATAAATAAAATCTTAAAAAAAAAAAAAAACATAAGACCCAGTATGAATCAGCTTGGTTAAAGTTAAAACACAATTTCACCATATAATATGATGCAATAATTGAGAGCTGATCAGAAAAGATCAGGATGGTAGGTGGGTTCTGGCAGATTCCACAGGTGAAGTCAGGCAAGATGTGAGGTACCAAGAGGTTAGCTAACAAGGCAGGGTCAAACTCATTATTCTCCTATCTTAGTGAATTTTTTTCTGTTCTGTAAATGCACCACCCTCCTTCCCTGACTGAGAATCCTTTCTGCTTATGTTTCCCCAAAATTCATATACTGAAATCCTAATGCCCAATATGATGGTGTTAGGAGGTGGAACCTTTGGGAGATGATTAAGTCATGAGGGTGGAGCCCTCATAAATGGGATTAGTGACCCTCTAGAAGAGGCTCGGGGAGCCCTAGTCCTTTCTGCCATGTGAGGACACAATGAGAAGTCTGTGACCTGGGAGAGGGCCTTCACCCAACCACGGTGGCACTCTGATCTTAGACTTCCAGCCCACATAATTGTGAGAAATAAATTTATTTTTTTTAAAGCCACCCAGTCTGTGGTATTTTGTTACAGCAACTTGAATAGACAAAGATATTTTCCTAAGTGGTTTCCTTGGTCTAGAATGCTGTCTCTTTGCCTCATCTAGTGATCCAGCTTCATGCCACTAAACTTGAAAACATACAAGTTTTACAAACTCCTAGAAATCACACTGGCATACCATTTTGCACCCACTAATTTGGTCAAAATTTAAAGTTCTGGCAACTTCAAATGATAGCAAAGATTTACACCAGTGGCAACTTTTACACACTCTGGTGGGAACATAAATTAATACAACCACTTTAGAAAAGAATTTTAGATTATCATGTAAAAGTTGAATATTTATATTCCCTATCATGCAGTTGTTCTCCTCCAGGTATATTCTCTAGAGGACCTCTTAAACACATGCACCAAGAGTCAGGTACATGGACATTTATAGCAACATTGGATGTAACAGTGGAAAGCCGGAAAACAAGCTAAGTGTCCACTAATAAGAGAATAGATGAGTACGTTCTGGTACATTCATTTAATAGAGGCCTAAACATCAGTGAAAAAAAGAACTACAAATACATACAGCAACATAGATGGAAGTCAAAGCAATTATGAGTGAATAAAGGAAGTCACAGAGGAAATGTAAAATATCTTTCCATTTTTATATATTTCAGAATTAAGCAAAACTAGGGACACATACTTCTGGAATAAAATGTTAACGAAATTCAGGGAAATGAAAACAAGTCAGGATCTAAGGGCAGGGAGGCAGGAGCATAAAGGACACACAAGGAACCTCAATGGCATTGACAGTATTCTTTTCTGAAGTTAGTGGATTCATGAGCATTCATTTTATTATTTAACTTCATAGTTGATATATACATCACTTATATTCTTTTGTAGGTAAGTCCTAATAAAATTTTTTATTTTATATTTCCCTCCCCTCTATTTTCAAAACATCCTGGCTCTGCTACTTACTAGCTTTGGGAACCGGGGCATACTGCTCAGCCATTCCGAGCCTCACTAGGCTCATGTGAAAATGAAAATAATGCAGTGATAATGCCTACCCAGCCGGCCACTAGGAAGACTACTGTAGGAATTCTTTGCCTGACACCTGGTAGCACTAAGTGCTAGCTCCTCAGAGAGACACTGCGTTCAGTTGAGCAAACCCTCCAGCCTGAACCGGTTGTAAAGATTCAGTGAAAGCAGGCAATCTTCCTCGATTTGGGACTCATATTTTCTCCCAGTGTCCTTCCCCCTTCTCTTCCACCCCTGAAGGGAAAAATATCTCTAATCATTAGAACACTTTTCAAATGAAAGTTGGATCATTATCTCCATAGCATTTGTGTTCCTTGTCCACACGATGGCAGAACAGGCAAAGAACAGTTAAATGGATACTGGACTGTCAAGATCTTTTGGGGATGTTCAAGACCTTCTAGAAAACGACCTATTGCAAACTCATTAATGTCTGTAACTGAATAAATTGAGATTGGACAGGCAGTTGAGATCAAAATTGCTTTCCGCCCTTTATGTGGTAATAACTAGAGCACATCAACGGGCATATGAGATCAAAAAATAAACAAAACATAATTTCTAGTCCTACAGATACTGCCTCCACGTTCTCACCTGAGGTGTCATATATTTATGTATATGTTTGTGACGGCCCTTGAGGGTACACATTTGGACACATGTTGTGAGTGTGTGTAGGAGAGAACACACATGCATTTGCACTGGCAGGAAAGTCCTATTGGTAAGCACAGGGGCATAAGAAGGGAAAGCTGATAACAGCCTTCTTTTCTGAAAAGCTCAAGTCTGCAAAGAGGAAGTGTGCTGGTAACTGCTGGTGGGAAGAATTTGAAATTCCAGCAAACAATGGCCTCATTTCATTCTAAGTCAGTAGCTTGTCCTGTGCTACAGAGGTGTAGTAGGGGGCTACTGTCCTGAGACCAAGCATGTTGGGCCTGTCTTTGGCCTACTGATCTGAATTTATAGCTCAGGGACCCCTGTGGTATCATCCTATTGTTTACACACACACCACACCAATTTATATTAGTTCAAAATCTTGTGGTTGCTATTGACATAAGCCCAATTCCAATCAGCAAAATAAAAGAGGGACTATATGGATACATATAATCAGGCCACCAAAAAGGCAGTGATGCAGTGGCCTCAGGAACAACTGGAATTGTGACTCTCCTTGGAAAACTCTCTCCATCATTCATGATGATGTTTCTCTTTATGACAGTTTTATTCTTTCAAATTAGTTGGGGCCATGGCACAGGCAACTTTGAATTCACATCCTAGTTGTTTGAAAAAACTGGGTGGAGACCTCCGATTGGCCTCTCCTGGGTCATATGGCCAGCTACAAACCAATCACTATGGCCAGAGATAGAAAACTATTACTGGTCTGGTCTGAGCCACGTGCCCACCCTTATGGCTTAGAGGGAGGAATTTTATGATTGCTGGACCTTATTAGGACTAGCTTGAGGGGTGGAAAAGTGCTTTTCCAAAATAATGGATTCCCTGTTCAAAGCAAATAAAAAAAAAAAAAGTCATCATGCTGTGGAAAAAAAAAGAAGGGGTGCAAAGTCCCATATGTATCTATAAGATTGACTCTATTATGTCACTTGCGGCTTCTACCTCCTTAATAACTTTGTCTATTTGATTTGTCTTGTGATGAGAGTAGTGTATTAAATTTTCCTTTATTACTATGCTTCAATCTGTGTTTCCTTGTATCTCCTCTACTTTTTTTTTTCCATAAAGATGAATGTCAGGTTTGATTGGCAGCCTCTCACTTTCTTTTCTTGGGCTCCTCTGCTGTCCTTCTGGCCCCCATCCTCAAATTCCTTCCAGCCCCTGCTTTCTACTTTTAATGTCACAGGTATTATCCGCTATACATGTATGATTTAACTTAATACTCAGTGCAGCCCCCATTCAGAAGCCCCTATTAACCCAGGCGGGCTCCAGACCTACGCTCTGTAATGTATGTAAATGCACAAAAAAGGAACTGAAAGGACACACACCAGACCGTCTGAAAGCCATTACCTGGGGAGAGCAGAATAGGATGGAGGAGGGAAAGCAGTCAATGGGGTCACTCGTGCCTTACGCTATAACATTTACATGTGAGTCTTCTACGAGGAAATTATTTAGGTATTAGTTGAGCAATTTTTTCTATTTTTTATTGAGGTAAAATACACACAACATGAAATTTACCATTTCAACCCTTTTGAGTGCAGAATTTAGTGGCATTAAATACATTCAGACTGCTGTGCAACTATCTACAGAACTTTTCTATCACCCCAAACTAACACTCTGTACCCATTAAACAATAGCTTTGCATTCTCCCTTCTGCCCAGCCCCTGGTAACCACCATTCTACTTTCTGTCTCTATGAATTTGACTACTCTAGCTAGGTACGTCATATAAGTAGGATTATGCAGTATTTGGCCTTTTGTGACTGCCTTATTTCATAGCATAGTATCTTCAAGGTTCTTTCAGATTGTAGCATATCTCAGAATTTACTTCTTTTTTAAGGGTGAATAATATCCCACTGTATGCATATGCCACATTGTGTTTATCTATTCATCTGTTGGTGAACATTTGGGTTGTTTCCACCTTTTGGTTATTGTGAATAATGCTGCTGTGAACATGGGGGGTCCAAACAGTTGTGTAAATTTTAAAACCCTAAAAAACAATACTTACAGAATGATCCCATTTCTGTTTAGTATGTGTGTATGCCTTATGTACATGGTATGTATGTAAATGTGTAGAAAAAGATCTGAGAGTCACACCTGAAACTTTGAGTCATTATCTCTAGAATGGCAAAAGAGTGGCATAGTCAAGGAAAGGACTCTATAATTTTTCATTCTGCATATTTCTGTATTTTTTATTTTTCATAATGAGAATAGACTAATATATTCCTCATGCAATTTTAAAAATGCAATTAAAAATAAAGATGAAGATTTCAGGCATCTTGGCAGGCCATGAGTAAGGAGTATTTAGAACAATTTTCAAGGGGTCAGAAGAACCAAAGGGATAAAGGAATGCTGAAATACCTCTGTGGGGCTTGAGATTTTTATAAGGTGCCTATATTATTTTTTTAATTAAAAAAATCTAATGGGAAAAAAATTGAAAGCCAGAGATGGGATTGCACTGGCAATTAAGGCCCAGAGGAGGGCAGTAGAAAACCATGAGGTAGAAACCACAGGACGGTTGTTCCTGTGTCTCACCAGGAAAGGGCAGAGGATTCAAACTTGCCTTGTGGGAGCTACGACCAGCTTGAATACTACTGATTCCAATGGGAACAATTCTGGCCAACTTTGGGAGCAAGACAATCAGATAAAAGAGGGAAAATCAGGAAAGTGGCAAGGGTTCGGCTATGGACAGCCAAGGAGAAAGAAAGTAGGAAGAGGCATTCTTTACAGAAAATCAGCAAATTGGAACCCAGGAGCGCAGCCCTGGGGAAGATGACCTAGAGAGATTTCTCGGGGTGTTGAGGATAAAGACCTGTTTGAAAGCACTGGCTGAGTCCTTGACTCTGCCCCTCTGCTTTTTAACGTGGACAAGAATATTTAAAAAAAAAAAATGTTGGGGCACCTGGGTGGCTCAGTCGGTTAACTGTCCAACTCTTGATTTCGGCTGAGGTCATGATCTCAGGGTCAAGAGAACAAGCCCCAAGTCCTGCTCCGTGCTCAGCGGGGAGTCTGCTTGAGATTCTCTCCTTCTGCCCCTCCCACCCCCATGCAGCACTCTCTCTCTCTCTCAAATAAATAAATAAATCTTTTACAAAAATGTTCCTAAAGTGGACAAGGCTAAGGATAGCTCTGCAGGATGAAGATGTAGAAACAGAACTAGGGAGCAAGTACAGGGTCAGATCTTATCTTTACTTAAAATGTTTGATATTTTGTACATCATGGATTTTTTTCCATTAATTTTGATTTTAAAATATTGCATTGAAATATTATTTATCTGTATTATTGAGTGTTTGAGCACCCCTTAAATTTTGTGCCAGAGGCAACTGCTTCACCGGGCATCAGCCTAGTTCTGGCAACAATAATAACAAATCCAAAGCAACAAATGGGATTTTAAAGTACATCTATTATGCACAATTGTAATTAAAATTCTACCCCAGAATTTCTTTTTTTTTTAAAGATTGTATTTATTCATTTGAGAGAGAGAGCATGAGCAGGGGGAGAGGCAGAGGGAAAGGGAGAAGCAGACTCCCCACTGAACAGGGAACTCTACTCGGGGCTTGATCCCAGGACTTAGAGATCATGACCTGAGCAGAAGGCAGATGCTTAACCATCTGAGCCACCCAGGTGCCCCCAAAATCCACCAGAATTTCTAGTGAAATGAATTTCTCTAACACGCCAGTCATGTAAACCTACAAATAAAATCATATGTATTTGTGTTAAAAAAAAAGACAAGTGTTTCTGTAGCCATTGTGAATATGATGTTAATATTCAAATTAATTTGCAAGCTATTTCTGAAATACTGGCTTTAAGATATTGCCTATTGAAGATTGAAATAATATCAAGCATCTTTTCTGACTACAATGGCATAAAACTAGAAATCAATTACAAGAAAAAAACTGGAAAGAACACGAACACATGGAAGCTAAACAACATGTTACTAAACAACCAATGGGTCAATGAACAAATCAAAAAGGAAATCAAACAATACATGGAGACAGGGGCACCTGGGTGGCTCAGTCAGTAAAGCATCTAACTCTTGATCTCAGCTCAGGTCTTGATCTCAGAGTTGTGAGTTCAAGCCCCATGTTGGGCCCCATGCTGGGTGTGGAGCCTACTTATAAATGAATGAATGAAGGAATATAAAAAATACATGGATACAAGTGAAAATAAAAACACAATGGTCCAAAATCTTTGGGAAATAACAAAAGCAGTTCTAAGAGAGAAGTTTATAGCAATACAGGCCTACCTAAATAAACAAGAAAAACCTCAAATAAATAATCTAACCTTATGCTAACTGTACTAGAAAAAGAACAAAGCTCAAGGTTAGTAGAAAAAGGGAAATCAAGATTACAGTAGAGGGCGCCTGGGTGGCTCAGTTGGTTAAGTGACTGCCTTTGGCTCAGGTCATGATCCTGGAGTCCCAGCATCGAGTCCTGCATCGGGCTCTCTGCTCAGCCGAGAGTCTGCTTCTCCCTCTGACCCTCCCCCCCTTAATGCTCTCTCTCTCTCTCTCTCTCTCTCTCTCAAATAAATAAAATCTTTAAAAAAAAAGATTACAGGGGCGCCTGGGTGGCTCGGTCGTTAGGCGGCTGCCTTTGGCTCAGGTCATGATCCCGGGGTCCTGGGATCGAGCCCCGCATCGGGCTCCCTGCTCCGTGGGAAGCCTGCTTCTCCCTCTCCCACTCCCCCTGCTTGTGTTCCCTCTCTCATTGTCTCTCTCTGTCAAATAAATAAATAAAATCTTAAAAAAAATAAAATAAAATAAAAATAAAAAAGATTACAGTAGAAATAAATTAAATAGAAACTAAAAACACAATAGAAAAGGTCAACAAAACCAAGAGCTGGTTCCTTGAAAAGATTAAAAAAGTCAACAAGCCTTCAGCCAGACTCAACAAGAAAAAAAGAGAGAGGACTGAAATAAATAAAATCAGAAATAAGGAAAAATAACAACCAACACCATAGAAATACAAATAATTATAAGAAAATACTATGAAAAATTGTATGTCAACAAACTGGACAACCTAGAAGAAATGGATAAACTTCTAGAAACAATCTTCCAAAACTGAAACAGAGAGAAATAGAAAATTTGAACAGACCGAATATAAATAATGAAATTGAATCAGTCATCATAAACCTCCCAGCAAATAGAAGTCCAGGACCAGATGGCTTCACAAGTGAATTCTATGGAACATTTAATAAAAGTTAATACTTATTCTTCTCAAACTATTCCAAAAAAAAATAGAAGAGTAAGGAAAACTTCCAAATTCATTCTATGAAGCCAGCATTACCCTGATACCAAAACCAGACAAAGACACTACAAAAAAAAAAAAAAAAAGGAAAGAAAACTATAGGCCGACATCCCTGATGAACATAGATGCAAAAATCCCCAGCAAAATATTAGCAAACCAAATTCAGCAATACATTAAAAGGATAATTGACCACGACCAGGTGGGATTTATTCCAGGTATACAAGGATGGTACAATATTCACAAATCAATCAATCTTATACATCATATTAACAAGGGGAAGAATGAAAATCATAAGACCATCTCAGTAGATGCAGAAAAGGCATCTGACAAAATACAAAATCTGTTCATGATAAAAAAAACTCTTGGGGCGTCTGGGTGGCTCAGTCATTAAGCATCTGCCTTCGGCTCAGGTCATGATCCCAGGGTCCTGGGATGGAGCCCAGCATTGGGCTCCCTGCTCCGCAGGAAGCCTCCTTCCCCCCCTCCCACTCCTCCTGTTTGTATTCCCTCTCTCGCTGTGTCTCTCTCTGTCAAATAAATTAATAAAATATTTTTTTAAAAAACTCTTAACATAGTAGGTTTAGGGGCACCTGGGTGGCTCAGTCGTTAAGCGTCTGCCTTCGGCTCAGGTCATGATCCCAGGGTCCTGGGATAGAGCCCCGCATCAGGCTCCCTGCTCTGTGGGAAGCCTGCTTCTCCCTCTCTCACTCCCCCTGCTTGTGTTCCCTCTCTCGCTGTGTCTCTCTCTGTCAAATAAATAAATAAAATCTTTAAAAAAAATAGTAGGTTTAGAGGGAACATACCTTCACATAATAAAGGCCATATATAAAAAAACCCACAGCTAACATCACACTCAATGGTGAAAAACTGAATTTTTTTCTCTAAGATCAAGAATAAGACAGAATGTCCACTGTCATCACTTTTATTCAACATAGTACTGCAAATCCTAGCTGCAGCAATCAGACAAGAAAAAGAAATAAAAGGTACCCAAATTGGTAAGGAAGAAGTAAAACTGTCACTATTTGCAGATGACATGATACTGTATATAGAAAACCCTAAAGACTCCACCAAAAAAATCAGAACAAATAAATTAATTCCATAAAGAAGTAGGATATAAAATTAATATACAGATATCTGTTCTATTTCTATACACTAATAATAAAGTAACAGAACGAGAAATTAAGGAAACAATCCAATTTATAACTGCACCAAAAAGAATAAAATACTTAAGAATAAATTTAACCAAGGAGGTGAAAGACCTATACTCTGAAAACTATAAGATACTAATGAATGAAATTGAAGACAACAGAAACAAACGGAAAAATATGCCATGCTCATGGATTGGAAGAATATTGTTAAAATGTCCATACTTTGCAAAGCAATCTACAGATTCAATGCAATCCCTATCAAAATACCAAATAGCATTTTTCACAGAGCTAGAACAAATAATCCTAAAATTTATAAGAACCGCAAAACACCCTAATAACCAAAGCAATCTTGAGGAAGAAGAACAAAGGCGTAGGTAACACAATCCCAGATTTCAGTATATACTACAAAGCTATAGCAATCAAAACAGTATGGCACTGGCACAAAAATAGACACATAGATCAACAGAATAGGATAAAGAGTCCAGAAAGAAACCCACAGTTATATGATCAATTAATCTATGACAAAGGAGGCAAGAATATACAATGGAGAAAAGACAATCTTTTCAATAAATGATGCTGGGAAAACTGGATGGCTACATGCAAAAGAATGAAACTGCATCACTTTCCCAGACCATACACAAAAATAAATTCAAAATGGATTAAGGACCTAAATGTGAAACCTGAAACCATAAAACTCCTAAAAGAAAACATAGGCACTAATCTCATGGACATCAGCCTTAGCAATATATATATGGATATGCCCCCTCAGGCAAAGGAAACCAAAGCAAAAATAAACTATTGGGATTACATCAAAATAAAAAGCTTTTGCACAGTGAAGGAAACCAACAACAACAAAAAAGGGCAACCTACTGAACAGGAGAAGATTTTTGCAAATGATATATCTGATAAAGGGTTAATATCCAAAATATATAAAGAACTTACAAAACCAACACCAAAAAAAACCTCAAACATCAGATTAAAAAATGGGCAGAGAACCTAAATAGGCATTTTTCCAAAGAAGACATACAGATGACCAACAGACATGAAGAGATGCTCAACATCACTAATCATCAGGAAATGCAAATCAAAACCACAATGGGGGCACCAGGGTGGCTCAGTTGGTTAGGCTTCTGCCTTCAGCTTGGGTCATGATCCCAGGGTCCTGGGATGGAGCCCCATGTTGGGCTCCATGCTCAGTGGGGAGTCTGCTTCTCCCTCTCCCTCTGCCCCTCCCCCTGCTCATGAACACACTCCCTCCCTCTAAAATAAATGAATAAATAAAATCTTTAAAAAAAAGAGAAACCATAATGAACTATTACTTCACACCAGTCAGAATGCTAGCATCAAAAAGACAAAAAATAACAAATGTTAGTGAGGATGTGGAGAAAAGGGAGCCCTGGTGCACTATCGGTGGTAATATAAATTGGTGTAGCCACTATAGAAAACACTATGGAAGTTCCTCAAAAAATTAAAAACAGAAACACCACTTGATCCAGTAATTCCACTTCTGGGTATTTACCCAAAGAAAATAAAACCTTGATTTGAAAAGATATATGCACCCCTATGTTTATTGCAGCATTATTGCAGCCAAGACATGGAAGCCACCTAAGTGTCCATCAATAGATGAATGGATAGAAAAGATATGGTATATATACATACACACAATGATATATTACCCAGCCATAAAAAAGAATGAAATCTTTCCATTTGTGACAGTATGGATAGATGTGAGGGGTATTATGCTAAATGAAGGGGATTAAGAAATACAAACTTCCAGCTGTCAAATAAATAAGTCATGGAGATGAAAAGTACACCATAGGGAATACAGTCAATGATATTGTTTAAAAAAGGATATTGTCTACCAACTACCCATCACTAGAAAAAGAACTGATCTTAAAGAGTTGACAAATATATTCTTTCACTTTATAAGCACTAAATTAAGATCATCTTATTTAAAAAGCAATAAAATAAAATTTTCCTTTTTTAGTTTTCTTTCTATCTTTATGGAGATATAACTGATATAGAACATTGTATAAAAATAACATTTTCTGATCTTTATATTGTTAAAAGTATTTGAGCAGAATTATTTAGAGCTTCAGGGTAAAAGTGAGTTGTATTTTCCAAAGAATATTTAATTTTGTTCTATTCCAATGATCCAAAAAGTATGATTTCAAAGACTGCTACCCTTATAAGCCATGTCCTTTTATTGCTTTTCTATTCATTTTAGAGATGAGGAAAAAGACTTAAAGAAAGGCCTTTTGTAAGGGTTACACTGCTCACCCACTGCAGCTTCATTTTCTGCTATCTCTCCCCACATTCTTCATTTTGGCCACATGGAAAATTAATTCCCTCAACAATTTTTTGCACATGTTGATTTATCTGTCTGCAATGCAACATTCTTTTCCTCTTTTTTGGGTTCAAGGAATTCCTACTCATATTAAAAAACAAATGAATTAAAAACCACATCTCATGGGGCGCCTGGGGGGCTGTTGGTTAAGTGTCTGCCTTTGGCTCAGGTCATGATCTCAGGGTCCTGGAACTGAGCCCAGGGTGGCATAGGGCTCCCTGCTCAGTGGGGAGCCTGCTTCTCCTTCTCCCTCCCCCTCTGCCCCTCCCCCTGCTCGTGTGTGCTCTCTTGCGCACACATGCTTTCTCTCTCTCAAATAAATAAAATTTTTTTAAAAAAACACACATCTCAAGGGTCATCTCCTCCAGGGGTCCCCACTCTGAATAGATACTCTTTTTGTGTGTTCCTGTGACATCACACCTGCATGACATTGTCATGTGCTGCATAGTGATTGGTTATTTACCTGTCTCTCCCATTAGATTTCAAACTCCTTGAAGGTAGGAACTATGTCTTTTTTTTTTTAAGATTTTATTTGTTTATTTGAGAGAGAGAGTACAAGCTGGGGAGAGAGGCAGAGGGAGAGGGAGAAGCAGGCTCCCCACCGAGCAGAGAGCCCGACGCGGGACTTGATCTCAGGACCCCAGGATCATGACCTGAGCCGAAGGCAGCCGTTTAACCGACTGAGCCACCCAGGCGTCCCAGGAACTATGTCCTTTTGAATGCTCCGTGCCTAACACAAAGCTTCTTGTCACATAATAGACAAGTTTTTTGTTGAACGAACAATCAACCTTGATACCTCTCTCCACCTCATGCCCCATTGCAAACCCATCAAGTCCTACCCACCATCAAACTATTTCTCAAATTCATCAGTTTTTCTCCATCTTCACCACCACTACTATGCTTCAAGCCACCATCTACTATCAGCACTGTAACAGCCTCCTAATTATCTTACTACTTTCTCCTACTTGTGCCCCTCCAATCTATTCCCCATACAAAAGCTACTGCGATTTTTCTAAAATGCAGATCTTATTATGTCACTCTCTAAGCCAGAAATTCTTCAATGAAATCCCACTGTTCTTAGAATGAAGGCCAATGCACTTAAGTTGACCTACAAGGCCCAAACTTCTCTGGTCTCCACTCTCTTACCTTCTTTTGGGGTCTCCAACTTGCTGCTCTCCATCCCACCACAAGGCCTTTGCCTATGTGTCTCCTCCACTTAGGACATTCTTTTCTTAATTCATTCTCACTCATATTTCAGAACTCTGCCCCAGTGTTGCTTCCTTAGGAAAGCTTCCCCTGACCCTCTTGATGAAATCAAACTTGTTACTGACTTTCCCAGAACCTTTATAGTATCTATCACTGCCTGTTTTTTTTTAATGTCCATTTCCCACTCCCCTCAATTGTCTCTACCACTGAAATGCCAAAGGCACATAAGAAGCCCTCAATAAATGTTTGAGAATGACTTATTGTCATGCAACACAAAATTGAAAGAGCCAGTCCATTTGGGAAAATGCACTGTGCTTTCCCCATTGCCACAGAATCCTCCAACCACCCACACCTCTCAGGGAAATTTTCCTACAAATAGACTGTCCTTGTTCATATGTGAAGCTGAAATTAGGGCAGGCAGAGGATAGGCTGAACAAAGGGAGACTGGAGCATCTACCAAGCAAAGGTGTTGTGGTTACCCTGCTTTAAGGGCCTAGACTTCAGAGTTCCAAGATGAGTCAGCTCCTTGAACAGTATGTACTGGTCCACTAGTTATATATCCACAGAATATGGTTGTCAGGGAAAACTGTGCAGAAAGTTGAATGCTACATTATGTAGCAGCCCTTAGTTACTTCCCAAGTAGTATTATTATGCTGATTAATTTTTTAGCTTAATAAACACATCAACTGCCATAGAAATAACTTTATCATTAAAGGGAAACATATTTTTCTCACTAAGCCAGAGAAAGGGCAAAAATCACAACCATATCTCATCAGATAGTTTCTTCAGTCTTTCTGTTCTCCATAGCATCAATCCAAAACTCTCCCCAGTCCTCAAACCTCTGCCCCTTCTACTCCCAAAGGATGAGTCCCCTTGTCATTCAGTAGGAAAACAGAAGCCATCAGATAGAAATTCTTCAAATTCCTCCCCCAGCCCCTATCCCCATCCCTACTCCCACCTTCAATGGCTCTGTATCAGATTACAGCTTTCTGATCTGCAATATATAGTTTAATATATTATACAGTTTAATATATTATATTTGTTACAAATATCTCAAAATATTTTTTATGCTTATCATTATTTCAGTTCATAGTAGTTATTAGATCCACCACTAGATCTCTTTAATGAGTCAATAATTACATGTATTATTACATCACAATTCTTGTATTTGATAACTATTTCAGTATAATTCACTTCATTTATAATCCTATGCATTTCATTTTGTACATTTAAAAATATTATTCTGAAACAGGGTTCACAGGCTTCCCCAGACTGCCAATGGCACAAAAAGTGTTAAGAAGCCTGTTCTAGATGCTGATGACTCCCACCTGGAATCCATCTTCTGAACTTCAAGTCCATATATTTAACTGGCTTCTGGACATGTGTACTTGGATATCGCATAAAAACCTTAAGCTCAACATAACCCAAACTGAACTCATCAACTTCTACTACCCCCATTCTCTTCAAAGCTCCAACTTCGCCTGTGTCCTCTGTCTCAATGAATAGGACCAATAGTCACTCAGTTATTTGAGCCAGAATTCTGAGCTATCCTCAACTCTTCCCTTTCCTTCCCTTGAACAGTCACGAACCAAATCATGTCAATTTAATTTCTTTTAATAGTTCTAAAAATTCATCCATTTATCTCTATCCTCAGTACCTCAATTTTGGTAACCATCTTCTCTCTTCTTCCTAGTGGTCTCCCCAACAAACTGAGTTCCCTTCTAATCCATACTTTCCAATCATTGTTAGAATGATCTTTCTCTCCCCAAGGACTGTGCTTAGTCTTAATATAGCCCACTTCACACTATCTTGTAATTACTTGTATTCTCTACTGGAATATAAGTTCCAGGGGTACAGGAATTTTTATCTTGCCTATTTTGGGATCTGCAGCATTAAGCATGGTATCTGCATTATAGGAACACTCCCTAAATGTTTGCTGAATAAATGAATGATTGGACTGAGCTTCAGCTTGATGGTTAGCAGTAGCTCAATAAAAAGGTTAAGGGACGGGGCACCTGGGTGGCTCAGTTCGTTGGGCGGCTGCCTTCGGCTCAGGTCATGGTCCTGGAGTCCCAGGATCGAGTCCCAGGATCGAGTCCCAGGATCGAGTCCCGCGTCGAGCTCCCTGCTCAGCAGGGAGTCTGCTTCTCCCTCTGACCCTCCCCCCCTCTCATGCTCATTCTATCTCATTCTCTCTCTCAAATAAATAAATAAAATCTTTAAAAAAAAAAGGTTAAGGGACTATTCAAACCTTAATTTTTTTTCCTGACAGATAAATAAGGTTACTGAAGTATAAGAGGTAGGAAAAGTTAATTTCAATTATTTTATTTGAAAACTTAAATTTTGGGGCTCCTGGTTAAGCATCTGCCTTTGGCTCAGGTCATGATCTCAGGGTCCTGGGATCGAGCCCCCCATCAGGTTCCCTGCTCAGCCGGGAGTCTGCTTCTCCCTCTCCCTCTACCCTTTCCCCCTGCTTGTGCCCTCTCTCACTCTCTCATACTCACATTCGCTCTCTCTCAAATAAATAAATAAAATCTTTTTTAAAAAAAAGAAAACTTAAATTTTGTGAGTGGTTATTGTGGCTTAGGAAAATTGACAAGACCCAATCCCTTAGTAATATTCATTTTTTTTTTTGCCAAAACATTAAATTGCCTTTCAAATAGTGTATTTGGGGACTTGTACATTGGAAAATATAGATAGCCACTCTGGGTAGGGTTATGCTTGTCCCTAGAGTATTATAGTTGCTCAGAGTCAGGTTTTATTCTGGAGACTTGTGGCAGCAGCCGTAGTTGCTTTGTACAATAACCACACAGAACAAAGGCACCTCTTTGATTTACCTGGTGTTTATTCTGTCAAATGGTAGATTTAATAAACAGAGAAAGGAACCAAGGTAAGGTGCACCATAACAATGTGTAAATAACACTTCAGAATTAACAACAGAGGAGTTGAATACAGATAGCTTCTAATCAGCATCCAAATATTGAACATTTTAAGGGAGCAATACACAGATATGCTCAGTGTGGCAGTCAAGTTAATCAAAAGAATGAATTTCAGCTTTTCAACATTAATTTCAAAGCATTAAGAACACCGAGGTCTAGGGGCTCCTGGCTGGCTTAGTCAATAGAGCATGCAACTCTTGATCTCAGGGTTGTGAGTTTGAACCCCACGTTGGGTAAAGAGATTTCTTAAAAATAAAATCTTTTTTAGGGCGCCTGGGTGACTCAGTTGGTTGGGCAATTGCCTTCAGCTCAGGTCATGATCCTGGAGTCCTGGGATCGAGTCCCTCATCGGGCTCCCCGCACAGCGAGGAGTCTGCTTCTCCCTCTGATCCTCCCCCCTCTCGTGCTCTCTCTCTCTCATTCTCTCTCAAATAAATAAATAAAATCTTTTTTAAAAAAGAACACTGATTTCTAATCTTTACTGCCTTATATTAACCACAGACATCATTATTTTCACTGGCATTCACTAATTATTACAATTTGGGGGAAGGGTCAGAGGGAGAAAGAGAATCTTAAGCAGGCTCCACACCCAGCGCAGAGCCCCATGCAGGACTGGACCCCGAGATCATGACCTGAGCCAAAATCAAGAGTCGGACACTTAACTGACTGAGCTACCCAGGCACCCCATTACAATTTATTTTTAAATGAAAAAAAAGTTACTGTATTATAAAAGAATAGTTTTGGGTTCTCTGAAACTTAATAGTTCACAAGGAAAAGATGAGATCTTGAGGAAAAGATGAGATTCTCTGTATCATACCAAACCTCGATATGAATTGTAATTGTTACTTTCCTTTCACCCTTTTTTATCATTTTATTATTTTTTTCCATCATGATAAGTGTACTCTTTAATCCTCATCCCCTATTTTACCCATCCCCCCACCTAACTCCCCTCTGGTAACCATCAGTTTGTTCTCTATAGTTAAGAGTCTGTTTCTTGGTTTGCCTTATTTTTCTTTGTTCATTTGTTTTGTTTCTTAAATTCCACATATGAGTGAAATTGTATGGTATTTGTCTTTCTCTGACTGACTTATTTCACTTAGGATTATACTCTCCATCTCCATCCATATCATTGCAAATGGCAAGATTTCATTTTTTTATGGCTGAATAATATTCCATTGTATATATCTAAACCACCTCTTCTTTATCCATTCATCTATCAACGGACACTTGGGCTGCTTCCATAGTTTGGCTATTGTAAATAATGCAGCAACAAACATAGGAGTGCTTATATCACTTCGAATTAGTGTTTTTGTATTTTGGGGGGAAAATACCTTGTAGTGCAATGATTGTATTGTAGAGTAGTTCTATTTCTAATTTTTGAGGAACCTCCAAACTGTTTTCCACAGTGGCTGCAGCAATTTGCATTCCCACCAACAGTGCAAGAGGGTTCCTTCTTCTCTACAACCTTGCCAATACTTGTTTCTTGTGTTTTTCATTTTAGCCATTCTGACAGCTTTGAGGTGATATCTCATTGTGGTTTTGATTTGCAGTTCCCTAATGATGAGTGATGTTGAGCATCTTTTTATGTGTCCATTGGCCATCTGTATGTCTTCTTCAGAGAAATGTCTGTTCATGTCTTCTGCCCATATTTTAATTGGATTATTTGTTTTTTGGGTGTTGAGTTGTCTAAGTTCTTTATATATTTTGGATACTAACCCTTTATTGGATAAATCATTTGCAAATATCTTCTCCCATTCAGTAGGATGGGAGACTTTTAAGGGTTTTTTGTTTGTTTTTATTGTTTCCTTCACTGTACAGAAGTTTTTATTTAGATGTAGTCCCAATAGTTTATTTTTACTTTTATTTCCTTTGCCTCAGGATACACATCTAGAAAAGTGCTGCTATAGCCATTGTCAGAGAGATTATTGCCTGTGCTCTCCTCAAGGATTTTTATGGTCTCAGGCCTCACATTTAGGTCTTTAATCCATTTTGAGTTTATTTTTGTGTATGGTGAAAGAAAGTGGTCCAGTTTTATTCTTTTGCATGTGGCTGTCCAGCTTTCCCATTGTATAGTCATTCCTCCTTTGTCAAAGACTAATTGACCACATAATTGTGGGTTTATTTCTGGGTTTTCTGTTTTATTCCATTGAATCTATGTGTCTATTTTTATGCCAGTACCATACTGTTTTAACTACTACTGTTTTATAATATCTTAATTTTGTTAACAAAAAAAAATCCTACAGACTTATACCCCAGGATGATTTAACCCCTATAACACTTAAGAATTACTACAAGGCTGAAAGGTGCCCCCTTACCATTTAATAAGGAGAAATAGTTCTTCAATATCTAAAGCAATCCCATTTTCCCTATCTTCTCTAAATATCTCCCTCTATGCTTTTAATAATGCCCCAACCTTCTTGATTTGAATTTAATAGAATATTTGATGTGGAGAAATAAACTGTTAAAAATCATTTGACAGTATTTATACACAGAAGCTTGGGCTTCTCCATGGTGAGATTATGTTGTCAGACTATGACACAAAATGATAATGATGTCATAAACTCCTAGAACAGGCTGAGCCCTATCAAAGACAGCAGTTTCCTTGGTAGAAGAAACATTTGAACAAATCCCTGGACATGAATCTTTTTATTTATGTCCTACTTTTGTCCCTTTGGACAAACAGTTGTTTAAATACAAACCAAAGTGATGGATCTTCTACTACAGGTATGTGCCTAACCTTAAAACTTAGAAATTAGGATCTATTATATTATGTACTTGAGCCTTAATTAGACAAGCTAGCTGTGTTTAAGAAATCTGCTGTTTCTTGGATGTTACCTTTAGTAGGTCTTTAAGAATTTATAGGATGACCTCACTGATAGGAGGAATTCTTAATCTCAGGAAACAAACGGAGGGTTGCTGGAGTGGTGGGGGGTGGGAGGGATGGGGTGGCTGGGTGATAGACATTGGGGAGGGTATGTGCTATGGTGAGTGCTGTGAAGTGTGTAAGACTGTTGAATCACAGATCTGTACTTCTGAAACAAATAACGCAACATATTTTAAGAAAAAAGAAAAAGAAGAAGATAGCAGGAGAGGAAGAATGAAGGGGAGTAAGTCAGAGGGGGAGACGAACCAGGAGAGATGATGGGCTCTGAAAAACAAACTGAGGGTTCTAGAGGGGAGGAGGGTGGGAGGATGGGTTAGCCCGGTGATGGGTATTAAAGAGGGCACGTTCTGCATGGAGCACTGGGTATTATATGCAAACAATGAATCATGGAACACTACATCACAAACTAATGATGGACTGTATGGTGATTAACATAATAAAAAAATAGGAAAAAAAGACTTTATAGGAAAACACCTGAGAGTTTTATTTTTTTTAATTTTTTATTGTTATGTTAATCACCATATATTACATCATTAGTTTTTGATGTAGTGATCCATGATTCATTGTTTGTTCATAACACCCAGTGCTCCATGCAGAATGTGCCCTCTTTAATACCCATCACCAGGCTAACCCATCCCCCTACCCTCCTCCCCCTGAGAGTTTTACTTCTGTGTGAAAAATCCAAGCAACACAGAAGCATAGGGTATAGACATATTGTCCCCCTTCACTCCCCTTCCCCACCCAAATCCACCAACCCCTGCCCTCAACTAATCTAGTATGGTACCTAACATATAGTAGGCTTCAACAAGAGTTTTTTCTTGTCCTACCCCCTTTTCCACCATATACATTCACACACAAACATTAACACTCAAGTGCATTCACATGTGCAAGACATACATACACTCAAAAACATAGGTAATGGGGTGAGCAAACCATGATGCAGGGGTAACCAAGGTAATTGTACTGATTAGCCAGAGATTTGGCATCTAGACTGTGGCTGGGGATGTGATAGAGGGAGGAAAATGACAGTGGAACACTTATCATGCTTTAAAAAATCACTGATAAAAAGATTTGATTTTTGACCTTTAGTGGCAAACCACTACCAAACGGAAGATAACACATTTTCTGGTGAAACAACCTCTTCGACGGGAGCTAAGCACGTTCAATCAACGGAGACTGAAATAGACAACTTTAGGAGACGTCTACTCGTTATCATAATTGGTATTACGATCATAGCTTTTGTCTTTACCTGTTTTTGTTTTCTCCATTACAAGTGTATGAGCAACGAAGCACCCAAAGCAGGAACGTAAGTTTTACACCCTTAAATTAAGAATGCAAGTTGTGTGTATACATATAGTGGAGATTTCATTGCTGTTGTGGTTACTTAATGTTAACCCCAGACTTCTAAAGAGTTCATCTTGTGGGTGGATACCTTCACTTCAATAATATCAGCTCTTAAATATTCTCAAGTACATTATCAATTTTAGCATATTCTAAAGCTATCTCTTACTGAGGGTTCAGCTGAGCCCCAGGCTATTAATTTCATTATAAATTGAGTCTAGGAAAAAAGGGCTTGACTATCTAAATAAGACAGGGAGAATAAAGAAGGGGAGAGACTGAAACCAATATTGCACTGTATGTTACCTGACTAGAATTTAAATAAATAATTTGAAAAGAGGGCATCTGGATGGCTCAGTTGGTTAAGCGACTGCCTTCTGCTCAGGTCATCATCCCAGGGTCCTGGGATCAAGTCCCACATAGGGCTCCCCCTGCTCTGTGGGGAGCCTGCTTCTTCATTTCCCTCTGCCTGTCACTCCCCCTGCTTGTGCTCTGTCTCACTGTCAAATAAATAATAAAATCTTTTAAAAAAATAAAAAAAATTTTGAAAAGAAAATAAAGAAGGGGAGAGAGAGGGAGTTGGGTCTCTGCATTCCGAAAACAATAAAACATTTTGGATAATCTACCATTTTAAGACATAATAGCAAAAATTATTCCCTGTTGTTCTCGTTGTCTCATTCCCTGCCTTTCACATAGGAGAATCAGGCTGGCCCTGATATAGCGGTTCCCTAAAAATTTCCCAATATAAGGACCGATGACTAAAATACACCAGTGCTCTATTCCTTTAGTTTTAGAGGAATATTGTGAATATAAGTATGCATGGATAGATAACTTGATGGTGTAAATATGATAGGAAGGAAACAGTGAATATGGTCTAAAGAGTTTATTCTTTCCTGATGACAAGTTGTGACAGTTGTCTATGAGTTGCATATCAACTTGTGACTTTTTTAAAAAAAGATTTTATTTATTTGAGAGAAAGAGCACGGGGCAGGGAGGTGGGTAGGAGAGGGAGAAGCAGACTCCCTGCTGAGCGGGGAGCCTGACAAAGGGCTCCATCCTAGGACCCTGGGATCATGACCTGAGCCAAAGTCAGATGCTTAACTGGCTGAGCCACCCAGGCACCCCCAACCTGCGACTTTTTTTAAAGTTTAATTTCTAGAATAAGTGAAGCTCTCTCTCCTTCTCAACAGTAGACTTGAAACAACTTTGTGTCATTCCATATGTAGGCTATATGATTATCTAATGCATCTGAAATATACTCTCAAGAAAAATAAAAAGTATTCAGCATGAGTTCATATCTATAACCCAAGTCATGACTTTTACCATACTCCAATTCTTACTGTGTTCAATTTTTCTACCAGAGCTAAAAAAAGACCAATAAGTCTAAACTGACATAGTAGCCTGTGTTTTCTGGTGACAGCAATTGTACTCTTTTGTTTTAAGATGTCATATTCCAAATTTTCTATATTTTCAGGCTCAAGAAAGAAGATGTGACAGCCAAGTCACACAGATCATCCAAAATATCATTCAGTGAATACAAGATAGCCAGTCCATGCAGTCTAGAAAAACAATCCATGCTATCTAGTAGAGACAAGTTTTCTGGGCCCTCAAGTCCAGAAAATTCATCCAGACCATCCAGGGCAGAAAAGCTAATCAGGCCCTCGAGTCCAGGAAAGCAATGTATATCATCTAGTACAGAAAAGTTAAACAGCCTATCAAGTCAAGAAAAGTCACATAAGCCATCAAGCCCACAAAAAATATTCAGGTCAGCCCACCCAGGGAAGTCATATAGAATACGTAATCTAGAAAAGCCACATAAGCTAGCTCATGCCTGTAAGCTAGGTGGCCAGGCCTGTTCATCCTATCCAAATAAGGCAGTGAGGCCACCTTGGCCAGCCAGTCTACAATATCTAGTAAGGCCAACCAAGCCATCCCGTTCACAAAAGCATATCTTGTCACCCAGGCGATCCAGTTTACAGAAACTCACCAAATCCCCTAGACATCGTAATCTAAAAAGGTCAGTTAGTACAGTTAAGGCAGGCATGTTATCTAGGCCTCTGTTAATCAAGATTTGTCAATGCTATACGGAAAAATGGTTAGTTTGCCGAAATTCTTCTGAGACTTTGTTCAATATTTCTGAGACAAAGGACAGAAATGCTCAAAACTCACCTTTTCCAAATGAAGTGAAGTCTTTTTTCAAGTCCTTTCATGAGGGAGATTACAGAGACGATGTATCCTGTGACAATGTGAGCAGCAGTGATATCATGATATATGACAGTGATGAAAGTGATAAGGAGATAACCATTATTTGCAACATAAAATGCAACGAAGTTATCCCTAAAGGCATCCAAAATAATTAAGGGCTCAATAAAAATAAAAACCACATGTGAAAAAGCAAACTTATACCAACTATTTTATGCTCACTATCCTTTAAAACATTGATAGCAGGAAATCTATTTGCAATCATTATTGAGATTAATCCTATCCATCTTGGAAGCAACTTATTTAAAAAATAGTGATTAAATGCATGACATAACAAATGATTTGACTGTAATTATTATTGCATTCTAGAGGCAAAAGGCTCCTTATATGTGTCTTACTTAGATCTGGTCACTTGGATGGGAACCATGAGCATACACGCACATGCAAATCTTAAAAAGGAATTGCAAGATGGGTACCCTGGACTCCTATTTCCCTTGGATTAGCCCTCACATGAAGTCTCAACCCAATTAAGTTTTTTTTTTCAAGTCGATTTTTTAATATTTACACACAGTCCTCACAGTTTAAGACTGTCTTCCTGTAGTGCCCAGTGCTTGGCAGAAATGGCTCTTGTGTGCTTAGTTCTGGTGGAGTTAGGGAAACTCCTGATAGCCATTTCTAACATCACTGTCTCCTTGATTGCTACTTATTACGGTGACCATTTTATAAGGTATGCAAATATGGATTCACTATGCTGTATGCCTGAAACTAATACAATATTGTATGTCAATTATTCTTTAATTAAAGAAATATTGAATGCAATAAAATTAATCAGGTCACGTTAACAAAAAATAACTAAATAAAAAGCATTGTGGGCGCTCTGGACTTGATTTCCTACTGGTATTGCCCTTTTTTAAAGACAAACTAGAAAGGGTTAGAATTTTTCTCGATTAGAAAAGCCTGGTCTTCTTAAAATTCACAAATACAAGTGAAAGTTCTGATTAAAATTTTAAACTGTTTACTATTTTTCAAAGTTCAAACATATACAAAAGTAGATAGAACAAGTAGTATAATGAACGCCCATATAAGCATTGCTCAGATTCAACAGTTATCATTACGTGGCCAGTCTTATTTCATTTAATTCTTATCCATTCCCCTTCCCATTTATATCTCTAATGATGATGACTTTTAAAAAATACATACACACAGGGGCGCCTGGCTGGCTCTATTGGTGGGGCATGTGATTCTTGATCTTGGGGTTGTGAGTTTGAGCTCCATGTTGGATGTAGAGATTACTTTTTAAAAAGTACATGCACACACTACAATTATCTCACCTAAAAATTAACAATAATTCCTTAATAACAATTATCCAGTCAGTATTCAATTTTCCCCATCCATCTCCTAATTTTTTTTTAATGGCTGCTCTGTTCAGATGATCTCACCAGCATTTGACAGCATCTGAGGCTAAGTTTCAAAATTACAATTTCACTGGCTAATCTGGCTTCATATTGTGCAAAGATTCTAGAGTTAATCTGAGTTGTTAGTAGCCTCGAAAATAGTAAAAGTTGAAATTGTCGGGGCGCCTGGGTGGCTCAGTCGTTGAGCCTCTGCCTTCGGCTCAGGTCATGATCTCGGGGTCCTGGGATCGAGCCCTGCATCGGGCTCCCTGCTCGGCGGGAAGCCTGCTTCTCCCTCCCCCACTTCCCCTGCTTGTGTTCCCTCTCTCGCTGTGTCTCTCTCTGTCAAATAAATAAATAAAATCTTTAAAAAAAAGTTGAAATTGTATGGTTTTTAGTTTAAATTCAACCAACATCTTAGTAGGCAAAACCAAATAATCTAAGTTCTATTCCCTTTCCCATTTTGAAGCCTAGAGATTTGTAATACTTTAAAATCTCTGAATATTAATATCTAATTAAAATGACTAACTGTCAGTGGTAACCAATGATAATGACATCTTAAGAACAAGTTATATGCATAAGTATCTATGTTCCCTTCTAAACCACATTTAATTATAGAGTAGGATTCTACAGAATATTTGAAGCTCATTCAATATGCAAAATTCTAATGCATTAATGGGGGCTTCATACATAAAGCCAGTATAGAATAAGTAATAAAAATAGGTACCATGAGTCAGAGAAGAACTTTAGCCAAAAAAAAAAAAAAAAGTTTACTAGTGGAAACTCGCCCAAGCTAATAATTAAAATAACTAAGTCCTATCACTTTAACAGACAGTCTTCAGTACTTCTTGGAAATGTCCTGATTTAAGTAAGAGAGCTTCTATTTCCTGGCTTTCTTACAGCATTGTCTCATCTCTCATGGTACCTTACTCCTTCCTTCTATCTCGCTCTTTTTTCTTGTCCGCTGTTCAGCAAGTCAGGATCATATGCTCAGTGGGCCCATGGCTTCCTCACATTTCCATTCTCCCTTCAGAAGGCACTGTGAAGCCAATTTCAAACGTGGCACTTCCCTCTCAGACCATCCCCATTCTCTTCCTGTTGAATCCACCTTCCTTAAGACTCATCTCCACAACTTATACCCTGCTCCTGGCTATGGGACTGAAATGAATTATATTTTGCTCCTTTTATTTAGTACAGCTCTTTCTAAAAACCCATCACTTAAAAAGGTTAGATTTCAAACATTTCTCACATATATTTTCTACATGAAACTATATGATCATGGAGCTGAAACAATGCTTTGAGATCCTCCCTTCTATCCTCCAGTGGGAAAGGGGAGCTTGAAGAGCTGAAGGAATTTTCATTCAGCAAGCAGACCACTTTTTATCAGGGGTGGGGAGGCCAGATGAGCATGGCATGGTGCCAGGGATCACAGATCTTTAAGTGGCCAGAAAGAAGTGATACACCACAGATGGGATGTTTATGGTAGTGTCAAGCAGGGACTTAGTAAAAGTCTTAAGCTTTATCAATTCCCCAAATCCTGCAGTCCCTGCCACATTGCATGCAATCCCTAAAAATTAAAAGTAGCAAAGGAAGGAAAAGAGAAGTCAGAAAAAAGCTCTATTGGAGCTTCAGCCAAGTATCTCCTTAACTGGAACTCAATATACAACCGTCCATTATTCCTGTGCTGCTGTGACCTTAGAAAACAAGGGTTAAGCATGATTAATTAGTTTTGCAATTATTTATATAATGCATGGAAAGGGCCATTTTTAAAATAAGCAAGGGCTAATTATAGCTTACATCTAAGAACTTTCAGATAGCTCTACTTGTTTAGAATTATCCCCTTATGTGCCTGAATCAAAATAACACATTGAAAAGACTATGGAAGGAGAAAAAATAAATTGCGACAAATGTCATATATAAGTATTTTACTTTAAAAAATAAAAATATAGAAACAATATAGCCATTTTCTCTAAATAGTAGAAATTTAATGATAATAAAAAAATTCATATATATCCTCTATCATCAATCTCTTCCCTTAGTCACCTATTTTCCTAGCAAAATGGACTATTTTTTAATAGTTTATTGAAATGACCAAAGGCAGGTAACTGCTAAGAGTAAAAGAAGAAAAAAAGACCTATTATGATGAATGGTTGGAATAATTAGTCCTGGAAATATTAAGAGTGGATTGTATCTCTCTGCCATTTTGCAAAATAAGAAAATCAAGGGGGGCCTGGCTGTCTCAGTCAGTATAGTATGCGACCTTTGATCTCAGGGTTGTGAGTTCAAGCCCCACATTGGGTGTGGAGATGACTTAAAAATGAAAAAAATCTTTAAAAAAATAAAAATAAAAAATAAATAAATAAGAAAATCAATGTTAAATTGCTTGACTATAAACTGTAACATAAGAATGTGACTGAGGGGCGCCTGGGTGGCTCAGTCGTTAAGTGTCTGCCTTCGGCTCAGGTCATGATCCCAGGGTCCTGGGATCGAGTCCCACGTCGGGCTCCCTGCTCGGCAGGAAGCCTGCTTCTCCCTCTCCCTCTCCCACTCCCCCTGCTTGTGTTCCCTCTCTCGCTGTCTCTCTCTCTGTCAAATAAATAAATAAAATCTTAAAAAAAAAAGAATGTGACTGAGCTTTTTATCTTTAATTTCCACTGTTCATCTAAATAAATATAAAGGCATTCACAGCTAAGTTAAATAAAATTCTAATGTACTATAAAACTAATGGTAGATACTATAGATTATTAACAATAAAGGCAGTCAACTTCTGAAAGTGATAGTTGTTGGCAAAAGGAATATAACTCTGTTGTGTAAACAAGTCTCTTTTATAAACCTTAGTTTTGTTGAAAGAACGGCAATGACAAAGAGTGGAATTGTTGAAAATAAAGCTTTCTATGCCGATCACTTGAGGTTACTATAAGAAATAATAAGAGCAGGGGTGCCTGGGTGGCTCAGTCAGTTGAGTGTCAGCCTTCAGCTCAGGTCATGATGCTGGGGTCCTGGGATCGAGCCCCATGTTGGGCTCCCTGCTCAGCGGGGAGTCTGCTTGTCCCTCTCTCTCTCCCTCTGCCCCTTCCCCCGCTTGTGTTCTCTCTCTCTCAAATAAATAAATTTTAAAAAATCTTTAAAAAAAAGAAATAATAACAGCATATTACATACCCACTTAAAAAACTGAAGTGATGAGGGGTAAGCTATTTCAGGATCCATATGACAATCGCTAGACTAGCAGACTATCAGCAAATCAGTCTGAACTACTATACTTAAATTCAAGCCACTTTTCTTGTTTCATTTACTGTTACCATGCACCAAACAATACATGTATAAAATAGAGATTTATGGTGCTCTAGAGCTTTAAATCACTTTTATGTTGTAGCCACTCTCCCAAAGAACACCTCCCCTATTCATTAAGTAGGTACTTGATGCTGGACAGGATGGAAAAAATATTTTTGTGTGGCTATGACATCCCATGGGTCTTGTATATATGCCAGATTTTGTTAGTTTCTTTTTCTAAAGCTCACATTTTGTTATATACCTCTGTTGTACCAAGGTAATATGGATCAAGTTTTATTCAAGCATAAGGCCTCAGAAGGTCTGCCACACAAACCTCCATGTTGAAATACTTTGTAAGAAGTACTCGAATAAGAGGAGAAAGAAATCCAGGAGATGCTGCAAGAGATACATGGTTTATAGGCTGAATTATGTCTCTCCACCAAATTCATATGTTGAAGTCCTAACCCGCAGTATCTCAGAATGTAGCTTCATTTGGAAATAAGGTCAGTGCAGGTATAATTAGTTAAGATGAGGTCATACCATAGTAGAGTGGGCCTCTAATCCAATATTACTGGTGCTATTATAAAAGGGGGAAGTTGGACCCAGACAAGCAAACAGGGAGAATGCCATGTGAAGTTTGGAGTTATGCTGCTACAAGCCAAGAAACTACCAGAAGCTGGGAGAGAGACCTGGAAAAGATCCTTCCCTAAGCACCTTCAGAGGGGGGCATGATCCTATTGACACCTTGATTTCAGACTTCTAGCCTCTAGAACTGTGAGATAATATATTTCTGTTGTTTCAGCCACCCAGTTTGTGGTACTTTGCTATGGCAGTCCTAGGAAACTAATATACTTGGTGAAGATTGCTATTGCCTAGGGGCGCCTGGGTGGCTCCGTTGGTTAAGCATCTGCCTTCAGCTCAGGTCATGATCTCAGGGTCCTGGGATGGAGCCCCACTCAGGCGACAGTCTGCTTCTCCTTCTCCCTCTGCCCCTCCCCCACCCCCACTCGTGCTCTCTCTTTTTCTCTCTCAAATAAATAAATAAAATCTTTAAAAAAAAGGTTGCTATTGCCTAAAAAATAGTTAAGATCAAATAATAGAAAAATATGAGGGGAGTGCTAAGAAGGAATGTGTCCTTTACACTCATCAATTGCACTGACTTCTCCCCCTAGGAAAAGGAGTGACTAATCTGATTGTTCAGAGGTTAACATGCATTAGGTCACATGTCACTAGCAGATAAGGTCACTGCCTTGAAGGGTGATTCATGTTTGCCCTGCTCTTTGCACAACCTGTGACTGGGTATGTGAGACAGCTCTGGGGTCCTCATCCATTGTGCTGGTTGGGCAAGTAGACACTCTCTCCATACACGAATATACAGGTTGGCCCCAAGATTACAATTCCATGGAAAGTTGGAGGCCCCCTTCCTAAGTGGAAAGTGTAAGTGGCATCTACAATCAACCTCATAATGGCACGTGATGTTGGGTTATTGGGTCTTAGCCAGCCATTAATGAATAAATCAGTCCTCTGTAATCACTATATTGTTTTTGATTTGGTTATCGAAGAGGAATTAGTCCTGAAAACCTGAAATAAATCCTACCCAAGAGCCACAAGTCCTGGTCAACACCACTTTAACTTCTTTTAAGAAACTCTTACAGGAAAGTTATTTTTTGTAATTGTGACATTTGTTATATATTCATGATGCTCCAAACACTATTGAGTGATGTACACAGAAATAACATTAGTCAGACTCTGTCCCCAAACAGCTTCTATTCTTTTTTTATCAAAGATTTTATTTATTTATTTATTTATTTATTTATTTATTTATTTGAGGAGGGGAAAGGCAGAGGGAGAGAGCACAGAGCACCGTGCCCAAGGAGAGGCTGGATCCCCCCAACCCTGAGATCATGACCCGAGCCAAAACCAGGAGTCGGACGCTTAACCGACTGAGCCACCCAGGTGCCCCCAGCTTCTATTCTGTGGAAGAGATAGTCTACCCCCGCAAAAAAATCTCTACTAAAATCAGCCTGAAAGAAAATAGCAAGTCTTCAAATATAGAGCCAATAATAGTAAAATGTGCAATATTCTAAGCTTGCACTATTGCTGTGGCCACGCTGATCTCTAATAGAGATATTTTAGTTTAGGATTTTTACCCACACTCTAAGGGTAACACCTACTGACTTACTGGAAAAATGTCACTGTAACAGCTCAAGGAGTGAGTCCAAAGGAGGAGGACTCAGGGATAGGATTGACAGATGTAGCAAATAAAAATACAGGATGCCGGGGCACTTGGGTGGCTCAGTTGGTTAAGCAGCTGACTCTTGATTTCAGCCTGGGTCACGATCTCAGGGTAGTGAGATGGAGGCCTGCATGGAGCCCCACATCAAGCCCTGCATCAGGCTCAGCACTCAGCAGGGAGTCTGCTTCTCTCTTTCTCTCCCCCTCTTCCTCTGCTCCTCCCCCCATTCATGCTCTCTTTCTCTAAAATAAATAAATCTTTAAAAAAATACAGGATGCCTAGTTAACTGTGAATTTCATATAAACAATGAATAATTTTTTGGTATGCATATGTCAAAGAATATTCATAATTAACCTGAAATTCAAATTTAATTGGGCATCCTGTATTTTATCTGGCAACTCAGGGGGGACAAATAGGAGAATATATGTAAGCAGATTAGATAGTCAATTTGTCAACTTCTTCAGGTTCAACCCGGAGAAACTTATAGCTTCTGAGAGGGACAGCCCTTCCTACAATGTGATTCCACTCCCCTAACAGCCGCTCCCCCAACCCTGAAGAACCAAAAGCAGACAACTGGCTACTTCCTAGAAGCCCGAAACTTAGTTGGTCATCAGATGTGGTTTCTTGAGGATTTTCAGTAAGAGACACAGAAACTCTAGAGAGAGAATTATGAGGATGCTTGAATTAAATAACATGTAGAGTAGGGCTGGGAAGGCATGTTAGGTAGAAAGTAGATAATAGTCAAAAGAAAGAGGAGACAGAGAAGCATAGAAGAGAGACACTATGTGGTCACTGAGAGAAAGAGCAAGCAAGCTGTTTCTGCTTGCCAATTCTAGTTTCGATCACTCTATGGCTTGACTGTTCTTCATAGTCCAGACATATGTAATATTGTCTGTTGTATTCTTAAAATAAATGTCCCTTTCTTAAACTGGTTTGAATGAGTTTGTACTCCTTGTCACCACTGATCCTCGACTAAGACAGGTGTGAACTCTTAAGGTTAGAACAAGAATGACAAAAGGCTTCCATCTCAGGTGATCACTCTAATCTATTCACACAGCTGTGCGGAGGGCGGGATTGTAAAAGATCATGGGATTACTTCCAAATTCAGTGACATAGAGTACCAAGATTGACTAGCATTGTCTGCTATGAACTTGGGAGTGGGGAGTGACAACATATGTGCCATATATTTGCCATCCCTACAATTGAGGAAGAAATTGAAATAAGCATACGTCTTCCTCTAAAATATGCCAAAGGTCATTGTGTAACTACATGAGGGAAATATAAGATACACAGAAAAACCCCAAATATATGTAATTTCATCACCTATAATCACCGCAGTTTGTTGAACTTTTGGCTGTTTCTATCTATTCTTTATAGTTATGCAATCCTTAATTTCTTTCTATGGAAGGTCACCCACAGAAATGAATATAAATCATTTATTTTCCTGGCAGACTTCGTTTGCACTATGTTGATATTTAAACAGTTCATGGAAAAGTATGTCAAGGCTATAAATAAATTCTCTGTACATTCAAGATCGTGAATATTGTTTATGATCTGGGCCAAGAACGAAAGCTGATAAGGGAAATTACCATATATTCCTGAGATAGCTTTGGTTTAAACCAAAGAAGATAGTGATTTTTCCCACTAAATAATAATAATGAATAACAATAACTAATATTAATATGATGGAGTGGACAGTTAGTCAAATATGAGCAGGGAACAAATACTTTCCAACCGATTAAAAGGGAAGAAACCAAGTTTCAAACTACAGGGAGAGACGGCGGGCGGGGTGGGGAGGAATATGCATGCATCCTTTCCTATAACCACTGCCCTACCAGCAACCTAGAGCTTCATTAAAATATATACAACACTGTAGTTTTGACCCTCCCACCCCCCCACCCTCAAGGGGGATGCCTGCCATGACAGTCCCAACAAGGACCGTATAGGGCCAAGAAACTCCCCCTCCAGACAGTAGGAGGAGTCCCTTAGATGATTGGAAGCAACCTCAGTCAGAGACCACCCTACTTATGACCCATAGCCTATGCAAACATAAAAAGAAAAGACAACCCTGAGCCCCCAGTGCAATTGCCATCTCTGTGCCTGCCCTCTCTCCCATCTTGAGAGTGTACTTTCTTGTTAACTGCTATCAAACTCTTGCTTACTTGAGAGTTTGGCTCTGAATTCTTTCTTGGCCAAACTCAAGAACAAAGGTCGGCATGGAGGCAGAAACGGGACTCACCGTTGACAAATATGGCACTTCACAAACTGCCAAAAAGTGAAATAGTCTCACATCTCTCTATTAAATACAAAATTGTTGATGTCAGGGACTCTGTACATATTACAAATACACCATCCAGGAAGCACTATCCCTAAATTGGAGTGAATCAGGGAAATTATTGAGAGTCCTGCACTTTAGGGAACACCAAACTTGTGGAGGACTGAGAAATAATTAATGGAGGCAGCCCAAAGGAGATAATGATCTAGTGAGCACTTAAAAAGAAAAAATTACTGCCTGACAAATATACACATATTTGGTTCATTGGTCTATCAACCCTTTTGTAATTTTTCTATTCCTTTAATTGAATTTCATTTGGATAACCATGTTGGGTTGGGGAGGGGAGTGTGTGTGAAGGAACCTCATAGTGATTAGACCTGGTTAAAACGTCCTATGGAAGCCTGAGGGTCAGTAAAAGTATGCCTGTCCCATGGTAATGTAAAACAGTCATTAATGATAGGAGATTGCCCAGTAGTCATGAAATGACAGTTACCAGAGAAATAGACTAATTATTAATTATGACTTTATAGCTGAGCAGGAGTTGAGACATTACCAATCAGAGTCTTAGAAGTGATCTGTAGGAGAGGAGCTAATTAACTTCTTGTGAAGAATGACAAGACCATTGTTCCTTTGAAGTCCATATTCTATCTGGTTGCCTGGGTAACTGTCCCATCTGTATGTATGTACACACATAGAAAAAGAAGCAGTTTTACTCTGAAGATTAATTAAATGTACCGTGTAAGTACTTAATTTATTTGGTGGGTTTAGTCTTTTTTTTTTTTTATTGGTAGGTGTTCTCTGTTCCACCCGGGTAAAGGTAACTGTGGGTCACTCCATGGTCCATCTGTGCAGGTATGAGTTGGGAGTTAAGTTCCAGCTGGTCTGGGTGTTCTGGGCTGACGGGTAACCTTTTGTCCAGGCAGTTGCTTTTGCTTGAGTGGTAGTTTTGGTTTCCACCACAGGATGCTATGCCCTTTGGGTCTCTTGTTAAAAGATAAGGGGGGAAAAAAGAGCTTAAGGAAAAATATGGGACAAAGGTTGGTGGGTCTAAGCAGGTGAACAGTAGAGATCAGGTCTTGGGGTCTAGCTGGTGACAGAGCCTGAGCAGCCCTGAAGGCATATGTTAGTTTCATGCACAGGTGGCCCAGCCTCCCACGGCTCCTCCTGCCATACGGCTGCCCCTTTCTCAATCCATACCTGTGGCCTCCTGGTAAGTTACCTATGACCAAATGACTCAAGATAAAAAAGAAATACATCAGCTTGGTTTACATATAACTTTGCATAGTTAACCTGGCACCATCTGAAAGTAAAAGTAGATGACTGCAGCACTACAACACCACCATGGGGAACCCCAAAAAGATACGAGGGAAGGGAAATCTTCCCAGTGAACAGAGTTTTGAGTGGCACATCTGGTTGTCTATTATGTCTGGGAGAGATGACCTGAGGGGCAGATCTACTCTGACTCACAGGCGTTGTGACCAATGGGTTAGCCAGGGACTTAGAACAAGTTTCAAACAGCAATCCAAATAGTGCCACTCGGAAAACTGGAATTTTATCATCTTAAAAATGGTATGTAAAATTCATAAGTCAGAAGTAATTTAATAAATCATTCAATCCCTTCATCTTCCCATGGAGAAAATAAGGTACAGAGAATGTATGTGATTGGTCCGAGGGAAGCTCTAGGTAACAGCCAGAATTGACATCTCCTGGATCTCAGTTTAGGGCTCTCCCCAGAACAGCACACAGATGATCATTCATTCCTTTGTCAGCATTTCTTGAACTTCAATAACACGTCATGCTCTTCCCTGGAAATAGGGATACAGGTAAATAAGGCATGGCCCTGCCCTCGAAAAGCTCTTATGTTTGTTACGTGTTTTGTGCACGTGAGTGTATTATAGTTACATCCTGTGACAGGAAATAAGTGAAACCAAAATGGCAAATACTTTTTCAAGTAGGACAGACTAAATACTTGCTGAATAGTGCCAAATGAAATTAAAAATGCTAGAAAGTGAGCCAGTAAGAACCATATGACTTAAAATAGATACCAACAGAGATATTAATTAATTCAAGGTTGGATTTAATTGTTAAGGGGAGTTTACATCACCATCACTGCTGGGAAGAGAGCCATTTTTAATGGATTTTGATGGCATTCTGCCTGAGTCTTAGTACCTAAATGTTAGCCTGGGTGAGATAAAATTGGAATTAAATGATCAGGAAGACTGATGGATGGTGCAATCTGCAATTATTTTAAACAGTAGAAAGTGGTGAAATAGGACTGTTGAGTACCCAAAGGGCTTGTTAATTTTCAGATCTGAACCTCAAATTTTATTCTTTGGTTCCTTATGAGGTTACACCTCCTTCCCCAATTGACCTTTCTCACAAAAACTAAGTTCTGCTCAAAAATAGATGCTCACTCCTGTGCATCCTCTTAATCTAAGACCATTTGATTCGCTCTCTCCCCTGTCAGCCTTCTTTACTATCTTAGAGGAAAAAGGGTCCCTCCTTACCCTTCAAACCGGAGCCACATGCCCTTACCTCATTTCACACCCTGCTTCCTCAATTATCTTCTCTTTCTGAAATCTTTAGCTTCTCCTTTCTACAGAATCCTTTCCTCTCTGCTTTTACACATATATAGGTCTCCTTTCGTTTGGAAAAAAAAAAAAAGTTGCTTATCCTTATGGCCCTCCTAGTTATTGTACAATCTTTTTTCCTTCTTAAACCATCAAGCTTTGAGAATGAATGGTTTATACCTATAAGCTACAATCTGGCTTCTGACCCGACTACCATTGAAAGTGCACTCTTAAAGCTCATTCATGGTTTCTGAAGCATTAAATGAAATAGCTTTTCTTAGTCCTGATTTCCCCTGACCAGGGATAGATTTCTGAGGTTTACAGCATCTTATACCACATTTTCCATGCATACTGGACATTTTCAAGCATTCTATTGCTACTTCAACATAGTTAAAACTGAACTCACAATTTTCTCCACTGATGTTCCCACAAATGATTCTCCTATGTATGAATGATGGCAAGCTCTATGAGACAGGGATCACATTGCTCCCATTCATTGCTATAGCTTTGTCATGCTGCTTGGGTGTAGTCAATTGTTAAAATGAATAAACATCATTCTCCCGCTCACAGAGCCTTAATTCCTTAGAGTCATTTTGAATTCACCTCTTTCCTTTGTCCCATAAATTAAATCAGTGATCAAATGTTGTTAATTACGCCTTCAAAATATGGTGGTTAAGGGTATGGATTTGCTGTCTAGTAGATCTTTTTGACTCTTTGCTCTACTATTTTCTAGCTGTGACTTCGGGCAAGTTCCCTAACTTCTCCATTTCTTTATCTATAAAATGAGGATGGGGCACCTGGATGGCTCAGTTGGTTAAGCCTCTGCTTTCGGCTCGGGTCATGATCCCAGGGTCCTGGGATCGAGCCCCGCATCAGGCTCCCGGCTCGGTGGGGAGCCTGCTTCTCCCTCTCCCTCTATCTACTGCTCTTGCCTACTTGCGCTCTCTGTCAAATAAATAAATAAAACTTAAAAAAAAATAAAAAATAAAATGAGGATAATAGTGGTACCATATGGGGTTAGTAAGAATAAATGAGATAATGTATATTAAGTGCTTAGCACAGTACCTAACACATAGCAAGTACTCAATAAATGACTATTAAAATTATCTTTCACTGCTCCCCATTGTGAACCCACACTCTGCTAGGGATGTCTACTTACTACTTCATATCTTTGCTGTTTCTCTTGGCTAGAATGCTCTCTTTCCTTTCTGCCCTTTCAAAATGCAATTTACTCTTTTTATTTTTATTTTTGAAAGTGATGCATATTCATAAAGTTAAATAGATCAATAAGACTTATAAAGAAAAAAAGCAAACCCCTATTCCATCTCTCCCAACTTCTGATCTATACTACTAAAGCAACTATTTTGAATAATTTTAGCTATTTCTTCTAGTATTTACTTATATATTTCTATATAATGTACTTATACTGATATTTCTTGCTCTTTCAATTTTTAGATAGTACTGATTGTCTTCTTATTATGGAAGATACAGATTTAGACCTCTTACAACATCACCCTTTCGAACTTGTGTTCCCTTCATCCTACAAAAGATTTGCAATTTGGTAAATCAGTAAGAGTGTTTTCATTGTTATGGTTATGTAAATGTCTTTCACTTTGAAGCCAAGTAGCATTTTATCATGACTCATTTACTTTTTTGTGCAACTTTTCAGTTTTTCCTGGAGTTACAAACTGCCTTGGTTTTTCCTAGTTGGCTTTATTTTCTATGTATCAATCACTAATTCTTCACTAATTTCCCATACAACTGTAAAACCTTTCTGAATACTATTCTCCACATGGTCAAGCACATCAGGTAATCTATCAGTTAATTTTCAAAAATTTTTTTCTCTAGAGACATCCCTCCTGTATCCCTCCATCTTCCCACTCTCCACTAGCCTGGCTGCTCCCTAGGTGTGCCACACAGCTGTCTACCTCAAACTTTCTTTCATTATCATATCAGGAATTTCCTTAACCTTTTATGTTTATCCCATTTTCTGGATCTCATGAATTCCTCTTTCTTAGTTTACTCTCTCATATGATGGAATGTATATTTTAGTTGCTTCCTGAGAAGGTAGGTTTAAATTTTATATCATTTGGGGCGCCTGGGTGGCTCAGTCATTAAGCGTCTGCCTTGGGCTCAGGTCATGATCTCAGGGTCCTGGAACTGAGCCCTGCATCGGGCTCCCTGCTCCGCGGGAAACCTGCTTCTCCCTCTGCCCCTCCCCCTGCTTGTGTTCCCTCTCTCACTGTGTCTCTCTGTGTCAAATAAATAAAATCTTTAAAAAATAAATAAATAAGGGCGCCTGGGCGGCTCAGATGGTTAAGCGTCTGCCTTCGGCTCAGGTCATGATCCCAGGGTCCCAGGATCGAGTCCCGCATCGGGCTCCCTGCTCCTTGGGAGCCTGCTTCTCCCTCTGCCTCTCTCTCTCTGTTTCCCATGAATAAATAAATAAAATCTTTAAAAATAAATAAATAAATAAATAAATAAATAAAAATAAATTTTAAATCATTTACTACTCCTCAACATGGACCCATTGCTCCTGTAGTCAGGTCTACTTACCATTTACTGGAATATTTTCACCTCCACATCTTTGCCATTTCTCTTGGTTAGAACGTTCTCCTACTTCCTGTCTACGTGTCCAAATGCTATTTATATTTTCAAACTTATTTTTATTTTTATGAAAATAGTTTATGCTCATAGTTTAAAAGTTAGTTACAAGACTTATAAAGAGAAAACAAAGAAGTCTCTTATCCCATTCTTTTCCATTCTCAATCTATGCATCTAGAGGCAAGTACTTTTCATTTTAGCTGTTTCTTCTGATGTTTACCTCATTTCTAAATAATATAACTATACTGATATATTTTGACTTAATGACTCATTATGGAAGACAAAGATTTACTCTTCTTATGCCATATCATCTTCTCTGTCTCTAGTCTCTGTCTATCTTCCCAATATAGTTTGGGAGGATGTAGAATTCTGATTTAGAAATCATTCTCTCAGAATCTTAAAGGCCAAACTATATCTCAGTGAATTCATTGTGATTCCTAGAGATTGCCCCTTCTCTTCCACTGTACTAAAATACCCCATCCTTTTAATAGTCAGTCAGAGTTCCAGCTTGCATGCCTTTGGTATCCTTTTAATAGTCAGAGTTCTAACTTGTATGCCTTTGGTATCATGATTCCTAGAATATACCTACTTCCCCATTTTGAAAAGCAAAACAACATTAGATCATCCACAATCCCTTTGGACTTCCACTGTTCTCCATGATTACTAAGCTCATTTGTCAGTGCCCTCGATGTAATTAATATGGGCTATGTGGAGCACTACAACAGGGAGCCCTGATCTTATCTGACAAAGCAACATTTAAGCTGAGATCTGAAGGATGAATAGTAAAGTCCATGAAAGCATTCCAGTGGAGATGGTTGCATGTGCAAAAGCTGTCAGGGGAAAAGAAGCTTTGGGAACTCAACGGATGAAAGGTGGCCAGTGGGGTGGAGCTTGGTGACTAAGAGGGAAAGTAGGCCCACCTTTATGCTAGAGAGGAAGGCAGGGGTCAGAGAATTCAGGGCCTAGTAGGTGATGTTAAGGCAAGATCTGGGACTTATCCTAAGAGTGATGAGAAGCTGCTGAAAAATCATTAAGTAGGGGAGTGATTTGATCTGTCTTCCAAAGATTTCTGGGGTTGCAGTGTGCAGAATGAATTGGAGAGAGCCAGTAATTAGGAAGATATGGATAAAATCAGTTTTAAGTAAGTGTTAGGGCCAGACTTGGAAGGGAGAAAGAAATTTCAAATGGGCAAAAGGTAGTCTTATGAAGTATGTTTGGAAGCTCAGCAGAGGGGTGCCTGGGTGGCTCAGTTGGTTAAGCGACTGCCTTCGGCTCAGGTCATGATCCCAGAGTCCTGGGATCGAGCCCCACATCGGGTTCCCCGCTCCGCGGGAAGCCTGCTTCTCCCTCTCCCACTCCCCCTGCTTGTGTTCCCTCTCTTGCTGTGTGTCTCTCTCTCTGTCAATTAAATAAATAAATAAAAATCTAAAAAAAAAAAAGAAACTTCAGCAGACAGTTAAATTTCTTTAACTTGCTGATGGCAGTGATTTAGATGCTGATATAACAGCTTCAATTTTTTTCTTTTTTTCTCATTTTTTAGTATTAGATGGAAAAAGTGTCTCCTCACCATTCCCCTCCTGATGGGATCCTGAATTGCTGATCAACTGACTGATCCCAGAAGCAATTTGCTCCCCTCCTTCCCAAGTGTGGACTGCCATCCTGTGCCCTAGTGGTTGTTCTGCTCATTTGCCATGGTGAGAATTCTGAGGGGTTGAGGTAGAAGGTGGGAAAGAGTAAGGGAAGCAATAGAGAAGGGCTTCTGGGGGGCTTACATAGAAATGGGAGAATTGAAATGGTGGAGGAAGAACACTTTCCCTTTTTCTGACAGTAAGCATTATATGTAGTCACGATGGTAATAAGGACAGAAGACTGCTTCCTCAGAATTCCTGCCTGCAGGAGACTGGGGCTTCTGCTGAAGTCAGCTGATACACCACAAGAGTTGGTGTTATATACCACGGGTTCTGACAGTTTAGTCAGGAGGAAGTTAGTTTTTGCAGTTCTGTTTATACAGTTGGCCAAATGAAAAATGCTGGCTGATGGGTTTGCTTTTCATAGTCATTGACAACAGCTTTCTGCAACACCTAGGTTTTCTTTGGAAACTGTGAAGAGGTACTGAAAAGAAGAAAAATAATTTCTTCTTGTCTTAAAGAAGCTCACAAAGGAAAGTAATTCTAAAGGGTGCTTATGAGAGTAACTAATTTCAAGTTGGGTTTGGATATGGGAAAAAATTACCTTGCATAAATTTCATGTTTTGCTGAGCCTATTTTGATTTGTGTATTGCATTTTTAAGCAAATTAGTCTGGACCCATGAGTATAGGTGTTGTGATGAAATAATTAGGACATAGAGATAGCAGAATTACAATAACAAATGAAAATTTGACCAGCAATATTGCTATATCTTGGGGGATCAAAATGCCTTGCTTTTAAGCTGGACAACATAGCAATGGCATGTGACATAATACACAATGGTGTGTGAGAGAATACTGCAAAATAATTTCTAGTTCTTTATTTTTTTATTTTTAAATTTTTTTCTTTTTTTAAGTATTCTCTACACCCAGTGTTGGGGGGCGTTCCAAACTCATGCCCCGGAGATCAAGAGTCACTTGCTCTATGGGCTAAGCCAGCCAGGTGCCCCTAATTCTCTAGTTTTTTAAAAAAGTTGATCAGTTTGAGAGACACCTGGCTGGCTTAGCTGGTGGAGCATGTGACTCTTGATCTCCCGGTCGTGAGTTTGAACCACCCCCAACATTGGGTGTAGAGATTACTTAAAAAAAGAAAAATTTTTTTAAAAAGTTGATCTGTTTGAATCTGTAAGTACATTTTTTTCCTTTTGTTCAACAAAATTGTATATGGAAAGATATTACTTATTATTTACTAGTAAGTACTTGCATC
Source organism: Eumetopias jubatus (assembly GCF_037043125.1). Lineage (NCBI taxonomy): Eukaryota > Metazoa > Chordata > Mammalia > Carnivora > Otariidae > Eumetopias > Eumetopias jubatus. The sequence goes on from NW_028274817.1 coordinate 11,299,448, forward strand.
TCCAACATCTAAATTCATTTTCTATTACCTATTTTATTGATAAGGATGTATTTTATTGATAAGAATTCTACACTTACTCCTAGAACAAATGATAATCACTGCTCCCACCTCCAAATTTCAATATCTAGAAAAGTGCCTGCCACATAGTAGGTGTTCAACAAATAATTAGTGAATTAAATTATATTAGTTGCTGTGTTCAATAAAGTAAAGCCAGAAAATAAACTCTATTCAAAAATAAATCTTTGAAATAGTAGAGAACAAAACCTTAGATCCATTTTGCCAATAAAATAAATATCCTAATATCTGATTAATATACATCTAACATAAATCTTAAAAATCATTAGATATAGCCTCAAGTGTGAACAAACAGAAGGAACCGTAATAGGGAAAGAATTGCAAATATTTCCAATCGTATTACTTCTCGGCAATTAAGACTATTTAGGAACGTACCTTAAGTCTCTTGCATTGGCACTTCATTGGGGCTGGGCTACTCATTGCTCACAGAATCAAGTTCGAACTTCAGAGGGTGTTTCTGAAGATCCTTTTGGGTTTTAATGTTCATTTGGGCCGCCCCACCCACACATCCTGGGCGTCTGCCAAGACGATGTGTTCATTTTCTTAGCTTGCACTGCGCCTTCTCACCGACCTCTCCCTCGGCCTGGACTTTGCCCACTGGGCTCCTTCGGACACACCCTCTACAACGTTCCCATGTTGCAAGGTCCAGTTCAATCTCCAGAGCCTTCAGGAAAGCTTCCCCAGCCCCTTTTCGGATGCAGTATCGCTCTGCTGAATTTCTCTCAGCCCTTGGGAGTCTCCATTCTAGCAGCCGTTACTTTCAAACGTGGTTTTTGCCTGTCGCTATACCCCACCCCACCCCCCATTAGATTGCAACCACCCTGTTGGGGATGTCTTTTAAGTAGTCGCCGTGGCCAGCCCCTCGCACAGTGCCTGGTACAAAGAAAATGCCCAGTAAAGATTTGTTGAAATGAATCTAAACCCCAGAGAGGAAAAGAAGCGCCTGTGCCCAGCAGCAAAGGCCCTTCACGACCTGAGGGGAGGCCTGTGGTGTAGCTGGACCCTGTCCCCAGCTCGAAAACTGGCAGGAGAATGTGGCGCGGCAGGAGGCTCGTGTAAATGCTTCTCAACTCTCTACTTATTTCATCTTTACTTTTATAGAGGAATCTGAAAGTTCTCCAGCAGCACGGGGCAAGCCAATAGGGCGGTGCAAACCGGCTGAGGTGGGGGTTGGGATGCCCGGTCTCGTGGCAATTCGAGATTCAGGTTTTATATTTAATTTTTGAAGTTTCACAAATTCCAGTTCCAAACTAGGAGCCGAGAGTGTAGAGGGTTTCCTGGAGCATAAATTTTGAGTCCTAGGCAAAGCTCCCAGCATTCAGGGCTTTGCCTCATTTATCCTCCTCACATTTCTCACCGCGGGAATCTACCGAGCACTCCCGGCCACCATATCCAGTCGGAGCCGAGAACCGCGGTTCGGCGCAGCGGACTCAGCCGCTTCCTCCTTCAACCCTTCGGGCAAACCCCGTCCGGGCGAGTGGGGGAGCTCCCAGCCCGCAGTACGAGGCGGAACAGGAGCACGGTTGGACTACAACTCCCAGGATGCTCTGGGAGATGCACGGAGGAGGGGGCCAGGGGGAGGGGTTTGGGGTGGGGGGGGTGGCAGGGAAATCCCGCCCCGCTGCGCAGCGGCCGCGACACAAAGCCTGACTTTACAACCTCATAGAGAAAGTGGAAGTAAGACGGCTTAGGCGGGGAGGCAGGACGGGAGAAAGAACTGGAAGAGGGAAAGCCGCGTAGGTGGGAGCGAAGCGAGGGTGGTGGGGAGACCCGCGCCTTTGCAGATGAGGAGGGGGCGGCTTTCATAACTAATACCCCCGCTGCGCCCCCGCTGGGGTCTCCACAGTGTCCTGCCTGTCCCCACTCCTCGCTGAGAGCTCGGCTCCTCCCCGCCGCGTAGCGGGGAGCCCGGCTGCCTCGCGTGCTCGGGGCGGGCCGGCGGACTGCACCGTGGTTCCCCTGCCCGGGTGCGGGACGAAAGCGCGGGGCAGAGCGGCTGCCGCGGACCGAGAAAGGGCTACGAGCGAAGCGGTGCCGTGGACGAGTTAGAGCCGGGGCAGGGGAGTCGTGTGGGGCTGAGGCGAGGTGAGGCGCGGGGTGCCCCGGGAGGGTCCCCCGTGCCCCAAGTGGGGCGGAAGCACACGTGCTAGCTGCCGAGGCCGGCGGGGAGGGAGGGCGGGCGGTGGCGCTGTGCCGGGGAAGAGTGCAGACAGCGGGGTGCCGAGCCCGGCGCAGGCGGAGAGATTGGGGCGCCCCCCTCCCCGCGGGAGGAGCCTAGTGCTCCTCCGCCATCCCTCCCCCGCACGCCAGGCTCGCCTTCTCGGCAGGCTGCTGCGGGAACGGCGAGGCGGCGGTACTGGGGCCAGACCAGGGGGAGCGGCGGGGCCGCCGCCCCCGGGACGGGCGGGCCGGGGGCGGGCTGTGAGTGGGGCGGGAGCGGGGCGGGAGCGGGGCGGGGGGGGCGCGGGCGCCAGGGCGCGGGCGGCTGGGGGGCGGGGGAAGCGCGGAGAGCCTAGGAGGGCAGGCGGTGGCGGGGCCGCCAGCCTCGCCGCCCGCTTCACGCCGCCGGCCCACGCCGCAGTGTGTTTTGTGGACGGCACCTTCCCAGACAGCTCAGTAGAGCCCAGCTCGGCGCCCGGCAGCCTTCGTCGCGATGTTCCGCCGGAGCTTTAATCGTTTTGTAAGTACACTCGCTGCGGCTCCACGCGTGCGGTTTGCTTGCTCGCCAGCCCACCGCTGGGTCCTTCGGAGCAATTTTCTAAGGGAATAATTGTATCCCTGGGAGCCACCACCACCAACCTCTTTTAGATTTTAACTGAACCACGTTGCCCGGGCGGCCGGGGTGGGGAGGCAGGTAAGGCTCCCAGAGTCCCCCTCCCCCCGGACAATTTAACCAGAGCTTCCCGGGGTTTTGCAAACTCTGTCTCCGACGGGGGGCCGCCCTCCGACTGGATGGTGGTAGGATTCGTGGGGGGACCGGTCCAGGGGCCCCTCGGTTTGCCAGTTAGTCGAAGATGGCGTTTATTATCAGGGAGGTTGCTTTCTTTTGTTTCCTCTGCCACGAGCACATGGAGGTAAACCTAGACCTGTCACTGTGTCCCAAAAAAAGATCTGGGGAGTGAGGGAGCTGGAGGCGAGGGCAGGACTCAGCCTTGCCCGGGGATCGGCCGGGTGGGGGTCTGCTGACCAGAGGCTGAGCAAACTTTGGAGACCCAGCCTAAGAAGCTCACCTTTTGGGTATAATAAAAGCGAAGGCGATTGTCAGGGTGGGCTGGGTGGATGTGGAGACGCGAGGAGGCTGCACGGCGGCGTCTGCAACCTCACCGAGCCCTGACCGCCCCGTACTTCGAGCTCGTGAGAAAAGGCAGGCTCCGGCTGAATTCCTCCGTCCACGTTTACCGCTTGCAAATCCCCAGAAAAGGGACTGTATTTCCGTGGGAGTTTGGCATTCGAGAAAAGCGATTCCTGGCTACTGACTTTTTTGAGTAACCTGTTTACTCCTAGAGAGTACATTAAGAATGGAGCAAAGCCGGGACCATTTACTTCTGTGCGGCTATTTGTAGCAACTTCCTTAATTGCAAGATGAGGTGGCGGGAATAGGATTTTATTTCTGCCAGTGATGTGAAGGAAAGGGCTCATCTGTAAATTTTGATTTTTTTCAGTCGTTCAGAAAAATGGTTCAGTGCTGTGCGCTCCCACCCACCCCCATTAAAATACACGTTTGAGAACTTGTCGATTTGGCCATTTTCATGTGATTATTCCTTATCAAAGCATTGCTAACATTTTTTTAGGCGTTAGATGAATTTGCTCTTTTTTTTTTTTTTGCATTTGAAACTTTCACGAATGAACCCTGGCTAAAAGAAATAATTGTACATCCCTTTTGAGGATATTATCACAGTAGTGCAATGTTAATGTTTTTCTAAATGTTTACCTCATCCAGAAACCTGTCTTAGGCAATTGGAGATTACCTGTGGCACAGAGCAAAAGAGGTTGTACATATCAAGCATCTTGAAATCTATAGGAATTGGCTTGTACTGGATGCTTTGCCAAAGCAAGTGACTAAAATTGGTTTCTCACATTTAGCCTGAGAAGGTACAAAAGTATTGTACTTCATAGTTCTATTTCACATTGGATTCTTGTGATCTGGGAGTGTTGTTGGGGCTGACAAAAAGGGAAAGGTGACAGCGAATTGTAATAATTGGAGAAGGATAATCTTTTCACAGGGCACTTGAATAGGCGAAAACAACTGGACTCTGGTTCATAATGAATTCATTATCTTAAAATTGAGATGCTGACATCCCCGATATTTTTTAAGGGTTTGAACATTTGAAACCATACAACCCAACTATTGGTCTAAAAGCCCCCTTTGATTTTCTTTTGCTAAGAGTGATCTGCATTGTATCTGAGTCTGATAATTAAGCAGTGCTGGCCCAGGAAGCTAGGGCACGCTGTAGAATTTGCAGCAGTGGTTGAGGTGCCAGCCTGCAGGTTTGAGGCTAGTACTTTGCATCCCCGACCAAGATCTCTGCAGAGAATCACTTACGCTCACACTGAAATGAGCTTTGACCTCATTGTTCGCCTGAAATACCCAAGAGCTCACGTTTTCCTGCGCAACCATGACTATGGTAAGTCTTGGGAATTTGTACCAGTGCAGTAAGCTGGAAGGTTCCCAGGAGTTGTATCTGAGCCGGAGGCCTAGGACAAAGAATTAATCTGCAAACCATTGGACTGAATGTGAAATACGTTCTTGAATACTCATTACTAAAGATGACTTGGAAAATGGGGAGGGGAATTTTATCTCCCCTAGATCAGTATGTCTGCTGTCCTCATCTTTTGCCTGGTAGAGATTATTTGAAGAGCATTCCTATTTAAATCACTAGAAGGCTATAGTTCGAGATTTAGGTTGGACTTTGAGACTTGCACAGCAATGTAGGTATAGTCCAAGTTGGGTGCTGTCTTATGTTGGCTTTTGTATTTCAGAAGTGGAGCTGTGAATTCCTTTCAAAATTAAGTGGTTTTCTGTGTGTACCTATATGTATCTAGAATAGACTTTGAACCTGACAAATTACAGTGGTGTCGATTGTAGTTGTTGGTCACTGAAAACTAGATACATGTTGCCATAGGGCTTTACATTTTAAACCTGAGGTGGGAAGTAAATATCTTTTGGGAGTAGCATCATCTTCTGTGGCTCAGTAGTGTTTGCTGAATCGTCTTAAAAATGCCATTTCCTCAGGTTCTCCAATTTCAAGCTAAAAGAAATAGTACTTCATTGTATTTCTTAAAGATGAGGCCCTGAGTTCTTTGCCATTAATAATTGACTTCTTTTTTTTCTGATGAATTATGACTTTCCTTTTGACAGTTTTGAGGTAGAAATTTGGTGGATTTGGTGTAGAATTTTAGGGTTTAGGCATGTAGGGGGTATCTTAGAAGATTTAAGAGTTGCATGTCTGAGTAAAATAAAAGCACCACCTATTCCCAATCAACATCTCCATTTTCCATAGATATAATAAAAAATAGTAGCTTTGTACAGTTTATTTCCTTTAAAGGCATGTCTAATTGGAAGTCTGGACTAGTTGAGACTTAGGGGTCAGGGACTTTTATGTTATTTATCCTTTTACTCTTCATAAAATTCTTAGTGATTGCAGTAGCATTTTCACATGGGTTTAAAGACTTAATGAGAGTCTAAACAATGAGAATTACCCCCTCCCCTTTATAAAAGATGTTATTTTTACATAAGCTCCACACCCAATGTGGGGCACGAACTCACAACTCCAAGATCAAGTGTCGTCGCATGCTCCAGTCGCATGCTCCACCGACTGAGCCAGCCAGGTGCCCTGCCCCCAGACCTTTTTGACCTTATTTCATGCTAAAGATTCAAAAGAAGACATTCCTTGATAAAGTAGATTCAGAGGAGTTGGGCCAAGTAGATGCTGTCAATTTAGCTTGTCAGAATGATATTAAACAGGCATGAATTTCTAGGTCATTGATAAATGAAAGCTTAAATTGTGAGTGTGAAATACTGGGAAAATTTTGTCTCTCATTCTAGAAGCTCTCAAACTGCTTTGCTTCCATGAAGCATGCAGCGTATAGTAATATCACAGAAAATGTCTAATCAAAGAGGCTCAGGACTAGAAAGCAGTTAGACTGCATAAGGTGGAATGAAAATTCAAAATCAGACCAAAAATATTTAAAATAATTAAGTGAAATGGATAACTAATTTATTACTTTGAGTCCAAGGCAAGGCCAGTCCAGTGAAGCAATTTTGGAGGCAGTTAATAAAATAATTCAGGTAACTGCTGGTTTTTTTTTTTTTCTTTTTTGAAGCAAGAAGGTTCTGTTTCCTCCTTCAATTATCAGGGTAATTAAGCTTTTGTTCCCCCCTCCCCCGCTTCACTTTACTAAAACCCTTGGCCTGATATTGCTGAGCCTGGAAAATATTGATGAGTTCATTTTATTATGTTTAGAAATTAATTCAGATGTGTGTATTGCAGTATTTTTGCATTCACACAAGCCTTACAAATAGTCTGTGCATCTTGGCTCCTACCAGGTAGTTCATACATGGCTAGGTTATTTTTTTTTTAATTCCAGTGTAGTTAACGTAGTCTTACATTAGTTTCAGGTGTACAGTATAGTGATGGAACACTTCCACATATTAGTGCTCATCAAGATTAGCGTACTCTTCCTCCCCTTCACCTTTTTCACCCATCCCTCCACCCACCCATGACATGGCTAGGTTTAACAGTTGAATTCGACCTTACTAAAAGCAACCTTTTTTATCTTACTGTAATCTCCTTTTAACTTGTGTGGCACCCTAGATCAGTTTTTTAAGAATTAAGCTCTCATGCCCTAGGGCATCCATTGCATATAATAAATTATCGCCTATGCATGCATCCGCAGATGAGGAATTTCAGTTGAGAAAGGCTGCCCTAGCCTGAAAGCTTCAGGGCAGAACAGTTAGCAAAGTACCAGGTGCATAGTAGGAGTTTGATAAATATTTTTTGAATGAACAGCTTTTATGTGTTTCAAATAAATAATAACTATTACTTATAGACTGATATTTGTAGCAAACTCCTTATGAAGAATGAGTTCTAGTTAATTAGGTGTGATATTGTGATTTATAAGAAGACATATGTATGTATATATATATTTGGTCTCTCCCAGTTTCTGGCACAGAGCTCCTAAAATCCTTGGAATTCCCTGGGACGAAAGCAGTAAAGGTGTCTTTTGTTATATTAATGAGGCGACTTCTGGAAAGCACCTCTGGTTGGGGGCTGGTTGCCTGGGGATCCAACCTTGTGATCAGAGGGTTGGAACTTTCAGTCCCACCCCCTGACGTCTGGGGAGGGGAGAGGGCCTGAAGATTGAGTTCTATTGCCACTGGCCAATGAGTTAATCAGTCGTGCCTCTGTAACGAAGCCTCCATTAAAAGCCCAAAAGGACAGGGTTTGGAGACCTTCCAGGCTGGTGAACAAATGGAAATTTGGGGATAGTGGTGCACCCTTAGCCCAGACCTTGCCCTGTGCTGACCATAGTATAATCTTTATTAGATGGTTATGTTATTTTATGATTTTGAGCATTATTTCATTCAACAAATATTCACTGAACACCTACTATGTGTAGGGCACTATGATAGGCCCTGTGGACACATGGGTGAGCAAGTCAAAGTCCCTGTCTTCAGAAGCTTTAGTTATCATTACATGCATGGCGATAGATAGAGAGGACATGGTGACTACACTGTCTCTAACACATCTATAACGTACCATGAAACTTGATTTTCATGAAGAAGTTACTGTTGTGTGCTTACTTATCATTTGTTTTTCTACCAAAAATAGAGTGTACGATCTCAGTTATATCCTGGTTGTTTGGATTTCAGATAAAAAGGAATTTGTTGTGTTTGACCCTTCAATGTGACCTATACATGGCAAACTGCTCTTTTGCAAATAGATGTTAGTCTGATTCTGTGTAAGGTGGGAAACCTATTTAGGGTTGAGTCACTAGTACTTAAAATAAATACTATTTATTTACTTACTGTTAAATTATATATTAAATAGCCTGAAAACAAATTCTGTCCTTTCTTCCTGACTTTTTCTTATTGATTAAGCAACATAAAATTCTGAAAGTCTTCTGAATACCATCTATATGGGTTTACCATTTGCTCCTGTTTATGACTATAGCTCATAATTCAACCCCTTATTAGTGTGCAGTATTGAGTGCCTACAAATCAGGTAGTTTCCCATGCTTTTAATGAACTTTCAGCAGAGGTGAGATTTGGGCAGGTGAAACTGGCCATTTTCATACTGATGCAGCTCTCCAAATGAGCTTGTTTTCCTCACCTACTTTACCAGTTAACCACCGGCTGGGCAGTGGGTTCTGGGAGAGTCATGACTAACTTCCCTGTGTCTGGATGATATGCAAAGAACTAGCCCATGAGTGAATTCATATACTGGTTTATGGAAAAAAATCATCAAGGCTGATTGCTTGTCTAACATGGTTAATCAGTTCTCCCTAAAGAGGGTGAAAGCATGGGACACAAAAGCACTGGGGGTTTTTTTTTCCATCAAGGAGGTGGAGTTTCCTGTACATCTGTAGTGCTTTATACAGATTAATCTTTTGCATCTGGACTGTGAGATTGAGAGAACTTTTCTGACTGGGTGGAGGGAGTTTCTGGGCTTCCATAAGTGAGCTAGGTGCCGTTTTCAAGTTTATTTCTGTTCACTTCACACTTCTTGGCTTGGTACAAGGGTGGATCAGTGGTGATTGTAAAACAAACATTAGCATGACTGCAGCATATGTTAACACTACTGCAGTTTAATGATGAATGAGCATTCGGCACTGCAGATATGGGTGTGGGTTGCCCTATGCCAGCACATTGGCAGACAGCCCCTCGATGACTGCAGTGTATGGATGGATTGCTGGTTTGGCTGACTTCTTGATTATCTGGCTTATAGATAATGTTGGACCATGGATATCCAGATTTGGGAGGTTAATCTGTATTTGTGAAGTATAGATTGCCATCAATTTTTTTTGCCCCATATATATTTAATAGAATATAGGAGGATTAGTGAGGCCTATCCTGTTCAAGCATCTATTTGTTTTCTTAGCCTCCTTCATTATATGTTAAAGTATTATGGTGGCTGTACTTTTTCTAGTCTCTTCTTCTTTGCCTAGGTATTCCTGGAAAAATCAAACTCTTCTTGATAATGATCTTGCACCTAGTGTAGCATCAAGTAAACAGTAGATGCTCAATAAATACTTTCGGCATTGTTTTGAACTGAATTGTTAACAGTCTGAATCTGTGGTCACAGGTGAAAATGATCAGAAAAAAGTAATTTCATGCCTGCTTAAAAAGTAATCAGAAAAACTTCAGCGTTTAGATGAGGCTGTTTTCTTAATTCAAAAGATTATCTTTAGCACCTCCCCCTTCCTTGGCCATACATAAAAAGCTATAATGTACTGTCCTCAACTTCTAAAATAATAAGCAAATTTACATTCTTTTTGTTAAGCGCCTGGGTGGCTCAGTCGTTGGGCGTCTGCCTTCGGCTCGGGTCATGATCCCAGGGTCCTGGGATCCAACCCCGCATCAGGCTCCCTGTTCTGCGGGAAGCCTGCTTCTCCCTCTCCCCACTGCTTGTGTTCCCTCTCTCGCTCTCTGTCAAATAAATAAATAAAATCTTAAAAAAAAAAAGCCGTTCATAAGCTTATATTTTCTGTTGCCACCAGCACATCAAGTCTTTTCTGAAAAACAAAGCTGCAGTGTTAACTCTTCAAGAACTGTATATCTTTTGGGTTTCCCTGGTAAGTGTGCATTATTTTAATTCAGGATATCACTTAGTATTTGGTGCTGGGAATGTAAAATACTTTCCTGTTTGCACCTCATTGCCATTAGTTGGATGGATACCATTAGCAAGAAGACAGCAGACCAGAGGAACTGTAGAGTTTAAGGGATTTGGAAGCAGTTTTGTTGTGAAGAGACTCAGCCTTGTTTTGTTTTTTTTTTTTAAAGATTTTATTTATTTATTTGAGAGAGAGAGAATGAGAGATACAGAGCACGAGAAGGAAGAGGGTCAGAGGGAGAAGCAGACTCGATGCGGGACTTGATCCAGGGACTCCAGGATCATGACCTGAGCCGAAGGCAGTCGCTTAACCAACTGAGCCACCCAGGTGCCTGAGACTCAGCCTTGTTAAAAGGGTTGGTGCAGATTCTATTTCTGCCATTTACTGCCCAGCTTGGGAAATTGGGCACTGTGGTTCATAGACATCAATGCGTTGATCACAATGTCGTCTTTGGAATCCTTGCATAAGAATCATCTGGGCTGCTTATTGTAAACAGATTCCTAGGACTCAAGTCTCCTGAATCCTGAAGTCTCCTGAAGTCTCAGGTGATAGATCCCTGAAAAACTACATTTTTAGCAAGCACTCCAGATGGTTCTGAAATTCACTAAAATTTAAGAGCACCCATGTCATAAACATTGAAATATTTATTTTCTGTGTACATTCTCTGTTCACTTGTCTGAATTTTACTTTTCCTCATCTACAGAATGAATGTGATAATACTTCACCAGGTTGTTGGGAAAATGTTTGGTAGACTATTCCACACTATTGCATTTGTGTTAGAGGTCCCCAAAACCACTCCCAGGTTTCATGGTTTACTGGCAGAACTCACAGGACTTAGCATATAGTTGTGCTCACAGCTATGATTTATTAGAGCAAAAAGATACAAAGCAAAGTCAGCAGAGGGAAAAGGGCACATGGGGCTAAGTCCAGAGGAAACCGGGTGCGGCTTCCAATGGTCCTCTCCCACTGGAGTCACAAGGGTTGTGCTTAATTCCTCCAGCAACGAGTTGTGATAACTTGTATAAAATGTTATCTACCAAGGAAGCTCATTAGAGACTCCGTGCCCAGGGTTTTTACAGGGACCTGGTCATGTAGACCCCCTCTGCCTGGTATGTGCCAAAATTCCAGACTCCCAGAAGGAAAACAGGATTTAGCATAAATCATATTGTTTGTACCAAGAGTTTAGGCACACCTGGCTACTCTTAACCATTTAGGGTGGTGGGAACCTTCCCAAAATCCAAATCCCCAACTGCTTGCAAGCTTTGTAAGCAGGCCTTTTTTAAGAATAGAGTCTCAGGCCTGCTAGGTTAACCCTTTCCTACACAGTAATGTTACAAATACTGGCATTTTTCAATGGAGGGAAGTGACTTGCCCATGGTCGTTAAGCTAATCTGCAGAGTTGAGACTGACACTCCCAGCAATCACCACCCCTTTGCTGCACGCAGCCATGCTTCTGGATTATGGGTCATCCTTTTTCATATTGTTGAATGCATTCACTTTTTGTCACTTGCAGCAGAAGAGCAGCCTGCCCGCTGGTAACTTGATGCACCCAGTGGGGGAGCCAGGAAGTATTGATGTTTCTGCCAGTTTAGCGTCAACACTTGCTGGTTTCCTCTCTGGAGCATCACCAAGTTCGTGGATTTTCATTTTTTCCTGACTTTTGGATTTTTGTTATGACCCCCTCCCTCCTTGTTCCATTCATTTACCCATAGTCCCAATACTCATTTGCATCATTACCTCATTGCGTTCTGTACATGGCTAGCTGTTAGCTCAGAGGCAGCAGCTGATTTAAAAATTTGGGGGTGGGAGGTAACACAACGCCAAAGTGCAGGCATACTGAAGAGTATTTAGTGAAGGATGACTATAGAGGGAAAACCTGCCAAAAGAAAAAAAAGAATAAAATTCTTGGGCTAATGCATTTTATGGCAATATTTATATTGTTTGAATCCACAGGAGTGTTTTTTTTGAGTTTTACAGTCATGAAAAACCCCAGGGATATCTCTGCTTATTCTTAAGTTTCAGCCTTTTTTTTTTGCTCTTATCAAAAAGGAAAATTAATAATTGTTTTATCATCTGGGCAAGGAATAAATCAGGAACTCATACTGAAAGATGTAGTAATCCTACAGATCAATAGGGAGCAGAAGCCAGGGGCGAACTGTCACAAGTAAGAAACAGCTGGGTAGAGCAGATTATGTAAGCTACACCTGTTGTGTAAGCAGCAGGGATGTTCTTTAAGCTTCACAATTAATGTAGTTTGCAGTAATACGGATTAAGGGATCTATAGTATAGTGCACAATTAACTTTGGCTTCTTTTCTGAAAACATTCATGTGAATGACAGGCTTCCTTTGAACACTCATGCCCTGCTTGTGCTGTAGAAGTATGTAAGGCACAGCCCTGCTCTCCAGTAGCTTGCAGTCTAGTGTAGAGACAGAAGATAGAAGATTACATACAAGACAAGCCTCCTTACAAGGTATTTGGTCATCAGTGCTGCTCTCCTTTTATAGAGGCACACACAGCAAGTGTGGCCGCCTTTCAGAAGAGGGCGCTGAATCTCACTCTGCTGTGGCTGGGGGAGGGATTGGTAGAGGAGGTAGCATATGAACTGGGTGGTAAGGGACCCAAATTATTGAAGTTCATGGAATTATAGGGCCAGGCAACCTCATTACAGGAAGAAGCAATCTACCAGAGCAATTGGACCCAGTTATTGCTATGGTACTCAGAGCAATGGAACCAGTCAACGTAGAGGGCACGGGTTCCACCTCCAAATGCTGGAGAAAGACCAAAACCTTGGTCTTCAATGCCTTATGTTTGCTGTGGTGAGATTTAAACTTTAACAGAGGGAAAACTAAAAAGGGAGTTCAGGCAGCTCTCGGTCTTTAAAACAATAGCTACGGGAATCTTCCTGTGGACTCTTTTCCGAAATCCATTACTTCAGTGATGGTGGTCATCAGTCTTCTGACTTGGTGCAGAAGCAGTAAGGTGGGAACTAGGGTGGAAGCACCTGGGGTAATATTTCAAGACACTGCTTCATGTAGTATATGGTTATTTGTCCTGCTTACATAATGAGTGCATACTTTCAGAAACTTTTACTATGTGGGGACATTATGGTAGATAGGTTATTATCTTGAGTACTGATGGTCATTTATATGCATACCTCGTTTTATTGTGCTTTATTTTATCGTGCTTTGCGGATACTGTGTGTTTTTACAAATCAAACGTTTATGGCAACCTTGTGTTGAGCATGCCTATTAGCACCATTTTTCGAACAGCACTTGCTTACTTTGTGTCTGTCACATTTTGGTAATTCTCACAGTATTTCAAACTTTTTCATCATTATGTTTGTTATGGTAATCTCTGAAGTAATTATGACTGGCTGAAAGCTCAGATGATGGTTAGCATTTTTTTATTTTATTTTTTTATTTTATACTTTTTTTAAATATTTTATTTATTTGAGAGAGAGAGAATGAGAGATAGCACGAGAGGGAAGAGGGTTAGAGGGAGAAGCAGACTCCCTGCTGAGCAGGGAGCCCGATGTGGGACTCGATCCTGGGACTCCAGGATCATGACCTGAGCCGAAGGCAGTCGCTTAACCAACTGAGCCACCCAGGCGCCCGGTTAGCATTTTTCTTAGTAAAAAAGTTTTTAGCAATAAAATTTTAAGATTAGGGTATGTACATTGTTAATGCTATTGTACATTTAATAGACTACAGTATATTGTAAGGATAATGTTTTTAAAGATTTTATTTTTAAGTCATCTCTACGCCCAAGGTGGGGCCCAAACTCACAACCCCAAGATCAAGAGTCACATGCTGTACTCACTGAGCCTGCCCGATGCCCTAGTAAACGTAACTTTTATATGCACTGGGAAACCAGAAAATGAATGTGACTCACTTTATTGTGATATTTGCCTTATTGTTGTGGTCTGGAACTGACCCTGCAATATCTCCAAGGTATGACTGGATTTAAAAAGCTGGGGATCAGGCCTTGGTCCAGGAGCACACTCCTTACAGTACCCTTCTGTTTCACTACCTCTAGACAAATGGCTCTTTGACATTCAGACTTGACCATATCATTATGCATTCCCGGAACACGAATTACATCTTATTCCCTCAACCAGTGTATCTCCAGACGACGTTGATGTGCTTTTCTTTTTCGCATCACGACTGCTACTCTTGTCCAAACTATCAACATCTCTCCTCTTTCATATTTGTTCCTCCTTCAGTCTTCCTCTTTCAATAAATGACACCATTCCTGACCCACTTGTTCAAGCTAGAAACCTAGCAGTCATCCTTAATACCACCTTCCCCTTCATCTCCCACATCTAATCGCACAGCAAATCTAGTAGGTTTGGTTTTCTGAAAGAGCTCTCAAAGCCATCCACTTCTTTGCATGTCCACCTCTACTGCCATCCAAGTTCAGACTGCCACTGTCACTTACCCAGGCCATCGCATTAGATGATCACATCCACTCTTGCCCTCTCCAATGTATCCTCCACACAGTACCAGAGGGATCTTTTACAAATGCCTGTCTGAAAGCCCTCAGTGACTTTTCTCTGCTCCCTGGATAAAAACCTGACCAGTATAAGCTTGTACTCTTCACTGTTTTTTGTTGTTGTTCACTTTTAAAAATGGCGATATAATTCACATAGCAAACAATTCACCATTTTATTATTTTTTTAAGATTTTATTTGAGAGAAAGGGAGAGCACAAGCTGCGGGTAAGGGGGAGCGGGAGAAGCAGACTCCGCACTGAGCAGGGAGCCCGACGTGGGGCTCCATCCCAGGACCCTAAGATCATGACCTGAGCCGAAGGCAGACACTTAAAGCCACCCAGGCGCCCCAACAATTCACCATTTTAAAGTGTACACTTAAGTGGGGTTTTTTTTGTTTTGTTTTTCCTTCAAGTTTTTATTTAAATTCCAGTTAACATACAGTATAATGTTGGTTTCAGGTGTAGAATTTAGTGATTCATCATTAAGTGTTTTTTAGCATATTAACTATTTTGTGCAACCATTACTGCCATCTAATTTCAGAACATTTTCATCACCCCAAAAAGAAACCATGTACCTATTAGCTGTTAGTCCCAATCCCTCCCTCCAGGCCCTGGTAACCCCCCATTTACTTTATCATCACTGTGGATTTGCCTATTCTGGACATTTCATGTAAATGGACTCCTATAATATTTGCTCTTTTGTGATTGATTTCTTGCATTTAGTATGATGTTCTCAAGGTTTTTTAATCCATGTTGTAGCATGTATCAGTACTACATCCCTTCCTGTGGCTCAGTAACCCACCAAATGGATATACCGCATTTTGTTTGTCCATTGATCAGGTAGGTGATGGGCATTTGGATTATTTACATGTTATGGTCATTATGAATCATGCTGCCGCTTTGAACATTTTTGTACGTGTTTTTGTGTGGGCATATGTTTTCAGTTCTCTTGGGTATATACCTAGGAATGGAATTGCTAGGTTATATGGTAATTCTGTGTTTAACTTTTTGAGGAACTGCCCAACTTTCCCACAGCTCTTCCTCACTTCTTACTTTTTTTTAAGAGAAAAAAGTTTGGGAGGCGGTGCCTGGGTGGTGCGGTCAGTTAAGCATCTGACTCTTGGTTTTCGCTCAGGTCATGATTTCAGGGTCATGAGATCGAGCCCTGCATGGGGCTCTGTGCTGAGCTTGGAGTCTGCTTAAGACTCTCTCTCTGTCTCCCTCTGCCCCTCCCTCCTCTAAAATAGATAAATAAATCTTTTAAAAGGTTTTTAAAAATTTTTAATTGTGGTAAAAAGCATGTAACATAAAATTTACCATCCTAAATTTTTTTAAGTGTATAGTTCAGTAGTGTTAGGTATAATCACATTCTTGTGCAACAGATATACAGAACTTTTTCATCTTGCAAAACTGAAACTTAATACCCATTAAACAGCAACTCCTCATTTCTCTCACTTGCCCCACCCCTCCTCCCCCCAAGCCCCTGGCAACTGCCATTCTAATTCTGTTTTATGAATTTAACTACTTTAGATACCTTGTATAAATGGAGTCACACTGTATTTTTCTTTTTGTGATTGGCTTATTTCACTTAGCATAATGTCCTCAAGGTTTATCCATGCAGTAGCATGTGACAGGACTTCCTTCCTTTTTAAGGCTTTGTGTATATACCACATTTGTTTATCCATCCATCCATTGGTGAATATTTGGGTTGTTTCCACCTCTTGATTATTGTGAATAATGCTGCTATTAACAGAGGTGTGCAAGTAGCTCTTCAGGCTAAGGATTTTAATTCTTTGGGCTATATACCCGGAAGTAGAATTGCTAGATCATATGGTAGTTTTATGTTTAAATTTTTGAGGCACCTCTGAAGTTTTCCATAGTAGCCGAACCATTTTACATTCCCATCACCATTGCAGAAGGGTTCCAACTTCTCCACATCCTAGCCAACGCTTTTTTTTTAATAGAAGCCATTTTAATTGGTGTGTGGTGATATTTCATTATGGTTTAGATTTGCATTTCTCAGATGACTAGTGATGTTAAGCATCTTTTCACATGCTTTTGGCCATTTGTATATCATTGGAGAAATGTGTATTCAAAGTGGTATTAACTTACATACTCTAGATATTAACCCTTTATCCAGGTATGTGATTTCCAAATATGTTCTTTTATTCCATAGGTTGCCTTTACACTTTGTTGATTGTTTCCTTTGATGCACAGAAGTTTTTTAATTTGATGTTCCATTTGTCTTTTTGCTTTTGTTTCTTGGGCTTTGTAATATATCCAAAAAATAATTACCAAATCCAGTGTGTCATGAAGCTTTTCCCCTATGTTTTCTTCTACGATTTTTATCATTTTAGGTCTTCCATTTAGGTTTTTAATCCATTTTGAATTGACTTTTATATGTGGTGTAAGGTAAGGATCCAACTTCATTCTTCTGCATGTGGGTATCCATCCAGTTTTCCCAGTGCCATTTGTTGAAAAGATTCTCTTTTACTCATTGAGAGGCCTTGGTATCCTTCTTGAAGATCTTTTGACCATATACATGAGGGTTTATTTCTGGGTTCTATTTTATGCCATTGGCCTGTATGCCTGTCTTTATGCCTGTACTACACTGTTTTAATTACTGTAGCTTTGTGATATCTTTTGAAATCACAAAATATGAGGCCTCCAACTTTGTTCTTATTCTTTTTTTTTTTTAAGATTTTATTCATTTATTTGAGAGAGAGAAAGAACAAGGGTAAGAGCAGAGGGAGAGGGACAAGCAGACTCCATGCTGAGCATGGAGCCCAACATGGGGCTTGATCCCACAACCGAGATCATGGCCTAAGCCAAAATCAAGAATCAGAATCTTAGGGCGCCTGGGTGGCTCAGATGGTTAAGCGTCTGCCTTCGGCTCACTCAGGTCATGATCCCAGGGTCCTGGGATCGAGTCCCGCATCGGGCTCCCTGCTCCTTGGGAGCCTGCTTCTCCCTCTGCTTTCTCTCTCTCTCTCTCTCTCTCTCTCTCTCTCTCTCTCTCTCTCTCTCTCTCTCTCCCTCCCCCCCCACCTCTGTCGCTCATGAATAAATAAATAAAATCTTTAAAAAAAAATTAAAAAAAAGAATCAGAATCTTAACCGACTGAGCCACGAAGGTGCCCCTGTTCGTTTTCAAGATTGTTTTGGCCATCCGGGGTCCCTGGAGATTCCATATGGGTTTTAGGATGCATTTTTCTATTTCTGCAAAAAATATTCCTCATTTTTTGTGTTCCGTCTGCCACAGGACCTTTGTGTGTGTGTGGTGTATATATATATGTATATCATTTCTCTTGTCTGATAAACTTCTCTATGGCAGTCAGTTGCCTCAATTCTTACTCATTTCTCAGAGCTCAGCTTAATCATCATTTCCCCAAGGAAGCTGTCCCTATCTTTCCCTTGGACAGTGCCAGGTTTGCAGGTTCTCATAGCATTATGAACCTTTCCTTTATACTCTTATCGCAATTGGCTTTACATTTGTGTATTAAATTGCTTTGCTAACATATTTAGTATCAACCTTCCCTCTACATAGTATTTCATGAAGGTAAGAACTGTGACCATTTTTGCTTATTGTTGTGTCACTAATGCCTCAGTGCCTGATTTAAGCCCTTAATACACGAGGATGGAAATAATCTTATTATTTTATATGGATCAAAATTTGAAATGGGTTTTAGTTTTTGATTTTTCATTTTACCTTCAGTACAGGCATCTGTGTTCTGTTAGGCTGTCTGTGTGCAGAAATAATTATTCCAGTCAGTGCCTTGAATTACTGATCCTTGGCTTCAGTGATACGTTGCAGATTTGTGGAATTTAGTTGTAAGTTGTCTTTGTCTTCTTATCATAATAACAGCTAAAACCAGAGTGGTGAGTTCCTCGCATTGTTTTAAGTGCTTTAACAAGCATTCGTTCATTATATACATTTGCTTATTGTAGATAGGGCTTTCCAGAGAAAACAGAGTCAACAGGCTCTGTGTGAATGTGTGCGTGTGTGTTTACAGACGTGTAAATACCTATATATTTAATGTTTGGTGTTATTTATATGTGTTTATGTAAATAAGTTTCTTCATATATAAAAACTTCATATATATGTGTATATGTATACATATAAACTTATTTTAAGGAAATGACTTATGATTATGGAAGTTGACAAGTCCTAAGACCTGCAGTCAGCAACCTAGAGACCCAAGCGAACCAATGGTGTAAAGTCCAAGTGGGAAGGCCTGAGAACCAGGAGAGCTGACACTGGAAGTTCGAATTCGAGAGCCAGTGTTTCAGTTCGAGTCCAAAGGCAGGTTAAACCAATGTCCCAGCTCAAAAGGCTATTAGGCAGGAGGCGTGCCCCCTTACTGGCGGAGGAGACGGGGGAGGAGAATCAATCGTTTTGGTCTCTTCAGGCTTTCAGTTGATTTTTGGATGAGGTCCACTAGCATTATGGAGGACAATCTGCTTTACTCTCTCTGCCAATTCAGATATTACTCTCATCCAGAAATACCCTCACAGACACACCCAGAATGTTTGACTAAATATCTGGTAACTACATGGCCCAGTCAAGATAATGCATAAAATTAACCATCACACTTATGTGATCATGTGAAGATGAATGAACAATCTAAAGTGTATATAGATCAGGAATGAAAGACCTTACCATAAATAACTAATTTGCTACACTTTCCATCTATCAGATGAGGGGCTCAGACTGCTACATGGTCTGTAAAGGCTCAGCGAGTCCCAGAACGGTAGAGAGTCTTAGAGACCATCCAGTTGTCCAGCCTCTTCATTTTACAGCAGAGGAAATGGACAGAGAGAGGACAAGTGGCTTGTCCAAGATTATTCAGCGAATGGAGGTTCAGAAATGTGGAATTCCAGGCCCAGCTCTGTCATCTGTGTCCTCAATTTCCTCTTCTGTGAGCTGTGAGGGCTCTTGGGTCATCTATATTTAAGTTCTCTCCTAGCTTTATAATTTTGTAGTATATGTTTTAAGCTTCACAGTCAAGCAGTGGAATTTTTTTAATGTTTTCTATTGGGTTGTTTATCAGTGTTATTCCTCAGGTCTCCATCCTTGATTGTTCATTTGACTATACTCTACCCCAAACTTTAGTTTTCTTTAATGAGTGTAGACTAAATTGTCTATACTTTGAATGGGAACAATGACAAATTTTAGGCTGTTCGTGCTGTTCATTAGCTTTTAATAGTGGTTGTACTTTTTGGTTTTACAATGACCTGAATAGGGATCAAATGTAGACCTATGCCTTTGTTAGTACTATGTTCTAGAATTAAACTCAACTCTGATGATATTAACCTTTAGCTAACAGCTCCAAATGGAGGAGAGCATTTTTGGTGATGCTAAAATATGGGCAGGCTTCCTGGGGAGCAGCACCCCTGTCTTTTTTGCTAGTGGCCACCTGACATTATTTCCCAAGGACACTCTTATTCGTGTGTACTCATGAACACAATTAGCTGCACAGTAGTAGATAGACAGGCAGCCCTTGGATTGGCTGAGTGGCAGCTGCTAAGAGACAGTAGGGTGCAGTAAGTAGACAATTCGTATGTATAAATTTTAGAACCAGTAGTATAGTGGAGTAGAATTCGGTGCTTGGTGTGTCTGTTACAGCCAGTGATTCAACCAGAGGATAATAGCCATGGCAAGGGAGCAGTTTCATGAACTGGAGTTCTATAAATCTATTTTAAAAATCATAATCATTTCTTTATTTAGGTTAGACCCTAGACCTTAATGGAAAGTATCAGTAGAATATATATCCCTGTTTTGAAATATAAGGCAGTGCAATTAAAAATTCTTGTGCATATTTAGACATATTACATATGACTTACTAAAGATACTAATGAAAGCAATGTAATCAAAATAAAATCAAATGAAATCAGTTAAAAGACATTAATGGATTTATAGAATACATGTTTGGAATTAAAAATTTAAGTAGTCATGAAATTCATGTTGCGTCAACAGTTGTCTCTTAAGTTCCCAATATACAGCTAGCATTGTGGAAGTTTTCTGAGGTATGGGGCTGGAAACTTCTGTTCTGGTGCCTCCATTCACCAGCAGTATAGCCTTAGGAAAATCACTTCCATATTAAAGAAATTATCTTTGTAAAATGTAATATTTGGTGCATACAGAATATATGTGAAATACATGCATAATAATATGAATACCTGTATACCTAACACCTAACTTGAGAATGAGACCATTACCAATATAATTCTGTTTAGCTCTGTGTTACCTTATTGTCTCATCCCCCTGTCTCCCCTCCACATCCTCCTGCCTCCCCTCTACTCTAACAATTAACTATTTCTAGGAGTCATTCCATCGCTTTAAAAAATGGATTTAACACTTAATGTATGCAAACCTTGATAATACATTGTTTTGTTTTCTTAATTTGAGCTTTATAGAAATGGTATACTGTTTTTTTCTTACTCAGTATTGTATTTCTGTGATTCCTCATAAGGTTTTATGTAGCTATGTTTCATTCAATGTCACTACAGAATAATACTCATTTGGAAATATACCAGAATTTATTCATTCTTCTGTCAGTGGACCTTTAAGTTGTTTGCAAGTGTTTTTTTTCCTCTTACGATCAGAAAATATGTGTCTTTTGGTGTATATTTATAATGGAAACCCTGTGAGTCCGTGTATGTGTATGTATAGGCTACACATATACACATGCAAACACATACACTTGGGCATAAATATAAGAAGACATGCACACTTAATGACAGGTCCAGAAATGTGCAGCTGTACAAGAAGAAGTAAAATTACCCTCTCAAGTGGTTTTACCAATATGCACTCCCATTAACAATGTATGAATTCCTATTTCTTCATATTTTTCGACACTTGGTATTGTTTGACTTATTATTTGCCAATTCTCTGATGACAAATGAAGTTAAGCATCTTTGCATATGTTTATGGACCATTTATGTTTCCCTTCTGAAATATTTATGTCTTTTGACTGTTTCCTATTGGGTTGTTTATCTTTTTCGGACTGACTGATAATTATGAATCCTTTTTTTTTTAAGTTTTTATTTATTCATCTGCGAGAGAGAGAGACAGAGACAGAGCACAAGCAGGGGGAGAGGTAGAGGGTAAGGGAGAAGCAGACTCCCTGCTGAGCTGGGAGCCGGACATTGAGCTGAAAGCAGACGCTTAACCTTCTGAGCCACCCAGGTGCCCCTATGAATCCTTTTTATATTCAGGATATCAATCCTTTGTCAGTTATATTTGTTGCAGATATTGTCTCAGTTGGTGACTTGTCCTTTTACTATTTTGTTTGGTGTCTTTTAATAAACAGGTTAATTTTAACGTAGTTAAAATTTCAGTCTCTTTACGAGTTAGTGCTTTATTTATCTTGTTTACGTAATCCTTGACTATGCCAAAATTGGAAAGCTAGTCTCCTTTTTTTCCTAAAAGTTTTCAAGTTTAGCAAGTTATTTTTTGAGCCTCATTTTTCAGACCTTTAAAATGCAGGGGCTTGAACTAGGTTTTCTTTAACAAACTTTTACTCTTTGACCTTGTGACCTGAAGTAGACGGTGAGGATATGTGCTTATATTTTCAGAGAGTGCAGTGTAGTGTAGTAATCTTTCCCATTGTGAAGTTTCATGTTCACTTCTACTTCTCTTTCACTCATTTCCCCACCCTCTTCCTTCCGGTTTTCTTCAGAAACGTAACCAGTTGAATTCTGCAGCATCCTAGAGTTTCTATGTTGAAGCGGCATTTTTGAAATTGAAATTTGTGTTGAGATAATTGTAGCTATCCATGCAGTTGTAAGAAATAATAGAGAGCCCTCGTGTACCCTTTACCCAGTTTCTCCCAAAGGTAACATCTTTCAGAACCAGTATAATGTCAAAACCAGAGTGTTGACATTGATAATAGCCACCAATCTTACTCAGATTTTTCCAGTTATATTCGTGTGTGTGTGTGTGTTTGAGTTTGATATCCTGGTAAAAGCTGCTCTTGGTCCATCATACCAATAGGAGTCATTTCAAATTCCACCTGGTCGTTAGCAGCTAAAAACTCGAAGTGGAAGGGAAGAATGATGATTTTTCTAACACTTAAAGGTGTACCAGAACGTGCATTAGTTTATATTCCCATAAACAGAAACCTACATTATTGTCAGGCTGGTAGTCAAGGACATTTGAAGACTGCATTTATGGAGAGCTACATATGCTTTAACTCGTGTCTACCTCAAAATATTTAAAAACACTCAGTCATCTTTAGTGCATTCATTCATTCACCCCTTTATTGACTTCTCACCAGCCCGGCGCTATGCTAAGCACCGGGAACCAAGTGGTAAGAGAAGTGGTCCATGTCCTTATGGAGGTTATAATCTATTTTACAATTTAAAAATAAGCCAACAAATATTATACTTACTCATATTCATAAGTTGTGAGTAAAATAAATAGAAACAGAAATAGGGTCTGTTTTTGATAACAGTAGCCAACAAGTTCCACCTGAGGAGATAACATTTAAACAGATAATTGAAGGAATGAGGGACTACTTGGAGTAGACACTGGAACCAGCTTGTTCAGAGGCCCGGAGTTGGGCAAGAGCCTGGCACATTGGGAAACTGAAAGGAGGCTCATGGGGCTAAAGGGCACACTCAGGGGCGGAATGGGGACATGGAAGCGAATGGGGTATAGGAACTTCTGGGTCACTGTCTTGGGAGCAATTTGAATCTTGTAATCTGGACTTCTTGAAGCCATGAAGGTGATTGGGAGATGTGGAGGGGTAGTGACAATAAAGTCTGTCTAATAATAAATTCATAAATATTTATTGAGTACTCTACTAAGTGTCAGGCACTATTCTACTAGCTCGTGATGAACTGGTGAGCAAGACAGACAAAAACATCTGCCCCCATGGACCTTACTTTTTTTTTTTTAAGATTTTGTTTTTTTATGTAATCTCTTCCCCCAATGTGGGGTTCAAACTCATGACCCCGAGATCAAGAGTCACACACTCTACTGACTGAGCCAGCCAGGTGCCCCTGACCTTACATTTTAATGTGGGGGGAGGTAGTGTTAGGGCAAAGGGTAAACTGATCTAACAGAGAGCTCCAAAATGCAGTGGCCAGAAAAGGGAAGCATTTGTTTCCCCGGTGTAGTAACCTGGAGCAAAGAGACAGTCTCTGTTCCGTGAGGTTATTCAGGGTCCCAGGCTAGTGGGGCAGTTTTACCTTCCTCAGCAGTTGATTTGCAAGTTCCAGCCAGCCAGAAGGAAAGAGGGGGTTCTGTGCAAACTTCTTTATGAAAATGACCAGTGAAGTTTCACACATCACTATTATACACATACCTTTGGAGAAATCTTTTCATACAGCCCACCCTAGCTGCAAGGGAGACACAAAATGTAGTTTCTACCTGAAAACCAGGTGCTCAGGAAGAATGGAAGAACAGATTTGGGAGGAGAGGACAATCAGGGAAACAGACAATAAACAAGATAAATGATGGAATATCTTGTATGCGGGTGATGAGTGATGAAGGGAAAATGAAGCCGGGAAGGGAAGATAGGAAGGATCAGGTGGCAGAGGTTGCAGTTTTCCACAGGGTGACGAAGGAAAGCCTCACTGAGAAGGTGCCATTTGAACAAAGCCCTGAATGAAGTCTGTGAACAAGAAAAACCATTCTGAGTTGATTTTTCTGGTTTTAACATGCTCGAATCTTAGACCTTATCTGAAAGTAGTTAGTGGAAAGGCACCATTATGCCAATTTCACTTAGAGAAAGCAATGTAAGAAGGTCTTAACCAATGAGTGCTGGATTGATGGGTTATAATGCTGGGACCTGGACTGAGACATTTGTCACAGATTTTGGGTTACGGGATTTTGTCTTGACTCTTCAAAAGATGGTAAGCTTAGCTCCCTGAGAAAGAAGGAACCCTTTGCAACACTCAGTTCAGAGTGTTGCACATACTTGTTTTATGGGGGGGCTTTGCGGAGGGGGGGGATTTTTTTTTTCTAAGAGTAAGAATTATTTATGGTCTGAGTCGGCTGTAGAACTCTCATGAATTTTAGTCAGCTGTTGTCAGTCCAGGTTTAAGGATGTGGTGACATTAAAAAGAATGGAAGTATTTTCCGTGTTCCCCCTTGGTCATCCAAAGGATGTTGCTCTTCCAGCTACAGAAAGCAATGCTTTACAACCCTTTGCTGTGTTCTTTCATTATATTCCAGTGCTGATTTAAGTATATTTCAATGTAAAATACATAATGAGCACCTTTTTCTACTCCTGTGCACCATTTTTAAAGGACAGCCCATTTCGTTAATGGGACAAAAGGGTTTTCTGTCTATTTTTTCTCTAATCTCCTTCCCACATCCAGCACCCCTAGATTTCAGTACATAGATTGTCTCTGGAATTTCTTATTGTTGTAGTAATTATTGTCTTTCATTAGAGAACTTAAAGTTTAGAAAAAGAGAATGAGGTACATAGAATATGTAACAAAAATACAAGGCAAAAAGTAATAAATGCCGTGCAAAAAGGTAAAAATTAAATGCTCTTCTAAATGTGAGGAGTAACCCTGTCGGTCTTTGCTTCCACAATAGTGAAAGGAGACAATAAGGTTCACTTTGAGCTTGATATAGAATGCTCTCAAAAGGAATTTTCCCTTCTTGGAAAAGGAAAGCATCTGATCTGTCATCCTACTGTTTATTTTTGTGAGTTGTCTCTTCCTAGGCACAGAGAAAAACGCAAGTCAGATTGGAAAAGAACTGATCACTTCACAGCATATGATACAGTCGAAGTTACCCTTGATTCTTCTCTCCCTCATTCCATGTTATGCAGTACATCACCAAATTCCAACACTATGCCTCCTGAATATTTTTCAGATCCACTCTTGCCATTCTTAACCCATCTCTGCAAAGCAGCTAGACTGATTTTTTAAAACTTATATTAAAGTCATTTTCATGTTAAGACTCCCTTGTGGCTCCCCTCACACTTAGGGTGAGATTTAAACTCCTTTTTTTTTTTTTTTTTTTTTTTGACAGAGCAAGAGAGCACAAGCAGGGGGAACAGTAGAGGGAGAGGAAGAAGCAGGCTTCCCGCCGAGCAGGGAGCCCGATGCGGGGCTCGATTCCAGGACCCTGGGATCATGACCTGAGCCGAAGGCAGAGGCTTAACCATCTGAGCCACCCAGGCGCCCCGAGATTAAAGCTCCTTCTTATCAGGCCTGCCAGGCTCTGCCTGCCTGTGCAAATCTCTGACCTCTGACTCTTTCTTGTGCATCGTAGTCACACCAGCCTTCCCTCAGGGTTCTGTTCTCCTACTGCACACTGCTCCCACTGTGTGGAACCCTCTTCCCAAAGACCCCATTTGTATTCCTCCTTCAGAACTAAGCTCAAGCATCACTTCCTAAAGGAAGCCTTCCCTTACCGCCTCCGGGGTCAGGTCACCCAGTCTCACAGGGTTGCATAGCCCCTTGTCTTTCTGCAGTTGTGATTAATAATGAGTCTTGGAACTGGTTATTAGCTGCCTCCTCCTGTAGAACCAGATCTAAGAGGACATGTGTGGTTGTACTTATTTGCCCTCTAAATCTAGAGTCAGTGTCTAGGGTAATGCTGGGCACTGGAATAAACGCTCAAAAAATACTTGTTGCCAAAGAAAAAGAGCAGAAAATTCCCAAATCATTTCAGTTTGGTTTTGGATTTTATTTAGGATCACAGGTTTTCTAATGTTGGAATGTTGACAAAAGACAGCAGTTCACGGTGGGAGCTGTCAGAAATGCAGTTGTTGTGAGGCCTCTGATTCAGACCTGATGCATCACCACCTCTGGGGTGGGGGGCCTGGTAACCCTTGTTTCAACAAACCCTCCAGATGATGCTGATGCATAATAATGTTTGAGAACCAGTGTTCTATAAGTATATTAACTAGAGATGGACTCCGGCTAAATAAAATAGAAAGTGCTGTTTTAAACCAATTTTGAAATTAAGTTACATTGCTTCTGACCAACAATAGGCCATAAACTACTTTTAAATGATCGTAAAACTGATAATGCCCACGATTCCCCTGTTGGGGCTCTGTTTTTGAAATTGTTTTAATGTTTAATGTTATACAGGTTCAAAAGTATTTTTTGCTAAAGCTTAGGGTGTCGTAGTTTCTAGACATTTAAAGCATTTTGAAGTATTAGCAAGGTTTGGATGTGCATATTCTTGGCTATGTTTAGATTTTGGGGCTGATGGATTGACTGCATTTTTAAAGGTCACTCATCCTCGATTTTGACTTTATTTTTTTTAAGATTTTATTTGAGAGAGAGAGAGAGAGAGAGCATGTGCGCCCAAGCTGGGGGTGGGGCAGAGGGAGATGGTGAAGCAGACTCCCCACTGAGTGTGGAGCCCGATATGGGGCTCAGTCCCAGGACCCTGAGATCATGACCTGAGCCGAAGGCAGATGCTTCACCGACTGAGCCACCCAAGTGCCCCTTGCCTTTTAAATTTGCTTCTTGTTTGACTCCAGGCCACTATTTTAACAAACCATTCCCACCTAGTGGGAATCACTATTAAGCGATCCATAGAAAATTAATTTCAGGTTTTTTTCTCACACAGCAGGTGTCCAAGGCTCACTGATTATCTTTCTGATAATTGGTTAGAAGTACAAGATTTGAATGGGGATGGGAGATAACCAAGAAAAGATTTTTAAAATAGTTTTGAAAACTTTTAGTTTTTAGAATAGTTGTAGATTTGCAGAAGTTGATTAGGTAGTAGAGTTTTCATATATCCCACATGCAGTTTCCCAATTTGTCACAATTAATGAACTAATACGGATATATTATTAACTAAAGCCCATACTTTATATTTCCTCAGTTTTCCATTAATATCTTTCTGTACTAGGATCCTATCCAGGATACCACATCATGTTTAGTTACCATTTCTCCTTAGACTCCTTGTGGCTGTGACACAATTTTTTTTTTAAAGATTTTATTTATTTATTTGAGAGAGAGAGAATGAGAGAGAGAGAGCACGAGAGGGAAGAGGGTCAGAGGGAGAAGCAGACTCCCCGCTGAGCAGGAATCCCGATGTGGGACTCGATCCCGGGACTCCAGGGTCATGACCTGAGCCGAAGGCAGTTGCCCAACCAACTGAGCCACCCAGGCGCCCTCTGTGACACTTTCTTAGACTTCCCTTGGTTTAGATGATGTTGACAGTTTTGAGCAGTACTGGTCAGGTATTTTGTACTATGTCCATCAACTAGGATTTGACTGTTTTCCTTATGATTAGACTGGGGCTATTGAGTTTTGGGAGGAAGATTGGAGAGGTAGGTTAAGTGCCATTTTCATCACACTATACAAAGAGTACATATCCTCAACATAATCACTGTTGGTGTTGACCTTAAATCACTTGTCTAAAGCAGTGTTTACCAGGTTCTGCCACTGTAAAGCTATTTTTTCTCCTTTCCATACTGAACTCTTTGGAAATAAGACACTAAGTATATTCTGAGAGATTTTTTAAGAAAATTTATTTGAGAGAGCATGAGCGGGAGGGGCAGAGAGAATCTCAAGCAGACTCCCGGCAAAGCACAGAGCTCGACTTGGGGGATGCAGGGCATGTGGGTTCAATCTCACAACTCTGAGATTGTGACCTGTGCCAAAACCAAGAGTCCACCACTTAACCGACTGCATCACCCAGGCGCCCCCTAACAGATTTTTTTTTAAAGTAAACTCTACCCCTCAACTTGGGGCTCGAACTCATGACCCTGAGATCAACAGTCACATGCTCTACTGACTGAGCCAGTCAGGCGCCCCAAGAGATTGTTTTTTAAATGTGAGATTCCAGATAACATCTTTCTTACTGAGTGGAATCTCCTCCATTGTTTTGTGGTATCTTTAAGTTTTACTTTAATCAGAGACAGGTATATGCAACTGACATATTTCAAATGCTTATTTAAATTGTGAAATGTATTCAGTTGGCGAAGGGATGTGAAATTAACGAGTATTTTTATGAATATTTGTGCTGGGGGCAGTTAGTTCATGTGTTTTGCAAATGTTCCCGTGTCCAGCTGTTGCCCACATCCACTCTCATTCCTCAACCTCCACACCTCTGTTTGCCTGTAGCTGTGCCTAGAATTCAGTTGCTGGCTAGCTAAAACCACTGTGAAAACACTTAGGTAGGTAGAGTGGCCCAGCATTTGTTTGCTTGGCAGGAACTCACTTGCTAAAATGGTCTTTAATATGTTTGTGCCTCTCTACTGTGCTTCTTTTGCCAGAATAGATGCAACTCTAAAGATCTGCTTGTCTTCCTAACTCCTTTTTTAATATCTCATAGCAGTGACTGAGCTATTGATCTGAAGGGATAATAACAACCCTGAATGTGCTTTTTGCAAGTCCCGATATTTTAAGAACTGAGAGCTTTGAAAAAGAACATTGCTTTACTTCACATAAACACAAAGCTTCTTCAAACCAAATAATATACAGCATGTGTCATAAACAAAGTTCATTACTAGAAATCACCAGATTCAGAGGGAGCAAAGGATGATGGAGAAGGAATTCAAGCAAGTGATAATACTTGCTCAAAGACAGATGACCAGGGTCAGCTACATGGGAACATGGCCTGCAGCAGCCTCACTCCCTCTTTCCCCACCAATCCCTAATTCACGTTCTTGGCTTCTGACAGACACTTAAAGCACTTCTTAGAAAGATGGTTCCAGAAGGAAAGCACACAGAAAGTAAACAATTAGCTTTTTGCTGAAGTTAACCTTTAGTACATTATTAATAGTTTTGGGGTGCTAGTTTGACTCCTCAGTAGAGGAAAAAACGAGCAGAATGCCTCAGTATGATTAGATATATTTCATATAACCGAAAACAAGACATTCGCCGTAAGGCAAAGAGAAAAAAATTGGAGATTTTTTTTTTTTTTTGCTGCATGTATTTATTAATGCTAATAGGGTCTAAGAGGACTCCCTGAATTTGAGAGAGATGCCAAAAAGGGAGAGAGAGCTGAAGAATATTTAGGTTTACACTCTTGATTGCTCAGTGTCACTGTCTAATATCTTTTATATATCATAGCTATTCACTACATTTAAGAATCCAGTACTCATTTATTTTTTTAAAGATTTTATTTATTTATTTGACAGAGAGCACAAGCAGGGGGAGTGGCAGGCAGAGGCAGAGGGAGAAGCAGGCTCCCCGCTGAGCAAGGAGCTCAATGTGGGGCTCAATCCCAGGACCCTGGGATCATGACCTGAACCGAAGGCAGACACTCAACGACTGAGTCACCCAGGCGCCCCTCCAGTACTCATTTTCAAAATTTGTTTTTAACTTCTGTAGGTAAACTTTTTATTTGAGAATAGTTTTAGATTTACAGGAAATTTGCAGATGGTACAGGGAGTTTGCTTGTATGCCCCACACCCCATTTCCCTGTATCTGACATCAGTTCAGTACATTTGTCACAATTAATGAACCAATATTGATATTATCTAAAGTCCCTACTTTCTTTCTTTTCTCTTTAGCTTGTCCCTAATATCCTTTTTCTGTTCCAGGATCACATCTAGGATACCATATTGTATTTAGTCATCACGTCTCCTTAGGCTCCTCTTAGCTGTGGTGGTTTCTCAGACTTCCCTTGGTTTTGATGACATTGACAGTTTTGAAGAGTAGTGATTAGGGATTTTGTAGAATATCCCTCAGTTAAGATTTGTCTAATGTTTTCCTCAAGGTAAGACATGGGTTATGGCTTTTTAGGAAGAAGACTAGAGAAGTAAAGGGCTGTTCTCCTTGCATCATATCCACCATGTATAGTATCAGCATGACTTACCAGTGATGGTATGAACTTGATCACCTGGCTGGGGCAGTGTTTGTCAAGTTTCTTCACTGTAAAGATATTCTTTTTTAAAACAGAGGTTTTTATTGATTTTCTTACCTCGGTGATTCTGGAGATTAATGTGGTTCATTTCACTTATTTACTCAACAGAAGTTATTGTGAGTTAAAGAAAATGTGGTTTTAGGTGAATTTGGGGTTTTTTTATTCAAGGCCCACTCATTGGAAAAATAAACCATACCTAAGGAACAGCCTATACTTTGTAGGTAACGAAAGTTGGTCAAGATTAAGTTTTTGGTGTGCCCTTTATATTTGTTTAGCTTTTCTAAATATACCAAGTTTTTCAACAAAATTCTTATTTGATTACAGATGAGTATGGTTAAATAATTTAAGTCACATTCTTCAAATGTTACAGCAACTCAGTTATTCATGATTTGCCAGTTATTAGACTTTCTCACCTTCTCTTTTCATTTATTTTATATTCAGAAATAAGTGACAAGTATACCTGTAAATGAGACCCTTTCTATCTCCCCAGCTTTTCATGTAAGTACAAAGGATTATATAGATATTAGGGATCAAGCAACCTCCTGCTTGTTTACATTTCTTCAAATGCTAGTCATAGTAACAGATGAAGATCAGAAAGTACTAGGAAAAGAAGTCACCAGCACATCTTGTGTTGAAATTTGTTAGGGAGTGTCGATATCAAGGAATGAGTGTGTCATGCAGCAGATGAGCCTCTAGGATGAATTTGATTAATTCTCCAAAGCAGCAAAATCTCATAATCAGATGGTGTTGCTTGAGGCTTTCTCTTGCTTTCGAGTTGGATAATCTAAATTGTGTAACCTCTAGTGGATTTCCATTCTGTCAGTGTATCAAAGAATGTCTGCAGATGGAAAGAGATTTTCTGTTGGGCTATGTGTGAGCTCAGTGGGAAGGGTTAAAAATTAGAAGTGAATGCATTTAACTCAGTTTTGCTTCCTAATGACTGGCATCTCTACCAGGTTTTGTTGACACGGCAAACATGGAAGGAGCAAAGGCATCTGGATAGTATTGCTGGCTCTGCCATTAGTTTGTTGTGCAATTTTTGACGTAGTTTTTTATGTAACTTTCCTCAGTGGCCCTCAGACTTTCATCTTTACAGTGAGAGTAGATAGGCCAGAGCATTGCTTAAACCCCTTAAGAACATGTAAGTCTGAGTTTCGGAATGGGAAATAAGAGTAGCAATATGGACTGTCACCTTAATTATATATTCATGATCATCCATGATCATGATATGGTACATTACAGAAAAATGTAGTGGGAATCTGATCTTCCCACAAAACATTGTATGTGCAGTTGGGGACATGGGTCCTGACCAAGGAACTGATGGCTAATAATTATTTTTTCTAGGTATGGCCACAAATATAAAAATGAATAGATTTCTGGGTAATAGCTATGGGCCATAGAGCTTTTTAAGAAATGTATTCTGGGAGAGCCTGGGTGGCTCAGTTGGTTAAAGCGTCTGCCTTCGGCTCAGGTCATGATCCCAGGGTGCTGGGATCGAGTCCCACATCAGGCTTCCTGCTCAGTGGAGAGCCTGCTTCTCCCTCTCCCTCTGCCTGTTGCTCTGCCTACTCATGCTCTCTCTCTCTTGCCCTGTCAAGTAAATAAATAAAATCTTTAAAAAAAATGTATTCTGGATTAGAGAAGTGTGGTGGGTGGAGAAAGTGGACGGAGAAGAGATGTCTATAATCGGAATTCTGTATTACTCTTCCTTACTGCCTCTTTCATTGGTATTTTCTGCTCATGGCCTTCATGCTGTCTGATGTTGGGAATGCTCTGATCCCTGCTGACTTCCATGTCTTCACAGCTCTCGGGTGGACAGAGTTGGGACAGGTCAGCCCTGAACCAGGCTTTGGGCCCCAGCCTGTCCTGAGTTGGGGAGAATTTCAGGAACCTTAAGCTGCTTAGCTCAGCAGGTCAGCATGTCTGCTAGTCTCATTCTGACTTTGTGTGCTTAGGTTTTTATAAGACTTGTCTTGCTTATTAGTTCCTTGTGATTAAGAGTGGATTTGTATTTCTGTGCCAGAAACTGGGCCCTCTTCTCTTTCACCGCTATGAAGTCCTAATCTGGGTACAGTGCTTGGTACCCCAGGGTAGGAATGTGCTTTCTTTTAGCCAGGCCTCTTGGGAACTTAAGCTTTGCCTAGACCCATGCCTGTCATTGGGACTTTGCTGAACATTGATGGTGATGTTGATGCTTACTGACTAATTGCTTTTTACCATATTTTCCCTGTTGTCGTCTTCTGTCTGCTTTCTCCTTGCTTAGTATCCTGGTGCTCACTGCTCACCTACGTGGACCTCTGCCTATTGCTGCCTGCTCTCCTTTTCTGATTAGGCACTCCTATCTACTTTGATTTCCTTCTAGATCTTGCTTCTGGGTTTACGCTCCAAGCACCTGATATTCCCTCCCTTTAATATGGAGGGGCCTGATGTGTACCATACTGCCTGCCTTCAGAAGCTTAATTATGACAATCAGTTGTTTTCTTTCTCTAGGACTTTTATTAAAAAAAAATCTGTCAGCTTTTATTTTATTTTAAGATTTTTATTTATTTGAGAGAGAGATGAGCAGGGGGAGGTGCAGAGGGAGAGGGAGAAGCAGACCCCCCGCTGAGCCAAGAGCCCGACACCATGGGGCTTGATCCCAGGACCCTGAGATCATGACCCGAGCCAAAGGCAGATTCTTAACCGACTGAGCCACCCAGGTACCCTAAAAAAAAATCTGTCAGCTTTTAGCTGTTTTAGTTATTTCCTGAACTCACCCCTTGACATTTTTCATTGGACCAGTTTTTTAGCTTTCTTTTAGAACATCTCACATAGCCCCTTTTCAACCATTTGTTACTTTCACAGGGGAGTGGCCTTGAATCCTAAAATCCTTGCATTGGAAGAGACTTCCAAAGGTATCCTGTTCAACTTCCCATGTAATGGGTAGCTTATCCACTTCCAAAATAACCCATTGATGACATTTTACAGAAGCTCTCTAATGGTTTCTTGGGCCCAAACTATCAATTCATTCATTCATTCATTTACTCATTCAGTCAGCCAACACAGTTACTAAAACATCTAATGTTAGCCAAGCACTGGAAGTTAAGTGTGTGTGTGTGTGTGTGTGTGTGTGTGTGTGTGTGTGTATATCACCATTCCTGTCCTTCGGGAAATGCTACTCTAGTGGGGTATAGAGAAATAAGCAATCGCAGTCACTAACTAGAGATATACCATGAGTAGGAGAATAGGTCATTTCTTCTGCATGACTGAAGGTTTAGTTTGTGAAGGGCCTCTTTCTGCTGCCTCAATTAATACCATCTTTCTAGTCCACCACCAGTTTTTCAACTACGTAAAAAAGAAAGGGGGGGGAATGCCTCTGCTTCTACCTTCTGCCTCTGTCTATCCTTGACTTGCCCTTAGAATCATCTTTCTAAATGCAAATCTTGGTTTGTTACCCCTCTGTTAATAGGCTTCACATTGTCTCCCCTTCAGACTGACATCTAACTCTTTGGCACACCTTACAAAACCTCACCCTTTCTGGTTCATGCCTACCTCTGGTCTCATCTACACCATTTTCACCAGATTCTCAGTTCCCCAGAACTTCATGCAGTTTCCTGGCTATATCGTGCTTACTTACCTTTCTGTCATATATTCTGTTCCTGCTACCTGGATCGACTGCCAGTCTTGTCTTCTTGGTGAACTCTGGGGCACTGAGAGCTGAAAGAAAATGGTGTACAAGGAGGAATAAATCATTTCTTCACTCATTTGTTCATCCAACAAATATTTCCTGGCTGCCCATTCTGGCACAGGCTCTGGGGTAAGGCTGAAGACAGAGATCATTTCCTGGTCTAGAGTAGCTTGTAACCACCAGCAGTTTATTTTTCAGTTTAGGTCTGTCTTGGGCTCTGAGAATGCTTTCTTACAAGACTCCTACCACTGTTTTGACAGGAGCTCCCTGCAAACCCAGGACCTTGCACACTGGTTTATCCACTAATAGACACCTGCCTGCAACTATCACTGAATAACTTGCCAAACAGGGAGAAAGGCCCTTTGAGGGGTTTGGGGCAACTCTTCACCTTCTTGCACCCTGCAGCCTTTGCTGCCAAGATAAGCTTCTGTGAGTCTAAAAAATTCTAATCAAGACAAAGAAATTGCATAGAATGAAAATGCTTCTTCCCTGCTCTTGTAAATCAGAACAGTTGTAAAATGAAGAAAATTAGTACTTTAACATTCCTGTCTCCTCAAGCAGTCGTTTTAAGTGAGTCATCTACAAACTCAAGCAATTGGTAAGGACAGTTAGTGGCCATTTATCATTTTAATTGATTTGTTTCAAATAAATAGCAAATGGGGTATTTTGGTCCTAAATTATGCATTAATCAACTTCCTAACCGAGCCCTTTTTTGCATAACTGTATCAATGAGCAGTGAAAGAGACACAGACAAAACTGTCATGATCCTTGTGAGCCTTCCCTGTCTTTCTGTCCTTTAATCATGATTCTTAAACTTATGATCAAAACTCAGCACTTTTCATTCTGACTAGTTGTAGATCTCTGCCTAAAATAGATGGCCATTTCTGAGGTGGTATGCATTTTTGTTTCATTTTTCTGGCTTATTGAGGCATAATTTACATACAGTAAAACTCACCCTTTTTAGGTATTTAGAATCTATGAATTTTCACAAAATTCTATAGGTTGTGCCGCCACTGAAATCAAGAGAATAGAATTTTCTGTCACCCAAAATATTCCTTCATGCTCCTTTGTAGTTAACTCCTTCCCTATATGGCCAACTACTGCTCTTATTTCTGTCTCTATAATAGTTTTGTCACTTCTAGAATTTCATATAAATGGGATCAAAATGTGTAGTCTTTGAGTTTGCTTATTTCACTTAACATAATGCTTTTTTATAAAAGATTTTATTTATTGAGAGAGCGAGCAAGCATGAGCAAGGGGAGGGGGAGGCAGAGGGGGAGGGAAAGAGAAAAATCCTAAGCCAACTCTCTGCTGAGCATGGAGCCCAACATGGGGCTCGATCCCATGACTCTGAGATCATGACCTGAGCTGAAATCAAGAGTTGGACACTTAAAAAAAAAGCTGGACACAACCAACTGAGCCACCCAGGTGCACCTAACATAATGCTTTTGAGTCATCCATGTTGTTGCAATTATCCATAGTTTGCTGCCTTTTATTGCTGAGTAGAATTCCATTATATGAATGTATCAAAATTTGTTTATCCGTTCACCATGATGGACGTTTGGATAATTTAAATTTTTTATATTATGAGTAAAGTTGCTATAAACATTTATATTCAGGTTTTTATGTGGATATATGTCTTTATTTCTCTTAGGTAAATACCAAGGAGTGGGATCCCTGGGTTTTAGAAAGTGTGTTTTTAACTTTATAAGGAAATGTCAAACTGTACTGTTGCTGATTCCTATCAGCAATGTAAGGTTCCAGTTGCTCCATATCCTTGACACCATCGTTATTGTATATCTATTTCAATTTTAGACATTGTAGTAGATAGCTAGTGATATCTTTTTGTAATTTTATTCCACATTTTTCCTAATGACTAATGATTTTGAGCAAGTGTCTATTAATTGTTTTTAATTGGGTAAGTTTTTTTTAACAGTTTTAAGGGTTCTTTATATATTCTGGTTATCAGCCCTTTATCACATTTGTTTTCCAAATATTTTTCCCAGTCTATGGCTTGTCTGTTTTCTTTTTTATTTTCTTACTATCTTTCAGAGAGCAAAAGTTGTAAATTTTGATGAAATTCAAATGATCAATTTTTTTCTTTTATGATTCATGTTTCTTCTGTCCTATACATAATTACCAGATGTAAGATCATGAAGATTTGCTTCAGTTTTTTTCTAGAAGTTTTTTAGCTTTAGGGTTTACATTTTAGTCTATGATCAATTTCAAGTTGCATGTATAGAGTGAGGTTTGGGTTGAGGTTCACTGAAATATAAATATACCCCATTGTTCCATCATTATTTATTGAAAGACTAAGACTGTCCTTTGTCTATTGAATTAAATTGGCATTTTTGTCAAAAATCAATTGACTGGGTGGATCAATTTCTGGACTGTCTACTCTGCTCCATTGATCTATGTGTTTATTCTTTTGCCAATATCACAGTGTTTTGAATAGTGGTAGCTTAATAGTCTTGAAATCAGTGGGTTTGAGTCCTCCAACTTTCTTCTTTTTCAAAACTGCTTTGGTTGTCCTAGATTATTTGTTTTTCCATATAACTTTTAGAATCACCTTGTAAATTTCTTAAAAAAGAATGTTGCTTGGGTTTTACTGAGTGTTGAATACTGAGTTGGAGTTGAATTGAATCTATAGATGAATTTTGGAGAGAATTTTAATATTGATAATATTGAGTCCTCTGATCCATGAACATGTAACTAACTACTTGTATCTTGATTTCTTTTTTTTTTTAAGATTTTATTTATTTATTTGACAGAGATACACAGCGAGAGAGGGAATACAAGCAGGGGGAGTGGGAGAGGGAGAAGCAGGCTTCCCGTGGAGCAGGGAGCCCAATGCAGGGCTCAATCCCAGGACCCTGGGATCATGACCTGAGCCAAAGGCAGATGCTTAACGACTGAGCCACCCAGGTGCCCCTTGATTTCTCTCATCAATGTTTTTTGTAGTTTTCAACATATAAATCTTACAGTACTTTGGTACATTGATCCTGGAGTATTGCATCTTTTATTGGTGCTATATAGCAAATGGTGCTTTTAAAAACTTCAGTCCCCATTTATTCACTGCTATGTATAAAAACAAAATTCATTTTTTGTATAGTGATCTTATATTTTCCAACCTTGGTAATGTCACTTACTAGATCTAGTAGTTTTTTGTAGGTTCTTTTGGATTTTTTTAGATTGTTATGTTTTCTGTGAGTAAAGACGGTTTTGTTTTTCCTCCAATTTTATCTATATTTTTTTATGTGCCTTGCTGCATTAGCTAGGAATTCTATCCAGTATGATGTTGAATATAAGTGGTAAGTGCGGTTGCTACATTGTTCCTGATCTTAGAGGGAAATCATTCAATCTTAACACCATTAAGTAGGAGGTAGCTGTAGGTTTTTTCTTTTCTTTTCTTTTTTTTTTAAAGATTTTATTCATTTATTTGTCAGAAAGAGAGAGAGAGCACAAGCAGGGGAAGCGGCAGGCAGAGGGAGAAGCAGACTCCTCCTCCCAGTGTGGGACTCAATCCCATCATGACCTGAGCCAAAGGCAGACGCTTAACCAACTGAGCCACCCAGGCAACCCTATAAGTTTTTTCATAGATGTTTTTTATTAGGCTGAGGAAGTTACCTTTCATTTCTAGTTAACTGAGTATTTTTAAAAAATCATGAATGGCTGTTGAACAAATGTCATACTTTTTCTGCATCTATATAAAAATTGTATGGATTTTCTTCCTTTGTTGATATTGTCAGTGGCATTGCTTGAGTTATGAATGTTGAACCAACCTTGCTTTTCTAGACTAAATCCCATGTGACCATTATATATTATTCTCTTACATTTTATAGATAAAAATCGTAGTTAGATTCCACAAAGTTGTTGGCAATTTTCCTTAATCATATGTGTGTTTTATAGGTCACTAGAACCACCTCCATCTTTACTAAGGGAAGTTCTAACCTTACCTATAATGTAATATAGGTAGAGTGCTTTTCTTCATCTTTTGGTCTTTAAGCTATCAAAAGAGCAAGGGGACGGGCAACAAATATAGCAAGTGTCTTTGTACTAGGCAATGAGTACATTTATTTAATTTAACCTTATTTAATGGGAAATTGAGGTCCAACAAATATTTTGTACCACTGAAGTCTTGCAGTAAATGGTTATAGTCAGAACTTAAATGCAGGTTTGTTTGGTAAAACCCCTATCAGCCCACTAGATTATATTGCCTCTCTGGTAATGAATGTATGTGTAGGGGGTGTTGCGGGGGGACAGAGACAAGGGAGGGTGGGGGAGAGAGTGAGATTAGGAAAGGGAGAAATGTTCTACCACCTTTTATTGCCATTTGAAAATCTGGGCTCTTAGATATCTTGGTTTTATATCTCTATTCTGTTATTTACTTGATTTGTGGCACATTTGTCTCTCTGAGACTTTTTTTTTAATCTGAAATGTAGAGGCACTACTTGAGTGGCTCAGTCGGTTAGGCATCCAACTCTTGGTCATGATCTTTGGGTCCTGGGATCAAGCCCTGCATTGGGCTCCGCGATCAGCAGGGAGTCTGCTGGAGATTCTCTCCCTCTGCTCCTCCCTCCCACTCACACACGTGCTCGCTTTCTCTCTCTCTCTCTCTCTCAAATAAATCTTTTTAAAAATCTGAAATATAAACTGTTAGCACAGGTTGTTATGAGGAATACAGATGATATTTGTAAAGTGCCTTGCACATAGAATGTGCTCAATATAGTGGTATCTATTACTATCATTATTATTAATTTCTTACCATGAAATGCATTTTATAACTCCAAATAATTAATTTGGGTTTGGAAAATGCCAATGGGACTTAGGATGATCTCTGTAGTTTATTTAGTTCTTTTATCAAAATAGCCTAGAGCAAGTTCCTTTTTATAAAAATGGACCTAATTTCCTGTACTTTTTACCTACCTCCTCCCTAAGTCAAAACAATACCAATTTATTAAATCATTTTGCAGATTTGGAAGACTTAAAAGGTTCAGCTGAATGCTTTAGGCTCTGGAAATGAGTATGTGTACACTTCTGTGCTTGTGTAGGTCTTTGTGTGGTCTAGAAGTGATTGTCTCAGCTAGGAGGACTAGAGATGCCATTTTCATTTTACATGGGCAACCAACCATGGATAGCTCTAGTCCCTTGGCTCAGTCTGACCATTTCTGAGTCATTGAAACTCACTTCTCTAACTTACACAAGTCACTTCAGACTGTTTGAAGATAATGATTCCTTTTTTTCAGTAAGGTTGTTTTGATTATCACAAGTAGGGCCCAAGAGCTGTGTTTTCATCAGTCAAGTCAGGAAGGTAACAATGAGAAAAATGGCTAAGTCTAAGAAAGGGCATCAGGCCATCGTCAAATGACCTTTCAGTGCCTAGGACCTCAGGAGAGCTGTTGGCTCCGACTCTGGCTCCAGCTCCAGCAATCCATAGCTTCTGGGAACTGATTCTCATTTGATTTCCTAACAGTACCCTTCCAACTAAGTGTGCTGTTTGACAGGTGAAAGTAAAGGAAAATCTATTATATTTTGGGAATTTTTGTATAATATCACACCATTGCTTGGTGGTGTTGTAAATCAGAATTGGTAATCATTAGTCTTTTTAAAACAGGTTTATTGAACTGTGATC
Organism: Eumetopias jubatus; assembly: GCF_037043125.1. Taxonomy (NCBI): domain Eukaryota; kingdom Metazoa; phylum Chordata; class Mammalia; order Carnivora; family Otariidae; genus Eumetopias; species Eumetopias jubatus. The sequence continues at coordinate 11,338,945 of NW_028274817.1, forward strand.
ATTATACAAAATACCATGTATATTTAATGTACACAATTTGATGGGTTCTGAACATATGCATACACCCTTGAAATCATCACCACAATCAGGGTAATGTACATATTCATCATCTTTAAAAGGCTCCTCCCACTGCCCTTATGTTTGTTTGTTTGGGGTGTGGGGTGTAAGAACTCCTAACTTGAGATTTACCATGCTAACAAATTAGTGACAATACAATATTTTACATACACTTTTCAAAACACTGACCACATCTTCTAATTTAATTTTCACCTTATAAATTAAGGTAGGTCTTACTTCTCCTTTATGATGAAAAAAAAAAAACAGACCTTAGCAATATGTTTTCTCAAAGATCACTATTAAATATGGTACCAGTATCCAGGACCCAGTTCTGATTTTTGTTCAGTGTTCTTTGCATAACACCTCTGGGCCTTGATCCTGATGTGACTCTAAACTTCATTGACCTGGTAAACATTCAAAAACTAAATATCTAATGACCTTTGTCCTTACAATTAGGATCAACAAATGTGATTATATGTGGGCTTCAAAGAGAGTTCATGAAATAACTAATTAGTGGAGGATAAAGTTTGGGGAGTAACTTCTACCCTTCATACATGTAACTTTCTTTTTTCTAGATTGGCTAGACAGAGTTCCAGTGTCCCAGCAGCAATGTTCAAAGGCTGGTCATTAAACTTTTGAAAGGTGGTTTAATTTAAAATGTTGGGCAGTAAGGTGAGGCCCAGCCTGATAGATTTGCTGGGGCCTCTTGAGTAGCTGCTTTGTGTTAAACACTATTCTAATCATTACAGGGGCATAGAGATTAAAACAAAATTTAAAAAAGTATTATTCCACCCATTAGGACTTCACAAGCTAGCAGACAAGATGGAAGCGTACACAAAGATGCTTCCATATTATTCTTCCTCTAGTCCATCTTCCATTCTGCCAGTAGAACAGTCTTTTGAAAACACATACCCTTTCCCTGCTTAAAACTTTCTGGTGGTTCCCTGTCTTTCAGAGGACCTTGTCCAAGTTTCTTACCAGACATACAAAGCCTTCTCTGATTTGGCCCAGATTATTCTCCCTCTGTACCCACACCTCCACAGCAAGCCCCAGGCACATACCACTCCTTGGGATACTCAGAGCAGCTCATGATTTTTCATGCCTCTGAGTGTCTACTCATGCTGGGCGCTCTGGAGAATGCTGTGTTAGTCTGGGTCCTCTGAGAAGCAGAAATTGATTTTATTAAGGGAAACGACCACCTGTGTGAGACTACGAGGATGGAGAGGGGAAGGATGGGAGTGCCATTAGTCCCTGATGCAAGTCTGACCCCTAGTGAAGAGAAGAGAGTAGCTTAGGCAGAAGCTTTCTAGGCTGCTGTGCAGTTGAAGGTTCAGAAAAGCCTTTGGGCAATCCAGGTCAGTGGAGTCCTCCCCTGCTGTCTTCACTCATGGGTCAGGTGCAGCCCATTGGAAGTATAGCTTCAGCACAGACATTAGGATGAATTTCTGAGGCAGCAGCTCATTTGTGCTCCCTGTAATTGGAGGCCTTCCTCTTAGCCTCCAGAAATGCCTTTTTTCCATCTTACTCCTCTCACGTGTCCTTAAAAGACTAGCTTTAAATGTTTCCTCTTCTGGGGAACTTCTTGAAGGAAATTCTCAGCAGGTCACATGATGGTCCCCACTGCCTATAATGACCGTCCCCTAATTTCTGCCTGGTTGATTTCTAAAACACTTATTTGAACCCCTACCACCTATTACAGGACCAAAAAAACTAGTAGGTGCTCAGGAAATAATTGTTGAATGAATGAATTGGTAGAACTTGGACGAAAAGATCTAAAGGAGAAGATAAGTTGAGGCAAAGTGAACTGCTTGAGCAAAGCCATATCGGTAGAAGAATGAAGAACTTATTCTGCCTTTTTCTTCTTTGCAAATGTGTCCAAAAACCATCATTTTAGGGAAAGTATATTATGATGCAAAACATTGGGGGAAGGAGTATCTTCCTGGCACTTGAAAATGATTCATATTTGAGAACTTTGTTGAGAACAATGTTTTGAATATTTCCTGAGAGACTTCTTTCCTGAGAGGAAACAGTTGATGGAAATGGAATTTTACTGCTGCCAGGAAAAGTGCGATAAAGATCAAATCTCATACAACTACTACCAGAATAGAAATTTCCATAGAGCAAAGAGATTTCAAAGTCCCACCCAATGGCTTATATGTATTTAGTATTCATTGCAGCTGAACTGTAATTCTGTAATGGAATTTGACCAGTTTTGACACTCCAGTTTAGTAATGTATGAATTAGTGGAGACTCATTCATCTTGACGTTTGCTGACTGCCAGATGTTGGTCATATTTCTGATGGAAAGAAACAGAGAGCTGGCCAGGATCCCAAATCTCAGTACCACTAATGGCCTGCCACCAGCACATACTGCCAGAGGAAAGAGACATGCTGAAGAGAAGGTCCTACAAAATCACTACCAGCAACTAGAGATTTAGCCCCTTATCCCTATGTAATAGTCTACCCTAGTGACCTGGGTTGGACCACGTATGAAGCAGGTGCTCCTTTTTGCCCAGGTCCATGTCTGTCCTATGCATTCTCCCTCATGTCTTACTTCTCCAGAGTTTCCACTTGAAGGGATGCAGGTTTCTTACCTGCAGTCTGGAGGTGAATAATGGCACCTCCATCACGGGCTTGCTGTTAGGATTCAACCAGGTAATTCATGCTAAAGGCTTAGACTGTGCTTAACATAGAGTATTTCTCCAATAAATGGTGGCTAGGTTTTATTATGATTATACAGTAGAAGCAGGGGTCTGAGGGCAAAATCTTAATATTTCTCTATGAGTATTATCAAAGTTGGTTTTTCATGCATTTGGTGAGTGCCTGTTCTGTGATAAAGCAGCAAGGGACTCTAGAGTAGTTAATCTAACACAGTTGCTGATATCCATCTCTTCTCTCAAGTGAGGACAGTTCATTTTGGCTTACATATAAGCAAAGCCACTTGCTCCTCCCCTGTACTCTGACCTGCTGTGGAATACCTCTTCTTTTTCTCATTGACCTCTCTCTCTCCCCTTCAAATTTCTATTGTAATTCTCGAGGTACATATAACTCCTGTGTCCCAGACATGTGAAAAAAAAAGATGGCTGCATGGTGCATTCCCTTCCCTGGTGTTTGTTGATGTGGTTGGGAAGCTTTGACCTACTAGCCTTTGCCTTACATAGCTTTTCCATTTTAGTAGAATAGTTCACTTGGGATGTTACTCATTTACTCTGCCTTTCACTACTACCGGTTGTTAATTTCACCAAAGAGCTTCCCCTTTATGTGTGTCTATACACATCTTTCTCTCTCTCTCTCTTTTTTTTTCCCCCAGAAAACAGATTTTTTGTTGTTCTTAACATATAATGTACTATTTGTTTCAGGGGTACAGGTCTGTGATTCCTCAGTCTTACACAATTCACAGCACTCACCATAGCACATACCCTCCCCAGTGTCTATCACCCAGCCGCCCCATCCCTCCCACCCCCCATCACTCCAGCAACCCTCAGTTTGTTTCCTGAGATTAAGAATCTCTTATGGTTTGTCTCACTCTCTGGTTTTATCTTGTTTCATTTTTTCCGCTCTCTTAACCATCTTCCTCCTTTCTTCCACATCTTGCCATTACATCAAGAACTACTTCTGTCTTTTCTACTTGAAAGCCAAAAATACGAATCAAAATGACTTATGAGTGATAGGGAATTGAATATTACTATCAGTAGATGTGTACCAGGGCAAAGGAAAGCCATAAATTTAAAAGGGGGGAAAGTAGTAGTCAAAGTCCCAAAGGTATCAATATGTCCAAATCTCAACTTACTGTCTCTCTCTAAGCCTCTGGCAGTCAACTCTTAAGATGTATCTCAAATGGGTTTATCTCCTCCTCACTCCCACTGTCCTTCCCCTGACCCTCATCATCTTTTTTTTGTGACTGTAGTGTTACAAGAGGGTGTTTGCTTTTTCAGCTTTTTTTTATAAAATTATACAAGGATTCAAAAAACCAACCAGTTATGTAACTTAATACAATATTACAAGGTAAGCATGCTTAAAATCTCCATCCAGATCAAAAAAATAGAATCTTGAAGCCAGCCCAGAAGTCCCTCCAGGTGCCCCATCCCAATCATAAACCCGTCCTCCATCCAAAATAACTATTACCCTGACTTTTTTTTAAAAGATTTTATTTACTTGAGAGAGAGCTCTCAAAGTGGGGGGAGGGGTAGAAGGAGAAAAATTCTCAAGCAGACCAGTGCGGAGCCCGAGGCAGGGCTCCATCTCATGACCCTGAGATCATGACCTGTGCCAAAACCAGGAGGCAGATACTTAATCAACTGAGCCACCCAAGCGCCCTTATCCTGACTTTTAAAGTAGTTATTTTCTTGCATTTCTTTATCAAGAGGGTGTTTTTTAAAAAACATCGGTCTTGCCCTATTCGATTACCTATATGCTAAAACCTAAGGGTGCTGAAATTCCTCTCAGGTTTTCTCAGGCCTTCTGTGGAGCCTTTCCCTGACTCCTTTCCCAATAGCCTAGTCTCTGGCAATACTGGATTATTTGCAGGCTCCCAGGTAACTCAGATGCCTCTAGGGGTTTGCCGGATATCTTCTAGGTATTTGCTCCTGCTCTTCCCTCTTTCTGAAGTTCTCTTTCTTCCCATTCCCTGATGAAGTCCTAGACCCAACTCAAATGTCATTTTCTTCTATGAAGCTGTCCTGAATCTCCCCTCTCGGACATACCTGGGCCAGAATGAATCCCTTCCACCTCTGTGCTCTGTGCCCATTGTAGCATTTTACACATACTTCTGTTTTTACCATCTATCATTGTCTCTGGTACCTAACATTGATTAGTGTATAGTAAATTCTCAATAAATGTTTGTTGAGTGAGTGAATCTATGCAGCTGATCTTTAAAGCTCTTTCAGGGTGTCCTGTTTTCTTCAGAAGTGACACAGCAATCATATACTTTTATCATGATTAAGCTTGCTTTTCCTTAAGTATTCCTGTTAACACATTTAAGAAAAGTTGATTTTATTTTGTTAGTAACAAATATTTCCAGTATTTGGTTTTACCGTTTTTTTCTTTTAGTGTTTGCTTTTTGCCCACATTATTGGTAAAATAGGCCTTTTTTGGGTTTTTCTGGCTACCTACACACCATTTTTATTGTTTCCATGGTAACAACTAGTAATTATTGAGCACCAGCTATGTGCCAGGCAGTGTGCCAAGACGTGTATGTGCATTATATCCTGACTCCTCTCCATATTTTCAGTGGAAACTGGAGCTTAGGAAAGTCAAAACAAGGGAAAGTTCTAAAGCTTTCAAGGGGTAGAGCTAGGGTTCAAACCCAAGCAGCCTGACTATAAATGTGTAACTCTTGTTCTTTTTACTGGTCTGTGTTACCTCTTGATAAGAAAGATAATATGTTCCCAGTTGCAACACAGTGGGCTTTTGCAAACCATCTGTGGCACATGGCTTGTTTGTGGAAGTGTGTTACCTATTATCTTCCTGGATTCTAGTCAGTTCTTTAACTTCTTTATTGCTTCTGTTCAGGACTCTGTCAGCTGTACTGTCATTAGGTGTGTTTAGCCTGTGGTTAATGGGCCACAGCCTGGTCAGTGGGTCTCATTGAGCCACAAATAAGGAGATTGCTCTTGTATTGACCTGTGCATCTTCTCAGCCACATGTATTATTTAGCCTATGGCTGCCGCCTTAAAGGTTGTTATCACCACAAAGGATACAGCCTGTGCTTGGCAAGGTGATAAGTTGTGTCTTTTAAAATGATATCAGTCATTAATTTTTTTCTTTTTTAAAATTTTTTAATTTATTTGACACAGAGCACAAGCGGGGTAGCGGCAGGCAGAGGGAGAAGCAGGCTCCCCGCTGAGCAGGGAGCCCAATGTGGGGCTCGATCCCAGGACCTTTGGGATCATGACCTGAGCTGAAGGCGGATGCTCAACCGAGCCACCCAGGTGCTCCCAGTCATTAATTGCTATTTCTTAACTTCCGTTTGGGGTGCTAAAAGGAAATCCAAGTATAAATAATTAAACGACGTTAAGAATGCCAGTAGAGGAATGTGTTTTTTTTTATTTTTTATAAGCTTTTATTTGGGGCACCTGGGTGTCTCTCTGTCAAATAAAATCTTTAAAAAAATAAAAGCTTTTATTTATTTCTTTGAGAGACAGAGCACACACAAGGGAGTGGTGTGGTCAGAGGGAGAAGCAGGCTCCCTGCTGAGCATGGAGCCCAACATGGGGCTTGATCCCAGGACCCTGAGATCATGACCTCAGCTGAAGTCAGACACAGCTTAACCAACTGAGCCACGCAGGTGCCCCCAGGAATGGTTTAATAGTTGATAACCACACATGAGTCATGGGCCTTCCAGAAACCCAGACCAGGGACTCTGGAGGAATTGTCTGGGACAGCAGCAGCAGAGCCTCAAGCCCTTGCTGGTCTCAGGCAGATGAGCAGAGAGGAACACAGATGCATGATGTTGGGGTGTGTGTGTGTGTGGCTCTCTGTTTTCTTATTAGTATGTGTGTAGATAGGTCAGTGCTCACCTGCTAGCATTTCTTGTCTATTTTAAAGAACTCTTACTGCATTTTGGTTTTTAAAGTCAACTTTCCATTTCAGTAAATTACCATGATTGATCTAGAATGTTTGGTTGTGTTAAACTTTATTGCATGTAAGTTTTTCTTAAAACTGACAGCAATAATAGCAGCTAACATTTTTAAGTTGTAGTAAATGCTAGGTGCTGTTTAAAAGTGCCCTTTGAGGTACGTGATATTATTATTCCTGCTCTAAAGCTCTGGATGCAAATTGTTATCACTTGCGGCTTAGATTTCTTCTTTTTTAATTTTTTTTAAAGATTTTATTTATTTGACAGAGACACAGCAAGAGAGTGAACACAAGCAGGGGGAGTGGGTGTGGGAGAGGGAGAAGCAGGCTTCCCGCCGAGCAGGGAGCCCGATGCGGGGCTTGATCCCAGGACCCCGGGATCATGACCTGAGCTGAAGGCAGACGCTTAACCGGCTGAGCCACGCAGGCGCCCCTTAGATTTCTTCTTCTTCTTCTTCTTCTTCTTAAGAAGTTCATTGTATTAGGGATTTGAACTGCACTTTCTGCCTCAGGTTCTGCTTTGTGTGGAAAGAGAACTTGAAAAACTTGGTGTGGCTGGTAGGGTGCTCCTGGAGATAATGGTTTTCTCTTGGATCACGTATATGTAATCATTTCAGGAAAAAAGACCATTTTTGTTGATGTTCCTCTTGTTAGAAAAGTGGCTGTGGTGTTTTCTTCCACTTGATACTTTATCAATAACTTTTCTAGTAAGTTGGGTGCGGGGGTTCAAGGTGATGTGTTGTTGCTTTTGTTTCTTTCCCCAGACGGGCCCTACTTACTGTTACAGTCTAAGCACCAGGGAAGGTTTTAGTGGCTGATGGCAGACCGTTTGGCTCTTTTGTCAGTTCCTGATAACTGCAGATGAAATACTGTGTTTCCTTGTCAGGTAAAATGTATAAAGCTGCTGTTCACTTGACAGGAAGAATGAGCTAGAAGCGCTTCTTGGAGAAAAGCATTTCAGAGACAACTTGTGACTTTTCCCTTTTCGTTTTCCATCCTTGTCCTCCTGTGTCCTAAAGAAAATTCCACACTTCCCCAAAGGCCAGGATACTCTTCAGGTTAATAATGTTCCAGGATTATTGTCATTGTTCTCAAAAGAATCCCCAGGTTGGTATCTTGTTTTCTCTGAGGAAGGTTCTTCAAAGGTGCTTTTCTTTCCTTGGTTAAAGAGCATGAGAAGACAAATACCAAGACTTTAGAGCCAGCTGATAAACCAGGTAGATCCCAGAAATGGATATTATAATACCTAAGTTTGTGCAATTTTATTCTGAGTACATGACATTTGGTTTCATCTTCTTTTCCCACAATGGAAGTAAATAAACTGGTAATGAAAGTGGTATGATGGCAAGAGGATTGAGTCCTAAATTTGGCTGGTATGCTTTTCCATCAAAGAATGAGATTAGGAGGAGGAGGAGGTGGTAAGAGAGGGAAGAAAAATTAAATTAGACAAGACATTTGGCTGGTCATGGAAATAGATGTCAAGATCCATGTACCATCTGCTAGTAAAGTTAATCAAAGCAAGAGAGGAAGCCTTACTGCAGAGCCAGATCCCCTTTGGTTTTCCTTTCCCCTCATTTTGTCTGATTGGAGCCAGATACGGATGTGATTCCCAAGTCTTACCCCCAGAGATTGGGATTCACTAGGTTTGGCTTGGGACAGAGAGCTCTGCATTTTGACCAAGTTCCCTGGGGATTCTCTTGCTAACCTTCTCAGAAGCATCCTTTGAGAAAACCTGGATTCAACCTAGAGTCCACAAACCCCATAATTTGTAAGCTGTTGGGGAGAACACCTGGAATCAGCACTAAGTATTGGTATACAGCCACATACATTCACTTGTCCTCTTAACACCTTTGCCAAAATGGGCACCAATGCCTCTCTCTTCAGTCTGGGAAAATCAACTTTGTATATTCATGTGGTTGCTAATAATACCTAGGGTTTACTGAGTATCATGTGTACTCACAGGTATTCTTTCAGTAAATCTGCAGGAAAAACCTGGTGGCGGGGGGGGCTCCTGGGGGACTCAGTCGTTTAAGCGTCCAACTCTGGGCTTGGCTTTGGCCCAAGTCATGATTTCAGGGTCGTGAGATAGAGCCCCCGCCTCACCCCACATCACGCTCTGTGCTCAGCAGGGAGTCCGCTTGAGATTCTTTCCCTCTTCTTCCCCTCCCCCCTCTGCTCCTCCTCCCACCTCCCACTCACGTGTGTGCACGCCCTCTCTCTCAGATAATTAATCTTTTAAAAAAAGAAAAACCTGGTAAGATTTAAGTAGGATTATTTTCCATTTTTACAGAGAAGGAAACTGAAGCTCAAAGTTTAAATGACTTGTCCAAGTCACGTAGGAGCAGAGCTGGAAGTTATCCAGACAAGCTATGCCCATCAGCACTCTATTTCTGTTCTTAATGGTCTTCAGGCTCAAGGAATTGGAATTATAGTAAGCCTTGGTTCAGGACTCATTGGAGGCACTCTAACCCCAAGGTCCTTGGAGCCAATCAACTTTTTTTTGGTAATGCTTCAGAAACAAGCCAATTCAGTTTTGTAAAAGTATTTTAATTGTAGTAAAATACACATAACAAAAATTACCATCTTAACTACTTCTGAGTGTATGGTTCTGTGGCATTAAGTGCATTCACACTGTTTTGCAATGGTCGCCACTGTCCATTTTCAGAATTCTTTTTATCTTGTAAAACTGTACCATTAAATAATTCCCCATTTGCCCATCCCTCTAACTCCTATCAACTACCACTCTACTTTCTGTCCTTATGATGGAGCCAGTTAGTTAACTTTTATGTTAAGAGTACACCATTAGGGCGCCTGGGTGGCTCAGATGGTTAAGCATCTGCCTTCGGCTCAGGTCATGATCCCAGGGTCCTGGGATCGAGTCCGGCATCAGGCTCCTTGCTCAGCGGGGAGTCTGCCTCTCCCTCTCCCTCTGCCTCTCCCCCTGCTTGTTCTCTCTCTGTCTCTCTCACAAATGAATAAATAAAATCTTCAAAGAAAAAAAAAGTACACCATTAATCTCCATTGTCATGCTATTGATTTTTTAGATAAAAATAATACAAATCAAGGGGCACTTGGCGGGCTCTGTCAATTGGGCATCTGTCTTTGGCTTGGGTCATGATCTCCGGGTCCTGGGATCGAGCCTGCCTTCAGGCTGCCTGCTCAGCCAGGAGTGTGCTTCTCCCTCTCCCTCGGCCCCTCCCCTCCTGCTCATGCTCTTTCTTTCTCTCCCTCAAATAAATAAAATCTTAAAAAAAAACTACAAATCAAACCCAGATTTACAAACATGTACTCAGTGTTGAAACAAAAAGCCATAGACATTTTAAATAGAATTTAGCATGCCTTAAACAATGTGCGACTCTATCTCTTAACACATTTGAGGTCCGGCCCTGCTATGTAAAACAACTACAGAGATTCGTTATTTGGCAACTTGGAGATAGGAAAGCTGCATTGAAAAGAAAAACAAACCCTATGGCTGGGTGATTCCTTTACTCTTGGGAGGTCATTTTCTTTGGAAAAGAAACACATTTCTGGTCACATGAATTCATGCAAATTGCTGCATCAGACAAAAAATCCATTATGCTCAGTAACTTTAAATAATTAGATTGTATATTTGGGGATGCTTTGGACAAGGCAAAGCATTATATGCTAAAAGTGCTGATTATGAAAGCTGAAGCCCCACTTTTTCACTGACGCCCCCCTTCACTCATTCCTCCCATAAATTTTTTAAGCGAATTGCCCGGAAGTAACTAATACTTGGAAGATTGTATTGTGTAGATATAGGGGTATAATACTTTAATTTCAAGCATTTGAAGATAAAGTTCCCCCACCTCACCCCCTTTTTCCTTCATGGAAAATCCTGAAAGTAGAAATTTCCTTTAAAATGGTCATAGAGCAGGTTAGATGACAGTACAAAAGAACCACAGGAAACCCATGGGGGGGGGGGAAGTATTTGGTAGATTATAGGAACTGTTAGGAAGTTGGATTTTTTCTGGTATCTTGGTGAGTCTCAGTCTACATCAAGCTTAGTGTTGATCATTTCAGATGCTGCTGTTGTTTTGAAAGTTATTGTGTCAAAATCCATTTTTAGTTGTTTAAAGATATCACTCCTGTACTTGAATTCCTTGGGTTGTCTTAAAATACTCAAGTTGTGTCAGCCAAGCACAGACTAAAGGGCACTTTATTAATAACATAAAATTTAGATCAATTTTTATTTAATCTAAAATCAATAACAGTGATTTCTTTTAATCCAGGGTCTTTCTCTTTACTTTGCATTTTATGTAACTAGGATAGATATGTTTGAGAAAAATTTCTTTGGCAATCAATATTCAGGATTTTTTAAAATTTAAAGTATTATATGTGGTTAAACATTTTTTAAACTAGAAGGTATAGGGACGCCTGGGTGGCTCAGTCTGTTAAGCCTAAGCCTCTGACTCTTGATTTTGGCTCAGGTTGCGAGATCAGCCTGCCTCAGGCTCTGTGCGCTAGGTGGGGAGTCTGCTGGAGATTCTCTCCCTCTGCCCCTCCCACTGTGTGCGAGCGAGCTCTCTTTCTCTTTCTCTTTCTCTTTCTCTCTCTCTCAAGTAATAGATAAATAAATCTTAAAAAAAAACTAGAAGGTATAAAAAAGTTGACACCACTGCGTCAGTTGCAACCCTATTCCCCAGAGATAAGCACTGTTAAATTTCTTGTCTAGGTGTTCAGATTGTATTTATGTTTGTGTGTGTGTGTTTACACATGCATGTATTTTTTTCTATACAGTTGGTGTCATACAATATATCATATTTTTCAATTTGCTTTTTCACCTACTATATGTTAGAGATGATTTCATATTGGTACATATTAAGCTACTCATATATTTTAACAGTTGTACAGTAGTCCATTATTTGGATATTCCATAATCTAAATAGTACTTTCCTGATGGACATTTGGATTTATTTAGTTCCTTTTTCTATTGTAAACAATGCTGTTAAACATTCTTCTACATTTTTATTTACTTTTGTTTGTAGAATCACAGAAGCTATTTTTGTTTTTAAAGATTTTGTTTATTTGAGAGAGCACGAGCACGAGCGGGGGGGCAGGGGCAGAGGAAGAAGCAGACCCTTCGCTGAGCAGGGAGCCTGACGTGGGGCTCGATCCCAGGACCCTGGGATCATGACCTGAGCTGAAAGCAGACGCTTAACCAACTGAGCCACCCAGACGCCCCCACGCAAGCTATTTTTAAAAAATCGGACTAATGAGGGGCACCTCGGTGGCTCAGTCGTTAAGCGTCTACCTTAGGCTCAGGTCATGATCCCAGGATCCTGGGATCGAGCCCCGCATCGGACTCCCTGCTCCACGGGAAGCCTGCTTCTCCCTCTCCCACTCCCGCTGCTTGTGTTCCCTCTCTAGCTGTGTCTCTCTCTGTCAAATAGATAAATAAAATCTTTAAAAACATTGAACTAATGATATTAAAAGTTTTATTTTGATAGTTCATGGAACTAGTGGAAATAAAGCCAGTGTAAAAAGAACTTTTGGAACAATAAGAATGAAAACCATCATCACATACTTGAACATATATATCTAAAAATGTGTTTAAATATTGTTTTGAGGGGGTCCTGGGTGGCTCAGTTGGTTAAGCATCTGCCTTTGGCTCAGGTTATGATCCTGGGGTCCTGGGATGGAGTCCCGTATCAGGGCCCCTGCTCAGCGGGGAATCAGCCTCTCCCTCTGCCTCTCCCCTCATTCCTGCTCTCTCACTCTCTTGCTCTCTTTCAAATAAATAAATAAAATCTTTAAAAAAGAAAAAGAGATTCCCTCTCCCTATGCCCCTGCACGTACGCTCATTCTATCTCTCAAAAAAAAAAAAAAAAAAAAGTGTATACTATCTGGAGCCAGATTGCTGACTTCATATCCTGCTCATGACCTTTTATCTGTAACCATGGACAGGTTACATAATTACTCTATGCCTCAGTCTCCTTTTCTGTAAAATGGGGCTAATAGTCATATTTACTGCAAAGTTAGCATGAAGGTTAAATAGGTCTTTATAACATATTACAAGAGTACCTGGTATATAGTATGTGTTCGTGAAGTATTATTGTTACTCCTCTCTTAGGGTGTTGGCCTTAGATACTCGGTATAGCTACATGTTTATCTTTGCATTTCCAGAGCAGGGTCTAGTATTGTACACTTGAAAGTATCAAATAATTCTTTGTGAAATAAATGTTTGAATGGAATTTAAAGATTTATCAAAACTCTTGTCATACTTATATTAGTGTTTAGGATTTTTAATAATTACTATGGCAGTCTGTGTTTAAATAATTAGATAATGTGAATACCTCAAGGAAAACCATAAATCTTTTAGGCAAAAATGGGAACGTTTGAACTTTGTCTTTATTAGAGTAGTAAGCCCACTCAGAGTCTGAACTTAGAAGCCCCTTCAGTTTTTGAGGAATATTGATGCTGTTACAGAATTTCGGGCTGGGCTTGAGCTAGTGGATCTGTGTCACTTGAGATCCTTTTTAACTCATTGCTTCATTTTCTTTCTTTATTTTTTTTATTTATTTGAGAGAAAGGGAGAGGCGGAGGGAGAGGGAGAAGCAGACACCACCCGCCCCACCCCCCACACCCGCTAAGCAGGGAGCTGGAGACAGGGCTCGCGTGGAATCATGACCTGAGCCGAGGGCAGACACTTAACTGACTGAGCCACCCAGGTGCCCCATTGTTGCTTCATTTTCACCAGCTTCAAAGCCCTCCATCTCTTACAGGTAGGAAAGAAATTGTTCCAGGCTTGTAAAGACTGGCATCTAGTCAGAATAGGCAAATATTCTTTTTCCTGAAACCTGATGCTGAAAAGGCAGAAACTATTCATCTTGGTATTTTGGAAAGTGGAACTGTGTGTGTACTAAGCTCCATCTGGCAAAGTAGTATTTAATTTTTTCTCCCCAGAAAATGGAGACGTGGGTGGTGGGTGATAGAAATTAACACTTACTGAGTGCCAACTGTGTATGGGTCAGGCACTATACGTGTGTTATTTTGTTGAATCCTTCTAGGAATATAGTATGGCTCCAATTTACATATAGGAAAAGTGAGGTACAGAGTGGTTAAGTAACTTGCCGAATACGACATAACTTGCTAATAAGAGGCAGGGCCAGGGTTTTGACCCAAGGTGTTTTCGACCTCCAGTGTCTTTTATCTGTGACACACTTGGGTAAGAAATCATAGACTGTTGTCATTCATCTCAGATGTTGATAATTTGTCCTGATTGGCAAGTTTTTGCTACTTCTCAAAACTTGGCACAAAGTAAAAACAACCTTGCATTTCTTAAAGTTGAGAAACTTGTAGCAGTATTCGTAAGCAGTTAAGAATGTACCAGAAAGGATATTCAGTGCGTAAATTTAAAATTAATAGCTCTAAAACTGTAATATTTGTATCACACATACACTGTGATTCATTTTATGTAATATAAGCTACATCATTATTTTAGACATGCAAAGAATCTTCAACATGGTTACATGTTTTATGCTAAAATACTTTTTTTTTGCTAATACTTTTCCTTTAAAAATACTTTGAGGAGTTTCTTTTTTCTTGTGGCTTTACCAATTTTTGGAAATGTTGCATGTTCCATTAATACAGTCTTCTTAGTGGGGCGCCTGGGTGGCTCAGTTGGTTGAGCATCTGCCTTCGGCTCAGGTCGTGCTTCCAGGGCCCTGGGATCAAGCCCCGCACCAGGCAGCGGGGAGCCTGCTTCTCCCTCTCTCTGTCCTACCCCTCCTGCTTGTGCTGTCTCGCGCTCTCTGACAAATAAATAAAATCTTTAAAAAAAAATACAATCTTCCTAGTTTCCCCTCTCGTCCTGAAGCAGGGTTTTGATGTATCATCAGTTGTTTACATTTGAATAAAGCATCTTCATAATTGCCTACCATTTAGGCTGCTGTGTGGCCCCAGTGAGTGCTATTTTGATGTGCTTCTCAGGAATGATGAAAACAAATCTGTTTTCCTAAGTGGTAGAATTCATAGATAAAATCACTTTGAAATTAAAGTCCACAAGTAATAGAGGATTCTTGTCCCCGAACAAGGGGCTGTGTGGCACACAGTCTAATTACAGCAGATCCAGCTATACTGCCGACAGAACCGTGATGTCAGTCCTTTGTCCTGCTTGTCTTCTCCTCCGGGGCTCTCTGTTCTTATCAGAACAAATCAAAGTGTAGTGTGTATTGCTGGTCCTGAAGAATTACTAGTTTCTGTGGTAACTGTTTAATGCAGACGCAGATGCTGCGTGACTCCCCGAGGTACTGTGTGCCTAAGGCATTTTTAAAACTCTAATATGTTTTCGGTATGATGCTGCTACTCTGGAAGAACTCTATACCTAGTGGTTTACTTTTCCAGTGTGGTTAGAGCTGCTGTTTCTAATACAGAAAGAGATTTATGGCCGATTCCAATTTGTATTCTGGCTCTGCTACTCAGCTGGAAGACTTTGAGTGATTTAGTTATCCTCTCTGCCCCTCAATTTCCTCCTTCCTAAATTGGGGATGATAAAACCTACTTCATAGCTTTGCTGTGATGATGATTATCCAGGATGATGTGATCTTGATTTATGCATTTGTTTAAGACAGTGTAGTATTGGGGTGAAGGTGGTAGGCTTGAGTCAGTTTATCAACATGCAAATCTTGGCTCTGTCCTTCTGGCCACTTGACGTAAGAGAAGTCATATAATCTCTTGGTGCTTCAGTTGCCTCATCTATAAAATGGGGAAACTAAGAGCCACTTACTTCATAGGTTTGTCGTAAGGAGTAAAGGAGTTAATATGTATGAAATGCACTGGACAATACTTTGGCATACAGTAAGTCTTCAATAGATGTCAACCATTATTATCGTTCTTACTGTTCTCTCCACTTGTCTGCATGCAGTATCAGTGTTTGTTTGCTGTGCTCACTAAATTGAGACCTCCTTGGAAGATTAGACAGCATCTTATTCTCCTTTATATCCTCTGGACCTGGCAGATCGTAGGTACTTAATTTTAAGATACTTGGAATGGCTGAATTAGTGAGTGAAGGAATACCGTCATGCTTTCTCAGATTTACCCTTTCCCCCCTCTCCACTTCCTTTGGAACGAATCTCTTTCTACCATGACTCACATGGTTTTTGCAGCTGGGCTCACCATGTTTTCTAGAACAAAAATTGGAGTCTGAACTTGGTCCAAAAACAGAACAATCTTGTTAAATCCATGCTGTACTACTTATAGCCTGATATTCTGCCTTATTAAATATATGTCTCCTCCCCTACTTAACTGTGAGGGTAAGGGGTAGCGTCTTCTTCCTCTCTAGGCTCCAGCACCCAGTGCAGAATCTAGGACATAGTAGGTGCTCAGTTAATGATTGTTGACTTGAACAAAGTGTCTTCCGGTCTCCAGTAGATGAGTTCATCCTCATCACACTTCATTCTGGATGGGAATAAAGAGCTGCCCTTTCACACCAATGATGGTTTCAGGGTTATTAGAGTTGTGGGATCTGAATCTGATTTACCTGGAAGTAACACATTTTGAACCTCAAATGAAGCACGATATATATGAAAGGGAAGAGCCAGAAATAAGACATGTGAAAGAATTGTTTCATAGAATTAGATACTGATGCTTTTCTTTAGTGGTGGTTCTTTTCTATCACTTAGGAACTGTATATCTATTCTATTGCCTTTTCTTTCTTGGTCTTTCCCAAGCCTTTAAATGGTAAATTAGACTGGAAATCACTCATTAGTGCTTTTCAGTCACTGGGCCAGGAAAGCTGGGGTCAACAGTACAGTTTTACTCTTGCTGCATCTCTGCACCTGGAGCAGCATGGGAATACCTTCTCTAATTATAGTCATTAAAAGGCTCATGAACTCTTCTGTTTTAAAAAAGCCTTTTTCACCTTATTCTCTTAAGCAGTTTCTTTTCCTTTGTGTCATATATGCAGTTGATAATTGCCAGTTACACACTCTTCTGCCTTTAAGCAACTGGTTTCATTTTTCATGTAACTAGACACATGTATCATGTAAAATTGTGCATGTAAGGAGAGGTCATTTTTCAGTCTACTAAAGATATTCTCCTTTTCACTGTTAATTCATGTGAGGATTGAGTGTGTCTGCCTTCTGGTAACACATTAAGGCTGCAATATTTGTCTAGTTAGAGGAATATTTAGCTCTTTCTTGTTTGAATTTGTTGTAGCATATGCATACATCCAATCCTGGTAGAAGACTCCCTTTTTAAACGTAAAAAAAATAATCTTTTGTATTGTAAAAGCTAATATATGTACTTTTTTAAAAAAAATAAACTATTGTCATAACTGATTGTATTTGTTTTTTGAATATAATTATCTTGAATGTAATTATCTTAAAAAGTTAAAGTTTCTAAAGTAAAAGCTTAAAAATACTCATCGGCTGCCTGGCTGGCTTAGTTGGAAGAGCATGCGACTCTTGATTTCAGAGTTGTGAGTTCAAGCCCCACATTGGGTATAGAGATTACTGAAAATGGGGCACCTGGGTGGCTCAGTCGGTTGAGCGTCCGACTTTTGGTTTCAGCTCAGGGTCATGATCTCATGGGTCAGGAGATTGAGCCCCTCATTGGACTCTGCACTCAGCAGAGAGTCTGTTTGAAGATTCTCTCCCTCTGCCGCTCCTCTCACTCACTCTCTTTCCCTAAAATAAATAAATCTTTTTTTTTTTTTTTAAGTACTCATATCAGTGACTGCTGATGAATGGGTACAGGTTTCTTTTTGGGGTGGTGAAAATATTTTAAAATTATGGGGCACCTAGGTGGCACAGTCAGTCAAGCATCTGACTCTTGGTTTCGGCTCAGATCATGATCTCATGGGTTCTGGGATCAATCAAACCCCGAGTCAGGCTCCATGCTCAGCATGGAGTCTGCTTGGGATTCTCTCTCTCTCTCTCTCTCTTCCTATGCCCCTCCTGCTCGTGCTGTCTCTCTCTCCCTCAAATAAATAAATAAAATCTTAAAGAAAAAAGAAAGTGTTCTAAAATTAGATTGTGGTGATGGTTGTGTAACACTGCACATATTGAAAACTGTTGGATCATTAAATGAATTCTATGATATGTGAATTATATAGCAATAAAGCTCTTATTTTGAAAAGTACTCATTAGCACTATTTTACCAGCTCTACTGCTTACTAGCTGGCTCTGTGGCCTTGAGCAAGTTCCTTTCCATTCTGTACCTTGACTTCCTTACCTTTACATGGTGAGAATAATAGTACCTTCCTAATAGGTTGGTTGTGAGTACTAAATGAGTACATATATGTAAAGAATGTAGAATTATACTTTGGAATGTAAGCCCTCAAAATTGGCCGGTGGTTGTCATTGTTTTCCTATGTGTGTAGAGCTCAGAAGAGAGGTCTGGGCTGAAGATAATAAACCTTTTTTGGTGTCATCAGCATGTAGATGATGATTAAAGCCATTCGTGTAGATTGGGTTACCTAGGGAGAGTATGCAGAATGGTGGAGGACAGAGAGCTGAGGGCTGAATCTAGGGAAATACCAGCATTTAGTCATTTAATATGGGGGAGCTGGACAAGCCGATTTGGCAAAGGAGACTTAACAGGAATGTCCAGAGAGGTAAGAGGAAGTGTGATGTCATGGAAGCAAAGGAGAAAACAGTCTTCCAAGAAGGAGAGAATAGTTGAATGGTGTCAGTATTAGAGAGGCTAAATAAGGAACTGTCCATTCAATTTGGCAAGTTAGAGCTGTGGGAGTATGGGCACCGGAACCAGCTTACAGACAGAGGGCTGAAAGAATGAAGAGAAGGTGAGAAAGTAGACATAGTGCATGTATTCTTTTGAGGGCACTACTTAACTCGTTCAATTTTTTATCGAACTCCTACTATGTGCCTGGCCCTGTTCTACGTTAATGGTATGCCGGTGAACCAAACAAAAAAAAGCCCTGCCCTAAAGGAGCTTTACTTTTAATACTGGGCCTGTGTAGGGAAGGAGAGAGAGAAGGCTGGAAGAGGGTTTTCTGTCAAGGAAAGTGTGTGAAGTGTAAGAAAATAAGGACCCTAGCATACTTAAGCTAAGGAGCCATGGGGGAGACAGTAGATGTGAAGTGATTAACAATATAGGGGAGATGGGATAATTATTGGTGCAAAAAGATGGGAACATGGTGATCAAGAACATAGAGGGAAGCTCTTTAGTAGCAGTCTTAAACAGGAGAAGAGATTTCCTCTTCTGAAGTGAGGGGAGGAAACTGATGTACACACACAAGGAAATGTGAAGAAAGGCCTACCAGATGACCCTGATTTTTTAAAGGGGTGTAGGAGCAAGGTCTCCTGTATAGAGAGGAGTGTAGTAAGCTTTGGGCATTTAGTGTAAGTGGATAGTGAGATGAGCAAGAACAAGTAGGTTTGTGGAGTGACACTGAGGAATTTGGAATGGCATCATTCTTCATATTTGTGTGGTTTTATCAAAACAGTTCTCACTCCTTCATGCAGGAATAAAGAAAGCAGTTTCTGAGATTGGTCCTGGATTTAGGGCTTTATAGGTCAATCATAGGACAAAGCCAGTGTGGGAAGGAATTGAGGAGGCTAGTGAGAGAATGGGTTCCATGACTGAGCATGGTGTTCAGACTTCATAGGGGAAGTGAAGGTAAGGAGTTTGACAAATGGGGTGGGATCAAGAGACTAGAGATTTTAAAGAGCTTTTGTGGTGGGAGTGACAGAGCTGAAAAGCTGAGAGAGAGCTATTGTTTTTTGAGGTATCAGAGGTGAAACAGGAGGTAATAACAAATCCTAGTCTGTCCAAAGAGTAGTTGACTGGAGCAAAGGTGAAGATCCTTAGAGCAAAAGAAGGCTGGGACTTGAAAAGTCTAGCTTTTTGGGTGAGTTGACCATGTGAATGATGGAATTTCCAACAGTGTGGCAAGAGTTGTAATAGAGTAAGACTAAAAGCCACATTTCAAAGTCTACGGTCATTGTCACTATGTGATCATGATAGAGATAATGAAGGATAGTAAAGGTCACTAGAGATAGAGAAGTCCAAGAACTATGAAAGGAGTATGGAGTAGGCCATTCACATGAACATTAAAGTTTCATAGGATAATGGCAGGAGATAGGATGGAAAGGCTGCCAGTAACCCAAATGAATGAAGGGAAATGTCCAGGAGACATGATATCCTTGACAAAGAGGGGTTAAATGCTTGTATCTCTAGATGGCATGAGCCCCAAGGGAGGAGGGGCTTTTCATGAGGTTGGATTAATGGACCGTATAAGCAATGGGGAGGCAAGAGGAGGTTGACTCCTACCCCTCTGAGAAAGAGTCTTCAGAAGAGAGCCAAGTCTCCCAAAATACAGTGAGCTGTGTGCATGCTGAGCAACACCACAGCCATTGCTGAGGCCTGGGCTCGCCTGGACTAAAAGATTGACCTGATGTATGCCAAGTGGGCCTTTGTTCACTGTATGTGAGTGGGGCATGGAGGAAGGAGAGTTTTCTCAGGCCCCCATGAGGACATGGCTTCCCCTGAGAAGTATTATGAGGAGGTTGGGGCGGATAGTGGTGAGGGAGAGGATGAGAGTGAAGAGTATTAACCTGTCTGCTGCAATTTCATACTCTGTTATCTTGGCACTGTCTTGTTTCTGTTCTGGAAGCTGTCCATTGTGGCCCTACCTTGTCAATACAAGTGATGTTTCTATTAAAAAAGAAAAAAAAAGAAAGCCAGTCTCCGGGAAGCCAAGTATTTGTAGGGAAGGTTTTCTGATGTTAAGGATATAGAGGGTTTGATTAACAAGGATGGCAGATGCTATAGCCCACAGTTTAATCAGTGGTTTAGGAGAGAGGGAGGGAGGCAAGTGGAGCAGTGGAGTTAGGAAGAGGAGGTGGAGAGAAGAAGGCCAGAGCAGGCGGAGGCTGAGGATGGGCAGTTGGACAAGAGTCCTGGGTTGAAATAATTGGTTTGGGCGTTCCCACATTTTTTTTGATAGACATCTGCAGTAAATGCCACATGAATAGTCTGGAGTGCCACAGGAGGACCTGGAAATTGCTCCCATCAGTCTTTTCCCTCTGCAGATGCTGTCTGGGTCTGAGCCTGCCTAGAGTTCTAGTTTATGTGTGTCTTGCCCCCAACCCTGACGTTTATTTTAATTAATGTGAATCTGCTTTGTTCAAATTATAAATTGTAACAATAAACATGCTGTTTTAGAAGTGCAGCCAAAATCCTCAGTTATGGTATACTTTGTGTTACTTTCAGATTTTATTTTTTCCCAACTATATTGAAATTCAATGGACATACATCACTGGGGCGCCTGGGTGGCTCAGTCAGTTAAGTGTCTGATTCCTGATTTCAGCTCAGGTCATGATCTCAGGGTCATGAGATCGAGCCCCGTGTCGGGCTCCATGCTCAGCGGGGGATTCTGCTTGCAATTCTCTCTCTCCCTCTTCCCCTGCTAGTGCTCTCTTCCATCTCTCTAAATAAATAAAAATAAAATCTTAAAAAAAATTATTGGGGTGCCTGGGTGGCTCAGTTATTAACATCTGCCTTCGGCTCAGGTCATGATCCCAAGGTCCTGGGATCGAGCCCCGCATCGGGCTCCCTGCTCCGCGGGAAGCCTTCTTCTCCCTCTCCCTCTCCCCCTGCTTTGTGTTCCCTCTCTCGCTGTGTCTCTGTCAAATAAATAAAATCTTAAAAAAAAAATTAACATTGTGTAAATTTAAGGCATACAACATAATGATTTGAAATATGTATATATGAAGAAATGATTACTACAGGGGCGCCTGGGTGGCTCAGTCGTTGGGCATCTGCCTTCGGCTCAGGTCATGATCCCAGGGTCCTGGGATCGAGCCCTGCATCGGGCTCCCTGCTCTACGGGAAGCCTGCTTCTCCCTCTCCCTCTCCCTCTCTCCCTGCTTGTGTTCCTTCTCTCGCTGTGTCTCTGTCAAATGGATAAATAAAATCTTTAAAAAAATAAATGATTACTACAATAAAATTAGCTAACCCATCCATCACCTCGCATAGTTAGATTTTTTTTCTTTCTTCTTTTTTTTTTTTACAAATTTTAAATGTTTATTCTGGGAGTAAATGAAGGAATTTCTTCATAATATTTTATGGTCACCATCAGAACCCAAATCCTGTTTTTACTATAGCAACTGGGTGGTTGGGTGTTTATTCATTTAAGTAAATAAATAAATAAAATTTATTTATTTATTTATTTATTTATAAAGAAGAAAGAACGATGGCAAAAGTAAACCTTAGGAGTTACTTGGTAGATTACATTATGCCATGGACAATTGCTGAACCCAGCCTTACTTAAACATTTACAAAGCCAGTTTTGATTAGCTCTTTAATCCTGATTATCAGACTTCAGTCTACTAAACCAAGTCCAATGGTGATTATTACTGAGATTTATAGCCACTGATACCACAAAATCTTACAATTTAGCTCTTAAGGAACTCTGGCGGTGGGGGTATTATTTAAGAAGGCAAATCTTTCTCCAGTTTGTTATATACCAGGTAACAGCTAGAGGCTGAGGTCAAGCTATGTGTTCTCCTTTACTATAAACCTTTAAATATAAATGTATAAGACAAATTTACTTTTGGAAGATCACATTAAAATTGGAAGATTCATAATGAAATTTATATGATAGAGATTATCACACAACAGACCTACAACTTCCCTCTTGCTGTAGGAGTTTTCTTTCTTTCTTAAACTTAATTTCCCAAAGCAAATGCATTCAAACATCAAAAATGAATGGGACAGCCTATTTGGCAAGCAAAAGCATGTTTTAAAAATGATTTCAAAGATTTGTAAAGATTAACTGTTAAACACATTAATGGAAAAGCAGAAATATTTATGGTGATTTATCAAAATCTCTCTCACTTTTTTGAGGTGGGGGAGGAGCAGAGGGAGAGAGAGGATGTTAAGCAGGCTCCATCCCACGACCTTGAAATCTTGACCTGAGCCGAAACCAAGAGTCAGACGCTTAACTGACTGAGCCACCCAAACGCCCTGGTTTCTCTAAATCTCTTCAAAGCAGTTTAGCATAGGAATGATGGTTATCACTGTGCCTAGTTCTTTTGATGCTCTTTAGATATTTGTTTCAGTTTTAGAAAAGGATAGACCTTTGGTTTAGGGGATCTCCCCCTCTGCACATATCATTTGATTTATTGTGAAGGAACAGTGGTCGAAGGTGAATGTCTGAGGCCAGCTGTTTCCGGCCTCTCTTTGTCCACAGCAGGTCGCTGCTCCGACCACGTCCTCTTACCCTAACTAAAGGGCAGGATGGGAGGTTTTCTCACCCCGTTTGCCTGTGTATGTGCTTTTCTCTCACACTCTCACTCTCAGCACCCAGCCTTCCCTGCATTGCAGGTGTTGCAGAGCCGTGTGCTATTTCATAGCTGTGTACATTTAATTATACTTGCTGTTTATTTCTGCTTTCAACCTAGTGCTTAAGCCAGAGCCCTCCACCCTCTGTTTCTCCCTGAATTCCAACCCTAAGCTGAGTCATTTACCATAACCTTTGAGGAGCCTTTTGAAATTGGCTTTAGTTCTTTTTGCAAGCATTGTGAATGACCTATAGGTCTTCTAGTTCCATTGAAATCCTAAGTAAAGTCAAAATGTACTATTCTGTCTTATGCTCATGTGCTAGCTAATTAAGTATTATCTGGTCAGTGTGGTATAGGTCACTTAAATATCCATGATCACTTTGATTTTATAAGCATGCTTGCTTTCTCTCCTTCCATTTTACAAAGATTGTATCTCTCTTTTTATTCTGGTTATGAAAATGTTCACGTTGATTTCATTTGTGCCACTGTATTGCAAGTATAATAACCCTGCAGATGTATTTCAGTTATTTGTATTAGGATTACATCTTTTTTATGTAGATATGTTTTATCTGTGTTGGAAGCAACTGGTTCGTGGCAGCAAAAGAATCTGCTGTTTCCCTGTGCTGTAATAACAGCAACTGACATTTGCGTCTTTAGTGTTTGAAGGCACTGTCTCTTAATTGTCTCATAAATTATCAACATTTATGCAGATAGGGAAAGTGAGACATAATGTGGTTAAGGAATTTGCCCAAGATCACTTAGCTAGTAAGGGACAGAACGAGGATTTGAACCCAGGTATCTGGCTCCCTAACCCACACACCCAGCCAGTATGCTGGTCTTCCTTCCTCATCTCTTGTATAACCACTTTGAAACCACTTGGTAATTGCCAGGCTCTCTGAAAGAACGTCATTAGGATGGAAAGTGTCAGAGTGCCTCTGATTTTTGAATATCAAAAGTAGACCCATTAGAAGATATTTATGAGATAGTTAAACTTTGAGACCCTAGACTTGATCAAATTATATTCTTGTCTCAGTTTATAGCTTGATGATACTTGGTGATCTCAAATGGCTCTAAATGATACACTGATTTTGGGGCCAGGCTGTTTAGTTAAATGATGAGCCATATCGTTTGTAATCCTTCTGTCACTCTGTCCATCTAGGAAAATAAGACAAAGAGCTCCAAGAACCAGTGGGTAATCACTTTGAGGGAAAAGTCAATATGTAAAGGTTTGCCAATTTTATGTACCTACAGCCCTCCATATGTCACAGGGTCTCTTGATTAGACTGCTGAATTTGGCATAGTTGAACCTTCAGTTTACTTTCAAGGAGACTCATGCGGGTAAATTCAGTCCAGGGGAACAGAGGTTGGGAATAAACTGAGATAATAAGAGAAAATGAGGAAGGAGACCAGTTTGGTAGGAACAGAACCTTCTTGCCCAGGATTACTAGTAGAAAATGTAGTTGGAATGGATAGGAAAGGTCAGGCTTGTGTTAGAGAAGCCCTGAAACCAAGCACAGTATGTGACTAAAAATAAAATCCTCTTGTCATTGTATCCAAATTATCTAGTTTTGGAACATGGCACATGTGAAATATATAATAGATTTGAAAATGAATTTAATCATAGTCTGGATTAAAAGAGGCCAAAGTTCCCCAAGGTTCTGACATGCATTAATCTGGAAATCTTCCTAGACTAACTCTATCTGGCCCTAGTCAGCCTCTGCATTTCAGCCAACCTTATTCTTCCTTCGTACTTCTGTCTTTACTTAGCAGTGTACCACATGTGGATTTATATGCTTCCTTCTCTCATGTCCTACTTGTGTTTTCTGGTCAACCCCATGAAATTATGTGTCAGGAATTGGGGTGCAACCCCAGCTAAGAGGTCAGTGAGAGGTAACACGGGGAACAAAGGAGCTAGATGATTGGGATGTACTCCAGTCTGCCCCTTCTTGCTGACTAATGACCTCCCATGGTGGCAAATGGTGAAAGAGTAAAAGAAGGGGGGAAGCTGTTGACTGGCAGGGTGGCAGAAGGAAGATACGTAACCTTGGAGGGGTCAGGTAGAGGGTCTGGAATTGCAAATGTGCTCGTGTATTTTGGGCAAGGCAAGCTTTGTGGGGGCCTAGGAAGCCATGGGCTCATCTTCTTTGAGTTATAACCTGAGATTTCCCAGTCTCAGAAACATAGGTAACTAGGGGAAATAGGAAGAAAGAAGGATTTTTCCTTAGGGAAATTACCACTTTGTTTGTTTGTTTGAGTATAATCAGGGGAGGGGGCAGGGGGAAAGAGAAACAGATTCCCTGCTGAGCACAGAGCTTAACAGGGCTGATTCCAGGATGCTGAGATCATGATATGAGCCCAAGGCAGATGCTTAACGGACTGAGCCACCCAGGTGCCCCTGGGGAAATTACCACTTACCAAAAAAAAAAAAAAGAAAGAAAGAAAGAAAAAAAATCTTACTAGGTTCCACTATTTGTCAGCTCCAGAGCATTTAACTTTTTTTTTTTTTTTTGGCTTTTTGCCCTTTCTATCAGAATGGCTAAAAATTTTGAAATATACCACTTGTGTGTTTGAGTTGTTTTTCTACAAAAGATCCGCTATAGTCTCAGCATAGGAATAGCAAAAACTGAAGGGAGAAAATTCATGATGAAAGGAGAGATTTTCCTTATGGCTGTGCTGCTCTTGAATGTGGCTCTTTAATCTTCTTATTTGAAGTTTCATTGGAACAAATAGATTTCTTTCCCAGCCCATTGTACCAGCAGCCATATCAACCTGAAAACTACTGAAAAAAACGAACTAGCCTTGGTTTTCAGTGGGAGTAGGGTATCTGGATTTTGTGTTGATTTCTCAATAGTGTTTTTTAAGACTGGAAGCTATGATCCAAGAAATAGTGGTGCTGGTTACATGCTGTTGTTTACTTATTTATTAGTAAACCCAATCCACAAGCTTCATTACTAATTCTTATATCAAATACTATATAAATAATATGTTAATCATTGAGATGTTATTTTTAAAATGCAGTTTATTTTCACTTCCCAGAAGCATAGGGATCATCTTAATATTGTATAAATGTCCTTTGACAGCTTTAGCAGAGTCTTTTTTGTGTGGGGACTTTCTGTATGTTAGTGATACTTCTCTGCGCTCTTCCTGCAGAGAAATCAATGCTGCAAAAAATACCCTGCCCCAGTTTATGATTATCAAATGAGGTAGACTTGAAAAGAGAACAGTGCATGGCTGGCCAGTTTGAATTGTGTTTGCCTTGGACCTAGCCTCTCTGTTCCACAGTGCATACTAGCTAGATGATGGGCCCTCCTGAAAACCCTTTACAACTTGTCCTTGTACATTATGGCAGGTTATATTCATGGAAGTCAAAGTAACAGAAGTCTAATCTGATTTTCTTCACAGAAACAATATTACATTGAGGATTATATTCCTGGCCTGATGCCTTTTTTTTTTTTTTTAACAGAAATGACCATAACCACCCATTTTTAATCAACTGTTTAATCAACTGGAATTGATGAATCTGAATACTACTCTGCATAAAATTGCCTGAAGTGTATATAAATCAGTTAACAAAGCATCACAATAACCAGCCACATTGAATTATGTTTAATGAGCTTGTGTCAGTAGACTATATAGAGTTCTTATTGTCACAATCATTGCCTTGTTTTTATTGAAACTAATCAGAAGGTTTAAGAAAACATACTTTATGCAAAGTCAAGGAATTCACAAAGGATTTCTTCAGAATGTCGGAGGAGAATTTTGGGGAGACTTGGAGTTAGGGCTTTTTGGAAAAGCTGAATTGAGATTTTGTTTTGTTCATTGTAAATTCTCTGTAGCAGACATAGACTTTGGAGAAAAGGTTATTGGTCTCTTTTCATTTGAGGTGCCATCAGGAAAGGCTTTCAGGAGAAAGTGACAGTTGAGAGATCTGAAGGGTGACTACAGGTTAAGAAGGTACAGGGGTGAGGGAAGAGTATTCGATGTGGAGTAGGAGCCCTGGAGCGGGAAGGATGGAAGTGGGATGGAAGGAAGGCCGGTGGGCTGTAACAGAGAAAACAAGGCGGAGAGGCTTGGTTGGGGCACAACAAGGTTGGAGAAGCAGGAGGAAGAGACCTGGCTCTGCAAGACCTTGCAGGTCAGAGTAAGGATTTTAATTTTCAGTTTTAAGATCAGTGGGAAACTATTAAAGCGGGGACTGGAGGAGCGGTCTGTCTGATCAGGCTTGTGTTGTGTGTGGTGGTCATGTGGTCCTGGCTGGGTCAGCTCTCCGAACACTGTGTAGCCTTCCTTCCTGCTACTTAGCTGATTTGTGTAAGTATTTGATTAATATCTGGTCTCCCCCACTACACTCCAAGCTCCTTGAAGGCAGAAACGGTGTCAGTTTTTTTATTCATCACTTACAGTATCTTGCATGGTAGGGACTCAGTAAATACTGGTTGAATGGAGGCATCAACTATATTAACAATTTTGCCTCATGACCTGCTATAAGGCACAGGTGTTCCTTTTTTTTTATTGTGAAATTCACATAAAAATAATGTTAAAAATGATTCAGTGGCATTTAGTATATTCACGTGACACCACCAAATCTGTCATATCCTGTAGCATTTTCATCATCTCAAAAGGAAACTTCGTAACCATTAAGTAGTCACTCCCCAGTCTGCCTTCCTTCCAGCTCCTGACAACCACCAACTTGCTTTCTGTTTTTATGGATTTACCTGTTCTGAATATTTTATATAAATGAAATTATACGGTATATGACCTTTTGTGTCTGGTTTCTCTTAGCGTAATGTTTATAAGGTTCATTCCTGTTGTGTAGCATGTATCAGTAGTTCATTCCTTTTTATGCCTGAATAGTATTCCATTGGATGGAGAGACCACACTTTATTTATCCATTCATCTGTTGATAGGTATTTGAGTGGTTTTGACTTTTTGACTCTTGTAAATAGTGCTGCTATGAACATCAATGCACAAGTTTTTGTTTGAACACCTCTTTTCAGTTCTTTTGGGGTATACACATAAGAGTAAAATTGCTGGCTCATGCTTAATTCCTTGTTTAACTTTTGATGAACCACCAAACTGTTTTCCACAGAGGCTGAACTATTTTATATTTCTACCAGCAATGTATGGGAGTTCTAATATCTTCACATCCTCACCAACACTTTTTATTTTCCATGTCTTTTTAAAATTCTAGCCATTCTAGAAGAATGTTACCTTTAAAATACATGAATGAGGGGCGCCTGGGTGGCTCAGTCAGTTAAACGTCTGCCTCCAGCTTGGGTCGTGATCTCTGGATCCTGGGATCAAGCCCCGCATCTGACTCCCTGCTCACCAGGGAGACTGCTTCTCCCTTTCCCTCCCCCGCTTTATGCTCTCTCTCAAATAAATATAATCTAATTTAATTAATTAAATGCATGAATGAACCTCCCCTTATTCGCAGTGAATATTTCATTCTTTGATACCTTATCACATTGTTGCTCAATATTACGAAAAGTTACAGTGAAGCTCAAAGCTGTACACTGGACTGAATTGGATTCTAAATCCATAAAATCAGTGTCCAACATCATTCTGGTACATTGCCTTCTAAGAAAAGCTTGCAACTATTAGGAGAACCCCACCTTTTCCTCTTACCCACCA
The DNA here is from genome assembly GCF_037043125.1 of Eumetopias jubatus. Classification (NCBI taxonomy): domain Eukaryota; kingdom Metazoa; phylum Chordata; class Mammalia; order Carnivora; family Otariidae; genus Eumetopias; species Eumetopias jubatus. Next base: position 11,367,479 of record NW_028274817.1, read on the forward strand.
TAATGTTGCTTACAAACTCCCATTGGAGTTATCTTTTGAGAGTTGCATTGAGAATGATGAGGAAGCCCCATGCAATCTTGCAGAAGAATATTCTCATCACAGGTAATTTTCTTTTGTTTTGACACATTTATATTTCTATCCATTTCCTTGCAAACACATTTATACTTCTGTCCATTCCCTTGCTGTTTCCCTTTATTCCTCTTTTTTTTTTTTTTTTTTTTTTTTTTTTTTTTTTAAAGCTAACTGTGCCCAGCACCCAGGGAAGAAATGTACCTACTTGCCTTTTGTCTAGGGCAGAGACTGTAGCACATGGCTGGGAACCAAACAGGGACAGAAGCAGGCCATCTTAGAATACTCAAGTACACGATAAGATTATTCCTGCCCATCCACAGTCATCAGTCCACCATAATTGGCCCTCATTAATAATACTAACGTGCAGATGCATTTTAATTTCTAACCTTCGAGAATTACCTGTGTTCCGTTGGGTGCCATTTTTCTACCCTTAACTAATGCTGTAATTGTTTTCTCTTTGCTGGTGTTTAGAAGGTTTTACATCATATCTGAGTTTACAAAGTGGAGTAAGAAGAGACTTAGAAATGTATTAACACATTTGCATACGCATATGCCTTTTATAATTGAAGTAGAGTGAAATGCATTGCAATCAGGAGAATTGAGTCTTTGTGCACATTTAATTATCGAGTACTCGTCACGACTAATCTGCTGTGTTCCACTGAGCAACAATCACTTAATGCTACAACCACTGTGCTGTTTCATGATTTAGCTGAAAGCATTTTTCCTGTTCAAAGCTTGCCAGGTATTTTTAATGTTGGCTGTAAAATTCTTATAATTGTTCTAAATACCCCCTATGTGTGCTTTGGAAATATCTCACTGCTATTTTCAATCATGTACTTGAACAGAACCTCAAATTACTGTTTGTCCTATTTGGTAAAAAACAAAACAAAAAAATGTTTGGTCTGGGGGTGGTATGACCTTCAGTGTGAGTAGTACTTGTTTTTGAGAAGTCATACGTTTTGAATGTGTCTGCTCTAATAAAAATTCTTTCAGTTGGTTTTATATCTCTGCGTGTGTTTCATTTTATAGTAAAAAAAAAAAAAACCTTTGTACAAGTAAAATTTGTAATTCTAAGTGGTTCATTAATTTTTAAAATTGTTCTTAATGGCTGTTAATCCTAACCTGTTTTTAACTTGAGGTTGTTTGTATCTGGACTGCCAGGACATAAAGTTCATTCTATTTTATCAGAAGAATAAACTGTTTCCCTTGGGTCATAGGCACATTTGAGAAGGCATTCATTTTTTCACATGTAAAGGTTACCAATAAATAAATCGGCTGTGTGGTGGTTTAAATGGGCATCCTTAAAGCCCCAAAAAGCTAATGTACCTTTTAGTGTACCAAATTAGTACCCTTAAGGCACATGAGCCTTTCCTTGGTCTTGGTGACTTGTGTTTCCTTTATTTTTCCCTCCTTTTCTACTTTGAAGCCTATGAATAAATTTTCATCCTGACTACATTATCTTCTCATGTGTATTGGTTTGTAAATTACTCTTTGTCCTCAAATATGTAATCTCTTTCCCACCCTTGAACAGTTTTTTGTTTTTGTTTTTTTTTTAAGATTTTATTTATTTATTTGACAGAGACACAGGGAGAGAGGGAACACAAGCAGGGGGAGTGGGAGACGGAGAAGCAGGCTTCCCACGGAGCAGGGAGTCCGATGTGGGGCTCGATCCCAGGACACTGGGATCACGACCTGAGCCGAAGGCAGACGCTTAACGACTGAGCCATTCAGGTGCCCCAGCTTGGGGTCTTCTTGAGATTCTCTCTCCCTCTGCCCCTCCCACTCATGTGTGCTCACTCTTGTTCTAAAATAAATCTTAAAAAAAAAAAAAAGAAAAAGGAATAGCATTGCCCAGGAGGGAGGATTATAGGAGCAGCCTTTCCCCTTGTCTGAGGAACCTCATTATTGTCCCATGTACTGCAGTTTGGGGAACATTGTGTAATGTATTCTGATATTCTTCCCAGTCCATCTTATGGTGGCATTCCTAGTTGGCACTACCCAAAGGTATATTAAAATTTCACAAATAGGGCACCTGGGTTGCTCAGTCAGTTAAGTGTCCGTCTGACTCTTGATTTTGGCTCAAGTCATGATCTCAGGGTTGTGAGATGGAGCTCCGAGTCAGGCTCCACACCCAGCTTAATATTCATTCCCTTGGGGCGCCTGGGTGGCTCAGTCGTTAAGCGTCTGCCTTCAGCTCAGGTCATGATCCCAGGGTCCTGGGATGGAGCCCCGCATCGGGCTCCCTGCTCAGCGGGGAGTCTGCTTCTCCCTCCCCCACTCCCCCAGAGCCCCCTGTGCTCTCTCTCTCGCTATATCTCTCTCTGTCAAATAAATAAATAAAATCTTTAAAAAATAAAAAAAAGATTCATTCTCCATCTCTGTCTCCCCCCACCCCTCCTGCCCCCTAAAATTTTTTCACAAATCAATTTTTATTATACACAAATAATCATATACATAAATAATGCAGTGAAGCCATAAATAAGTATTTGATGTGGTCTTTATTCAATATACTGAAAGTTACACATTGCTAATTTATGATGAATCTTCTAAGCATGTTTTAGGAATAATTACAGGTCACCCATTAAATTTATAGCAGCACCCAATCTTTATAGTGCACAGCAGCTTCGAATCCAAAGCTTTTGGGAGGAGAGAAGGGAGATTTAGAGACAGCATCAGTGACCATATGCTGTGCCACAAAGGGAGAAATGGCTTGCTAATTTTACATCCATGACGTCAGATCAACAGTTCCGAAGGACTAATTATGTTATAGACAGCGGCCTCCAGGGGACTCCCTGAGTGGCCCTCACTTGTGGGCAAACATGCCCCCTGACAACCTCCCTGGCCAACTGTAGTCCTCATGCAAGCTACGGAACAGTATTTTCAGGGCCAAGCATTCTCTGCCAGTGGGCCATAATTCACCCCATCCCTTTGTATAGGGGTGACCTCAGAATTGCCTGCGCCTCTTCTGTAGAGCCAGAAACTTTCTTCCTGTAAATAACACATTTACACCTGAATTATGTTGAGGCCATTGCCTAGTTCTGTGCTGCTGACCCAGTTCCTGGAATTTTAATATTCACATGGTTAGTACCTGCAAGCTTCATCCTCTTCTCAAGTAAATATCCTTTACAGTCCTTTAGTTTTGTTAATCCTACAATAGGCAGTCTTTTAAGTTCTTTACTGTTAAGAAGGTGGAGGCTCACCTAAGCCATAGGGATATAATATGGTGTATAATATAAGCATAAGTATCAACAACACTTCCCAGGGTCATGTCTTTATTGCTTCTCCTGTTCCCTCCAAACCTTGCCCTAAAAGCCTTCTCCTATAGAGGTGCTGTTCTGATTTCTTTAAAGACGTTGTAATTTGAGCCAAGAAGTTGCCACAAGACCATGGTTGAATGGAAGGCTAGAAATAACTTCACTATAGAAGGGGCTACCTTTTATGAGGCTTGAGTCACAACTCAGCCTCTCCCCATTATTTTCTTGGTTATTCAACTCAGCCTTCCTCCACAATGGAATCTTGTTTTTTACCTACCTCTTCTGTTGGGGATGTTAAAATAACACGTAGAGCCTTGGATGTGCTATTTAAACCAATTACATACACATCCTGGGTATTTATTTTCTAGCTAGTTTGCTTTCTGTATAACATTTAACAATACCAGGGGGGAAATGCATTCATTGGTTCCACTGGACATACTCCAGCATACATTTGAACTGTTAGACCCTTTCTAGAAACTTACCATCACCTTTATAATAATGATTCTATCATTGAAATGGCAGATAAAACCCCATTCGGGACTTCAGACACCTCTTTTACAATGTATTTTTTTGCTCTAGCCAGGGTTTATCTCTTCCTACACTGTAATGAAAATTCTTCTCTGGTGACCTAGAAAGTGGTATTTGGATGAGACTTTGTCTCTTCTAGGTAGATATTGGTAAAGGCATTTATCACCCTAATATCCAGTGGTTCCTTTCCTTGCCATTGTTAGGCATTACTGTTTGCTGCTGAGATAAAACTTCCTTACCTGTGAGAGCTCTAAAAAGTGATAAAAAAAAATCCTTCAGCCCTAAGGGACTTCACAAAAACCATCTGCTTAGGCTATATATGTGTGTGTGTGTGTATATATATATACACATGTATATATATTTTGCTATACATTTTTGAAACTTCAACATACAGTAATAGTCACTCTCTGGTGGTGGGGTGACTCAGTGTATCATAGCGAATGCCTAGATTGTATCTCTTCCTTTTAAACTATTTACCTGACTAGAACCCAAAGTTCAATTGAAATTTTGTCTAAAGTTTGATTTTTACTTCCACTTATTGTCATGGTCCATCTGTTGTAGGCATGGGTTAGAAAAGAACTTTACAAGATGAAAAAAAAATACTATGTGGTGCAAGACACTAATATTTTAAAACGATACTTGAAATCAAAGTTACAAAGGCAAATCAGGTGTTGGGAGAAGAGTAACAAAAAGATGTCAAATGGTGTGATAACAGAGGCCAGGACACCAGCATGTTGCTTCAGAGTCTTAAGGAACAAACCAACCTTCTAGTGCTTTCTTTTGCCGCCTCCCTTGGAGGTACAGAAACTTGTAAGCCACAGTTGGCTGTCTTCCCGTATTCAGAGAAACTTGACAAGGATCACAGGGGTTGGTACAAGTTGCTTGATAATCTGCAGCGTTTTCTCTGCGATTTAGCTGCCTTTGTGTTAGCACATTTTCACATGTCGGTATGCAGATGGTCCCATCTTTCCCTCCTGCCTCTGAGGTTTGTGATCTATATTTTATTCTGATCGCTTTTCAGCCAGGTTGGGCTTTGAGGTCTTGGGGCCTTGTTGCTTTCTATTTGCATATACATTTTTATCCATTTCCCCAGGGCTATGGTAAATGCTTAGCAGGATTATCAGTCAGCATCACTGTTGTTCCTATCCTTAGAAGTTATGTACCTCTCTATTTAGATTTTTTGAAGTTTGTTAAGTGTTTGGAATACAAGGTGGTATGTAGCTATGGATGGTGGAAGTGAAAAAGTAACTTCTCAAGCCTTATAGACCTGTATGCTGAGTTCATCTCAAGTTTGTGTGCATATTGTCAAGCTCTAGGGTAAGAGAAATGCTGTCAACAAGGAAAGTGGAGTTGCTGAGCCCCAGCCAGAACTTTAAGAATCTCAGGTTACTTTCTGTAAATGGAGGAATCTTTGAATCATCAAGAAAATTCCTGTTAGAGTCTTGAATTACTAAATGCTTACAGCAGTTTTGATCTGTCGATTATTAGCCATCCTAAAGACAGCTATATTTCATCTTTAAAGCCACGTTTTTGTAGCCCTGAGGTTCTTGGAGTAAAGACATGGTGGGGAGGGGTATCAGATTGAGAACACTTAGAATTGTCCCTGGTGAAATTAAACTGCTCAGTGGATCACATTTAGGTAATTGAAGTCTAACTCTTGAGTTTCCAAAGGCATTGTTCTTACCCAAGTCCTAAGCATTGTGCCTGCTGATTTAGATTTTTGGTTTTGTGGGGTTTAATAACCATTTCTTATAGCAGATTCTATTCAGTTAAATGTGCTGCCATCAGGTAATGCCTAATTAGAGACAATCTTTGTGTCTCGGGATATACTTTGAATATTCAGTTATCTTTTGATCAGGTGTTTGAGATTTTCTGTTAATATGACCATAATTAAGCTTTAAAGGCAAGACAACACAAAATGTCTTGTCCTGGTCTTGCTTCACTACCCCTGGCAAAGGAGAGAGACAGCTTAATCACTTAAGAAGATGCTGCAAAAGCAAAATCTGAAAAGTGTGATTTTAATACCCCTTTTAGAGTTATGACTGTCAATTACACATCAAGATTATTCTTCTTGGCTTGTTATAATGGAGTGGGCTTGGAAACCTCAGCAGTGTGATCACTGAATACATTGTAGCAATTTTAACCAAGAGGCTTAATACACTGGAAATGTTCCCTGGCACTGGTGCTCTCCTCCCTGCACCTCACCCCTCCAACCCTAGGACAGAAAATACTGACTTTTAGGAGCATTTTAGTAGACACCTGAAGTTTTGATGAAACGCTAGTTCTTTCTTTGAATTTTGAATTCATTTGACCTTTTTAAGACTAATTATGCCCTTCAAAAATGCTAGTGCTTCATAAAAGAAAATAGCTTTAGGGCTGGGGTGCAGAGAACAGGTTTTTTTTTTTTAAGATTTTATTTATTTGACAGAGAGAGACACAGCGAGAGAGGGAACACAAGCAGGGGGAGAGGGAGAGAAGCAGGCTTCCTGCCAAGCAGGGAGCGAGCCTGATGCGGGGCTCGATCCCAGGACCCTGGGGTCATGACCTGAGCCGAAAGCAGACGCTGAACGACTAAGCCACCCAGGCGCCCCCAGAGAACAGTTTTAAATCACTGCCAGGCTTTTCAGAATTTTAATAATCCGTTTTCATTTCTGAGCAAATACTTAACATTTGCTTTAATAGAGAGCAGTCTGATGACCAATAAAAATAATGCTGTGGGGCTCCTGGGTGGCTCAGTGGCTTGAGCCGACTTTTTTTTTTTTTTTTAAGATTTTTATTTATTTTTTTGACAGGGAGAGACAGCAACAGAGGGAACACAAGCAGGGGGAGTGGGAGAGGGAGAAGCAGGCTTCCCGCTGAGCAGGAAGCCAGACGCGGGGCTCCATCCCAGGACCCTGGGATCATGACCTGAGCCGAAGGCAGATGCTTCACCGACGGAGCCACCCAGGTGCCCCAAGGTTGAGCCGACTCTTGATCTCGGTTTGGGTCTCCATCTCAGAATTGTGAGTTCAGGCCCCATGTTGGACTCCATGCTGGGCATGGAGCTTACTTTAAAATTTTTTTAAATATAAAAATAAAAACAATGCCGTAATTGCCAGGGATGACATCAGTGATGATTTGCTGATGACTTGAGTAGCTTTGCATTATATCAAGTCCTGTAATTTTCATTATCCGTGATCTAAATTGATAGTAGATTAACCACAGGCAAAATAAATATTGAAGGAGAATCTCATTTTGTGAACAGCTCAAAGTGATTGGAGGGGGCACTGTTTGAGGGTTATTTGTATTTTTATGCTTTGAAAAGCAAATTGTTTAAATTAAAAATGTGGGATTATGGCTGGTATACTAAAAACTTGTAGGATCTTAGGTAAGAGCAGTCACTAATTCAAAGTGAAAGATTGTATAGCAGTTTTCACAGGCATGGGCTGCAAATTAATATTGTCACCTGGGGAGCTTCCAGAAAAATTGAATATTAAATAAAGACCGAGGCATTGGTGTTGTGTTTAAAGCCAATGTGTGGCCAGAATTAAGGACCACTGATCTATAACTAAGTGATAAATTTTAAGTCTGCAAGCACCTGGAAAGGGTGGGGATGTGAGCCCTGCTTTAGATTCTGTGCCAGCTTCTATAGTGACAGTCTTACATTGAGGTGTCTATTTTCTCTCAGTTCTTATTGAGTAACTAGTCTAGAGGCAATCAAGAAACAAATTACACTTTCAACAGCTTTTTATGTGTTATGACAAGCAAAGGCATGGGATTTTAAGATGGTACTAGTTGAACAACAGTGCCATTTCACTGATTTTATTGAGATACTATGTTTTGGTACCTCCCCCCCCCCACAGTATTGTTTATACAATGGAAGCATAACTCAAGGGCACAAAAGGGTGGCTTTTATCTTGAGGAAAAAAACAGAATTGCTCTCTCTGTTAACTCGTGTATTATAAGTATATTTTTTAATATTTTTCCATACTTTTTATTGTAGTGTATGATGTGTCATTAAAATAGAATCCATGCCAGCGTATTTCAGTTTTTAAAAATGCCATTTCTAAGGACATTTGGATGGGAAGCAGTTCAACACAGGATGGACTCTTAATGAATTAAAATTCATTATGAGGTGGCAGGAATCATACACTCCCACTCCAGACAACATCGTGTGCCATCCAAAAGGGAAATTTTTTTATAATTCCTACTTGGAGTTTCTCTGCCCTGGCTAAGGCACCTACATTATTCACAATCACAGGAACCTAAAACCACTGTTTTAACACTCAGCATTGGCAGCAAGTGGAAAATCACAGTGAAATTTACGCATGAGTTCAGCACTGCCATTTTTATGCAAACTAAACTGTTATAAGTTAGAGCAAATTCCACCAGAAATTGCAGGTTCTTCAGATTTTAGGGTGAAGCAGGCATGGAAAAGTCCTCTTTCACCCCACTCCAGCCCCAGTCCCAGGCAGCTGCAAACCCAAATCTGCCTGGGCTGGGGAGACTTTGCCCTTTTTAAAAAAATGCTCAGTAATGGACATGACAGCTCCTCTCAGGCCCCCTTTTCATCATCATGATCACTGCCAGGAGCTCCCCCCGCCCCCTGGCCTCTCAAACCTACACAGCAATTTCAATCCATTTTCTCCAACTTAATAGAGATAGAGGTCACGTAGGCCTTATTTGAAAGTGATCAGAGACACAATGTATAGAGACACAATGTATGGGGAAAGCCTTTAGTAAAACTGTAAATGCCATTCAAATGTAGGGCATTCATAAAAATATTAAGTGCCTAAAAAATTGTGTTAAGCTTGTTCCTGCCAGAGAAGAAAGTTGAAGACAATTCAGAGTTGAGGAACTACTAGTTCATTTTTGTTTTAAGCTAATCAGTGGCCACTGTTAACCAAGGGGAACAATCTATATTAGCAGCGCAGGAAACATCCCGCTTCACTGACCCTCTACCTCTTTTCCCTTTCTTCCTCCTTTCCATTTGTAGAATGATCTGAGAATTGGCATAAAAGGTAACTCTTCCTTATTTACTCTATAGCCTCTTCTTGGTTGTGTGAAAAACTAAACAACCATACAAATATTAAAGGTTGTAAATACATATGTATATGCAGAATTGGCAAGTAATTTGACAATTTCTGTAACTCAGATCTGTACATTATAAGGTTCACGTCTGTTGTAGAGACTACAGCAAAGATCATAACTTGCAGCAGAAGGTGAGGGTAAGGGTGAAGCAGAATGAGCTATACTTTAGCAAGGTGTATTCACTTTGTTTACATTTTGCAAAATGGAGATTATGGAAAATTTAGTGCTCTTATCAGTAAACCATGTCAGACCTTGTATATTAATAGTTGCAAACAAAGAAGTCAGTCCATGAATCAGAATGTATATACCTGCCATTCTTTTCATTCTTTTTTTTTTAAGACTTTATTTATTAGAGGGAGAAAGAGACTGCATGCAGGGGCAGGGGGGACGGGCAGAGGGAGAGGAAGAAGCAGACTCCCCGCTGAGCAGGGAGCCCAATGCCGGGGGTCTTACAACCCATGAGATCATGACCTGAGCCGAAGGCAGATGTTTAACTGACTGAGCCACCCAGGCACCCCCTGTAGCTGCCATTCTGATAAAGGTATTGTTTATTGGAACAATAACCAGGAACTGTCTGAAAATTTACCATGGAGTCTTAGCATGAGAAGGACCTTGTACAGTCAGTTCTAATAATACCCTGTCTTTGGGCAAGTGGGTAAACAGCTAAGCTCTCTACCACCGTTACTTACTTTTTCCACATTGCCATGGATAGAGATTCTATCACCCATGCCAGGTTAGAATTCCAGAAGTTCCCGTGTGTGTGGGGGGGGGCGCTAAATCTCTCCTACTTGAATTTATCCCAGTCACTTTTTGATTGATTCAGAGTTTGAAAGTAGTACCCCACTAAATAATTATTTAATAAGTTTTAATGAAAATGATGAGTCAAGAGGTCTTATCTATACTTTTGGTTGATTTTTACCTTTTTTTAAACTAAAAAATCATTTTCCCTATAATATTGATAAAAGGTACAAAAATTCAGATTGAAATACATCCAAACAGACATTTGGAGAATTTTGCAATCCCTAAGTAGTCTTGCTTAAAATGATTACTTTGGGGTCAGGATTATTACATCTTTGGCTTTTAAATAGATCATTGAAAGGAAGGAAAATCCTTGACCCTACATACTTTAAAACGTTCTGGGCTAAGGAATTATCTTTTTAAAAAATAATGGAAATATGTATGTGGATATTGGTTCCTATCTTGTTTTGACTTAAATATATGGCTGTCTCAAACATGGTAATATAGTACTATCAAAGGAGACTATCCCAGGGGCGCCAGGGTGGTGCAGTGGCAGTTGGTTAAAAGTCAGCCTTTGGCTCAGGTCATGACACGGTCCTAGGATCAAGCCCCGCCTCAGGCTCCCTGTGCAGTGGGGAGTCTGCTGCTTCCTCTCCCTCTGCCCCCACCCCACCCCCGTCCTCTCTCTCTCTCAAATAAATAAAATCTTTTTTTAAAAGCATATTATCCTGGGGCACCTGGGTGACTCAGTCATTAAGTGTCTGCCTTCGGCTCAGGAGGGTCCTGGGATTGAGCCCCGCATCGGTCTCCCTGCTCAGTAGGAAGCCTGCTTCTGCCTACCCCACTCCCCCTGCTTGTGTTCCCTCTCTTGCTATCTCTTTCTCTGTCAAATAAATAAATAAAAATCTTTTAAAAAATATCTTGGGGTGCCTGGGTGGCTCAGTTGTTAAGCATCTGCCTTCGGCTCAGGTCAGGATCCCAATGTCCTGGGATCCAGCCCTGCATCGGGTTCCCTGCTCTGAGGGAAGCCTGCTTCTCCCTCTCCCACTCTCCCTGCTCGTGTTCCCTCTCTCACTGTCTCTCTCTCTCTGTCAAACAAATAAAATCTTTAAAAAAAAATTTAAAAAGTGTATTGTCCTGATTTAAGGTAAGAAAACAGTAGAGGCATGGCAGCTCAGCTGGAGAGCGGTGGGTCTCAGAGAGGAGTGGTCACTGGCGGAGAGGATGGTGCTGGAGAGCGGGCCCACATCATGAAGGTGCAGCTTCCCGTATCTAAAGCAGCTCCCTGTCCCCGAGAGCATTACTGGTTCACTCAGCTCACAGTTTCAGAATGGCTTCGGTTATTGCCTTTCTTTAGTGTACTTGCACTACTTAGCTGCCTTGCAATCCGTCCATTCCTCTCAAAGAAAAGCAACAGAACAATAGCTTGATTAATCTTTTTAAGGTTTATTTGTTTATGTGAGAGAGAGAGAGCACATGTATGCGAGAGAGAGAGCAAGCATGGGGTTTTGTGAGGGCAGAGGGAGAGGGAGAGAGAAACATAAGCCGACTTGGGACTGCGCAGGGAGCCCAAGGTAGGGCTCTATCTCATGACCTGAGCCGAAACCAAGAGTCCGGCACTTAATGGGCAGCACCACCCAGGACCCCCAAGCTTGATTAATCTTAAAATACAAGAGGAAAATTCCAAAGTGGTGAATGAAATAAACATTGAAGATTTGTGTCTTACTAAAGCAGCTTATTGCCGATGTTGGCGTTCTAAGACTTTCCTGAATGTGATGGGTCACGTAATAAACAAAATGAATTGGGCGCCTGGGTGGCTCAGTCGTTAGGCGTCTGCCTTCGGCTCAGGTCGTGATCCCAGGGTCCTGGGATCGAGTCCCGCATCGGGCTCCCTGCTCAGCGGGAAGCCTGCTTCTCCCTCTCCCACTCCCCCTGCTTGTGTTCCTGCTCTCGCTGTCTCTCTCTGTCCAATAAATAAATAAAATCTTTAAAAAATAAAAAAATAAAATGAATTGATAGGAGATGATGTGGGTCCTCTAATACTGAAGAAGAAAAAGGTATAATAGTAATGAATTAGAATTGAATTCAGTTGTATGCTGTAAAATCGTATAACAACATTTTTTTTCGTTCTTGGTGTATAGAAGATCTTTCAAATGGTGGTCTTAATTATTGCTACTGGTTGAGTATTTCTGCCAATTTATTTTCTTGCTACACTTGTTTATATTTTATACTTTGTATATTCAGTCATTTATATAGAAATTGAATTGTACAATCCTTTCATTCTTACTTCAAGGACTTAATGTATCTTCCTAAATACTCTTGGTTTTAATTAACTGAGAAAAAAACCGAGTTTTTGGCAATGGGTCCAAAGCTATTCCTTTGAATATCAGTATTTTCATAGAATCTATACTTAAAATTATTCTCCCTACACTATTAAGTATATTATTTTTCAGACCTGTTTTGATCATTTGAAGTGATTTTTCCTCTTTGACCTTCACAGTGTTTTCAGATCAGTAAGAAAAATATTGCTCTCAAGAATTACCTGAGTTTGCAAAGAGATAAACACTTTGCTTTATGAAGATTGTGTCTAATTAAAGTGTGAATGTCCCAATTTCAGAAAAGGCATGAACTGGATATAGAAAGTTCCAAAAGGGAACCGTTACTTACATTATAAAAGATTTGTTCACTTTATAAAAGGCTTGTTTGTGTCTGTTTTGTATTTATATATGTATCTGTATCTTGAACCCTGACTCAGTGACAGGGTAGGATAGGGTAGCAAGAATACTTAAACTAAACTCATGAGCTGCTGCTGCATTTGAAGGTCAATTAGAAATAAAGTATATCTGAATTCATGTGAAAATGATTAATAGTTCAGTGTTCAAAATTGTATACATTTTTCTCTTTATAACACTGTAAGCCAATAAAACATAAAATGCAAAAAAATTTGCAAAATAAACTTGGAGAATCTTTAAAAAACAAAAAATGGAGTAAAGCCTCAGTGAAATAAAAAGTAAGGTAAAATGGAGCTCAACCTTGGAACTTCTAGATTCTAGAACTTCTAGAACCTACTTTTAAAAAATTGTAAAAGTGGGGGGCATCTGGGTGGCTCAGTTGTCTAAGCAACTGACTCTTGATTTCAGCTGGGGTCATTATCTCAGGGTTGTGAGATCGAGCCCTGCTTCAGGCTTTGTGCTGGCCATGGAACCTGGTCGGGAATTCTCTCTCTCCTTCTCCCTCTGCCCCTCCCCCCCATTTCCCTCTCAAATAAATAAATAAAATAAAAGGGGCATTAGAGATATAGTGTGTGAAATGGGACTTTTTGACAGTAGGCTCTGAGAAATCACAAAGGATGTCTTTCCTGTAAAACCAAAGAATTACAACTTTTCTTTGTAGAAATAGTTGATCAGCATTAAAGACAGCCATTCTAGGGGCACCTGGGTGGCTCAGTCGTTAAGCATCTGCCTTCGGCTCAGGTCATGATCCCAGGGTCCTGGGATTGAGCCTTGCATCGGGCTCCCTGCTCCACAGGAAGCCTGCTTCTCCTTCTCCCACTCCCCCTGCTTGTGTTTCCTCTCTTCGCTGTCTCTCTCTCTGTCAAATAAATAAATAAAATCTTTAAAAAAATTAATAAATAAAATAAAAGACAGCCATTCTATTTCTCTATACTTAGAAGTAATTATTTTCCATTCAGAAATAACTTGCATTCTGCTTTGTGTTCTCTGGTAAGGAATTAGCAAGATGGTCTTCAGTAGTTGTTGTATGATAAATTAAATATTCCCAATCTGACCTTTGGAGTGTGTTGCTATGATGGTGATGGTTGAGATTTTGTGGAAGAAAGAAAAATGGCAGTAAAAATACTGTTTTTCTAGGATTTCTTTTATTTTTTTATTTTTTTAAACTTTATTTATTTATTTTTATTATGTTGTTAATCACCATACATTACATCATTAGTTTTTGATGTAGTGTTCCACAATTCATTGTTTTCATATAACACCCAGTGCTCCATGCAGAACATGCCCTCCTGAATACCCATCACCAGGCTAACCCATCCTTCCACCGCCCTCCGCTCTACAACCCTCAGTTTGTTTCTCAGAGTCCATAGTCTCTCATGGTTCGTCTCCCCCTCCAATTTCCCCCCCTTCATTCTTCTCCTCCTGCTATCTTGTTCATTTTTTTTTAAACATATGATGTATTAATTTGTTTCAGGGTTACAGGTCTGTGATTCATCAGTCTTACACAATTCACAGTGCTCACTATAGCACATACCCTCCCCATTGTCTATCACCCAGCCACCCCATCCCTCCCACCCCCCACCACTCCAGCAACCCTCAGTTTGTTTCCCGAGATTAAGAATTCCTCATATCAGTGAGGTCATATGATAAATGTCTTTCTCTGATTGACTTATTTCTAGGATTTCTTTTAATTTAAACATTTTAAAATAGTAAGGTTGGCCTCAGAAGAGTTGTCTCAAGCAACCCTTCCACTAATCTTCAGTAAGTCAGCAACCAAGAGCTCCTGGAGTTTGAGTAGCCTAACAAGGTTTTCTCCCCTCCCTGGTACTCTTGTCTCTCTAGGGGATTGTCAGATGTGCTTAGGCAAGAATTCTGAGCTCAGTAGAAGCATGGACAAATGTGATAAGAAACTGACTTTTCCTCCCTTTCTCTTGGTCAGTGTGCTGGAGAAGAGAAAAGAGTTGGTACACGTACAGTGTTTGTTGGCAATCATCCAGTTTCAGAAACAGAAGCTTACATTGCACAAAGATTTTGTGATAATAGAATAGTCTCATCTAAGGTAAGTGGTTTTTTTAATTCAGTAGATACATGTAGTGATTCATATAGTGAGCCAGATAATGCACTTATTTATGCTTCCAAGGAAGCTGGTTTATTTATATATGCATACATGGATGTGCACCTATACTGTATACCAACTGTGGTAATTATTCCACCAAAAGGCTGTTTTTCTTAAAAAGTATCATTCTGTCTTGTTATAGCTGAAATATTAGTCACTTGCTTTCCATTATTATTCATAGTGCCTGTTGATGATACATATTACGTTAAGCCTTAAAGGGTGCTAAAACTAGGAATTATTTACTTGCCCAAATCTTCCTGAATTTCTCTTAAGTGCTTGGACTAGGTTCTAAATAATTTACATTCTTTTGGAGGGTACTATCCTAGAATGACGTTTATATCTCTTTCTGTTCCACTGGGGAGCTCCTCAAGTACACTCCTGGCCTGACCATTTACTAGCTTTGTGACCTTGGCCAAATTAATCTCCAAGTCTATATGTCCTCAACAGTGAAATGGAGCTGATGTTCTATACGTAAAAGCACTCTCTATAGTCCCTAGTACCCAGTCGCCCTCATTCTGCTAATATTAGCTTGCTAATCTTCACCTTTGGCTGACCAGGTTAGGTACTAGGTGCTAAATGGCAGATAATTGATAGATTGACAGATCTTGATAGATTTTCCTTACTTCTTCACGTAGCCTGGCAAGGCAGATGTAAAATGTTAGTGACAGTTGGATCACTGCAAGTTTGTGAACACCTAGGACCTGAAACAAAATTATGCCCTTCCTTTAAAAATTTAACATTTGGTTTTCAAACACATGTGTGATTTCTCTTGAGGTAGCGAATGTATACAGATTATACTTAAGTAGGAGATTAACATGTAAAATATGGACAGAATGAGTGAAAACTGTTGCCTGATCAGCATGTATCTGTTGGCCTATAGAACACTCTGTCTTTGGATAAAATGTCTATTTCCTGTTCATCTTGAACCTTATGGCAGAAAATCTGTCATCAACCAGAAGTTTTCATACCTGTGCCCAGGATAGTGACTAGTCCTTTGATTGAAAATTGTAACTCCCCCTGTAGGATCCAAGACAATAGTAGTAGTCCTTTGACTCAGAATCATAGACATAGAACTGAAAGATCCTGCGAGATTATCTGTTCAACTTGCTGGCTCTACAGATGGAGAAAGCAAACCCAGAGAAATTAAGTTAGTGCCATGGTCATCAAGCAGAGTGAGTGATAAAGTCAGGAGCAGAACTGCTTTATAAGGTCTAGTGGCTCTGAATAAAAAGCCCTTTTCACATCATTGTGCTATTGGGGCTCCTTTCTCTGTGTTCTCTCACATTTTGCATCAAAATCTAAAATACTTTCTAGGGAAGTACTGTTTTCCATAGTGTTTTATGTAGAAGATAATGTAACACACTGATGGTAAAGTGACTTTCGTTGAACTAACTATAACCATTTTGTTGTAATATACTTCACAATTTCACATTGTAAAAGAACTAGAACACTCTGTCAAATCTTCATATTTAATATATTTCTCATATTTTATCTAGCTTCAGTTTTGCCAATAGGCAAAACAATACATTAGGATATTTTTTTTAAATAGTTAAGAGTGCATGAGACAAATAAAGTTTGTTTCTGAACAGATTTGCACATATATCTCTGTATCTGTATATATCTTTTAGAAATCAGAATAAAGAAATGAACATTTGTACATTGAATAGACTAACATCTCTCTTTTCTCTGTAACTATTACATGTTTACAGTTTTTCTAATTTACCAGTCATCTAGTTTACCAGTGTTCCACTTTTTCCTAAAAGCTCTAGCGCAGAAAAAGAGGAATTGACAGTATACTAACTTCAGAAAAAGAATGAAATCTTAATACAATGAATAATTAGAAGAGGATAGCATATGGACAGTGTAGTGGTAAAGAGCTTCATCCTTGTAGACAGAAGATCTGGGTTTGAATTTAAAGTAAGGCATCGAACCCTTCTGTGTCTCAGTTTTCTTATCTGTAAAATGGAGATATTAACAGTACTTACCTCAGAGGACCGCGATGAGGATAAAATAAAGTAATCCACAGTTTAAACACTGTGCTTGGCTTACAGTAATGACTCAGTAAATGGTAGGTGGTATTGTTAAATTATATTTCTGTGCTTAGTATTACTACAGTCCTGAGCAGTACTAGTGATTGCCTCAGTCTCATGTGTTTTGATTGTGTGGCATGATCTCTCTTTAAAAGAGGCCTTTGGGTCCATTCTAGAGATAACATTTTCATAATTTTTAAAATTTTTTTAAGGATTTTATTTATTTATTTGACAAAGAGAGACAGCTAGAAGGGAACCCAAGCAGGGGGAGTGGGAGAGGGAGAAGCAGGCTCCCCGCTGAGCAGGAAGCCCGATGTGTGGCTCAATCCCAGGACTCCAAGGATCATGACCTGAGCCGAAGGCAGACGCTAAACGACTGAGCCACCCAGGCGCCCCAATATTTTCATAATTTGAACTTTTCCTTCCTCACATTGTCTTTTGGCTCTTTATATTTTCACCAGAATCTTTTAATTGAAATGTACAGTTTATAGCATATGTTAGCTGCCTTCCAACTTCGTAGCAAGTGTTGATTTCCTTTTTCCTTATTCCCAGTAAGTCTTATTAATGCAGGGAACACTGAAAATAAACACTTTGACCTATCTTAAATTTTACTTACTGTTAAAATTAGTCTTCTTTTCTTCTTGGGGCACACAATACTTTCCATAGAAAAACTTGTTCTATGCAACCTTACTACTTTAATATAATCAGCAGGAACCTCTGGGAATCGCCAGAATTTTGTAGCTGGTACGAAATTTGGAAATCCCCTTCTGTAGCAAAATGAGCACTGATTGCTTGCTGCTAGGATCTTTAGTTTCCATCTTATTTCCCTGTTACACATTTTTTTTCTTGAAAAATTCAGAGCCTCAATCTTGAAGGCACTTTAGTGGCTTAAGAATCTGTGCGCTCCACCTAACTCTTTGAAGGTATGCCCAAGGTTAAATTTAGAACTCCTATGTGAAAGACTGTCTTGAATTAAAGCTTTAAGCCTAAAATACACTAGCATTCTCCCTCATTTTTAAAACTCAGATTTTCAGTAGAATTTATCGGACAGCTCTTTGAATCTTTTCAAACTCACGGGACGGTGCCTTTTTAGCTAAAGTTACTAAATCCTAGTGGGAGAGTGTCCTGGTAACTCCCTTTACTTAAACTTTCAAATTTATGGGAGAAAGAGTGGTACTTTAAAAAAGAGAAAGTTCTGCTTCACAAGGGTAACGAGCAGTGGAGTAAATGGCCAACACTTAAGATCAAGATTTCTTGTGCCTTCTATGTACCAAACATTGTTCTAGGCAGCTGTGGTAAGAGGGCTTATGATATGTTCCCTGACCTCTTAATAGCTCATGACCTGATACAGAAAAGAAGAGGGCATATAGCAATAGGTTCCTATAATGGTAATAATCAGAGTTCCCCAAGGAAGCAGTTCATTTAATAAGTTAAAACAGTGATAAACAAACAGTGGGGGTCTAGAAACAACAAAAATGTTCCCTTTTGATGTCTTAACACCCCACAGAGGACTCTAACAGACCCTAATGTTTGTTTGTTTAATTAAAAACCCCTTAGTTAGGGAACAGAAGGTCAACAAGCCAGAAACTCAGCTGTTAGCTTGTTGTGGAAGTTTAGCTTATTGTTTTAGAAAATTGATCTTAAGTAATTGGGACAGTTAAGTGCTGATCCTGAACTACATCAGCTTCAACGTGACTGGATCAGTGGTTTTGATCCCTTTTGTTTTTGGTTACAAGCTGCCTTGGGAACCTGATAAAAAGTGTGGATTCTCTTCCCCCAAATGATGCATATCCACACAATTCTTTATTTTTCCTTGTTTATTAAGGTTTTAAATTCCAGTATAGTTAGCCTACAGTGTTATATTAGTTTCAGGTGTACAATATAGTGATCCAACACTTCCATATACATCACCCAGTGCTCATCAGGACAAGTACACTCCTTAATCCCCATCACCTATTTCACCCATCCCCCACCCCTCCCCCCGCCCCGCCCCGTAACCATCAGTTCCCTGTAATTAAGAGTCTGTTTCTTATTTTGTCTTTCTCTCTTTCTTTACCTTTGTTTTGTTTCTTTAATTCTACATATGTGTGAAATCATGGTATTTGTCTTTCTCTGACTTATTTCACTTAGCATTATACTCTCTAGCTCCATCCATGTTGTTGTAAATGGCAAGATTTCATCCTTTTTATGGCTCAGTAATATTCCATTCTGTATATATACCACCTCTTCTTTATCCATTCATCTATCGATGGACACTTGGGCTGCTTCCATAGTTTGACTTTTGTAAATAATGCTGCAGTAAACATACATACAATGCATGTATCCCTTTGAATTAGTGTTTTGTATTTTGGGGGTAGATACCCAGTAGTGCGAGGACTGGATCATAGGGTAGTTCTATTTTTAACTTTTTGAGGACGCTCCATACTGTTTTCCACAGTGGCTGCACCAGTTTGCGTTCCCACCAACAGTGCAAGAGGAACGGTTCCTTTTGCTCCACATCCTTGCCAATACCCGTTGTTTCTTGTGTTTTCTGTTTTAACCATTGTGACAGGTGTGAGGTGATATCTCATTGTAATTTTGTGCTTAATTTTGAATGAGCTTCCTTGAGGCGCTTCCGTGACTCCTGGGGGGGAAGAATCTTCTAGGTTGGCTGTTGTTGTAATGCACCAACTCCTTTACTGAATATTTTTGCCTCCATTTATCTTCATTTTCCCGGGATTCCCTAATCTTTGAGCCCATAAGCCTTTTAAAGAGAGGTTAGTAGTAAATTCACATATATTGTGTCATGCTCTGCAACTTTGGCATTTCAGTCACCTTACCGAATAGATACTTTCTCACCGTATTTGTGGTGGAGATCATTTAAGTATAATTTAGATCTTTTAGGTTAAGAAACCTTTCTTTCTGGTTTCTGGTCTTTATCAAGATATCTAGAAAATGCAACTTCTCTTGGTGATTTTTTTAAATGACCTCATCCTTGAGCTTAAGATATTAGTGAGAAAGTCTCAATGATTCAACAGTTGGCCCAAGAGTTTTCTTCTCCTGCCCATGTACTACTTAGCATTGAACCTTTAACCTGTTACCAGTTACCAAAGCCCAGTGTGGTATGTTGATTAAAGTGAAAGCCCTCTATGTCCCAGGGTTATGTGTACACCTCAGCTGTCATGGAGGTGGGGCGGGGGGGTACTGATAGGGACAGAGTTATATCAGTGATGATGATCCAGACTCCAGTGGTTAGCTTAGCCAGAGGAATTAATTTGTTCATTCATTCATCCAACTAATTTATTGAATGTCTATTTTGTGTCTGTTAGGTGTTGGGGGAAAAGTAATATTACCTGTCCTTATGGAACTTACTGCCTATGGAGGGAGCAACTTTAATAAAAAATGCACACATCTATAGTTATTCACTGTATCGAGTATTATCAAGGAAGTATAGGATGACCTGAGAACACCTAACAAGGAACCTAATTTAGATCAGGTCAGGGAAAGCAGAGGTTGGGGACTAGATGGCCCAATTGTGATGCTCCAAATGAAAACTTCATTTCTTATATAGTATACCTCTAAGTGTATGCTTATTTGTATGTGTGAGGTCTGGGTTTTAACATTTTCAAATTATTGTGATAGTCCGGCCCATATGAGTTGTTATTAGGATTTTTCAAGTTTCCTTTCTAATAATACTCTTTTTTTTCCTCCTCCCATACAGTATACACTTTGGAATTTCCTCCCAAAGAATCTGTTCGAACAGTTTAGAAGAATTGCAAATTTTTATTTTCTCATCATTTTCCTTGTGCAGGTAAGAGCTCCATAAACAACCATTCCCCTTTTAGAAACTTAATTACTCCAGGGGCACCTTGGTGGCTCAGTCAGTTAAGCGGCTGCCTTTGGCTCAGGTCATGATCCTGGGGTCCTGAGATCGAGCCCCATGTCTGGCTCTCTGCTCGGCGGAGAGCCTGCTTCTCCCGCTCCCTCTGCCTGCCACTCTGCCTACTTGTGCTATCTCGCTGTCAAATAAATAAAATTTTTTTATTAAAAAAAAAAGAAAATTACTCCAATCAAACTTTTTCCCCCCAAACAAATTTTCAATCCATTTCTTTAAAAAAAAAAATAAAAGTGCCCTGTGTGTAAAAAGGTGTTTCAGGGCTTGTTTTAATAAAACTTTTTAAAGTACTAATATTATAGTTTAAGATTTACATGATTTTATATATTTCCAAAGTAGCATTTTTACTAGAAAACTTGTTGAGAATTTGTTACTTTCTTTAAAAACTTCCATGGATTTCATCTTTGTTTATCCTAGAAGGACATATATTGTGTACCATTAAATACAGTGGTATATATTAAAATTGAAAATAGTTCAGATTAATAGTTTTACTTCGTTAAACACCAGATTCAGCTTAATTGAAAATTTATCACTTTTCTTCCTGATACCAGTTTTGCTCTTCCTCTTTCATTTACTTTTAAGTGTGAAAGCCTGGTAGACTTGATCTTCTCTATGTTCCTGCTAATGTTTTTTTTGTGTTTTAAATTTTAGACATCTTAAATTGCCTCTTCCATCTTTAAGTCTATGAGCTATTATAAGTTTTCCCTCACCAAAATTACCCCCAGAAAATTTTATTACAGTAAGGGTATTTTTTCCTCGTTTCATTTTTTATTTTATTTATTTATTTATTTTTAAAGATTTTATTTATTTGAGAGAGAGAGAATGAGAGAGAGCACGAGAGGGAAGAGGGTCAGAGGGAGAAACAGACTCCCCGCTGAGCAGGGACCCCGATGTGGGACTCGATCCCGGGACTCCAGGATCATGACCTGAGCCGAAGGCAGTCGCTTAACCAACTGAGCCACCCAGGCACCCACTCGTTTCATTTTTTTAAACGAAGCAGAAACATCCCAATGAAATGGCTCAAAGCCTTGTTAATGTTAAGTGCTTCTGTTTATCCACTTTGAGGCTTTGAGTAAATGGTGCTGTAATTTAATTTAGCCCTGCTACTTAAAACCAGTCTGGGTTGTGATATGGAAAAGAGCTAATTTCAGTCTTAAATGATGGGTCATTTGAAAAGGAGCTACTCTAGTGATCCATCGTAAGATATCTTACAAAACAGCATAAAATAAACTGCATACAAAATTATGCTCAGAGGAGTCATTCTTTGTCGCATGCCGCGCAGTTCAGTTTGGTTCAGTGAATGTATACCAAGCACCTACTGTGTGCCTTGCAGTATTCCAGATAACAAAGATTCTAGCAGATACAATGAAGATCAAGATATGGCTTTTCTGTCCTTAAGGAATGTATGTTACAGTCATGTATCCATTTAATTTAATGCGGTATAAGTCATAAAAGTAGCATGAGCAACATGCTGTGGGGATACAGTGGAAGTTAATATGTCTTTCTAACCAAGAGGAGCTTAAGGAAACTTCAAAGAGTAGATGATATCTGAACTAAACCTTGAAAGATTAGAGCAAGTTAACCTGGTGAAGAATGCCAGATGGGTATCTCAGGCTGTGCATGAAGGCCCACAGCCACATAAAAGCCTGTGTCTCTAACTCGGGGGATGTGGCAGAGCCAGGCCTAGGTGGGGATTAGAGAAGAGAGCGAGTTGTGGGGGCAGATTGAACTCATGGTCCTCTGTCCCTCCAGTCTAGTCCTCTCTTAGTATTTGTTGTTTTAGTGAATGACAACATCTACCCAGCCGTCACCAGATACTTACAAGTCATCTCTCATCACCCTGACAAAAAATTCCTTGCCATTCCTACCATTTTAACCCCGAACTATCCATGGAAGTTCTTTGCATGTCTGCCGCTGCCCCCCTCGTCCAAGCCGTCATCTTGTACCCGCATTATGGACTCCCCGCTTACATTCTATTTTCCACAAATCGGGGAGGATGATCTTCTCAAAATGTAGTTCTGTTCACGGGACCTCTCCTTGCCTAAAAGCTTTAGTTATCTCCCACTGTGGGGTAAACAATGAGCTCTAGCCTAGAGGGCCCTGCTTGGGTTTGCCTCTGTCCCCCTCTCCAGCCCCATCTTACACCACACTCTACCCTTTATTTGTTTACGTGTGCCCCCCACCCCTGCGCTGCTACCATAGAGACATTGTATATGCGGTCCTCTGTGCCTGCCTGAAAGCCCATACTTCATCTCATTAACTCAGCTTTACTCATTAGATTTCAGCATTTCACTTGGTTGACTGTTTTCCCGTAAGCTGCTAGCTTTATGAGGGCAGGGACAATTCTCTATCTTATTTAAAGCAACATCTCTAGAGCCTGGCTGATGATAGCACAGGGGCTGAAAGAATGATACTCAACAAAGAGATGGTAAATGATTGGTTCTATTTCATTCAAGGCGTTAATCCAAACTGGAATGAAACCTAAGCCTGAATTAGAACTGTTTCCTTACACTAACTGCTCTGTGGATTGCTTTTGTTTAATGAAAGTCAACAGTGACCCTGTTACCAGGATATGTTTTGTCTGTTTTTCTACCTGAAATGGTTGTAGCATATCAGTCCTGCATATAAGTGAATGGCTTATTTTCCTTTTACGTTCAATTTAATTTCTTTACCTAGGTCACAGTAGACACACCGACTAGCCCGGTTACCAGTGGACTTCCACTTTTCTTTGTTATAACTGTTACAGCCATCAAGCAGGTAAATTTCTTATTTACAATTATGCCTGCATTTCAGTCCCATCTGCTTTGAATTTCATTGCCAAAGGTCCTTTTTCATATTTCTATAGAGTGGGCAGCATCCTTGATGGATTTAACTTATATTTGATTCCTATTAAAAACATACTAAAATGACCATAAGGTACATCTTTAATTTCTTTTGCCCCTTTTTTCCTCAGTATTTGTGTTATGGGGTTGTAACCCTAAAAGAAAGGAGGTAGAAGGTACAGCTCAGTCAGGAAATGAGAGGCGAATTTTTAGTGTGTATAAATGTTTTTCAGTGTGGCATATCTTTCTGAAAAATTCCCATTCTAGTGAATTTTTGTTGATGCCTAAAGCAGAGAACTCAAGAGCACAAGTACTTGATACTTGTTGTCTTTCTTCCCTGATGCTGCCGAAGTGGGTGGTGGGCAGAGACTTTTATTCTTGTTTTTCATCAAAGCTGACAATTGCCATGGTTTCTGATGCTGATGTCTGAAGTTTTTTGACCATTTTATATAATAGTACCTTTGAAAAATTCCACATGAAACTGAAAATGCAAATGGGAAACTGGAGGTAAAGGGGGGGTTAGCAACGTTTATCATGTACTGGGACAGTCCACAGGACCTGACTAATTGCAAACATACTTTTAGACAGTACTTACCAAAGAGCTTTAAAAACTACCCTCAAGAACTTCGAAAATGAAGGTCTGTTTTATGGTATTTTGAACAAGGTTACCTTTCCTCTTGGGGTTATCTGGTCTCTATCTTGCCTACCAGAAACTGCAAGAATATTTTTTCAAGTGTTTGGTTGCTAAATAAAGACTTTTGGAATGTTCTTTCCCTTAGGCTGTTAGGATTATTTTCTTTAACATCATAGAATTGCTGGTTCCAAGAATAGCCTGTATGGTTTACAAAAGCTCTTACTGATTCATTTTACTCCCTATACTAGTTCATGTTAGGGCCTTTCTTTCCTCACTGACATCACAGAAAGTGCCATAGGAAGTGATAGCCTAGCATTGTCATAAAGAGGGACAGGACAGGAAGAATATAGCACTGGAGAATAAAAGTGGAAGGCGATCAAGAGATTTTTTTCAAACAGTTACATTTGAAAAGGCACAGACATTATTCTCAAGAAAAAAAGCAGTGTGATGTAAAAAAGGAGAAGAGGTCATCCTCAGACAAATGAACATCCTCCTTCCTTAGTTCTTTTGGCTTAAATTTACTTCATACAAAAAAAACAAACTAAAATGAGCCATTAGACCTTTTCCTGATGACGTTTAACTCTAAAAAATGAATACCAGTTGATGATTTCCTTTACCACCAAATCAGTGAAGTTGACCTCCAAAACTTATCATGGATTCTGTGCCAAAATAATCCTAACTTGCCTTTTCTATTCTCTTTCCCTGGGGAGGAATTAGATTTCCTCAGCGATGATCACTCCCAACAGTCTACTACAGAATAATATATTTAAGTGATTAGAGCTGTAAGAAAATAAAACCCAGAAAAAAAATTGTCACATTAAAAAGTAGAGAAATTAACATTAATTTGAGTAAGTAGAATTAGAAGAATAAATCATAGCCTTTCACAGTTGAAGAATATTACGGTTCTGATTCCTGTGTTTTCATTGATACTTCTCTGTAGAATGGAGAAACCTTTTAACACAAGTAAATATTTACCTAAGGGGTATTTTGAAAGTGTGTCTTGGTTTTTGCTGTAAAAATGAACAATGTTGTCTTTTTAGCACTGTGAGTTGAGAATAATACTATAAGTATAAATATCTACTAGTGACTCATAGAGGGAGCTATAGAAATTTATTAACAACTTCGCTGCATCATGTGAGCTTGACTGTAGTTATTTTTACTCTAGGGATATGAGGATTGGCTAAGACACAGAGCTGACAATGAAGTCAACAAGAGCACTGTTTACATTATTGAAAATGCAAAGCGAGTGAGAAAAGAGAGTGAAAAAATCAAGGTATTTTTGTGGTTCATTTTTTTATTGTGGTAAAAACACAGCTTTTTAAAATATACAATTTAGTGACATTTAATACATTCACATTGTTATGCAAACTTCAACACTATCTAGTTCCAGAACATTTTCATCACCCCAAAAGGTAACCCCCATAGGCATTAAGTAGTCATGCCACATTCCTCCCTCTCCCAGGCCCTGGCAACTACTAATCTTCTTTCTGTCTCTATGGATTTACCTATTCTAGATTATTTCATGTATATGGAATCAGACACTATGTGGCCTTTTGTGTCTGCCTTCTCTTTCTTAATGTTCTCAAGGTCTCTTCTTATTGTAGCATATATTAGTAATTCTTGCTTTTATGGCTAAATATTCCATCATATGGCTATACCATCTTTTCTTTATCCATTCATCAGTTGATGGACATTTGGGAGTTTTCCCACCTGTTGGTTATTATGAACATTGCTGGTATGAACATTCATGGTCAAGTTTTTGTTTGAACACCTGTTTTCAATTATTTGAGATATACACCTAGGAGTAGAATTGCTACATAATACTGTAGTTCTTATGTTCAGCTTTTTCATGAACCACCAAGTTGTTTTCCATAGCAACTGGCCATTTTACATTCCACCAGCAATGTATGAGAATTCTAAGATAGTATTATTTTTTACTATCAGCTGAGTTATTTTTTAACCCAAATTAATCATTGTTGATTATTACCTAATAAGATCCCAGTCAATTAAGATTTTAGACCTGTCCATATCAAATAATCTGTTTTGTTCCCAACAGATGGTATTTTTTTTAACAGATTGTATTTTAATTGATAATGAACTTTACTTTTCTAGAGCAATTGTGAGGTCACAGCAAAATTGAGGAAAGTACAGTTTTCACATATACCCCCTTTTCCCACATCTGTACAACTTGCCTCGCTATCAGCATTCCATAGTGGTATTTTTGTTGCAATCCATGAACCTACACTGGCACATCATTATCACCCAAAGTCCATAGTTTTCATTAGGATTCACTCTTGTTCCAAATTCAGTGGCCTTAGACAAATGTCTAATGACAGGTATCCACCATTATTAGTATCATATAGAATCGTTTCGCTGCCCTAAACATCCTTTGTGCTTTGCCTCGTCATCCCTTCATCCTGCCAACCCCAGGTCACCACTCATCTTTCTACTTTCTCCATAGTTTTGCTTTTCCGTAATATATTGTTAGAATCATATTCAGATTGGCTTCTTTAACTTAACAATATGCATTTAAGTTTATGCCATGTCTTTTCATGTCTTGATGGCTCATTTCTTGTTAGTGCTGAATAATCTTCCATTGTCTAGATGGACTAGTTTATGTATCCGTTCACCTTCTGAGGGACATCTTGGTTGCCTCCAAATGGTGGCAGTTATGAACAAAGCTGCTGTAAACACTTATGTGCAAGTTTTTGCATGGACATAAGATTTTATTTGAGTAAATATCAAGGCGTGTGCTTATTGGATTGTATGGTAAAAGCATGTTTAATTTTGTAAGAAACTGCCAAGCTATCTCCAAAGAGGCTGTTCATTTTGCATTCCCATCGGCACCGAATGAGTTCCTGTTTCTCCACATCCTGGCCAACATCTGTTGTCAGTGTTTTGGGTTTTGGCAATTCTAAGAGGTGTGTAGTGGTATCTCATTTTTGTTTTAATTTGCATTCCCCTAATGACATAGTGGTGTTCGACATCTCTTCATATGCGTCCTTGACATCTGAGTATCTTCTTTCATGAGGTTGCCTATTCAGGTCTGTACCCATTGTTTAATCAGAGTGCTCATTTTCTTATTGTTGAGTTTTAAAAGTTTTTTTTTAATATTTTGGATAACTGTCTTTTATCAGATAGGTCTTCTATAAATATTTTATCCCAGTCTCAAAGTATTATTTATTTTTTTATTTCATTTTGTTACTGTGATCAAAAAGCATATAACGTTAAATTGACCATCTTAACCATTATTTTAAAGTATAATCTCCATTTTATTTTTTTTCCAGAGAACAGTTTTTCTTCCCTGCTTAAGGACTTAGCTCCTTACATGGGCTTTGGTGAAGGTGGTGGGGTAGTACCCTCAGGTCCAAATCGGGGTGGGGGTGGGGGTGGGGGTGTTGGGTCCTTCCGTGCTTCAGGAGAGCCATTCTGGACTACGTTGCTGTGAATGGTGCAGCTCACGCAGTAATGTAGTCTCACAGCTTGGGACACACATACGCTTGGAAGACATTCGCTTTGGAAATGCCCCTGATGGCAGTGGCCTCTACTGTGGTCCCAGTAACAAACTTCTCTGTGGTTGTGCCACAAATGGCCATGGCCACGTGCAGCCTAATGCCCTTTGTGGCACAACCATTATTCTTTGTTTTCTTGGTCATCTTGAAAGTGAGGCCCCGAGAGGGCCCAACCTAACCTTTTTTCTTTTTTTTTTTGTTTTGTTTTTATTTATTTTTTTGTAAAGATTTATTTGTTTGGGGGTGTTGGGGAGGAGCAGAGGGAGAGAATCTTAAGGGAGACTCCCTGTTGAGCACGGAACCCCACAACGCCGGGGCTCCATCCCAAGACGCATGAGATCATGACCTGAGCTGAAACCAAGAGTCAGAGGCTTAACTGACTTGAGCCACCCAGGTGCCCCTAAAATTTTATTGTTTTAAAAAAATCTCTACACCTGTTGTGGAGCTCGAACTCACAACCCCAAGATCAAGAGTCATATGCTGCACCGACTAAGCCAGCCAGGTATCCCCCTCATCTTAACTAACCATTTTTAGTGTACAATTCATTAGTGTTAAGTATAGTCACATTGTTGTACAACAAATCTCTAGAATCTTTTCATCTTGTAATACTAAAACTTCATACCCATAAAACATGAACTCCCCCTACCTCCAGCCCTTGATAAACACCTTTCTACTCTCTATTTCTATGACTGACTGCTTTCGAGAACTACTTCCTTTGAATGGGATCATACTGTACTTGTCCTTTTGTGACTGGCTTATTTCACTTAGCATAATGTCTTCAAGGTTCATCCATGTTGTAGCATATGACAGCAATTCCTCTCTTTTAAGACTATGTAATATTCCATTTTATGCCTATACTACCTTTTCTTTATCAATTCATCTGTTGATGGACATTTGAGTTGCTTCCACCTCTTAGTAATGTAAATAATGCTGACAATCACAAGTGTACAAATAACTCTAGATATCCCGCTTTGAATTATGTTAGATATATACCCAGAAATGAAATTTCTTAATCATATGGTAATTCTGTTTTTAATTTTTTGAGGAACTTGCATACTGTTTTCCATAATGGATATATCATTTTACCTTTACACTTAGAGTGTACAAGGGTTACAAACTTCTTCACATCCTCTCCAGCACTTGTTAGTTTCTGTTATTTTGATGGTGGCCATCCTAATGGGTGTGAAATATCTCATTGTGGTTTTGACTTGCATATCCCATATGATTAGAGATGTGGAACATCTTTTCATGTGCTTTTTGGCCATTTGTATATCTTATTTGGAGAAATGTCTATTCGGATCCTTTGCCCGTTTTTTAACTGGGGTATTTGTTTGTTGTTGAGTTGTAGAAGTCTCTTATAGATTCTGAATATTAACTCCTTATCAGATATATGATTGGCAAGTATTTTCTCCCATAGGTTACCTTTTCATTCTGTTGATTGTTTCCTTTGGTGCAAAGTTTTTAAGTTTGATATATTCCGGTTTCTTTTTTTTTTTTTTTTTTTTTTAAGTAGGCTCCACACCCAGCACATGGAGCCCAACACAGGGCCCAAACTCACGACTCTGAAATCAAGACCTGAGCCAACACCAAGAGTTGGACGCTTAACTGACCAAGCCACCCAGGCACCCTAATATATTCCCATTTCTAATGTTGAGGGGTTTTTTTCCTGCACTGTGGTGTATGTCCAGGAAATCATTACCAAATCCAGTGTCCTAAAGCTTTTCCCTGATGTTCTTCCAGGAGTATAAAAAGTTTTACATTTAGGTCTTTTTTTTCCTATGATTTTATTTATTTGAGAGAGAGAGAGAATGAGCAGGGAGGAGGGGCAGAGGAAGAGGAAGAAGCAGACTCCCTACTAAGCAGGGAGCCCAACATGGGGCTCGATCCCAGGACCCCGAGATCATGACCTGAGCCAAAGGCAGATGCTTAACCGACTAAGCCACCCACATGCCCCTTATATTTAGGTCTTTAATTAATTTTGAGTAATTTTTGTATGTAGTGTAAGGTAAGAGTCAAACCTCATTGTTTGCGTGTGGCTATCCAGCTTTCCCAACACCATTTGTTGAAGAGACCGTCCTTTCTTTATTGCATAGTCTTGGCACCCTTGTTGAAAATCATTTGGCCATATATGCAAGGGTTTGTTTGTGGGCTCTCTCTTCATTGGTCTATATATTTGTCTTTATGCCAGTACCATACCATCTTAATTATTGTTGCTTTGTAGTATGTTTTGAAATCTGGGAGTGTGGAGACTCCTCAAGTTTTTTTTTCTTTTCAGCATTGTTTTCGCTATTTGGAGTCCCTTGAAATTCCATATGAATTATAGGAATTTTTTTTATGTCTGCAAAAAATGTCATTTGCATATGGGTAGGAATTCCATTGAGTTTGCAGATTGCTTGAATGGTATAGGCATTTAAACAAGTCTTAAGTCTTCCAATTCATGAACATGAAATGGCTTTCCATTTATTTTATCTTTGATTTCTTTTAGCAATTTTTGTAGCTTTCAATGTGCAAGTCTTTAACTTCTTTGGTTAAGTTTATTCCTAAGTATTTTATCTTTTTTGATGCTATTGTAAATAGAGATTGCTTTTTTTAATTTCCTTTTTGGATTGGTCATTGTTAGTGTATAGAGATACAAATAATTTCGAGTGTTGATTTTATATCCTGCAACTTTGTTGAATTCATTTATTAATTCTGACAGGTTTTTGTGTGTGTGGAATCTAGGGTTTTTTATATATAATATTAGGTCATCTGCAAACCAGAATAATTTTACTGCTTTTCCAATTTGTATGCCGTGTGTGTGTGTGTGTGTGTGTGTGTGTGTGTGTGTGTGTGTGTGTGTGTGTAATTGCTCTGGCTAGAACTTCCAGTACAATGTTGAATAGCCATGCTGGGGAGTGGATATCCTTGCTTTGTTCCTGATACTAGAGGAAAGGCTTTCAGTCTTTCCTCACTGAGTGTGATATTAGCTGTGGGCTTTTCATATATGGCTTTTATTATGTTGAGGTCATTTTTTTTCTCTTTCTAAGTTCATTGAGTGTTTTTATCATGAAAGAGTTGAATTATGCGAAATGCTTTTTCTGCATTGATTGAGATGATTAAATAGCTTTTGTCTGTTGTTGTTATGTGTTGCATTACACTGATTGATTTTTGTGTATATCCTTTCATTCCCAAGGATACATCCCATTTGGTCATGGTGTGTGATCATTTTAATGTGCTGTTGGATTTGGTTGAGTAGTATTTGTTCAGGATTTTTTTTTCATCAATATTCATTGAAGATATTGGTCTCTAGTCTTCTTCTCTTATACTGTCTTTTCCTGATAAAATGGTATTAGTAATTCTGGCCTCATACACCAGGTTTGGGAGTGTTCCCTCCTCTTCGATTCTTCAGAATAGTTTAGGAATTGGTGTTATTACTTTTTTGAATATTTGGCATAATTCTCTTATGAGGTCATCTAGCCCTGTAGTTTTTTTTTGGGGGGGGGGGAAGTTTTCGATTCCTGCTTCAGTCTCCTCACTAGCTTTGGGTCTGTTCAGATTTTCTGTATCTTCATGATTCAGTTTTGGCAGGTTGTATGTTTCTAGGTGCTTACCCATTTACTCTAGGTTCTCTTATTTGTTGGCATATAATTGTAGTAGTCTCTTATAATCGGGGGGGAGGTGCAGAGGGAGAGGGAGAAGCAGCCTGAGCAGGGAACTTGATGTGGGGCTCGATCCCAGGACCCTGGGATCATGACCTGAGCTGAAGGCATACACTTAATGACTGAGCCACCCAGGCCCCTCTCCAAGATATTATTTTTAAAAGAATATTTCTATATGAATATGGATTAAAATAGGAAAGGTAACAGAAATCAAATTCTCTAGAACAAGGGAAGAAGATGGGTGGAACAGAAAGAGCAGAGGGTAGGTGAAAATACCATTCCAGAAGGGTTCAGGATTGTGATAGGAATTGCTTAAAAATGATACTCTCCTCCCTGTACTTTCATCAGG
This sequence comes from Eumetopias jubatus, assembly GCF_037043125.1. Taxonomy (NCBI): domain Eukaryota; kingdom Metazoa; phylum Chordata; class Mammalia; order Carnivora; family Otariidae; genus Eumetopias; species Eumetopias jubatus. The sequence goes on from NW_028274817.1 coordinate 11,398,848, forward strand.
CATTATCAGTGCTGAATTATTTATTAAATACTGGGAATTGTTGGACATAAGTTCTCCATATTCACAGCGATAGGTAAATTGTCTTGCATCTTCTTTTAGTAATAATGCGGAAAAGGCTACAGAGTGGGAGAGTTACCTGAGATTGACGTAGAATGTCTTTTTTTTTTTTAAGCTCTTATTTTATTTATTTGACAGAGAGAGACAGCGAGAGAGGGAACACAAGCAGGGGGAGCGGGAGAGGGAGAAGCAGGCTTCCCGCGGAGCAGGGAGCCCGATGTGGGGCTCAATCTCAGGATCCTGGGATCATGACCTGAGCTGAAGGCAGACGCTTAATGACTGAGCCACCCAGGCGCCCCTAGAATGTCTTTATATCACCCGTTTTTCTTTTCTGCATTCTCTGCATCCCGTAGAAGACCCTCAACTAGAGTGGTTAGGATCTGAAGTTGCCAAACCGGTCTTAGAAACTCAGCATAAGAACCAAATGCAGCCTAAATGATTCATAGCATTAAATCTGTTGCTCCCAGGGCACTAAGTAAAATTGTGAAGCAAGTAAATGTTTCCCACGTCTCTCCCTTTCTCTTGTTTCCTCTTTCTGATTTTGTTGTCACCCCCCACCCTCTTAGAAAGACCCCCTCCCCATCTTCCAGCTTTTGTTCATCAGGCTTCTTTGCCTTGAGGCTGATCTCAACCAGGTATAATCTTAATTAAATCAGTTGATGCTATTGTGTAAGGTGCTGTTTGATTCGGCCCTTTCTGGAATACTTGTGTGTGGCAAGAAATGCCTATAAACTAAAATTATCTAAGTGTTTGCTTGCCTGGGGAAGTGGGTAGACTATTGTTGAGTAAGAGAGTAACTTGGTGTGTATCCTCAGTGCAGTGGAAATTTTTTGAAGGTTTTCAAAGCCAGGGAGTGACTTGGAGAAGAGGGTAAGAGCCTACATTACGATGACAGTAGTAGAGATGACAATAATAAAATAGTAAATAACATTTATATATAACATAAATATGCCAGGCATTCCCTTTCACATTATATTAACTGATTTAATCCTTACTTTATAACAGTCCTATGAAATAGGTACTTTGATTATTCCCTCTTTACAAATATTAAAACTGAGGCACAGGGAGATTAAGAAACTTGTCCATGACGAGTAAGTGGAAAACCTGGGATTTGAAACAAGTTTGGGTTATGAATTGTGCTCATAACCACAACTTTGTACCACCTGTTTCATGATTAAGATAAATGGATATATTCAGGATATTTTTTGGAGGTAGAATCATCAAGACTTAGTGATGTACTGGATGCAGGGAGCAAAAAAGAGCAAAGAGCAAAAAAGAATAAAGATAGGCTTCTTGATTTTGGCCTGAGCAACTGGGTGAATTAAATTGAGCTATTAAACAAAAATGCTGGTTATTAAATAAGATGGAGAAGACCAGGAGAAGAATAGGTTTAATGACAGATGTGGGAGTGAAAAGGAAATCAAAAATTCCATTTTAGCCATGTTCATTTTGAGATACCTGTTAGACATCCAGATGGAATTGTCAAGCCTGGAGCTTAGATATGTTTGAACTAGCAGTCGAAATTTGGATTTCGTCAACATGTAGATGGCACATGAAGCCATGGGACGGGTCGAATCCTAGAATATAGAGAAGACAGCCGACAAAGAGGGCTTGAGGAATTCCAAGGTAAAAGCATGGTTCTTTGTAAGGAAGAGAATATGGGTTTTGGTATTGGAAATACTGGAAGAGTTTCTTCAGGTTTTCTGATTATTTCCTTTTTTGTATCCAGTCTACTGATAAACACATGGAAGGACATCTTTTATAACTTTTCCTTTTGCCTTTTTTTTTATAGTTTCCATCTCTGCCCAAATTCCTCACCTGCACATGTATGTTGTCTGCCTTTTCCACGAAATACTTTAATATCTTAATCATAGCTATTTTTATTTTTACATGCCTGTTTTTCATAATCCAAAATCGCAACATTTCTGGACTGGTCCTGTGCTGACTCCTTTATATCTTGATCTTAGGTCATTTTGATCTTATGTTCTATGTGTCTTGTTTTGTTTTGTTTTTTTTTAATTTATTTTTGGACATTGAATGTGAAACAGTGCTAGAGACCAAGGTAAATAGTATTTATGATCTGCAATGGGCACACCTCTTCTGTCAGCCCATGAATGTGAAGCGTAAGTCAGTCTAGTCAGAGTCGGGTTGTAGCTTTTGCTGTTTTTGGTATCCCACTGGGAATTCCAATCCCGCGAGCGCTCCATTGCCATTGCCTTGTGCTTTGCGTAGGGCCTGGGGGCCCAGAGGGCCTAGCTCAGTACTTCTGTTCCACCTGCTGCTTCCAGGAGGTCTGCGTCCCTGAGACTGGATGTCCCTCTCTCTGCCCCTTCTCCTCTCCCCCACCCCAGTAGATTGCTATTTCTTATTGTTATTCATATTGCAAGTCTCCTGGGAGGAACAGAGTGATTTCTTGGTTCTCCTGCTCCAGTCTCAGTATTAAGCAGGGCCTAAGCACCTTTGCCTCACTACTGAATACTTGGTCTCAGTACTCCTACCCCACCTCCAATGGCATTTGAACTTTGCCTTTTATTAGTGCTAGGGCCCCCGTATCTGTGGGTTTTCTGTCCCATCCCGAGCAGCAGATGGTGTTTATTCTTTGTCTCCTCTAGCAGTGGTGACGTTTTCCTGAGACTAACCCAGGGAGGGTTTCTTGCCTTTCTCCTAGACATAGATGGCTTTTGCCTCAAAACAAGAGAAGGGTCCACGATTCTGGCATACTTTGCTTCTGTCTCTCCACAGTGGTCAGGCATAACTGGCATGCCTATACCAGTAAGGCAGGCTCCTGTAGGTCTCCTGCCCTCGTGTTTTCTCACCAGTACCCAATGGATGCCTGTAAAGAAGAAATGATGAGTGGTTATGATCTCCTCTTTTCTTTCAGGTTTGCACATTTCAAACTGTCACATTAGCTCCTACCAAGCCTTTAAGAATTGGTTCAAAATCTAATTGTTTTTCTTCTTCTGCCCTTTTATGGCAGTCATCTCTTGCTCCTGTGCCTTGTCAGTTGTGAAACAGTTCATTTCTCCTGTCTGTCCTCAGAAGGACTTTCCGCCCTTTGAAATTCGGTTCACTTGGTTGCCTCGCAACCTCAGCTCTCTGATGAACTAAAAAAACACATAATTTTGTAGATTATCTGTTCTCTTACTGTTTTTTTGCATACTAAACGGAAATAGAGCCCAAGTTGAATGTCTCTGTGGACCCTGTTGTTCCTTTTCTTTAAAAACCCCATCCCACTTCCCCCTTGCCTTAGGGTAAGGCCTAACCCCCTGAGCCTGGCCTGCCAGCCCTCTGAGATCTGCCCTCTGGCCATCTCACCAGCCTCAACTTGCACTCCAGGTACAGAACCTTTATAGTTCATATCTGAGCAAATCGTACACGTTGTCGAAGAAATTGTCTATTTGTGGTTTTTAGGTGCCTAAGAATGCTCTTCCATCCTTTAATGGGTGTTTCCTTCTTTTAAGATGATTTAGGATTTTGTTTGTTATTTCTCTTCTGTGTATTTAATCATAGACTGTGGTTTTATGTAAGCAACATAAGTGTTTATGTAAGTGAGGAAGGAAAGCTCCAACAAAATATTATTTACAAATTAATTGAGTTACTGATGCTGTTGCTCTTGGCTGCTGATTGAGATTGGCAAGAAAATAAAATTGTTCCGGAATAGGTCTTGAAATCCCCATCTTTCTCTGTCAAATCCTGTAGCAGATAGAAGACAGGTGTATGTCATTTATTCAGCATTTCACAACCAGTGTGTCCAGGTTGGTGTGCTATATATGGACTCCCTCCCAGAGTGGGTTGTCTTCTGCCACGAGCAGCTTCCTCCCTTTATCTGAGGTGCTGTAGAAAACTGACACTTAGCATTTTCTCTCTGTGCCACAGTATGAAAAAGTTTGGGAAGCACTGAACTCTGGACGATTTCTTAGATCCTTCCCCAAACCTGTTAGGACTATTCATAGGTTGGGAGTAAAATAGTTGCCTTGTATTCGTAATAATTATCAAATGGTGAATACATGCCAGGTACTTGGCTCACCACTTTACCTGTCCTCATTTCGTGCTCAAACCAATCCTGTGAGGGAGTTCTAATCATCTGCGGCTCTCACCCTGAGCTTATATGATGAAGCAGCAGAGCTGGGCCATAAAGTCACGTTACAAAGTCCTACCTCCTGGGGTGCCTGGGTGACTCAGTGGCTTAAGTGTCCGACTCTTGATTTCGGCTTGGGTCATGATCTCAGGGACATGAGACTGAGCCCCACATTGGGCTCACGCTGAGCACAGAATCTGCTTGTCCCTCTCCCTCTGCTCCTCCCCCTGCTCTCTCTATCTCAAATACATAAATAAGTAAAATCTTTAAGAAAAAGTTCTACCTTTTAACCATTATGATTTATTCCCTACATTTTAAATCATCTGCACTAGAAATGGTTCATGATTTCTTATGTTTTTCCTATACTTGAGCTTTGGGTACTTGCTGAGAGGAAATCGTTTCTCATGGCTATATTAATGGATTCTTCTTTTTTTTTTTTTTTAAGATTTTTTTTTTTGAGAGAGAGAGAGCATGAGAGAGGGGAGGGGCAGAGGGGGAAGCAGACTCCCTGCTGAGCAGGGAGCCCGATGTGGCACTCTATCCCGGGACTCCAGGATCATGACCTGAGCCGAAGGTAGTCACCCAACCAACTGAGCCACCCAGGCGCCCGTTAATGGATTCTTCTGATAGCAGATGAATTATTGGAAAGTGACCTATTTGAAAATTATTTTTTTGTCAAATGTTATGGGAAAAATAGCTGCCTCTCCAGTCAGCTAAGTTTTTCTGAGCACTGAAGAGGGAACCAGCACCCAACAGGAATAGCCGTTAGCACATGGAAGGCAAAGCATAGTGAAAGATGCACGATGCAGGGTAGGACAGTGGCTGCCCAGTGTTCAGGAAGTGCTCGGGTTGAGACATGCAGTTTTTCTGGATGCATTCATGAACTGATAACGGTCATTGTTTATCGAACAGCAGTGCCAAAATACGTCAGAGAGCAGACGGGTCCCCGGGTACTAAAATTGTTTATTTGAAATTAAAGTTCAATAGTAAGGTAATCTGACTGCATCAGTAAGTCCTTGTGACCTTACCAAGGATTCTGAATGTTGAAGAATATTCTTCCATCATCTTTCACGTGGCATGGGATGCTGAGACACTCTCTAGGAGCAGGAGCAGTCTCTTGCTACTCTTTTGGCTTTAGTTTGAGGTATGATGAATGCTTTGTTTAGAATTAAGAATATTTATATTTCTTTTTCTCTCTCTACTAGGTTGGTGATGTAGTAGAAGTACAAGCAGATGAAACCTTCCCCTGTGATCTTATTCTTCTATCATCCTGCACTAGTGATGGAACCTGTTACGTTACTACAGCCAGTCTTGATGGGGAATCCAATTGCAAGGTAATGGAAAGTAAACCTTGCATAAACATCTCAAGCTCAGGATAGTTAATCATACAGTACCGCTCCTGTCTTTTATCTTATATTTTCCTATTTGTGCAAGTTTTGTATTTGAAAGCAGCTTTTATATAATTGTGTTTGAACTTCTAAGCAATTACTCAACTTTAGGGAAAAAGTGTGGTATTCGGCGAGGAAAATCCATGCCCCAAATAAAAACCACCCCATTTTTTTGTAGCACTGTTTGCATTTGATACTGACATATCCGATTCGATGTTTTATTTTGGCTTTTTAAAATGAATGTTGTTCTAGGCTTAAACTCTGTAACTGTAAAAATAACTTCGTGTATTCTAACCGTCAGTCTGTTTTTATTTTAAAAGTGGTGAATATTTTCTTTAAAAAATGTTTATTCATGGCATATAGAAACTCTTATCTTGGAGTAGTTTGATTGCTTTTTAAAAACATACCTTAGGGTTTTGTTTGGCAAATGTTTGTTCATTGCAACTAGGAAGAATTATAAATGAGCAAAAGTAAGTTTGCTCAAATTGGAGGATAACATTTCCATGGTACTTTCTGGCAATCAGTTCTTGGCCGTTGTCCAGAGCTCCACAGGGCATAAAGATGTATCCTCTATATGCTGCCTTTAAGGAAGGGCACTAATGTGCTCACCTCTGTGTATATCCTTGAGGGCTTTTCTCTGCTTGTTTTTTCCATCTGGAGTCAAGAACCAGGACTCAGTATGTGAAACAGGAACTGAAATGCCTGTTAGATGACTAATTCTGTACTTCAAGGGCATGGTGATGAATTAGTGCATTTAAACTGTTCAAAAACAAAGTTTGAGGAAATGTCAAGATAAAAATGAAGAGATCTACCTAAAGATTCCCTAATAGGGGAAAAAGTTGTTTAGAGGAAGAAAACTTTTAAGTGATTTCTTTTTTCAATTAAGTTGATCCGATCAAATCAGCTAAAAGTACATAGGTTTTCACAGTCGGGGGAGAGCTTTAAATAGAGCTCAGGCAGTTCCGTAATATTCCCAGAAGACCATGCAACAGCTTTCCCTTCTGCGTAAGTGGTGCAGTCTTTGAGTCTGTGTTAGCCGTCCTTTGATGATTTATAAATGGGTTTATTGGAGCCTGCCTTGAGTTCTGGGGAAATCAAGTGCATAATATACACTAGTAGAATATTCCAACTGTCTGACTAAAGCAAGACACATCATATCACTGCTCCCGCTATGAAATGTAGCCTCTTTGAGCATTTTCAAAGTCATTAATTATGCTGTTTGTGTAGTGGAACTATTAATGATGTTTTTTTCTTTCCGTTGGCAAAATGTTAGCCTTCTTATGACCCGCAGGGTGGTTATTTATGTTCAGTTCATGTGTATACATTGGTATCACCATACTCTATGGTGAGCAAAATAACAGGTCTCAGTTCTATAAATAGAAAAAGTAAACAGATTAAATTTTTCATTGGGTTTTCAGTTAGGATATGCATGCTACAAATGGAATTCTGTCTGCTGTCACTATCAGGAAAGGCTTTTAGTTTTTTCATTATCTTTTAAATCCCTTTGCAGCAGGGTTATCTAATTACTTGTAATATATTTGAAGAATAATACCATAAAATTTAGTTGGTCGGAAATGTGCATCAGTATTTGTATTATTCTGCCAAAGCCTCTTACTAAAACATACTGTGTTGCTGGAATAAGGTGGGTGTACGATTATGAAAAAAATCCCTTTTTCTTGGTTTTGCTTTTTCTTCTGCCTTTCGCGTCTAGACACATTATGCAGTACGGGATACCACTGCACTGTGTACAGCCGAGTCCATTGATACCCTCCGAGCAGCAATTGAATGTGAGCAGCCTCAGCCTGACCTCTACAAGTAAGAATCACCTGCTCTTCGCCACCAGTATTGCAGAGAAACGCCCACCACTTTCCAGCCCTCCTTCTTTCGTGTTTTTATGAGCTGTTCTTTCCTTCTGGCAGGGAAATGAATCAAATCAGCCTTGTTCACTACCAGCCTAAGATAAATCATTGTGGGCCCGGACACCTTACTTGGGATTTTTCTTTTATTTTTGTTATTTGTAAACATGACCATATATCAAATTTTAAGATTATGTTATCCCATAAGGCTGCTCTATCAGATTCATGCATTAATCCGAGTTAATTAAAACATAAATAAACCACTTGATATGTCTTCCAACATTAAAGAGAGGAAGGGGATATGGGGCCATGCACTATCCTTTTTTATGATTATGATGAACTGAGTATTGCGAATAGGCTTTTTGCCTGCAGTAAACAGTTGAGGGACCCATGAAATGGTGTAATTTCCTCTATTTTACTATTCTTAGGCTTTCTGGAGTAGATTTGCTGATTAATCGTCATTGTGGGTTGTCAAAAATTTGGCATTTTTTAAGACTGGTTAGTTTGGTTGATTAGGGCATGCTGTTAATGAGGATAGAGTAATGAGTTTAATCCCCACGTGGGCCAATTAATCTCATTCTATTCCCTCTTACAGATGGCATCAATTACCCATGCCAGGCATCTTGTTAATGAATTCTGTTGGTCATAATGGGGGACCAAATGGTTGGATGTGGCTTAACACCAACGCACAGTAGTGGAAAAACAAAATGTTCATCCTACTACAAGAACAGAGCCTTCCCTCCTTCCCATCATGCCTTCTTTCCTCTTTCCTTTCTTCTGTATCCACCCTGAGAGTAGGAACAGGGACCATAAAACAAAACAGCTGTTCCCTGCCTTCAGGGAGCTCAGACTTTGCAGGGCAGATAAAATATTAAAGCTAGGCTTATAGTACAGCAACACAATAGAATGGAGTAAAAGGCCCATGGGGTCACAGAAAAAGGAGTGACTGATTCTGCCTGTGTTAGAGACCAGTATACATTTTTGCATGCTTATATGGCAACTCCTAAATTTTTCAGTTACCTTAAATATGAAGGAGAATTTTAGGGCAGGGAAGGTTTATTCCTGATTTTTCTGGACTAGATTGAGTGCCCTTGCTTTGTGACTTGAGATTACCTGTACTTCCACCACCTGAATGGTGATCATTTACACTGTAATTCCCTGTTAACTTGTCTGTCTGTAGTGGAAGGAACATGTCTTTCTGGCTTACTAGTGTGTCTCCAGCACCTACCACAGCACTGGCACAATTAATATGCGGTGAATAAATGAGCAGACCATCCTACTTTGTGTATACAGTAATCATAGTTCAATTTTTCTGAAAAGCAATGATGCAAATTATAAAATACTCATAACTCTCTTGTTAAGGAGAGTTAGGCCACCTTAGGCCATTTTTTGAGAAATGCAGATTATGGTGTGCCTCGCCATATTAAGTGATCAGATCAAGCTCAGTATTGAGATCAGCCGAAAAACACAGGTTGGAAATTTCCAAGATGGTAATCAAAATGTTTGCCCTCTAAGACTCATGCATGGTTCTCAAAGGGTGATCTTGGGCCAGCACAGCATCACCTGGGAACTTGCTGGAAATGCAGATTCTCACCTGAATCAAAAGCTTGGGGATGGGGCCCCGAAATCCTCAGTTTAATAAGCATTCCAGTGAGTCTGATGCATGCACAAGTGAAAGAACTACTGAACTAAGGGTTTTGAAAGTTGTGTGTCAGCACCAGAAACCTCTCTTCACATGGATCTAAAATAGGTTAATTATTTATGTAACGTATAAATGAGCGGGGGTGTTCTGTGCATGCACAGTGCCAACTGGAGTTGGAAAATCGATTTTGAATCTTTGTGTTCTTATAATCCATAATATCATTTTTAAAATAATATGAAAATGTTGCACATCTTGTTGGTTCAGCATAACTTTTTTTCCAGAAATATAATAGGTTTTTGTAGTTCGTTCAGTCTTACCTCTTTTGTATTATTTGTATTTTGATTCATTCCCATTTACATGGTATATAGATTTTTACCTTGATATAGTAGACACATTTGCCATTATGTTCTTTTTGCAGGTTTGTTGGACGAATCAATATCTACAGTAATAGTCTTGAGGCGGTTGCCAGGTTAGTTTGCTGTTCCTTTCATCTGTCCTTTTCGAGAGGAGGCGGGTATATTTCTCTTATATAGCCCCTTAAATACCCAGATACTTTTCTTTATAGAAAAGGATGTTGAGGTGAATAAACCTGGATTAACCAGCCAGCATCCCAGTACGGGGGTGGTGTTGCAAGTGATGCTGAGGGTGTCCAAAATTGCAGAGCTCCAGGCCCTTGGACTGATACTCCCATATCTGTCCTGGGCGCTGTGCTTTTTGTTCTTGGTTGTGCAGTGGCAGACTATATCGGGAGTACACCTGGAGAACAGTGGCTAAGGGAGAGTAACTGAGGGATAAGGCGGTACATAAAAAGCTGAGAGAATTACTCGGACTGAAGCAAAATGAAAGGCTAATCATTTATAATGAAGCAATTCATATAAAAAGGGATGTTTTCTTCCCTCTTCTATCATCCAGTTAATTACCTCAATTTTTCCACTTGGCCTTTATAAGCCACGCTCAAAAGGAATTCAAACGCCAGGCGCCCAATGATTGCCCCAAAGGCGGGTTTACTCTCTCTAAATACGTCAGTGTATCTTTCCTACCTTGATGGCTGCTTTCCCAGTCTTTCATTTGTCACCTTTTCTTTCTGTTTCTTGCTGTCTCCTGCTCTGTACGGTTCTTGCTGTCTGTGACTCAGAATCCTTTTTTATCTCTGTGCACCTCATTACCTCTGCGTGTTGCTGGCCACTCTTGTGCTCTGCTTCCAACTGTGCTGTGCCCTCAAGTGAGTTCAGAGGGAAAGATCTTTCAGCTCATCCTGGGGAGTAAGCATAATGATATAAGTGGAAAGATACATTTTGAACCCCTTGGAGATAGATGTGTGGTAGGGCAAAGTTGATGATGCTATATTTATTGAGCTGTTTGGATAAGCTGTGTTCATTTTTCATTTAGGTCTTTGGGACCTGAAAATCTCTTGTTGAAAGGAGCCACACTAAAAAATACCAAGAAGATATATGGTGAACAATTTTTAAGATCTCCTTACCAGAAATATGCTTTGTAAAGCCTGTGCATAAATAGTGCATGTTACAAATTGGACATTGCTGATAATTGCCACTCAGTCTAAGCCTGTTTTTAGGTGTTAAGAATTTGTAAGATGGGAAATAAACTAACTTTAAATATGACAAAGTATGGGTAGCTCAGTTGGTTGGGCAACTGCCTTCGGCTCAGGTCGTGATCCTGGAGTCCTGGGATCGAGTCCCGCGTCGGGCTCCCTGCTCAGCAGGGAGTCTGCTTCTCCCTCTGACCCTCTTCCCTCTCGTGCTCTCTATCTCTCATTCTCTCTCAAATAAATAAATAAAATCTTTAAAAAATAATAAATATGACAAAGTATGTAGAATTAAAATTATAAATGATATGTCAACTGGTGACTAGACTAAGTTTAAGAATGCCCACTTTTATAGATGGGAAAAGTGGATAGACCCAAGTTGGTGGGGAGTTGGTTGGCACCTAGTTTTCATTGTATTTTTTTATTCCTTAGGAGTTGCTGTTTACACTGGGATGGAAACCAAAATGGCTTTGAACTACCAAGGGAAATCTCAGAAGCGTTCTGCTGTTGAAAAGTTAGTGTGCACCACCATTTCTTTAGTAGCAGTTGGACTGTGATATAGTCACTTCTCAGTAATTCCGAATAACAACCATAACAAAAAACAGCATCAATTATAATAGCAGCTACCACATTGAGCACTTTTTATGTTCCAGAATTGTGCTCAGTGATTTGTATGTCTGATTCCATTTAATCCTCTGAGCAGCTCCGTAGAGTAACTCCTATTAGCCTGTCTGCTTTACAGATGAAGAAATGGTCTCCGAGATGAGTGACTTACCGAAGCTTGTGGAGCTATTCAGGGGCAAAGTTTAGTTGAAATACAAATTTATTCCCTTTTGCTGCTGAATAGTGGTTTGGGTACCTTCAGTTGCTTTGTGTAAGGAAGTTCAACAGTGTAGATAATAGTCTCCTGCTAGAGCTTCAGGCCAATTGCTATAGCAGAGTCCTCGCTCTGTCGTTGCCATGGATATCCCATGTATCAGTGGCACCCTCTCCATAGCCCTACTTTCAGATTAGAAGAATCCATACTAAATTTGAGGATTTCACATTTGCTCCCCCACCCTCTACTGCAAAGTGTTAGGATTTAGGGAAATGGAAACAACCTACTCTTTCTGTAAGGGTTGAGTAGGTACTGTGTATGCGTGTGTGTCTCCTGGCACTTTATAGGATCCTAATTTTTTTTTTTTAAAGTGTGTTAAGCTAGTCAGCCTCTGCACTTTGGGGAGCATTGGTGACCAACAAACAGGTCAGGGCTGGCTTTTCCACTTTACCAGCTGAGAATAAGGCTTTTGCAGTGAAAACTGCAGTTCATACATACAAGCTTGTGCTGTGGTTACACATTGTACACAGGAGAAGTTTTAGGAAACTGAACCATTTAATTTATACGTGGTTGATATCTTAGATAATTATATAGTTTTTAAATCCGTAATATCTTATTTTTCAGATCCATTAATGCCTTCCTGATTGTGTATTTATTTATCTTACTGACCAAAGCTGCAGTATGCACTACTCTAAAGTATGTTTGGCAAAGTACCCCCTATAACGATGAACCTTGGTATAACCAAAAGACTCAGAAAGAGCGGGAAACTTTGAAGGTAATCGGTTTTATGCTGAAACTTTTAATTCTTGCTAAAAATTTTAACTCTAGCACTTTGTGACCAAGCCACCCTTTATTGAAATGTTGTTCAGATAATGATACCTTTTGTTAGCTTCCGGGTTTTCTCTTGGTTGTATGGTAACCCTAAGCTATTAGATATTTAAGAAGTTTTATAGTATTCTTTTTTCTTTTACTTTAGGCATCTGTGCTTATTTTTAGCTCTTTAGTTAAGACTTTTAAACAACTGAGCAAGAATCTCTGGCATGTGACTATATATGATGAGGTTGTAATATATCACGATAACATAATAAATAGATGCCTACACAGAAACTTTGATCCTACATTCATATTGGGAGAAGGGCAAAGAATTTAAGGTAGTGAAAAAGTGTTAGGTCAACAGGCACATTTACTGAAGTATAATGATAAAATTGAGGGTGTTTTTAAATGTTTTCACATACTTTCTTCATAGCAAGAGCAGTGCTTTCAGCATTGATATAAAAAGAAAGTTAACTAGTTCTTTATTTTGTACTTGTTTGCTAGAACTGTGTATCTAATCAGCACAAACTATTTCTTTTGTTTTAGGTTTTGAAAATGTTCACTGACTTCCTGTCATTTATGGTTCTATTCAACTTTATCATTCCTGTATCCATGTATGTCACGGTAGAAATGCAGAAATTCTTGGGCTCCTTCTTCATTTCATGGGATAAGGACTTTTATGATGAAGAAATTAATGAAGGAGCCCTGGTTAACACATCAGACCTTAATGAAGAACTTGGTCAGGTTAGAATGTATTTTTACTTAAAATAAGTTAATATTTTGAAAATATCTGTTCTTACATTCTGGCTTACCAATATATGTGACCATTTCCCATTTGGAAATGTGATTCAAATATTCCTTTATAAAGCAGGCATACAATGAAGATAAGCAGTGTTTTCATAGCTGTAGCCTTAATTATTTTGCTGGCATTTTTGAGGAGTATCCCAGTTTGTATATTAAATTTGAATGTTATGGAAATTTTCTTTAAAACTCACCTGGTGGTGATGTGAGATTATGGGCTGTTGCTTTGGAACAGACACATGTAGTTAAGTCTTCATCACTGTCTGTTACCATATGGGGATAGACTATTGGGGAGTAAATAAAGCTAATTTGTAACTGTGTTTTGTTCCATAAGCAACATTGACCAGAGTTGTCCTATTGACGTTTCTTGGTACATTTCTGATCAGACGGAATACATTCCTAGCAAGCAGAGTTGTTGATTCCAGTGCAGGAATTTAAATGAAGGCAAAATGTGAGGGCACGTACTCCTCAAAATGCTTTTTGCTTCATATACCAGCGCAACCCAGGCTGTGGCCTCATTTCTAACCCAGGTGCATTTGTTTTCCAACACAGCGCAGTCTAGCTGTCATTCTTCCAATGACGACTTCATAGGTGCTTTTCTCATCAGTATTGAGAAAGTTTTTCCCTTTGTCTGAATTTACTGTGTGTCACGTAATGATCTTCACAAGCTGGGGGAATTTTTTGGCTTTCATTTAATTCTCATGATATTTAGAATGTCAAGGCTGTGGAAATGTCATTTCTATGACTGGGAGATGCAAATTCAGTTAATGGAACTGTGCGGCTGGAACAGGGCCTCACACTTGTTTTAAATTTTGCCAAGTTGCATCTATACCTCAAAACTCGCTTCCTGAATTTAGCCCCCTGCTGCCCCCGCTCTTTCTGTTCTTTACCCAGCCTTACCTAAACTGAAGTGCCATCTTAGCAACTACAGTCACAAGGGTGAAAGGACACTCCAGATAGCATTTTTGTTGAGCCTTGGCTACATGACTCCAGGATCCCAGACTGGAATCTGCATCCCACAGAGATACTGAGTCACTAAGGATAGAACAAGAAATGAATGAACAAATGTTTTTTTTTTCCCTTAGATATTGTTCCCAGAAGATTCTTTTGAAGGTGACTTCAGCTGCCACGGCTGACCTTACTTAGCCTTTTTAAACCAGAATTTTTCATCCAGGAACAGAGCTGTCTGAATAGAACTACTCTAGTTCCAATAACAAGCATCGATCTATAGCATTGTTGCATGAAAAAAAAATTGAGTTACAAGCCACCTCTGGTGAACTTTCCCTGACAGGTGATTTAGTTGAGTAAATCTGCCTGTTCTAGATCCAGTGCCTGGCTCTCTGGATTCACCTACCCAAGGATAAATGTGGCGATAGCCCCGGGTACTGCAAATAGAACAGCCATCATGGCGCACGTGACTCCTAATGCTCCCTAGAGACAGGCAGGATCTCCAGGGCAGATGCCACTAAATGAGATTCTTTACATCTTTCAGATCCCCACCTCAGGAGCTGCCATATTACCTATAGGAATGTAATTTTATTCCTATCATTCAGGCTGTACTCCCACTGCCGAAAGTAAAGTAGAGCTTTGGGTAATGATCTGGTAAATTTGATCAGTGACAAGAAACTACAGTTTTCATTTCAACCACCACTTCTTTACCCTACCCAAACCTGCCTTTCTGTGTGATGGTCATTTAGTCAAATCACTAAGTTAATAGCCAGACCACCACTTTAATTTATATGGTGTAAAAACAAATTGCCTTCATTATCAGCTTATATGTATGGAAACTGCCTGAATGAAAATGCAAAGAAGTCTTGAAATAGTTTCCTAGGCCATTTAGCATTCAGTGGACCAGTACACACAAAATTAAGTGTAACTGGTTTCCTCCTTGATGAGTCATAATGTCAGATCTGTAGGACTTTTTATGTTATAAAAAGCAGTGTCAATTAGGTCCCATCAATACCATTGCAAATACTTGCTTAATCTCTTTTAAAACAGCCCACATTGAGGGGCGCCTGGGTGACTCGGTTGAGTGGCCAACTCTTGGTCTTGGCTCAGGTCTTGATCTCAGGGTCATGGGTTTGGGCCCCGAATTGGGCTCTATGCTGGGTGTGGAGCCTACTTAAAAAAAATGACCCACACTGATATTTTAAAAATGGGAAGATATGTTTAGGACAGTGTTTGACTTGAGAAACAAAAAGAAGTAGGGGCAGCTGGGTGGCGCGGTTGGTTGAGCAACTGACTCTTGGTTTTGGCTCAGGTCGTGATCTCCAGGTTGGGAGATCCAGCCCCAAGTCGGGCTCTGTGCCCAGCGTCGAGTCTGCTTGAGATTCTCTATCCCTTGCCCTCTGCCCCTCCTGCCCGTGCACTCTCTTTTTCCCCCTCCCTCTAAAATAAATAAGTCTTTAAAACAAAAAGGAAGTAGACTGTTCAGTTGGAAAAGAATGGAGTCTTTTATGATCAGGCATCAGTTTTTTAGGCAACCAAATGGTTTTAACCCATCTTGAAAATATTTTGGGGTAGCCTCCTGCCTTTTTTTTTTTTTAAAGATTTTATTTATTTATTTGACAGAGAGAAAGACAGCGAGAGAGGGAACACAAGCAGGGGGAGAGGTAGAGGGAGAAGCAGACTCCCTGCTGAGCAGGGAACCCGATGCGGGGCTCGATCCCAGGACCCTGGGATCATGACCTGAGCCGAAGGCAGACGTTTAACCGACTGAGCCACCAGCCTCCCCAGCCTCCTGTTTTATATCCCCTTCAAGTCTTGCAGCTGTGCCTAATGGTGTGTCTGGGTGTATACTCTGATTCCAGTAATTCAGTGCCACCGTTAATGTATTGAACTTACACTATATAGCAAGAATATGTTGGTGGTACTGAGGTTACTATTAAAAAGTAAACAAGAAACCCTCAAGTTGTTCACCATTCAGTTAGGGAAACACATATTGTACCTAACTATAGCAATGTGATCATAATTGATCAGAAAAATAGGGAATGTGAGACGGTGGAAAGAGTCCAGTACTGTGTAATTTTGGTCAAGTCAACAGCAATGACTGTCTGCATCTATATGATACCTTATAATTTATAAACATTTATTATTATACTTTATTTTCCACTCTTTACAGCCTTGTGCAGCAGGCTTGGTTATTTAAGGTTAATATTTAAAGTTTACAGAGATGAGAATTTTCCAAGGTCACAAAGTTAGTAGGTGGTGAAGTCAAGACACCAGTCCAAATGTTCCATTAGGTTGAACGATATGAAAACTTTTGACCAAAATAGGCATTTCCATGCGTTCGTGAACCTTACTTCAGGGCTTTTTCCACCGTAGAACAGCTGTCTCACTTTAGGCTTTACATCCATAAGATGATGAGTTTGAGCTTGCTGATAGAGAAGTGCCTTTCCAGCAGGCTCCGAGAGTCGGGCAAGCAACAGCCTCTCGCTCTTTAGTCCTCTTTCCCTTTTAAATATGAGAGTACTTTTTAGTAACAGCTGATCCTCTCGTCCCCCTTTGCCAAATACAGGGGGCACGTATTAGAGCAGTAGTTCTCATAGTCCAATCCCTGGACCAGCAGCATCAGCATCACCTAGGAACTTAATTAGAAATGCCCATTACCTAGCCCTGCCCCAGAGCTGCTGAATCAGAAACTGGGGAATAGAGGCCAGCGATCTGAGTTTTAACAAGCCCTCCAAGTGAGTGTGATGCACGCTATGATTTGATAATTATTGTGTTAGGGTATAATTTGTTGTCCTATACCTGTGAGAGTAATTGTATGCTGATCCATACTGCACAAAACGTTATATGTACGGAAACAGTTGAGCGATATATTTTTTAAACTACCACCTTTAACACTTATAAAAGATTTCTAAATGGGTTAATGTTCATCCAAGCGTAGGAGATGCAGTAACCCAGGAGAACCCTCAGGGGGAAAGGACGGTAAATTAATTTTGATCAGAAAAAAAGTCCCAAAGAGTTTTGTTTGAACTGGAAAAATCTAGATGATACAGGAATAATACCACTTGGATTAATTTAAAGAGAGAATTCAAACTTGGCTGGCTAACAGAGCAAAAAAAGGAAGATTGAAATGCTATATTTGTGCCAGTGCTTGCTACCGTGAAAAGCTTTGAAAAATAATTAGAAAGCAACTACTGCTGGAGTTCATCTCTCTCTCCCTTACATAATGAAAACCTTCATCTTGTGCTTATGCTTGTTCCTGTCAGCCCATAATTTTAACTATTTAAGCGTAAATTGCCAAAAAGGAGGATAAAATTGTGGGTTTCCAAAAGCCAGATGTTATAAATAGAAGAGATAAAAACTGAGATAAAATGGCAATGCTCAACATGGTTTATTTTGCATGGAAAATTTATTTCATAGCTTACTTTTTCCATTATTTATGAAAGAATGCTTATATTATACTTTTTTTTGCTTACATTATACTTTAACCTATTATTATAAACTCCATTTTTTTTAACTTGGAAACTTTTTTCAGGAGTACCTAAAAATATACACAGTATGTGAAAAGAAACTTCAGTTATGTTTTTGAACATTAAAGACTTACTGTGTCTCCTAATTAAGTCACTGTTGATATTATTATTTTCCCTGACCATCCATACTCTGTGATTCTATCTGCAGTATATAACACAGTGCATTTTCCTTCAACCCAGTATATTCATGGAAAATTCTACTTTTCAAGGAAAAGTTTTGTTACATCCTAGTTAATTTTAGTTCCTGTCAACTATTTTTTCTGTGTGTGTGTGTGTGTGTGTGTGTGTGTGTGTGTAATAAGTGGTCAGTATATTCTTATTTCCCACTTGGAAAATTGACTTTTATTTTAGAACTTCTTTACATCAAAATGGATAAGTAATAAACTGAAAGTTTCTTAGTTTGATAAAATAGCCACATTTTTCTTTACTATTTATCTTCTGTATTTGAGTGCGTCTACCTTGGACATGTTATACTATTTCACTGCCTTTAAAAATACTTGTTCTTGGGGCATCTGACTCAGTCAGTTAAGCGGCCGCCTTTGGCTCAGGTCATGATCCCAGGATCCTGGGATTGGGTCCTGCATCAGGCTTCCTGCTCAGTGAGGAACCTGCTTCTCCCTCTGCCTGCTGCTCCCCCTGCTTGTGTGCTCTCGCTCTCTCTCTCTCTCTCTCTCTCTCTCTCTCTCTCTCTCTCTCTCTCCCTCCCTCTCTCTCCCTCTCCTTCCCCCCCCCCCGTCAAATAAATAAATAAAATCTTTAAAAAAAGAAATACTTATTCAGGGGCATCTGGCTGGCTCAGTCAGTGGAGCATGCAACTCTTGAATTTGGGGTTGTGAGTTTGAACCCCACATGTGTGGAGTTTACTTAAAAGAAAAACTTCCTTTTAATTTAAAAAAATGCTCTTATTCATTTCCCACTCTTTTCATAATATTGCTTTTGTAATTACCTGACATTTGACAAGAAGTCTTAGAAACAGTGATTTGTTACGGATATGAAAAGAGCCCTGCCTTACAGCTTAACAAAAAATCAGTCACACTAAAGAAGGTAAAATTCCATCTGTTTGTGTCCTTGTTTTTAGGTGGATTATATATTTACAGACAAGACTGGAACACTCACTGAAAATAGCATGGAATTCATTGAGTGCTGCATCGATGGGCACAAATATAAAGGTGCAGCTCAGGAGACTGATGGACTCTCTCAAACTGATGGACCCTTAACGTATTTTGACAAAGCAGATAAGGTGGCATTTTCTGAGTTACATTTTACCTTGAGAAATGAATGTACGTGTGCATGTGTTAACTTTTGTAGTAGAAATGAAAACTGAGGGCATGACACCAACTTTGGAATAACCATTTGCTCTTTTGATTTCAACTTTTGTCGTTTCACTAACACCTCTGGAAATTGTTAACTTGGAAACTTTTCTATATAGAATTTATAAATAGGGAGGATTGTGGAAAATGGCTTTTGGGCAAAAATTTCACTTGCCTGCCTGTATGATCATAATTCTTTATGCTTTGTCTTTAAAAATATGAGCTGCTTCAAGAATGAAGTCTTTTCAAATCATTCAAGTCCCAGGAGCGTCTAGACATTAAATGAACCGGTCTCCCTGCACCTGAGCTATTGCCAGATTGTGAATTGGATACTGAATGAACTCTTTTAGGCCATAAAGAATTCACTGATTTAGTATTAGGCGGCACCACAGTAGCCTGAATGAGTTAACACAGCCCCTAGGGTATGTCAGCTGAGAACCAGGGATGCTGTTAGGTATAAGGGAGGATATATAGCTCATTTGAGTATTAGGGATTTAGAAATTTCTGCTACTCAGTTTGCTGGAGGTTACAACGTTTTCTCACATTAATACCCTTTCTCTGTTCACTGACTACCAGGTAATCAAGGGGAAAATATAATAGAGTCATTTTTCTGTTACTGTTCAACAGAACCGAGAAGAGCTCTTTCTGCGTGCCTTGTGTTTATGTCATACTGTAGAAATTAAAACAAATGATGCTGTTGATGGACCTACAGAATCAGCTGAATTAACTTACATGTCCTCTTCACCAGATGAAATAGCTTTGGTGAAAGGAGCTAAAAAGTAAGCACTTCTGTTATGCTGGATGAATAATAAATTCTAGAGATCTGCTGTACAGCATTGTACCCATTGTTAACAACACAGTGTTTTGCACTTCAAAATTTGTTAAGAGGGTAGATCTCATGTAACACTTCAAAATTTGTTAAGAGGGTAGATCTCATGTTAAGTGTTCTTTACCACAAACAACGGACCAGTGGGACACAAGGAAGCTTTGAGAGGTGTTGGATAGGTCTCTTACCTTGTTTGTGGTAATGATCTCACGGGTGTTTGAACGTGTCCAAACTTCTCAAATTGCACACATTAAATATGTATAGTTCTTTGTATATCAGTCATACCTCAGTAAGGCTGTTTTAAAAACCCTGAGATGAGTTGTAGAGAAATACATTAGCATTTTTGAAGGGTAAAAAAAAAAAAAAGTAAGCACTTCTTGTACTTCTCCTGAGAAAGCGAAATCACAGGAGGACTGGAGTTGTTTTTTCTGTTTGCTTCAATAACCTTATCTTATAAATATTCTTTAATAAAAAGCCGAACTGCTTTATCTGAAAGTTTGTGAAAAATTCCCCAAACCTAGCCAATTAAGACCAATAAGAAAATAGCAATGCATAGGTATAACTTGGATTAGTATTTATGCATACCAAAAAGGAATCCAAATGTTCATATTATATTCTGCAAATTCTATAACAATGGTCACTTTTTGTACAACACACGTTATTTCTGAAGTGCTCTTAGGAATTTTGGCGTCACTTTGTAACTGACAGTCCTGTTTACCCTTGAGGCCTGAGATGATTAAGTGGTTAAAAGGTCACCCAATGTGTTTGCTATAGAATTGGAATTACAAATTGCCCCTTGATTACAAGTCGTGACTGGGCTTTGACTTCCTCTTTCCTGTCATCTCAGCCAGTAAAGGGAAGTATAGTTATAGACTGATTTTTTTTTCACACAAAAGAGAAGAAAACAAGTATGAGTAACCCCAGTGCAAGGGAAAATTAATCGTTCTTTAGAGATACACAGAGGTGTTTTTGTTGCTTTTGACAGGTATGGGTTCACATTTGTAGGAATTCGGAATGGCCATATGAGAGTGGAGAACCAAAGAAAAGAAATAGAAGAGTAAGTAGCACTGTGTGTTTGATGTTTATCACATCTTAACCCCGTGGTTAACCTTGGGTGGATTTAGGAAGGGCAACAAAGGAAACTTATTACATCCATAAATGTATAAGACTCTGCTTTCCCAGTTGGAGTTTTATGTAAATATAGTTGCAGTAGAAGACATTTTTCATAGAGGGGTAGAAACTGGGACTTTACGTGGAAATTATTCCTGTTTGGTTCACATATGGGTCCAATAGCCCCAGTGAGAATCTGCCTGGACTTTCTTTCTGAAACATGGTTGCCAATTTTTGGTCTCCAGCACACGTTGCAAGAAAAATCCATGAACTTGCATGAAACCTTCTGCTGTCTAGAACCCAGCCAGTCACTCTGGGATTGCAAGCTCAGCCAGTCATGGCAGCTTTGGTGTCAGAAGCTTTGTCTTGTTCTCTGTGCTCCAGTGTGAGCCCCAGGGCAAGTACCCTGATGCAGCAGTGTTTTGGGGTTTTTTGGTGTTTTTTTTTTTTTTCCCTACAGAGATCCCAATGAACAAAACCACCTTGGCTTAATAGCAGATTTTAATTAGGTTCTGTGATTAATTTGAATTCCTTCATCTGAACTTGAAATGTAATTATCTTATCTGACTTCTATTCTGGCCCCTAGCATCTCATGAGACCTGTCTCAGAAACCTGTAGTATGTGTAGATGTGTTTGGGGAATGTA
Source organism: Eumetopias jubatus (assembly GCF_037043125.1). Lineage (NCBI taxonomy): Eukaryota > Metazoa > Chordata > Mammalia > Carnivora > Otariidae > Eumetopias > Eumetopias jubatus. Next base: position 11,420,212 of record NW_028274817.1, read on the forward strand.
CCCCTTTGGGAAGTGATGCTTAAAAGCCAGGCGAAGGCTCTTTGGCCTGACCGCCAGGAGCCCGGATCATTATTAGAGTCCAGATTCTAGCCGGTTCACAACAGTGCCCCCATCTGGTCAACACCAAATGATATGCTACGTGTAGATCTCTTACTCATACACACATCCCAGAACTGGTGACCTGCTACATGTAGATCTCTTACTCATACACACATCCCAGAACTGGTGACCTGCTCACTCCCATCAAAAACTGGCTTCATAGTAAATATTCTTAGGTCAAATACGTGCATCCAAGTTGCTCATTTTCAGAAAATATTTCCCCATGTTTTTGTAATAATTAACTCTTATTTTTACTCTTCTGCATTCTTTCATCTGATTTATTAGCTCAGTACAAATCTGATCAGATCATTCCACTGTTTCAACCCTTCAGTAAATTCCTGTTGCTCTTAGGATAAAATTCCAGATCTCTGAAATGGACCACAATGTTCTCAGCTCCCAGCCCTTGTTTACCCCTCTTGCTGTGCCCCTATCAACTAGATTTCAAGCTTTAGGGAACTATTTTTTTTAAAAGATTTTATTTATTTATTTGACAGAGACACAGCGAGAGAGGGAACACAAGCAGGGGGAGTGGGAGAGGGAGAACCAGGCTTTCCGCAGAGCAGGGGGCCTGATGCAGGGCTCGATCCCAGGACCCTGGGACCATGACCTGAGCCGAAGGCAGACGCTTAACAACTGAGCCCCCCAGGCGCCCCTAGTGAAGTATTTTTGCACATGCCTTTTTCTCTATTCACAATGCCATGACACCCTTTTTTCCTCATGTCACTCCTGCAGAACACAGCCCAGGCACTACCTCTTCCAGGAGGCCTTCCTTCAGATATCTTCCTTCTGTGCTTTTATATCTGCCCTGTGAGTTCCTTTATTACAGTGTATGGCGGATTGAGAGTTAGTCATCTCGTTACCCTCCGCTTCCCTTAATCACATGATGAGCCTCTTGAGGGAAAGAAATCAGGCAGATTCGTGTCTATTTTCCAGTACCTAGCATTGTGCTCAACACATAGTAAGCACCCCATCAATGATTAAAATAATTGGCAGGGTGGGACTATTTCTAGACCCCTCCAGAAATGGCTTGGCTGGGCAGCTCTTTGTCTATGTAGTCACTGTCCCCTTCCCATTTGCAGTAATCTAATGAGAGGATATAGATGTCCCTTAAGCAACACTAGCATCCTCTGACACCACATTCTAAGTGCAGAAAAATTTCAAAGTCCCAATGGAAAGTGCCAGTTGTGCACTCAGCCAGCAACCCTTACCAAAAGGGGAGAATTCTATTCAGGATGGTTCTGTGGCGGTTTGTTTTTCCCAGTGTGGTCTAGGTATTTTCTTTTTCTCATTTTTCTCCTCATAAAGGTATGAACTTCTTCACACCTTAAACTTCGATTCTGTCCGTCGTCGTATGAGTGTCATTGTGAAGACTCAAGCAGGTATACTTTTTGAAAACTTGACTTTTTCTCTTTTTATTCTCTTCCTCTTCTTTTTCCATTTGTAGATTTGTGTGTTGATCAGTTATTTTAAGAAAGGAAAATATCTCATTTAGTAATAGATGACTGCCTAAAGTCATGCAAAGCGGTAACTTCCGTGTATGCCTTAAGGTATTTATATAAGCACATATGTTCGGGTTGCCCAGTTGTCAGTGGCAGAACCCCTCATATGACAGTATTATATGCATTTTCTTGGAAACTGAACTCTTCAGTCCTGAGTGTCCAAACAGAAACTGAAAGGGTGACTTTTTTATAGTTCGTGGTACTGACCGATCACTGGTAATGTCTATATGCGGCAGCCCAGTACAGCTGGGTGGTTTGAGATTAACTAGCAGTAGAATTCTTGAGTGTAGAGAGTCACTGGCTCTCCCTGCCTGACCTTCCTCATTCTCCACTGCTTTTTACTTCCAGGTAGCAGGCAAGCTAGGGATGACTAAGGGCCAGACTTCTGGGAAAGGATATGGTGGCTTTACTCTAGCATGCTGGGCTCTTTGTTTGACAGAGTAAGGAAGCTTGCCCTTTGCATCGGAACCAGTACCATCATCCCAGGGTTACCCCATGTCCTTTGGAGGAGCCATGGTAGCTGAGATACCTTCTGCTCGGATTGAGCAAGAGCCATGGGGGAGCACTCCTGCCTTACATGCAGGCTCCCAGATGCCTCTGTGTGTGTGTGTGTGTGTGTATGTGTGTATGTGTGTGTGTGTGTGTGTGTGTGTGTGTGAGAGAGAGAGAGAGAGAGAGAGACTGTGACTGTCTCTAGGTGGTTTTTCAAATTTTCCTTGGTTTATATCCTAGTAATTTACCTTTTATTAAATCTATCCCAAATTCCTTAGTGTGAGAATGGGAAGATACAGACAGACCCTTGAGGGAACGTTTCCCACTTTATTCATACTTTGTGATGTGACTGCCAGGTCATGAAATTGATTTCATTATGTGAAGGCCACGTTTGTTTTGTGACTTTTAAACACACTGTGGATGTGTGAGAGAAAATTAGAAAAAGAAGACCACTTGGTGTTCTTACCTATAAACACACACGTATGCGTTCTACTCAAATGGTGTGACATCTGGGGAAGTGGTCTGCTGAGAGCCTTGACCTCAGAGCTACACTTCTTTTTAACTTCTTGAACTCAGCATTTTGCTTTATAAGGGTGAAGTGTCTTTCTTAATGCTTAACGGTGACTACTTGGCCAGATGCATGGACTGCTATAAGGCCATACTTATACTAGCATTCTGCAGTGCTATTTTCAAGTTTCCAGTACAAACTACCAAGCCACTGTTTTTTAAAGTAACCTCTGTAGTTTATTCAAAATGGTTTTATTTGCGTGTGGGTTTGGTCCTTGACATCAGTAGATGCCATGTGTGCACTTTAGAACATGCTTGACAACGTCTTCAAAGAAAATTCAGAAGGAGCTCTTTGACATAAATACAGTCTCCCATGATCCCTGAAAGGAAGTACGTCTTAACAGAGGTGCTTGTTGTATACTCTTGAGTTATTTGTGTCCATCTTGGTCTTAAGAGGTAGTGGGCATTGTCCTATGAGAGTAAAGGTCAAGATGTCTCATTCCATTTGGGGGAGCATTACCAGGCAGGCTCAGGATCCACAGTAGCTGAGTGGGAGAGGCCACCTTAAGAGTTACCTGTTATTAAAATCCCAATACTGGTCTTAAAATTCTAGGTTGAGAACTTGGTTTTTTATTTATTTTAGGAGACATACTTCTCTTTTGTAAAGGAGCAGACTCAGCAGTCTTCCCCAGGGTGCAAAATCATGAAATTGAGTTAACTAAAGCCCATGTGGAACGTAATGCAATGGTGAGCCTACATCCCTCTAGAAATGCTAAAGATGACTATTTGATGGGATTGCTATTTAAATGTTTAAATGCATTTTAGCTTATTTTTATTGTCTATTTTTAGATTTGGGGATTTAGTAATATTATTTTCCTTATTTTAATGTAAAACAGTATCCTGGAGCAAGTTTCTGTTCAGAATTGGTAGACTTGAAGACTTTTCAAGAATCTTTGGTTTATGTTCTGCTTTTTTTTTCTATAAGAGCTATTATTATTTTGCTATTCTGAACCTAATTGAATGTTACCCTTTTAGTTGCAGTCTGTTAGTGTTTTTTTTTTCTAACTAACATATCATAATTTCTCTTGTGCAGTGAAACGATGTGGGATTTTTTTTTTCAATTATTTGGATAACTAGAGATCTCCTTTTTTTCTAGGATGGGTATCGGACACTTTGTGTAGCCTTCAAAGAAATCGCTCCAGATGATTATGAAAGAATTAACAGACAGCTCATCGAGGCAAAAATGGCCTTACAAGACAGAGAAGAAAAAATGGAAAAGGTTTTTGATGATATTGAGACAAACATGAATTTAATTGGAGCCACTGCAGTGGAAGACAAGTAATTACAAAATGATATTCTTGTCATTTTAATGACCATTTAGGGTGGTATCTGTTCAGATTTGTAATTTATTCTCAAATTTTGAAATCTTCTATTCAGATCTGTTGATAGACCAGACTTGGTTCGTGGGAATGATTTTTTTTAAGTTAAATATTTGTGGCTTAGAAGAACGAATCTGTCATCTCTAAGATCTTTTGAATGTTTACAAAGCCATCCATTTATTTATGCAGATATTTATGAAATAGTCTTATGATGTATTGAGAGCTTTGTGCTAGACATCGTTTGCGCTGGTGCCTGATAGAAGTGGTAAGATTTTGACAGACAGAAATGAGCGGAAAGGAAATTCAGGTTAGAGCAGACAACATGAGAGCTCATTCTAACCTGGTTCAACAGGCTAGAGCATGTTTTTGCATACTTTCAAATAATTTGCTTTAACTCTCCAGGCTGAGCTCTACTAGACAGGATTGTAGGGCTCCAGCATTGATCTGCCTGAAAGAATAGGTTTTACACTCTTAATATTTTAGGAGTTTTTAAGAAATTAAATGCAAATTTTGAGATTTAACCAAAAAAAAGTTATATATATACATATATATATATTCAGCCACATTGGAAGGTTTTGAAATTTTAATGGGATTCATTTAGTCTATTTCTTTCTTACTCTGACCAAAGGGAACTCAAAGAAAGTATTCTTCTCTCTGTGCCTTTCGGATTTATGCTTAAATTCTCACTCGGGATGGTTGGCTTTCTTATTTTCAACGCTCCTCAGCAATGGGGATTCACTAACTCCCCTCGATATCTCACTAGAATGTGTTTGGCCCTTTCGGTTTTGAACCACGCTAAGTATTTGTATGGTGAGATATAAAATTTAATGAAATATAGTAAAGTGACAGTGCATAAGAATGTTTGGTGAGTTTATGAACATTTTAACTAAGAGGGATGATTCTCCATTCTGTCATTGGATACCATTTACCTAAAGAGATGTCGTTAACTTTTCCAAACCTCACTGCTTGAAATTCATTTTAGTAAGTAAAACCATGCCAGAGATAACACTCTCAGAAAGAGTAGAGGGTATATGAGAAAACCAACTGGTAACATGTCAGGACTCCAGCATTGCCGTGAATTGTAAAAATACTCTCTTTTGCAAGCCTTCTTGCAGAATCTCTGTCAGGAATTTTTGAGGATAACAAGATTTCCTTTGTGTTCCCAGGCTGCAAGATCAAGCAGCTGAGACCATTGAAGCTCTGCATGCAGCAGGTCTGAAAGTCTGGGTGCTTACTGGGGACAAGATGGAGACAGCCAAATCGACCTGCTATGCGTGCCGCCTCTTCCAAACCAGCACTGAGCTCTTGGAACTGACTACAAAAACCATCGAAGAAAGTGAAAGGAAAGAAGATCGATTACATGAGTTGTTGATAGAATATCGTAAGAAGTTGCTGCATGATTTTCCTAAAAGTACTAGAAGCCTTAAAAAGTAAGAGTGCATCAGTTTCTTATACTTAGGCATGAGTATAAATGTAAATCACAGCTGTTTATGCAGAAGGCTCCGTTTTCTATGATTTATTGTTCTTTGTCTGCAGGTGTTTTATCCTTATAAGTTAAAACCTTCCCTGAGGACTTGGCCAATGGCTCATTTGAGGTTATTTGGCACTTTCCACCTCTCTTTTAATTTAAAAGAAAATCGTGTATTTCTCCACGTTTAGAAAAGTAGTTCAATTTCTTCATGTTTAGGGTGTGGGTATTTAGCCCTGATGCTCTGGCCTGGTCCATGTCAAGAAAAAAAATGCTCCTTTTTGTGGTCTCTTAAATTGAATGTAAGGAAACCGGTCTCTATAACACTTTGCTTGTAATTTGAGGTCCTAGAGCCATTCTCTGTGTGGATTTTCATGCCCCAGAACTCTGAAGGGAACCAAATACTTGTTAATAACATGGCCACTTCAACTCTGCTTCCAACTAGTTGCTTAGGAAGAACTTATAGAACTTAAGGGTCTCAAGGAAAGCCACGGATGCATAATAATTCCATGCCCAGAATCATTGACCAAGGCTTAGCCTTGTCTAAACCAGTTGCTGGGATTTACTGTGGCCATCAGCAAATCAACTGCCTCTTCTGGAATGCCACAGGATAGGCCTGCACTAAATCCAAAGGCCTCCTGGATGATATTAGCTTGCATTTCTTGAGCATACGCTTTGTTTTGGAAACCATATTTAGCACCTCATGTAATTATTCTCACTGAGTCTTCATCACAACCCAGTAAGGCTATCTTATTTTCTTCACTTTACAGATAGAGTAAGGCTCAGAGGGATGCAGTAACTTATTCAAGATCACATAGCTAATAAGGGGTAGAACAAGTCTGTCCACTTCCAGAGCCCATGCTTTTAACAACTGTGTTCTCTCGGGATCTTCATGTCTAGTGTGTCAACAGGCTTTACAAACGACTTCCCCACAGTCATGAGGCTGTGCCCCTTCCTAAACCAGCAAACATGGTCTTATTTTTTTTTTTTTTCAAACATGGTCTTATTGCTTGCCTGTCATAAGTGTCTCCTTCCTTTAGCCAAATGGTATGTATAAAGGCAGCCCAAATTACATTTTACTTGCCCATTTATCTTAATCTGTTCTGGCTAACATAACAAAATAACCATAGACTGGGCAGCTCAAATAGTAGAAACTTATTTCTCATATTTCTGGGGTCGAGTTCCAGTGAGGTCTCTCTTCCTGGCTTATACAAAGCTACCTTCTCACTGCGTCTTTCCATGGCTCAGAGAGATGCTGTTCTGGTGTCTCTTCTTATAAGGGCACTAATCTTATCATAAGGGCTCCACCCTCATGACTTAACTTAAACCTAGTCATCTCCCAAAGGCCCCATCTCCAGATACCATCACATCGGGGGTTAGAGCTTCAACATAGGATTTGGGAAGGTGGGAGGGCGTGGGACACAGTTCAGTCCACAGCACCATTCAGCGGCTCTGGGGTACTTTTGTAAAGGCCAGGACTTCTGAAAAACTGAATTCACCATCTCAGAACATTCCCTCTTGTGGTTCATCTGTTTGGAGTTGGGCCCAGATTTCCCTCAAGTTCTATAAGTAAGCATCAGACCCAGAATCCCTTTTGTCAGCTTCCGCTTCATGTCAGCCACCGAGCCTTATTCAGGTTTCCATTCTCCCCACTAGCGCTGCACTTCAAATTCCTAGCAACTCGTGCCTTGAATCCCTTAAGCCCTTCTGCCAGGCGAGTGGTTCTCCATTACACACAGAATGAGGTCACAGCAAAGGCCTCAAGTGACCTTTGCATCTTGCTTTCCTAACACACCCCAGCATACTACTCTCCCCTCACCTCATTCTGCCTTGTCTTTCAGTTCCACTGGTCTTTCCTGTGTGTATTTATTGTCCCAACCTCTGGATATTAGCCATTTAGTATCTCGTTTGTTTGCATATATTCTCTCATGTATATTTCTGTCACCTCAAGGAGGTTTCTCTGTTCTCCCAGGAAAGATGAGCTAATGATTCTTCCCATTCTTCTTTTATGTTCTACTTAAGAGTTGATGCTTATAAATATTGCTTGATTTGTTACTGAGCCACTGTTCTCTGCACATTAAGTCAGCTCTGTGAGTAGAGGAGCAAAGGAGAACACGATTGATAGCTCTTTAATTAGTGAATAAAACATGCTTCTAAAATTATGAAGCAGAATATGGACAAGTACAAAATACCATAGTGTCAGTATACACCAAGGAGATATGGAATAAAGGAATGAGGAGGCATATTAGGCTCTCACGACTCAGACGTTTGGGCCATAGAATAGCAACTCCATTATCATTAGAAGCTTGTGAGAAATGCATAATCTCCTGTCCCACCGAAAACCTAGTGAGTCAAAAGCTACACTTGAACAAAATTCTCAGGAATTTTAACAAGACTCCCTTCAACATTAAGCTTCAGGAAGCCTAAAATTAGACAAATGAATCTATAATGATGAGATTGTGCTGTGTCTAATACTTCCACTGCACTAGTGCTCAAATGGCACCCAAGATCCCCTGAACAAAAATTGATTAATCACTGTTTTTTTCTTAATTACAAAAAAACGAAATGTTAATTGGTAGAATTTTCTCAGTTGTAAGTTTTCCCCCGTATGTTTTTTTTAAAAGATTTATTTATTTATTCTCGAGACAGAGAGAGGGCATGCATGCCGGGGGTGGGGGTGGGGTTGGAGAGGGAGAGCGGAGCCCAACATGGGGTTCGATCTCATGACCCTGATCCGAAACCAAGAGTCGGTCATTTGACCAACTGTGCCACCCAGGCGCCCCTCCCATATGTTTTTCTTAAGTACTTGCACCTGTTATATTTGTCTATCCTGGAATGTAATCTCTCTTAGTTGTCCTGGCTATGGATGAGAATCACCTACAGAGCTTTCTGAAACATAAACCTATAAATAACCAAGCACTGCCCAAGATACTCTGGTTTAATTTGTCTGGGAATAGACCTCAGGTGTGGGCAATTTTTTAAAGCTGCCCAGATGATTGTAATGGGAAGGCTATGATTGAGAACCACTAATCCAGTATAAAATGATACTGATTTAAGGAACGTATATCATTATTGTGTGGTAGTTTTTAATGAACACCGTGTCTTTTAGGCTCTCCATCATTTTTGAGAAGCCAGGTCTATTGACAGGCTTTGTCATGCAGGAAAAGGTCTTCTGTGATTTGTATGCCCGAAGCCATTTTGTCTTCTTCTTCTTTTATTAAGAAGTTTTCAGATTGATGATTTGTCTTCATATCAGAGTTTGACTGACTGATCTGTAATTTCCACAATTCACCTTGAGTTTCTTACACAGAGACCAGCTGCTAAATGCCCATTATTTTTAAATACCTTTTAGACCTTAGAATCTATATGGGCAGCTTGAGTCTCAAAGATGTCATGGAAAAAATCTCTGTTGTGCCATCATTAGAGACAGTTGCTTCTGTGCAGTTTATAGGTTCGGGAACCAGACTGATGATGACTCTTATGCGGGACCCTCCTCTTTGTGCTCTTAAAAACAATTAGGTTTCAAAATAGGAAGATATAGGAGATTCAATTATAGCGTTGTTTTTCTTTTCCAGAGCATGGACAGAACATCAAGAATATGGATTAATCATCGATGGCTCTACATTGTCACTCATATTAAATTCTAGTCAAGACTCCAGTTCTAACAATTACAAAAGCATTTTCTTGCAGATATGTATGAAGTGCACCGCAGTGCTCTGCTGTCGGATGGCGCCTTTACAGAAAGCCCAGGTAACTGGATATTAGTTAATGTTCCGTTCCGGGGATTTCTATACACACATGTGCAGATATTCACTTTTGTTTCTTCAAAGAGCCCTTTTTACCTTATTACATCTTCCCACGCTGCTTCTTCGCAGTCAAATTCAGAGGTCTGCCCACCCGTGTGAATGACCCCATGCTTCTTGTCCCCTCAAGCTGGCTGTCAAGTTCCTTGCCTTCCAAACTTCTCTAATGAGTGCTTGGTGCGTGCTGCGTCCATTGCACTGCTCCTCGCTCCCCTGTGACATTAGCCCCGTGTGTTCTTTCTTCTTATGGTGTCACGTCCATTGGATCGCCTAGAGAAGAGCAGTGACCTCCTTGCCAAATCCATCGCGCTGTCTTTTGTTCTCCTCGTTTCTCTGCCGCAGTCAGTCATAGCCTCCTTAAAACTTTCTTCCCTGAGTTTCTGTCTGTAGTCCACAGTCTTGCCTTTTTTTTTGTGTGTCCTACTTGGCAACCTAGTGTCTTTTTATTTTGTGTCATCTTCTCACTTCTCACTGATTATCATTTTTATCTGGGGCTAAGTCTTCCTTCTGCTTTTCACTTATAGCCTGTCTCTCTAAACATGAATTTCTGTGACTCTCATTGATAGTCTCTGGTACTGACTTTTCCTTTACGTGAAACCTCGTATTTCTAGCTGCCTGCTAGACGGCTCCATGTGGAATCCCTGCTGTCATATTAAATTCTAGTGTCCAAGACAGATCTTGTCATTTTCTCCTTCAGACCAGTTTGTTTTCTCCCTTGTCTTCATTCTTGTCACCAGCACCACATTTTTTTTTGCTCCCTAAGTTACCAAATGACATTTGACCCTTCTCTTCTCCCACACTCTTTATGTAGTCACGGTGCCCCATTGATCCTACCTTTTGTCATAGCTCTCATTTGGGTGCCATCTTTTTAAACCTTTCACTTCCATCCCAGTCCAAGCCCTATGACTTCACACACAGACACTGTGATTTAGCTTCCTCATCAGTCTCCTGGCTTTCACCCATCCCCCTTCAATCTCTTGCCATGCTCCCAAATTAATCTTGTAAAACACCACATCTTCCATTATATATTCTTACTCGGATACTTTTATAGTTTCCTAGTCCCTGAGGATAACGGGCACTCTGGCATTCTGGCACTCTGGCATTCAGGCTTACCCCTGTTGGCCCTTGTGTCTCTACGTGCTGTGTCCACTGTCACTCTACTATCACTCTGTGTCCAGCCTGAATCCTCCACTCCTGTTGGTTGGTGCTCCCTTTCCTCCAAAGCTTTCCTCATCTGGAATTCTCTCTGAATTCCTCTTGTCCTAACAAATTTTACTCATACTTAAACCCAATTCAAGAGCTAGTGTTGCTTCTTCATATTCTTCAACTGGTTGCTCTAGACCCAAGGAATGGCTGTGTCCTTGGTTTGTCCTTTACACAAACTCTACTCCCTACTTCACGTGCACACACATGCATGCGCGCGCACACAGCCCATCCTAACTTAGGGCATTGTCTCTGTCTACTTTCTTCTCACTCTCAATCCCCACCACAATCAGGTGCTCTTCTTTCTTTTCTTTAACCTTCAGAGCCTTGGTTAGCCCAGTTGAGGAAGTAGATCCTACCAGAACCGCAGCCATAGAAATCTGTCCCTTTAGTCAGAGGCAATCTCTTCCCCCCACCCACCCATTTATTGTCTGTTGCTCAAATTGCTCACTAGGATTCTGGCTACTCCACTGCCCAGGCAGTTACTTGAATTCCTAACTTCATACTCCTTCTCCCAGCTTCTTCTAACCAGAATATGGAGCCTCCCTGTAGTTCAGTCCTTGGCCTGTTTTATTTCCTTCGCTATAGTCCCATCTTCCAGGATATCACCTACTCCTCTGTCAGGTCCATGCAGGTGATTTTCCAGTCACTTCTCCAATCCAAATACTTTGGCTTCTACTTTACTTCTCCAGCTGCTTACTGAACACGTCTTCTTGGGTGTTGTCATTACCATCTCAACTCAGCTTTCTTTAGAGCCCATCATCTTCCTTGTCTTTTGCATCAGTTACTGAGCCCACTGTACTTCCGGGTTTCTAGATTCAGAACCTTAAATCTCTGGTGACTCCCCCCCACCATGTTTTATCCTTCCATGTGGTTTCAGTCACCAAATTCTGTCCATTTCCTAGTACGTTGTCTTCTTCATCTTTTCTTTCCTGGCAGATGCAGCTTCCTTTAACAGCTCATTGAACTCCACCTGTAACTAGCCACCTAATTTGGCTCTTTGCCTGTGGTCTTGCCTTTTCTTCCTATTCTGCAGCCTGTGACCACTTTCATAACATCACTCCCTATTGATCTGGACCCGGATATGGCTGTCCACGCCCCCTATACGAAAACTCATTGATCTGGTCAAGCCAGTCTGTCTTCTGAGCATATATTGTCCTTGACCTGGCTATGTGCCTTAGATCATGCCATTCCCTCTGGAATACTCCTCTAAGCCCCTTTTCCCCATCCACGCAGATCTTTAACCATCTTTCATGATTTAGATAAAATGACTCTTCCTTCTGTAAAATCATTCCGGATTACTGTGGCACGTAGAGTCCTCTCCCTTCTCTGCCATCATGGGCCTTTTTATGTAGACAACTTAGACGACAATGTTACATACTCCCTTGCACAGATACCTCACACTGTTAGTGTTTATTATAATCTGATTATCTAATATTCTTGTATTCATTCCCTATCTCTCCTATTCCATTACATGTTTCTTAAGGTGTGTGACCAGCCTTCTGTCTTTCTTGGATATTGCACATTGTATATGCAGTGTGCAGTTGTAGTTTGTCGATAAGTAGTTTTTGGCAAATTGATTTCTTTCACATGAAGCTATTTTAGAGATTGAAGAGAAGTTCTTAATCCAGGTGACCCGGGGCACAGTAAAAAAAAAAAAAAAAAATGTTTATCTAAATCTTTCGTGATTTTATAGTCCATGACTGTATATCTTTTTTATCTTTCCACAAGGACGACCTTTAATCTTAATCCATATTTTCATGCAGAAGCTGTCACCCTTGCTAATTTTATCACCTTCCCCAGAACTTTCCTGGCTGCACCTTTTCTTCCTTGAGGTGTAAATCATTGCTGCACAAGTTTCACAGGTGCAATTAGGTTAACCAGAATTGTAGCCCATCAAACACAAATTTAGAGCAGGTTCTTTAAGTTTGTCTTTGACTCATTTACAGATTATTTCTGAGAGTCTCTAAAAATTTTTAAAAAGAACCAAGTTGAGGGGAGGGAATGGGGGAAAGCCGGCATCTCACAATAACAGCATTTTTGTGTTAAATGGAATTGGATGTGGGGTTTTTTGTACGCTATTTAGTACAACTAAAACCTGACCGAATTTTGTTTAAAGAAAAGACTGTGGGGTGGCTTAGCCTCGGGTCAGTTATTTTTAATCACTTAATGTTGAAAATGGATTTTATTTATGTTAACTGGTGAAAGCGATTCGGAGGACAGAATTTCTGCAAGGCATTAGTTAGCTTCTGAATTATATACACTTTTTTAAAAACTGCCAGATTCTAGAGGGTTTTGAGGGGTGACGCATAAAGCAGTCATTATCTAAAACATGGGGTGGGAGGGTGGCAGCTTACCCAATATGCTTGCACAAAGTGACTCCACCAGAAGATGTCTTTTATTCGGTACCTGCCATGAATGAGCAGTGAGCTGCATTGTGCCGTTGACACATCTGGAAGAGACACGCGGAATAGTGGTGACAGGCTTTATACATATATCTCAGGGAACTTTCTGCAAATCTCACCAACTTTACGATGCCCCCATTTAAAAACGCAGCTACCTGTAGAAGAGGTGAGATCATATTGGGCACTGGGAGATTTAGTAAAGTTTAGTTGGCAGCTGGATGGGTATAAGAATTTATCATCGGGGAAGTCCCTGGGAATAGGGGACTGTGCCGAAGGGAGTGGTTGTATCTGCAGGGAGGAGAGATGGAGAGGGTCTAGAAGCATTGTTCTCTCACTTCCTACTCTTATTCCAGTAGCCCTAATGCATGGTACCTCAAATCAGCTTTCTGGTCTCCGCTGTCACACTCAACACCTCATCTGAAAGGACACGTGAAGCAAGGACAAAAGAGGGAAACAGGTTGGCCTCTTAGTATAGGTAGGAGGCAAGGTTTTCTGACACTTCGTATATGCATGGAAACAAAAAAAAATAGTGGGTGCTGGTGTTACATTTAAAATGCTACATTCTTTTACCTCTGAGAATTCAAGGCTATTGTATGTAATATGCACAAACTACCTTTCTATTTGTTTGCAAGGCCTCCATTTACAAGTGTGAACGAGGCATATACCCGCAATGTAGTAGTCTCACATTCTGCTTTGACCTTTTCTGTACCTCTTTTCTATTTAATGTTTAGATTGTCAGAATGGTGAAGAATTTAAAAGGCAGCCCAATAACGCTGTCAATAGGTGATGGTGCCAATGATGTTAGTATGATCTTGGAATCCCATGTGGGAATAGGTAAGAACCACCTAATGAGATGGCAGCTGTAAGGTATCCATATCGCTTGTTAGGTCACGTGGTCTTATATTCTAGAGAGAATGTCTTGGTTACTCCTCTTGAATTTTAATTTGGGGACAATAATTATTCATTGATGAAGGTCCTCATCTAACACGTCCATCCCAAAGTCCCGCCCCGGTGGGAATGTAGCAATACAAAGTTAGAGGATATTTTTATATTAGCCAAGTGAAGTGAATTTCCCAAGCCTACTGGTGGTGCAATTGATCATTTAGCTTTCACTTTAACAGCATGCATGAAATTTTATTGATTTTCTGCCCCTGGCCACATCGCCTGCTTATGTTGCTGCACTCTATCTTCTGAGATTCTTAACTGTTTGGGACTAAGAAATGATAATTGGTTGGCTGGTTTTCCACATGGCAATATTTATGGGCGCTTTGGGCTATAGTGTGGAATTTATATGTTGGCATGCAACAACAGCCTTTTCCCCTGCCTGCACCATTTTTTTCCCATGTCAGGCTGCTGAGAGGCAGCAGTCCTGACACCCCAGCAAGTTTGGTTTGTTTTTGTTTTTGTTTTTTTGAAGGAAAGAAATAATGGTCTAGGTATCTTGGGAATTATTATTACTGTAGTCTGGATTCCCAAATTCTTTCATTTGTAAGTAACCCTGTTTTAGTGTGGAACTCTCAGTTGTACTCATTGGTTATTCAGTGTGGAAGTGGCCTAAAGCTGCTTGCACTCATTGAACCACTTGGGCTACTACTCAAGAGTTTTATTCAGTGAGAGGACTTCACCATCCATTGTAACTCTCAGTTTTGAGCTCCTGGACCACAAACCCCAGGTCTCTGAGTTGCTTTGTTACAGCCCCTTGTCTAGGAGCATGTACATTTATGCACTTACTAAGTGCCTTTTTTCAGATAAATTTTCAGATTTTTTTCCTTAATTTTTGCCTTGTAATGATTAAAACAATGATTCTATTTGTTTTATATCGTGTTATAAATAAGTAATTACCAGTTAAGTTTTACTTTTTATTGGTAAGACTCATTGTCACTGTTACAGCACTTTTTGGTTAAAAAAAAATTTAAAGTACATGAGTGAACTGTGCCACATAAACAAGTTAAAAGTGTGAAAATAACAAATCAGGAGGTTGTTTATTTTATAAAATAGTCACAGAGATTTTCTCTTTTTCAGGTATAAAAGGCAAAGAAGGTCGGCAAGCAGCCAGGAATAGCGATTATGCTGTTCCAAAGTTTAAACATTTAAAAAAACTGCTCTTGGCTCACGGACATCTATATTATGTGAGAATAGCACACCTTGTACAGTATTTCTTCTATAAGGTATGGAACAAAATATTTGTAATTGAACTTATCACCATCTAACCCAGCATTGGCTCAGCTTGGTCATAGGATTTTCCTCCCATTTTTTACGGTTCTTTTGCTATCTTAGTACTGAGATTTGTGGTCTACAAAACATTATCTAATGAATCAGAAACTAGAAATTCCTGGGGCACCTGGGTGGCTCAGTCAGTTAAGCGTCTGACTCTTGATTTCAGCTCAGGTCGTGATCTCAGGGTCGTGAGATCGAGCCTTGGTTTGGACTCCACGCTCAGAGGGGAGTCTGCTTGAGCTTCTCTCCCTCTCCCTCTGCCCTCCTTCTCCTCCCCCCCCCCAAACACAGGCGTGCACTCTCTCAAATAAGAAATACTTTTAAAAAAGAAACTAGAAATTCCTTTTAATGCAAGCAATTTGGGATGAAATTTTTAAGTCAACTTTCTTGGAGTTTAAATACAGTAAAATGTACCCATTAAAAGTGTACAATTCCATTTTGACACATGTATACATCCATGTAACCATCAACCCAGAAAGTTCCCATGTGCTCCTTCCCAGTCAGTCTCCTCTACCTTGCACCAATGACTAACCTGATTTGTATTGTTACACAATATATGATACTTACAACATATAATATATAAATTTAGGTATAATTTATGCAGTATGCACATTAGAGTTGCCTGTTTTAGAACTTCATGTAAATAAAATCATATGTGCTCTTTTGTGTCTGTGGCCTGTTTCACTTAGCATAATGTTTTTTATGCTTCATCCATGTTATATCGTATTATCAATAGTTGGTTCCCTTTTTATCCTAAAGAGTATTCCGAGCTACTCTTTTCAAGTGGAATTATACAGGTAAAGCAGATAGAAGCAGAACTGCATTCATTGAAGGATGATGAGTCCAGGGCTATTTCCTTGTTCATTCTCCTTGTCTTGCCCAGAGATTCCTCAGAGCACAATTTGGAGTCCCATGAATATAGTACAAGCCACTCATTTTATGCCTAATGAACCTGGCATACATGAAGGTGAAATAGTGTCTAAAGTATGAAAATCATTTTAAGCCGACATGGGCCAGAACTTGATCTCTTGTTCTATGTTCTGTTCGGTATAGTTTTTAAAGTTTTTTTCACTTTTTG
The DNA here is from genome assembly GCF_037043125.1 of Eumetopias jubatus. Taxonomy (NCBI): domain Eukaryota; kingdom Metazoa; phylum Chordata; class Mammalia; order Carnivora; family Otariidae; genus Eumetopias; species Eumetopias jubatus. Next base: position 11,436,362 of record NW_028274817.1, read on the forward strand.
TGTTGAAATAATTTCAGACTTTAAAAAAATTGTGAAATTAGTGAAATAATTTTCATATACTCTTTGTCTACTGTTAACACCCTAGATAATATGCAGCATAGTTATCAAGATCCATAAATTGAGATTAATTGGCACATTATTAACCAGTCTACATGTAGTCTTGGAGTGTTGCCAAAGGTCCCACTGGTAATCTCTCTGAGGTCTGTTTCAGGCTCGTGATTTCATTTAGCTGTGACACCTCCTTAGTCGTCTTTTTTTTTTTTAGTTTGTTGATTTATTTTGGAGAGAGAGTGTGAGAGAGAGACCATGAGCAGGGGAGAGGGGCAGAGAGAGAGAGAAGCAGACATCCCCCCTGAGCAGGGAGCCCAACACGGGGCTCGATCCCAGGACCCTGAGATCATGACCTGAGCCAAAGGCAGATACGTAACGGACTGAGCCACCCAAGCGCCCCCTCCTTAGTCTTCTTTACACTGGAAAACTGCTATCTTCTTTGTCTTCGTGATCTTAACATTTTTGAAGAGTACTGGCTAGTTTGTAGAATGCCCCTCAATTTGGGTTTGTCTAATGTTTGCTTATCATGAGAATCAGGTTATGCTTTTTTGGCACCAGTACCATAGAAGTAATGTTGTAACCTCAGTGCATCATATCAGGAGACATGTGTTGTCAATACGTCTCACTCAGGATAATGTTAACTTTGATAACTTGATTCAGATGGTGTTTTGGGGGTCTAAAGACCCTTCAACTTTAATCTGTGTAATTTCATTGGAAAAGAGCATTCTGCTACTAAGATACTTTATTCTATGAGTTAAAAATCTATTACTATTGTTACTTATTCTCTTACTCAGATTGTCACAAATTTAGCCTGTGTCCTTTCACCACGTCCCCATCATTTTTTATTTTATAGTGATAAGAATGCCTAACATGAGGTCTGTGCACTTAACAGATTTTGAAATGTACAATACAGTATTGTTAACTTGTCTTGCAAAACTAAAACCTTACACCTACTGAGTGTCATCTCCCCATTCTCCTCTCTCCTGCTCCCCAAACTTTTTTGAAGACTTTATTTTCTGGTTCCATATGATATTCTAGGTTCATCTTGTATTTTTCCTGCTCTAGTTCTGGATTCAGACCTTTCTCCAAGAAACACTGGTTCCTTTTATTTGCAAGTGGCATTTAGAAATCAAGATCTGTGTGCCAGTTGTGCTCATTCCTGCTGAGCTGCAGTTGGTTCTAGGCCATGGGTATACACACAAATCTGTTTATATCTGTGTGTGTGTGTGTGTACACACAGCTATGTTGGGCCAGAAATCTGTTTGTGTGTGTGTGTGTGTGTGTGTGTACACACAGCTATGTTGGGCCAGAATCATAGGTGACAGTATGAACCAAGAATATGAACCAAGAACCAAGAATAAACTGAGAATAAACTCAGTTTATACTGGTCCTTGAATTCCAGCCAACACCACAGGGTTTCATTCTGCCCTTCCCTTTTTCCTTACTTGTAACTCCTTTCTCCAGTGGTGAGAACCCCAGTTCTCGTTATCCTCAATATGTTTATATACTTGCTCAATCCTGGAATACTCATAAAGTAGTTTCAGAATTGCTAACTCATAATCCTATGAGCAACAAACTAACTTGAGTGATGTATTTATTATATACTTCTGTTTGTCTTTAGCCTTACACAGTCAAAATACTATTTCCAAAATTACTTTTTTCCTTTTCCACCATTTCATAGTGTTTATGTTATTTATTTGTAATAGAGTTAGGTTAAATTTTTGTTTGCATACCATTTTGGTCCTTCCTCTCTAATCCTGACTGATTTTAATTATTTTTTTAAGTATGTAAAACATTGGTATGGTTCTCCTCAAGACGAGGTTGTCTGAGAATCTTGCTTAGTGACTTAATGCTCTAATCGAAAGGAAACTCATGCAACAATGATTTTTCTCAAATCCCTCTTATGTATAACTCTTTTTCCAAAATGAAGGTTTTGAGGTCATCTGTAATTATAATCATACCCACAGAGAGAACCAATAGTGACATTTTATGTGACCTGTTCTATATAAATTAAATTGCGTTGACATCGTTTTTGGGTTTTGGGTTTTTTTGGTGTTTTTTTCTTTTTTCCAAGTAAGCTGTGCACCCCCCAAGATCAAGAGTCACATGCTCTACCAACCAAGCCAGCCAGGTGCCTCTATAATGTTATACACTACTGGATTTTTTTTTCAATTTGTATATTGAGATATACTTCACATAACAAAATTCACTATCATACACTCAAAAGTGTACAATACAGTGTCTTTTAGTGTATTCGCTATGATGAGCAACCATTGCCACTATCTAATTCCAGAACATTTCCATCACCCCATAAGAAACCCCATACTTATTAGCAGTCAGTCCCAAAACATACTGTTTTGCACTTTTCCCTTTTCACTTAATAACATATTGTGAACAGTTTTTCTCACCCAGTTAATTATTCACCTAAAACATGATAAGGGTGTGGGATCGCAAACCCCTATGAGTGGACACTGAAGTCATTTCCCCAACAATACCTTGGTTTTCTTTTTTCACCAAGCATTAGAGTTCATGTTAGACTAAGCTTGCCTAGTCATTTTTGTCTACCAGGGGAGAGAATTTACCAAAGTTCTTAATTAGATTCTAGTTCGTAGGTACATTACCAAGTTCGTGTGCAAGTTCCCAAATGATTCAAACCGTTAGAGTGTTTGGATTTCATGCCCTATATTTCTCAGAAGGGAAAGCACAGCAACTGTTTTTGTGTGTCAGTTTTCTGTGATCAATCCCTGTTCTTACTAGCTTTCTATTTTCGAAAAGACCTACATAACTGTGAGGGGCACCTGGCTGGCTCAGTCAGTAGAGCCTGCAACTCTTGATCACAGGGTTGTGAGTTTGAGCCCTACGTTTAGCATGGAGCCTACTTTTAAAAAAAAATGTTTTAAAAAAAATACATGTTGGGATGCCTAGCTGGCTCAGTCAGTGGAGCGTGTGACTCTTGATCTCAGGATTGTGAGTTTGAGCCCCACGTTGGGTGTAGAGACTACTTAAAAAATAAATACATAAATACATTAGTGTGAACCCAGGTTTACAGATTTGCCAGGACCCTGTCATTCAGTATCAGCTGGTATCCCAGCCAAACATAGATGATGATTATAATGATGATTAACCCAGTATGTGTAAGATACTTTGCTGGTTAACAAAAGCACTTTATTTTCTTAATCAATCCTCACAGATCTCCTTTGAGCAATTACTATTATTTTCATTTAAAATATGTGGAAAGCAGAGCTCAGAGTTTACGAAACTTGCCTTTCCCTCCTCAGCTCAAAGGTGGCAGAGCTAGATTTCCACAATAGGATTATTTACTCTCAGTGCAAGACTTTTTGTACATCACAGTTAGGGTCTGTCAGGCCTTGGACTAAGTAATTCAACAGCCCCACTTGGGGACAGGTGGTTATTTTCTTACTTATCCCTAGTAGGTGAGCCCATGAAGATTTGCCATGCATATCTGCCTAACACTCTAATCCCATTCCTGAGGCCTGGTTTGCCTCAAGATTTTGGCCTGCAATTCAAGCACCTACCACCAGATGGAAGGAATGCTCTGTTAAGGAAAACAAAACAAGCATTAAAATGGCTGTTTACCAGTGGTCAATAATTAACATATCCCTGTTCCCAATTTAGGGGCTTATTCGTGTAGCTAATGCCCTCTGTCTTCATTAAGATCTCTGTGCCCATTATCATCTTAGTTACCGACTAGCAGTATTCCTTTTCCCCCGCTGCCTTTTATCCCGGGGTGATTTCTAATACTTTCAACCCTCTTGGGCTGGGCTGAAAAGCCTTCCTCTTGGGCGCCTGGGTGGCTCAGTTGGTTAAGCGACTGCCTTCGGCTCAGGTCATGATCCTGGAGTCCCGGGATCGAGTCCCGCATCGGGCTCCCTGCTCAGCGGGGAGTCTGCTTCTCCCTCTGACCCTCTTCCCTCTCGTGCGCTCTCTCTCATTCTCTCTCTCTCAAATAAATAAATAAAATCTTTAAAAAATAAATAAATAAATAAAAATCTTTAAAAGCCTTCCTCTTACCTTGCCATTGCATCTTCAAATAACAGTTGCTTCACTCCTGAAGTGCTTCGGTGACAGGTGGTCCTCTCCTGTCTGTTTCTCCGTTCAGTTCACCTTGCATAATTCAGCCAGGTCAACGTTGGGAAACTGCCACTATTTAACCTGTCCTCCAGAAACTTCACTCTCCATTGTTTAAGGATTAGTCTGTCTTTTAAGGCACCCCATGGTCTGACCCTGTCCTACCTTATATGTTCAAAATACATGCCCCTTGGGGCGCCCGGGTGGCTCAGTAGTTAAGCGTCTGCCTTCAGCTCAGGTCATGATCCCAGGGTCCTGGGATCGATCCCCGCATTGGGCTCCCTGCTCCGCGGGAAGCCTGCTTCTCCCTCTCCCACTCCCCCTGCTTGTGTTCCCTCTCTCGCTGTGTCTCTCTCTGTCAAATAAATAAATAAAATCTTTTTTAAAAATAAATAATAAAAAAATAAAATACATGAACCTTGCCTTGGTTCATGCTGTCAACATATCCTATCCATCTGTAATACCTTGTTCAAGTTCTAATTTCTTTATTTATGCAGTGAACAGATACGTTTGAATGTGTTACCATGTGCCAAGCACCATTTTAAGACCTAAAGATTCATAATGGACTAAGACGGCAAAGTCTCTGTTCTCAGGGGACTTGCATTCTAGTGGGAGAGTCAGACCTTCCTTTCCCACAAAGCACCCCCATAATCCCCCCTGAGTACTGCCTCCTCCAACCTCAGAACACTTTTTTTTTAAGTATGGTTTTGCATTCTCCCAAAATTGATGCATACACGTGAGTGTCCCCCTTTCAAGAGGTGACCTTGGGAGCTCTGACACACCGATGCTGTAGGACTTAATTCAATACATGTATAGCACTTTTCTTTAGGAAGAGCTTCCAGAGCCTATAGTATATTCACCTAAATATCCTCAGCTATAGCAGATGTTCATCCTTTGAGGATGCATTGGATTTTTAAAAACCCCTTCAAGCCTCCTAGCCTGGTAAATTAGCTAAGTGAGAATGTGTGACAGAAGGAAAGAGACTAGTTTTCTGACATAGCCCAAAATCGGGCTCTTGAAGGGCTACCCAAAGAGACATCCAGAGACATCGTGAACAAGTGAGAACAGCTCTCAAATAAGGTCCCATCCTACCATGACAGGTGGCACTCATTTGAAAATACTAGTTCTGGTGATTTTGCCTGAAGACATTAATTTTCAGTATTTATAGTCCTACCTAGTGGCTTTTACTGTGTTATGAATTCTGAGCTTATATTTTTTCCTGTTTGTTTTTAGTATTCTCCCAATTAGATAAGTCCCTTAGGAGTAAGAAGCTTTGCTCTGGGTTTTTGTTTTGTTTTGTTTTGTTTTGTATTACCCACAATACCGTCTTTACATATAATAGGTGATCAATAATAATATGTCAGTTTGATGAGGCAATAATAACGACAGTAAAGCATTAGTTGATACTGTTAGTGTCAGCATACACTCTAACAATATCCTGGCTGTTTACTGGCATTAATTGACTTTAAATGTACACTTTGAGCTTTATGTCAGTCTACCTCATGTTGATTTTGCAAATCAGATTGGCATTTAAGGGGTAATACCTAAATGTTTGTGTTTGTATGAGCTTATTTCTTCCCTCAAGGAAGAATAGCAAGAGGTTCTCATAAAGTGAGATCCTCTTTCTGCTTGGTAAGGCAAAAGTTGGTATTAATATGAGTTAATCATTTGTCTTTGAGTTGTTTGCTTACAACTGTAATAGAGATTTATTGTGTTATGATATTAGAAGGGCTTGGGATTGACTACAGACTATTTGGAGTACAATATCCTGTGTTAGTTTAGAAAGTTCAAGTGAAGGCTAACTCTTTTTTTACATTTTTTTCCAGAACCTTTGTTTCATTTTGCCACAATTTTTGTACCAGTTCTTCTGTGGATTCTCACAACAGGTTTGTTTCCCTAGTTATTTGTTATAATGTACTTTATGTTGGCTATTAATAAATTACCTTTTTATGTATTGGATTGTAGAGATGAGAGAGGTATGTTCAAAGTAAAACAATTTTATTTATTTATTTATTTTTTGGTTCAACAGTTGGTCTTCTTGCCCTGGTTTTTGACAATAGCAAATGTTTATGTCTTTGCTTTAGTGATGTTCTTATCATTCGTTTCTTCTTGAAAGTTATTTGGTACCTCCTGTTGGAGGAGTTACCTTAAGGAGATAACCTTAAGAGTATTTCTTTTAATCAGTGTAAACCATGCTTTCCAATAATCCTAAAATGGTGTAGTTTAATATTTCATCAAATAAAATCTCACACCTTTGCAGTTTCTTAGGTTGAGTTTCTAGAAAAATGTTGATCTTTCAACTGGCCAAGAAGCTGTGATCCCTGGATAGAGCCTTGGATTACTTGAGCAACTCTACATTTTTTGTGGTTTATTGTGTTCTGAACATTATTATTACATAAAGAATAGGATATGTGTTATTTTGATACATAAGTGGTGGGATGGGCATGCACATTTATAGCTTTAACAACTGAAATGGAACTTGTGTCGCTTCTAGTGGAAGGATAGCCCAGTACAGGAGCTGTAATGCTCAGTGACTGAGAAATTTTGTAGTTAATCTATGAGCAATTCAGTCATTTTGCCATGCTGAGCTAATGGTAACATCACCGCAGATATTAGAGACTGAGTTTCTAAAATTTCAAGGCATATTTCATTCCTCCTGCTAGGAAGAGATTTTTTTTTCTAATTTCTTGGCAGTATTTTTAAGACAGTGTGTTCTTCTGAATGGAAAGTGATTGCTCTCTTTCCCTAGAACTTGCCTCTTCATTGGGTATGTTCTTTCTTACATCAGTGTCTTGTGGTCAAGCCTGTGGTGCCAGTTTAGCAGAGTTGCTTTATGAATTAATCATCTACCAGCTGTAGGAAGTGCCATCAGCCTTCTTGCATGCAAAACTAACAGTCTTAGTTACAGAGAGTTTTCTAAATTCTAATGAATCTGCTTTGTCTGAACATCCAGATTACTACTGGTCAGATGCTTCAAATTCCTCACTTCCGTGGATGAGTACAGGTATTAAAGAGACATTTTTAATGGGTGCCTGGGTGGCTCAGTCAGTTAAGCATCTGCCTTCAGCTCAGGTCATGATCCCAGGGTCCTGGGATCGAGCCCCACATTGGGCTCCCTGCTCAGCCGGAAGTCTGCTTCTCCCTCTCCCGCTCCCCCTGCTTGTACTCTCTCTCTCTCTCTCTCTCTCTCTGTTAAATAAATAAAATCTTTAAAAAATAAAAAGACATTTCAAATTTTGTAGCAAAATGCTAAAGGGAAATTGGCTTAATCTGGATAAAACATTGTTTTTAGTTTGAAAGGAGTGTGTTCACAAGTTCTATGAGGAAAGGACTTATTCCTTATAAAGCCATCTGAGACTCAGACCCTAGTTTGTCTAGAGTCTGCTTAGGTTACCTTAGCTATTGAGGTTTCCATAGGAGTTGATGTTTGGCTTCCTCAGCTGCTCAGATGGTAGGTCCGTTCATTTAATGAGTATCTCTTGAGTGCCTACTGTAGTGATCAAAACAAAGTCTTACCCATGGAGCTTGCAGTACAGTGTTAGGGGGTGAGACTGCAATCATACAAATATGTCAGGTACTGATATAGGCTCCAAAGGAAAAAGTAAAGCATCATAAACTGGTAGAGCATGAATGCAGAAGTCTGCTATTTTAGAGATGATCTGGAAAGTTCTCCCTGAGGTGACATTTGGGCAGAGATCTGAAGGAGAGGAGGGAACTGTCAGACATCTTAGAGGAAAAGTGTATCGGGTAAAAAGAAGGTCTCTCTGAGGTGGTGGCATGATGTGCAATATTTTTATTTTTTACTTTGGCCTTGTGCTAGTGCTGGATGTAGCAACCATTATTGCAAATATGTTTAGAGTACATACAGGTAGGCAGCCTTTTTCAACTCAAGTCCACATCACATGTTCTCTCCAACCCTGGAAATTGGAGAGCAAGCTACAGAGAATGTAGAAATGGGACCAGGATTCAGATTCTTTAAGCAAAAAGCAACTCTTTCTTTAGCAAAGCTAGGATAGTATTGGTCTTTTTCCTATGTGAAAAGAAAACATTTGTAGCAGGTTTAATAAGAAACTATTATCAACTAAACCTGTTGTTTGTTTTGAGGGCATTCTGTCTCCTAATTATGCATCTAAGAATTACAATAATCTCTCATGTAACATTGAAGTACTGTAGTGGAACAAAAGTAGATTGATGCTTCTTTTGTTTGAATGAAATTCAAGACTAAATGCTTACCAGGCAATCTTTCTGTTTGTATGTTTGTTGTTGTTTTCAATTTTCTCATTAGTGAAAATGGGGTAGTTTCCAGTGAAAATACAGTATTGTGTGCCAACAAACTAATCCTCTCCCTTGAAAATGAAAAGGAACAAAACACCTATTTGGGGGTTCTTTTCAATTCAGAAGATAATTTTTGCTGAGTTTAAATCTAGGGGAGTTAGGATGGTGGAACATTAGGGGGACCCTAAGCATGTCTTGTCCCTTGAACACAGCTACATAGTTATCAAATCATTCTGAACAACCAAGAAATCAATCAGAGGTCTGAGAGAACAAAAACTGCAAGTCTACAAGTAGAAAAGCCACCACCTTTTGGAAGGTAGGAGGTGCAGAGATTTGAACTGGGGGAGATATAGCCATAGATATAGTGGCGGGGAGAGAGCCTGTTTTCGGAGGCTACCACAAAGTATTATAAGCACCAGAGTGCAAAAATCAGAACTTTTAGAAGTCTGCTACAGTGGGGGATGTGCCCAGTTTAAAGGTGCTCATGTGGCAAAGCAGGGTGGAATCCCAGGAGGGACACCATGGTCTGAGGATCCCCTGGGTCGCAAGAACAGGTGGCATTGTTCCCAGGCATAGGAACATGGAAGCCAGCTGAGAACAGTGATTCTTAGTGCCAGCTTTCTGCCCTGTTTTGCCATAAACTGCGAACCCCTGCATGGTTATGTGCCTGGTCACATAACCAGGGGCCAGCAACTCGCAAAAGTGTGGCAAGACCCTCCCCCAGAAGAGCAGCGCACATCTGCGCTGTGGTAGTCCCTGAAATTTAGAGTTTTGAAACTCAGTTGCGTGCCTGAGATTAAAGAAAAAAAGCTCGGACACAGACCAGTTGAACGCAGGGTTCTGATGGAAATCAGTGATTGACTGCTCTTCTGTGAGGGCTCACTGAGGAGGGGGGGGTGGTGGGAACTTTCAGCTCTAGGGCTAGAGAGTGGTACACAACCATATTCATCCCACCCATCAGTGCTGTAAGCCTTCAGGGAGCAAAACAGCACCACCTAGTGGAATCCGGAGCTGCTTACACCAAGTCCCCCCCCCCTCCCCCGCACCCTGAAGGCGCATTTCCACTAGGACAAATCCACCTGAGAATCATCCCAACAGGCTGCTTCCCCAGAAGACCGGCACAAACAACTCACTTACACCAAGTTTACTGATCATAGGGTGCTGCAGAGCTTCCATCCTAGAGGAAAATAGGATCTAGCTTCCTTTTTACTTTTTATTTTTTTGTTTTTTCATTTATTTTCAATCCATTTTGTAAAGTTTTTATTTTTCAAATTTTTATTTGTATATACTTTATATTTTTGTATTTCTTTGTTTACTTTTATTTATTATTTATTTTGGGATCTAGATTCTTCTAACAAGCAGAGCAAAACACTCCCACGATCTAGGGTTTTGGGGGGAATTTTTGTTTTTTGGGGTTTTTCTTTGTTGTTTTTTGTGGGGGTTTTTGTTTCATTTTCTTCTTTTCTGGACAAAATGATGAGACGGAGAAATTCACCCCAAAAGAAAGAACGGGAAGTGGAACTCAGGGCGCAAGGGATTTAATCAGTACAGATATAATTAAGATGTCTGAACTAGAATTTTAAAAAAATGATTATAAAACACTACCTGGGCTTGAAAAAAGCATAGAAGACACTAGAGAATCCCTTACTGTGGAGATAAAAGAACTTAAATCTAGTCAGGCCAAAATTAGAAATGATACAACCGAGATGCAATCCCAAGTGGAGGACATAAAAACAAGGATGGACAAAGCAGAGGAGCAAATCAGTGAAATAGAAGATAAAATTACAGAAAATAATGAAGCTGAAAAGAAGAGGGAAAGGTAATGAACCACAAAGATAGGTTAGGGAACTAAGTACTTAGACTTATTAAAACATAACGTTCGTATCACAAGAGTCCCAGAAGGTGAAGAGAGAGAAAAAGGGGCAGAAGGTTTATTCAGATAAATTTATAGCTGAAAACTTCCCTAATTTGGGGAAGGACACAGACATCAAAATCCAAGAAGCACAGAGAACTCCCATTAAACTCAACAAAAGCTGACCATTGCCAGGGCATATCATAGTCAAATTCACAAAATACAAGGAAAGAATCCTGAAAGCAGTGAGGTTGGGCAGTGGGGGTAGGGGATAAAAGTCCTTTACCTACAAGGGAAGACAGATCAGGTTTGCAGCAGATCTGTCCACAGAAACTTGGCAGGCCAGGAAGGAGTGGCAGGAAATATTCAACATGCCGAATGGAAAAATATGCAGCCGAGAATTCTTTATCCAGCAAGCCTGTCGTTCAGAATAGAAGGAGAGAGAAATTATTTCCCAGACAGACAAAAACAAAAGGAGTTCGTGACCACTAAGTCAGCCCTGCAAGAAATTTTAAGGGGGACTCATTGAGTGAAAGAAAAAAAAAAGACCAAAATCAACAAAGAGTAGAAAGGACCAGAGAACATCACCAGAAACACCAACTCTACAGGTAACACAATGGCACTAAACTCATCTCTTTCGATAATCACTCTGAATGTACATGGACTGAATGCTCTAATCAAAAGATATAGGGTATCAGAATGGATAAAAAAACAAGATCCATCTATATGCTGCCTACAAGAGACTCATTTTAGACCTAAAGATACCTGCAGATTGAAAGTGAAGGGATGGGTGCACCTGGGTGGCTCATTTGGTTAAGCGTCTGACTCTTGATTTCAGCCCAGGTCATGATCTCAGGGTTGTGAGATTGAGCCCCATGTTGGGCTCTGCACTGGGCGTGGAGCCTGCTTGAGATTCTTTCTCAAAAAAAAAAAAAAAAAAAAAGATTCTCTTTCCCTCTCCCCCCCCCGTTTACACTCTCTCCCTCTCTCTCTCAAAAAAAAAAAAAAGGGGGATAGAGAACCATCTATAATGCTAATGGACATCAAAAGAAAGCCAGAGTAGCCATACTTATATCAGATAAGCTAGATTTTTTTTTTTAAGATTTATTTATTTGTTTTAGAGAATGAGAGAGAGCGTGGCAGGGAGGGGCAGAGGCAGAGGGAGAGGGAGAAAGAGCCCCAGGTGGACTCTGCAATGGTCACTGAGCCCAACACAGGGCTCAACTCATGACCCTGAGATCACAACCCAAGTCGAAACCAAGAGTCAGACACTTAACCAACTATACTACCCAGGTGCCCCAGACAAACTAGATTTTGAAACAAAAACTATAGGGTGCCTGGATGGCTCAGTCATTAAGCACCTGCCTTCGGCTCAGGTCACGATCCCTGGGTCCTGGAATCAAGCCCCACATCGGGCTCCCTGCTCTGAATAGTAGAGGACTTTAACACCCCCCTCACAGCAATGGACAGATCCTCAAAGCAGAAGATCAACAAGGGCTTTGAGTGACACCCTGGACCAGATGGGATTAACAGCTATATTCAGAACATTTCATCCTAAAGCAACAGAATACACATTCTTTTCGAGTGCACATGGAACATTCTCCAGAATAGATCACAGACTGGGTCACAAAACAGGCCTCAGAAAGTACAAAATGATTGAGATCATACCATGCATATTTTCAGACCACAGTGCATTAAAACTTGAAGTCAACCACAAGAAAATATTTGCAAGGACCACAAATACATGGAGGTTAAAGAACATCCTACTAAAGAATGAATGGATCAGCCAGGAAATTAAAGAAGAAATTTTTAAAAATACATGGAAGCAAATGGAAATGAACACATGACAGTCCAAAACCTTTGGGATACAGCAAAGGCGGTCCTAAGAGGAAGTATATTGCCATACAGGCCTACCTAAAGAAGCAAGAAAAGTCTCAGATACACAACTTAACCTTACACCTAAAGGAGCTGGAAAAGGAACAACATAGCAAATAAAGCCTAAAGCCAGCAAAAGAAGGGAAATAATAAAAATTATAGCAGAAATAAATGATATAGAAACAAAACAAAACAAAAAAACAGATTAATGAAAGTAACATGAGGAACAGTGGAGCCTCTCGGGAAGAGAGTATTAGAAAAATCATAGATTTGGGCTTGGGACACCTGACTGGCTCCGTCAGTAGAGTGTGCAACCTTTAATCTCGAGGTCGTGAGTTCAAGTCCCGTATTGAGTATAGAGATTACTTAAAAATAAAATCCTTTACAAAAAAAAGACTTGGGCTTGAATTAGGTCATTTGGGGAAAATTTTTTTTAAGATTTTTTTATTTATTTGACAGACACAGCGAGAGAGGGAACACAAGCAGGGGGAGTGGGAGAGGGAGAAGCAGGCTTCCCGTTGAGCAGGGAGCCCGATGCGGGGCTCGATCCCAGGACCCTGGGATCATGACCTGAGCCGAAGGCAGCTGCTTAGGAACTGAGCCACCCAGGCGCCCCTATTTGGGGAAAAGTTTAAGATGAGCGGGGCTTGCTCTAGATTGGGTGCTGTCAGTAAGTGGGGGTAATTTTATGACTAAGCATTTCAGTGCATCTTACAGGAGGTTTGAAGACTAGGAGACTACCACTGTCGTTGGTGAAGAAACAACAGTCACCCATATTTGCCAGAACAGGAATATTGGTTAATGTTGTGATTTGGACAATGTTCATATTCTGTGTTCAACGTGATTATGGGTTGATGTTCTTGTCTTGATCCGTCATGGTGACAGAATAGCCTTGTTTGACGTTGTCATTTGATGAAATTGTTCGTGTTCGACAGGAGGACACCGTTGCCTAGCTTGTGAGTGCCAGGACAGCTTCTAGGTGTCAGGGGCTGCCTTGCTTCTCTCAGGCCATGCCTGTTGATAAAGTAAATAAAAATCCCTGCCCGTGTAGAGCTTGAATTCTAGCGTGAAGAGAGACAGTAAAAATAATAAATGTGTAACAAGATAAAAGGTGATCAGTACAATAGGAAAATAAAAAACAAGATAACAGGGGAAATATGTCTGTGAGAAAGGGAGTAGCAACTTAAATCAAGGTTGGTCTCTCTGTGAGAAGGTGACATTTGAGCTGGTATTTGCGATTGAGGGAGTAATCCATGAGGCTCTCTAAAGGAAAAGTGTTCCAGGCAGGGGCAACAAACAGCAAGTTCAAAGGAAGTCCTAAATCAGGAGTGTGCCTGACATGTTGGAGGTACAGTGAGGAAGGCATTGCTGCAGGAGTGGAATGAGCAAGGAGCAGGAGAGATCTAAGAGAGAAGGCCAGACAGAAGAAGCCAGATCAAGTGGGACTGGATAGCCACTCCTTTGTAGGAACCCTTTTTTTTTTTTTTTTTAACTTTCAGAGATAAAGGAATCCACTGCCGAGTTTGAACAAAATAGCGACTTGATTTGGCTTACTTTCTGACAGAACTACTCGGGCCATTGTGTGGACTATAGATCAAGGGGAGAAGTAGGGAGCCATTTAGGAAGCTTGCAGAGTGGTAACTGTGGAGATGCTGAGAAGTAATCTGGTTCTGAATATATTTGAAGGTAGAGCCAGTAAACACTTCTGAATTGACTGGATGTGGGTATGAAAAAGAAAAGAGTCAAGGATGAATCCAAGATTTTGGTTCTGCTTGATCACCAAGATTTAGTTGCCCTTTCCTGAGATGGGGAACACTTCAAGAGGAGCCGGTTTGAGCTAAGGAGTTCAGTTCTGGATGTAGGTTTGAAATATATTTCCAAGAGGTAACAAGTGGGTAACTGGATACATGGGGACAGGTCTGGGCCAGAGATGAATACTTGGGAATGTTCAGTGAATGGATGGTGTTAAAACACAGAACTGGTGAGATCACCTAGAGAGTGAGTATGAAGTTCCAAACACTTGAGTACTGGAACACTCCAACAGAGGGCTCAGGCAGAATAGGAGACTAAAGAAATGGCTAGTGAGATAGGAGAATCACAAATTTCAAAATATTTCTTGAGCACCCAGATGGTGCCAGGCGCCAAGATAGCTACTCAGGTTGCAACATTGTGGGGGCTCTTCACTGAGATAGAGAACATAGGAGAAAGCAGATTTAAGGGGAAAGTTAATGAGTTTGTTTTTAGACATTCTGAGTTGCAGATGCCTATGGGACAGCCAGCAGAAAGGTGGAGATTTGAGTCTGGAGCCTAGGGAAGTCATGCCTGTGTACCTATTTTTAGCTTTGTTTTTGCAAGTACGTTTATTTAATCCTTAGCAAGTGGCCACATTCAATATCATAAATGCAGCCTAGAGAAAGTGATAGTGATACTTAAAACTATGTAAAATATTAACAACAACAAAACCACGATGACACAGGCTGGCCACTGCCTATGCTTAGTCTCCCTGAGGGGTTCCAGGCTTATATTTAATTGGTCTTTGTTCCCTGAGAAATCTTTTCAAAATCTGTTAGTAAATATTTGTTAGAAATAGACCTTATAGCATGTATACATTCTGAATAAGATCCTGTGGGAAGGGAGGATATATTAATATGATATATCACAATATGTTCATTTCTTTTCTACAGTTATCAGTGAGAGTGCCCTTATTTATAAACTTCTTTTGCTATCACGACAAACGTGAAAGGAAACTATCTGGATTCAGCTTATGATTTTTCCAAACACATGTTTTTTTTTCTGTTGTTTGTCATTTCAGCCACTGTATGATGCCGCTTACCTTACAATGTACAATATCTGCTTCACATCCTTACCCATCCTGGCCTACAGCCTGCTGGAGCAGCACATCAACATTGACACTCTGACCTCAGATCCCCGATTGTATATGTAAGTAGAGCACATTGTTAAAAACCACTGTAGACTTTTAAAATCGTGGATTTCTTTTCATCCACAGGTAGGAAGGACACAACTGCCCACCTGATTTGATTACATGGTTCTGTTCTGAATTTTTAGCTACTTAAACTGTACCATTCAATAGGAAAATGGTGTATGTCCTAGATGTAGGTCCTGTCCATGAATGTTTGTGAACCATCTAGTTCAAAATCACTAACTGCTAAAACTTGAACCTACATTGTCATAGAGTTCTGAAGTCTCACACGAAGACATACTATTTTAACTACCAAAAAAGGGAGGGGGCACACACACAAAGATTTATAGAGTATTGATTCCTATCTATAATGGGTTGAACTGATAATATGTTAGACTTTCTCTTCTAATTTTTTTAAGATTTTATTTATTTATTTTAGAGAGAGAGTGTGTGCGCACAAGTGGGTGAGATCGGGGGCAGAAGGGGAGGGAGAGGGAGAGAATCCGAAGCAGACTCAGTGAACGTGGACCCCAACGCAGGGCTCGATCTCAAGACCCCAAGATCATGACCTGAGCCCAAACCGGAAGTTGGTTGCTTAACCGACTGAGCCACCCAGGTGCTCCGAGACTTAAACTACCCCAGAAGCATAGCCTCCTCTACTTTGTTAGCGCCGTTCTAAAACCTGTATTGCTGGGCCTCAGTCGTTAAGCATCTGCCTTCGGCTCAGGTCATGATCCCAGAGCCCTGGGACTGAGTTCCACATCGGGCTCTCTGTTCAGCTGGTGGCTCAGTCATTAAGCATCTGCCTTCGGCTCAGGTCCTGATCCCAGAGCCCTGGGATCGAGTTCCACATCGGGCTCTCTGTTCAGCAGGGAGTCTGCTTCTCCCACTCCCCCTGCTTGTGTTCTCTGTCAAATAAATAAATAAAATCTTTTTTAAAAAATAAATAAAACTGTATTGCTGAAGAAAATAATTAACTCATCAAGCCATTATATCCATTTTGTGTCAGTTGTAAATGGATGCTTTTCTCTATGGATGGGGTACTTGGCCAGTTGCTTAACATACGATTTAATTAGGTTTTTATAAGTTAAGCCTGCACCTAAGGATGAAGATGTTAATTTATAGCAGATGATAATCATTGCTACATAATGGACAGCAAGTGCAATAGAGCGACTCAGGTGGTTTATTTGTATGAAGTGAAGGTGCACAAATTTAAGGGATTTCTTTAACCAGTATGACTCATAAAAATTACATTTAGTAATTGTTGGACTTAACCAGCTTTATGAAGTTTGTCATTTTAAAGATGGAAAAATTGAAAATTTCAAACATGCACAGTAGTAGCAAAAATACTATTAATAGAGTGAACTGCCCTATCCTCACTACTCATAGCTTCAATAATTATCAGTTCAGAGTATCCTATTTCATGAATAATGCTGTTTGCTCTATTGCAGACTTATTTTTTAATAAATACCAAACATTTTTTTAAGATTTTATTTATTTATTTGACAGAGAGAGACATAGCAAGAGCAGGAACACAAGCAGGGGGAGTGAGAGAGGGAGAAGCAGGCTCCCTGCAGAGCAGGGAGCCCGATGCGGGGCTCGATTCCAGGACCCTGGGATCATGACCTGAGCCGAAGGCAGACGCTTAACAACTGAGCCACCCAGGCGCCCTATATACCAAACATTCTATATAATAGTTACTTCAGTAAGTATCTCTTAAAGATAAGGACTTAAAAAAAATAACAGTACCAAACATTATATAAAATAATTATTTCAGTAAGTATCTCTTAAAAAGATAAGGACTTAAAAAAATAACAGTACCCTGTCATACCTAAAACTTTAACGTTAAAGTCCATAATATTATCATACATCCAGTCAAGGTTCAAATTTCTCCAATTGACTCATTTATTTATTTTTTTTAGATTTTTTTTTTATTTATTCATTTGGGAGAGAGAGCACGCGAGCATGAATGGTGGGGAGGGACAGAGGGAGAGGGAGAAGCAGACTCCCCGCTGAGCAGGGAGCCCAGTCCCAGGACCCTGGGATCATGACCTCAGCTGAAGGCAGGTGATTAACCATCTGAGCCACTCAGGCGCCCCCAGGTTGACTCATTTTATAGCATGCTTGTTTGAATCAGAATATAAGGTCCATATGTTGTAGTTAGTTAATATGCTTCTTGAGTCTGTTTTAATCTGTAGGTTAACCGGGCAATTTATTTGTTGACAAAACTGGGTCATTTATCTTGCAGCGTTTACCCCAATCTGGAGTTTGCTGAATGCATTCTTCTGACATTAGCATGTTCTGCTTTTCCCTGAATTTGTGGCAAGGGGATGGTTAGACAGAGCATCAGCTCCCATGCTCTCTTTTTTAAATGAGGAACCAGGGCCCAGAAATGACTGACCTGAGGGCACATGGTGTAACTAGAGGCCAAATCAAGATCGGAATTCAGTCCCCCTGATGACTAGCCCCATGCACTTCCCAGCTGCGTGGCGGTTTTCAAACACTGAGCAGCAGTGTTTGTCTCCAGACAAAACTAAAGTGAAGTTCCCTAGTGTGGCTGCTCCGGTTAACGCGGGATTCGGGCGGCAGTGAGCGGAATCCCTCCCATTCAGTCCCACCAAGAGCTCCAGCCAGCAGACCGCACTCCAGTCCCCGCTCGCTCCTATCTAACTGTGTGACTTTGTCATGTGCCTCGGTTTCACCTTCGGTAAAATGTGGGTAACAGGAGCAGCCAATCCCAGTGTTCTTGTGAGGATTCAGTGAGTGACTACATGTAAAACAATTTAAAACAGTCCCTGGCACATAGTTTTCAATTAGATGGGAGCTATTAATCTTATTCTAACATCCCCTCCACATAACTTCAGGGCTATGCTGAGCATTTTCATACATTAAGAATGTTGAAAACCTGCAGAAAGCTGTTGAGTACCAATTATTTTAAGGGTGTCCATGAAGTTTGAGTTAGGGACTACAGGTGTAGGTCACAGAGGATTCAGTGATTTTCCAGAGAGGGTATACTTGCTACACCCGCGGAAACGCAAGCCGTGGAGACACGGATCTCAGCCTGTATTGTAGATTGCTCTGTTACTCCAATTATTCCTTTGGAAACATGAAGCCCTAGTCACCCTCTGTGGCCCTGTCTGCAGCCGTACCACTTAATATTGTGGCTGGCATCGTGTGGCATACTACACATTTCACCTTCAGGGACGTCGTGACTCAGGCACTTGTCAAATACTGTGACACGAAACGATCTATTCAGATATTTTCATGCTTTTAAGAGAAATTTAAATAGTAAACTGTCGTTCTTCTAGAGAGGCATAGTTTGTTTCTTCTACAGCTTTAAAAGGTGAAGGAAAGGTTCCAGTACACCTGCCGCTTCCCATCAGAGGGAGGTGCTCAGGCCTGTGCAGCGGGGTGACTGCCCCCCAAATCTTCATTTTCTTTCATGTTCTCCTTCATGGCAGCTGTCATATTCTGAGTTTCCAACAGCTTTGTCATCCATTTGAGGGCAGCTAGAAAGCCTCGAATGTCACCCAACATACCTTGATCCCCTGCCCCTCTTCCCACGGTGTGTAAGGTAGCTCCCAGAGACAGTCTAGAAACACAGGATTCACTCTTGCCTCAGCCCAAATTCAGTGACTCGCAAAAGCCTCATGGACTGGCGGTTGCTGTTCACTCATTGCAAGAATCTTTAGGAAGGGGGGGCCTGAGGGGCTCAGTCGTTGGTGGGCATCTGGCTTCAGCTTGGGTCGTGATCCCAGGGTCCTGGGATCAAGCCCCACATCGGGCTTCCTGCTCAGTGGGGAGTCTGCTTCTCCCTCTCCCCCTCCTCCTGCTTGTGTTCCTTCTCTTTCTGTCTCTCTCTGTCAAATAAATGAATAAAATCTTAAAAAAAAAATCTTTAGGAAGGTGGCTTTCCCTGTGGCTCCCAGTTGCTTTGACAGTGTGACCTATGTGTGGGGGGAGCTTGTTTCTGAGAAGCAGCCACCTCTTTCCTTCTGCAGTTTTTCTAGGGCAAACACCGACACATAGCCATTATGCATCCCCCGAATTTCAAATTCCTTCATGCATCTGGAAATCCTAGTAGGTAAAAGTTACATAATTGCCATGTTTTCAGAAAACCCCACAGTACTCAATACCAAGTGAACAAGGATCACTTGCATTTACATTATAAAGGTGTTGATTCGATAAAGCCAAGAGATGTTCTGTATGGTATTGCCAACAGTGTCCTATATGAGCAATGAGCTACCTTCTGATAAATGTTAAGAGCAACTTGAGGAGGGCCTGGGTGGTTCAGTCGGTTAAGCAGCCGACTCTTGATTTCGGCTCAGGTCATGATCTCGGTCGTGAGATCAAGCCCCACGTTGGGCTCCTCAACTGAGCATGGAACCTGCTTAAGATTCTGTCTCTCCCTCTCCCCCCCTCACACTCTCTCTCTCTTAAAAAAAAAAAAAAGGCAATTTGAAATAGAAGCCAAAAGAATTCCTTGCACAAACCCATCTTCTTTCTGCACCTCTGCTCCATTAGAATTAGTAGCCATATTTAACACTCTGACTTGTGCTGAGAAAATTGTGTTATTTTAACAGATTTTAAAGTTTCGATCCACCTACCGTTTATGAAAACATGACTCTACAGCTTGAAACATTATTTGACTCAATTGAAAAAATATAAAGGGTACCCTGTGACCTAAAAAAGGTTACATTCCCAAGAAGAAATCAAGTGATTCCAGTGTGCACCATAGTTTGGGAACCGTTATGATACATCTTTCAAGTCTCATTATTTGTAAATGGGACTGACAAATACCTATCTCGTGTGGTTTTTTTCGTGGATAAAAATGGACAATATATATAAAACTCTTAACCCAGTTTACTGACATAAAAGAAGTACTCAATAAATGGGAGTTAATTATTTTTGATGATGTTATTGTCGGTGGCCAGGATTTTAAACTTAGTGCTTTTGACTGTTTACTCAGTGCCTCAGTCCAGAAGCAATTGCAGGGAGATGAACCTGCGGCTCAGTAGGGCCCTCCAGTTCCTCGGGGATGCCTCTCTTCATTATAACAGGGTCACACCTGTGTGCACTTTTGGCATTTCACCGGATCTTTAAATAGCCCACAGAGATTCACAGAGATTCATTAACCTGTGGTTTCTTTTTCCATTTCTCAATAGGAAAATTTCTGGCAATGCCATGCTACAGTTGGGACCCTTCTTATATTGGACGTTTCTAGCTGCATTTGAAGGGACAGTGTTCTTCTTTGGGACTTACTTTCTTTTTCAGACTTCATCCCTAGAAGAAAATGCAAAGGTAAAAAAATACTTCATTACATGTTGGTATAGTAAGCATGGCTTATTCTTTTTCTATAGGTACTGGATTTATCATACACATAATCTAGCTGTAATCATTTTGTAAACTTTTTCTTGAGGTACAATATTTAGTTCTTAGAACTTTTTTAGAACAATAGAAGTATTGAAGTAAGAAACCACTTCCCATGTGCGCGGCTAACTAGAGAGCTTCTGTGCAAACCTTCTGGAAGCTTAACTTGGCTACAATTTTTAATAGATGTACAGAGTTCTTAGGACCTCAGAATTTAGACCCCTATACTTTTCTTTTTTTTTTTTATAAGTAAACTCTACCCTCCAACATGGGGCTTGAACTTAGGACCCCAAGATCAAGAGTCGCGTGGTCTACTGACTAAGCCAGTCACGCGCCCCCAGACTTTTCCTGTTTTAAAAGTCTGGCCCCACTCACTTCCTATTGATAGTGGCCTTTCATGCTTGGAGTTGAAGGGCATAGCTACCCTATCTTTGCAGTGTTAGCCCGATAGTTAAACGGACGGATTCCCTTCTCTTCCTTTTTCCCTTCCACATGGGAGCATAGTGTTTTCCAGGAAGACTACACTCATCCTACCAGTGCCTTCCTAGGAAGCGACTACATAAGTCAGCACCTGCAGTGGGATGATTTTCCCCTGGCTATGTTCTGGGAGAGCACGGCTGGTAGGCCAAGGTCTTGCCACAGCCACACGATGAGCCTTGAGCCCACCGCTTCACCTCTGCTTTCACTGTGTTCGTTCTTGGCTATTTCTGGGCTTCCTGTTTAATGGTTACTCATTTGGTATCCTTATAACGTGAAGCAAAGCAAAGGTTCAAAAATAACTTACTGAGTACAGTAACTGTCCAGAACTTACACAGTCAACATCTGTTACAGAAGTAATAGGCCCAATGAATATGAAAGATACTCTGAAATTAGGTACTACAGTCCAAAACCTTTCTAATTTGGACTAACACAAGTCAGTTTAATATGAATCCCTTAAAAATATTAATCCCTGGGGGCGCCTGGTTGACTCAGTCAGTGGAGCATGTGACTCTTGATCTCGGGGTCGTGAGTTTGAGTCCCACTTTGGGCATTGGGCACAAAGGTTACTTTAAAAAAAGTATTAATCACTGAGTAACTGTGGAGGAAATAGACGTAGTACTTAAGGAGACGCACGTAGCACTGGTCAAGGAAAGTACCCTGCTAAATCTGCAGGCCAGTCATTTTAGCCTTCCAAGTCAGCTTTGGACGTCAGTAAGAAGGGATTAGATTCTGTGATTTCTCGGGTCCCTTTAGCTTTATGGCTGATTCTGTGACTTCCACGTTTAATTTTATTTGGCGCATAAATGATAAAGAGCTGATGATTTCTTAAAAAGAGCTTGCTGCAAAGCAGGTGGGTACTCTCCTGCGCTCCTGTTGACCTGGTTCATTTGCTCAGCAAACTCTTTGGGTGGCGCCTAGGGAGCTCCAGCCCAGCCTGTGTCTTATCCATTACCCATTTTGGGTTCATGAAAACCAAATTAGACTTGACCATATATGTCACCATCCTTCTAAATGTTTGCTAAAATTACAGTAAGTGTAAGACTGCTATCAGTGATTAAACAGAGCACCATGTATGATTTGATCAAATCCTTTTTTTTGCTTCTGTAAATCTTAATTTTTTTATTATTTTTTTAAAGCGTTTTACATTTCATTTTCTGTTTTAATGTTATGCATTCAGATCTTGACAGCATTTGGTAAGCATATGTGCCATTCATTGCCATAGTTATTGACTTGTACATGCTCCCTGCTTTTCTTTAATGTGCACATGCTGACAGCTCTAATATTTACCGCCAAAAAATTAGACTCTATTTTTAAAGTATGAGTCCATTTGTCTAAAAATTAGTTCTCATTTGAGAGCTTTAGTTCTTTATTACAGAGAAAGTCCATATCAAACTCTTTTCGAGCCGTGAATCATTCAAATGACTTGTTTTGATGAACATTACTGTTAGTGGAATAGGGGTTTTTTTCTGCCTTTATTATACCAGTGTGTTCCCTGTTCAGTACTACATGGAGTAATGGAAATAAACCCTACCAACTGCAAGTGTGTCGTAGCTGTCCAAGAAAATTTAGGGTCACAGTAAAATCCAACATTTTGGCCTGATCTTTTGATCAGATATTTCCCTAAACATTTTATACCCATGTCTTTAGCAATTACACCCAAGATTAAATTTTCCTTTTTATTTTCGTAAGCAGGCTTGTGTATTCATGGTGCATGTAATTGTTAAATGTTTTGCAGGTATATGGAAACTGGACTTTTGGAACCATTGTTTTTACAGTCTTAGTATTCACTGTAACTCTGAAGGTTAGATTTTTATTTATTCAAATATATTTAACACCACTTTTGTAATTCTTTCTGGTCTTACACTATTCTCTCTTTTTTGTCTTCTCTTTACTTGTATTGCAGGTTGTTATTCAAGTCTGAATACTTACTAAAATATGTATGATATTAGATATTTAGACATTTGTATGCTGTTTGTGATCCATTTTTTCCAGAACATTGTCTATCCTCTTTAATTTGTTTCATTTAAAAAAAAGATTCATACACCATAGTTCTGTTGAAAATCTGTTTCTTCTTTCAAGACAGTATAAGTAGTATATAAATAGGCTGTGCTTGTGTGTGTGTGTGTGTGTGTGTGTGTGTGTGTGTGTTTCTATGTTAAATACTTGAATAGTTTTTAAGATTGTGTTTATAAACACCAGGCCTCAAAGGAATGGGAGTACTTAAGACAGTTGAATAGGTATCCATGAGCAGATATGTGTGCAAAAGAGCTCAGTAGTAATGAAATTTTATATAATGTATTTATCACTGAAATTTATCCATATTAGTGATGAAATGCATAACAGTATACAGCAGGTAACACACAGGAATCATGAGCATTAACATGCAGCTATGTAATATACTCTGAAGCCTTGCTGAATTCTACCCTTGAGACTTATGAGTTGGGACTCTTATACTTGAAAGCATAATCAAATTCTTTTGATGATCATTCCAGTAATAAGCACCTCACATGGGATCCAAGAATGGGTAAATGCATTCCAGTATGCCCAGTGGTCAAAACTAGAATCCCAGAAGTATGATTGACAAAGAACCTCTAGTCATTTCCCCTCTAAGTTTTTATTCCTGATTCATTTCTCATACCAAATAGAACTAACATATGTTTGCATTTTTCATCTACTATTTCAGTAATATTGTAGGACTGCAAAAGAAGATGTTAAACAATTCATCTCCATTTAGCCACTTACTAGCTGCTATTTTTGGGCAAGTGACTTCGTTTCTCAGTACCCTCGTTTCTTCTTTTTCTACAAAATGGAGATAAAAGTAGTACCTTCCTCTCAGGATTTTTGGTGGGAAGTCTATTAGGGAATACACATAAAGCATTTAGAGTGGTATCTGGCACATAGAATGTGATCAGAACAACAGATGCTAGTTGTTGCTATTTATTATTATCTTTCACAGGATCATGATTTGAAACGGAAACCTCTCCACCTTTGTTTCCCCTGCTCTTGCATATGGCCTTCGTAGTTAAAGTTGGCCTTACTGTAGCGTCTTTCATGTGTCCCTCAAAAGACATTCACTCTCTCATCTTCAGATGGGTATTATCGTGACCTTCTCCCTAGCAGCCCAGAGGTGGGAATGCAAGTCTGGTCTACATTAACGATGTTCTCAACATCCTGCTTATGAACGAGAAACTTAGAACAGGGAGTCGAGGACCAGGGTGTCACAGCAAGTAAAAAAAAAAAAACGGAGACACCACCTCCTCTTCAAGAATCAAAGCCCTGGATATTAGTCCATGTGGCCCAGAAATTTTAAACAAGCAGAACAGACCATACTTTTTTATTTTTAGATTGCATTTGAAAATCCCAGGTGCCACAATCTAAAGAAACAATCAGCCCTGGCAGAAACAGGGAGGGATTAAAATCTAAAGCAACTGAAAATGTTATTAATTTAATGGATTAGATAAGGGTTTTGCAATTGAAAGGCACACTACATAGTCAGTCCCATGATTCATTGCTACATGGTGCCAGGTGTATAGAGCTAGTTGCCTTTGCATTTAATAACCCCCATCTGTTGTGTTTGAGCTATCAAGACTCCTTTGTGTAGTTTGTGTAGTTTGTCTATTCTTCCTAACTAACCTTTCCCCCTCCTACTGATTTTCAGTATACCTGCCTCCACCAGCTAGGCCTTCTGCTTTTATCATCAGCTTCCCAGCCACCACCACCTGAGGACCTGGGGCTCCAGTCTGAGGATATTACAGTTACCTCAGTGTCTGCCCTTCCTTCAGTAGTGAGGCATCTGCAGCCCCATACCTACCAGCTACTTGCTTGACCACACCTCCAAGCCTGTCCTCTTGGGTCTGGAGGCCTTGGAACAGAACTTAGCTCGTTCTTACCCTAGCTCTTTGAAAAGTCTGGTTTCTGTTCTTTTAGCTTCCCTCTCTTCTAGTTGCCTGGCCCAAGCGAGATCCTCCCATAGGTATCATACTGTATGCAAGTTTGCAGATAGCATAGTGTACTTAACTGCCTGGTGTAGTATGTACCCATCATGAAATCTCCTGTGTTGTATCTTTTCAGCTCGCCTTGGATACTCGTTTCTGGACATGGATAAATCACTTTGTGATTTGGGGTTCTTTAGCCTTTTATGTATTTTTCTCATTCTTCTGGGGAGGAATTATTTGGTAAGCAGCTGTGTATGTGTGAGTAATATGTAAAAATAACAAAGTAGATATATGTATATGTACACTGTCTCTGCAAACATTAATCATACTTTTTTAAAGTGTTGATTGTATAAGATGGCAGGTCTTCTGTATTAATGGGCTGGAAGTTAATTTCAAGTAAGATTTCAAATGCAAGTATGTCGACTTACACAAGTTATTCAAAAGTAAGTAGCCCCTGTCCAAATCTTTCCACTTGAAGGTATGTAAACATCTAATGTCTATGAAGCGAAACTGCAAGTTCTAGCATGCCCTGCGATGTGATTTCCACTGGAAATATTCATCCTCTGAAGTTTCTACAGTTTACAGTAGCCAGTAGATACATTATTATCCATTTGGATTCTGTTCTGTCTTTATGGTATATTACTGTCAATCTTGTCACTATACTTGTGCTCAAGGTAAAGAGTATATACCACTTAATATTCAGAGGGTTATATCTTAAAATCACATCTCATTGTTTTGGGTGGGGTAAAGGCGGACTCTACAACATGGCCTTAAAGTTCATTGAGTTCATCTTGGTTCAATAGATGTTTATTCGGAATCTGTTGAGTGTGAGGCGCTCTGGGAAACCAAGATGAATAGACTGTACCCCTCCCTCCAGGAGATTAGGATCTAGTGAGAGGGACACATAAGCTTTGATTGGGAGAGTTAAAAGGAATGAAAATAAGTTAGATTGTCATCTCCTTTTCTTACACCCAGAGGCCTATATTTTGTTTTTAAATATCATAGGTGTTTTCATTAATCAGTGGCTTCTCTTGACAAGGATGCCAGCAGCAGAGAGCATGGCTAGGGGAAGCCATAGGATGCGATTCTAGGAGTACCTTTTTTCTCACTGGACAAAGCATTCCATGGTATCATGGAGATGTGAGGCCATGTTTATTGTCCCTTGAGCTTTAATTAGAAAAAATTCTTACTGTTTTGAAAAGCTTTTAAAATAAAAGCCTTAAGAAATAAAAATATGAAATACCTAATCACTTAAGCAGTTCCAAAAAGTGTAATCACGCATGTATTGGGCACCTATAGAGGTAATTATTGAAGTGGTGAAGCTGACAGAAGTCTCTCTTTTCTTTAATAATATACAAATTAATCAAAGTTGGTTAACCACATGTAATATGCAATTGTAACTCTGCCCAGAGCAGCATAGTTCTGTCTATAAATCTGTGTAATCAACATCCGATGAACTAATGCAAAATTTCTGCAAGAATAAAATGTTTCTAGCAAACTAGTTTCTCTTACCACAGACTATTCCTTATTAATTAAAATAAATCCTTTAAATGATTAAGACCTTGTCACACCTGTTTCTTTAGCGATGCTTGCTAAAAATGAAATATATGTTTTTATTTTGTTGCCTGTAGTGCTGTCCTTAAGTAGAGCTGAGTTGAGCTACTACATGAATATAAAATTATAAAGCAACTAGCAAAATATGACCAGAAACTGTGTGAGATTTCTGCTGAATGCTGGTTTCAGCTATTATCTCTGGACACATTCAACCCTGAGGCACTGTGACACACCCCTCTGGGGTTTGGCCCTGAGAATGATGATTTCTAAGCTACAAACCCAATCCAAGAATAATATCTTTTGTTTTTTACTCTTCCCCTGTAAAGCACCATAGGTGTCAAGATAAAGAAAAATCTAAAGCTGCAGGGCAGGGAAAATGGAAAAAAAAGAAAAGAAAAATCTAGAGCTGTTAATCACAGAGTATTGTGGGTACTGTGTGGAATGTCCTATGACTAGTTGTTGGTTGTCTACTGGACCCTTATGGTCAGTTAACTGCCTAGAAAATAAGTTAGGGTGCCCTTCAGAATTGGAGTGAGGGTAGAGTTCTGCAGAATTCCTTTTTGGATGGTAGGGACCCTGGAAAACCTTTTTAGCCCAGACTTCATTAAATTCTCCATCTCGCTGTCCCCATACACCTAGAGCCAAAAGCTTGATTTTATTATGTTACATAAGAGTGCACAAACATCGATTTTTTTCAGTTTATCTTCAGTGAGCCCAATGCGTAATATAATAAATGAGACAACCAATTATCTGCCTAGAGCTCCTAATCCAAGGAGAGTCTGTTGTGCATCCCAACCCTGATCAGCCACTTTGCACTTCCTCCCCCTCTGCTTCCAACAACATTTAGCCTAGTAAGGCTCTCTGTGGCTCAGCTCGGGGGAAACTGGCTGTGCTTTTCTATGGCCACCAAACAGTTCAGTGGTTGACTTAGAATGAAATCCAACATCAGAACAAGGGGTCCTAGATTTCTGGACTCCCAAGACTTAATGTCCTCTTAGCAGTATTCTTCTGCCAACCTACTTGGCACACACTGGATACTCAGTATATATTTGTGGATAAGAATGGTAGAGAGAGAAGCTCAACAGTCTTTTCTCTCTTTATGTAGAGTTTTTTGGGGGAACCTATAAAAATGTCTTTATAAATTTCTGAATGTAGAGCACAGTCCATTCTCATATTAACAAAACAGCGGAGGAAATAAAATGCTTATTAGCATAAAAATTAACCATTGCTCTTGAATATCTTTGAAGCTCCAGTATTTTCTAACGCAAATAAATATTCTCCACTTGGCAGTTTTAAAGTTGATTGCTTGGTTGTTTTCAAGTCAGATGCATTTTCCTGTCATTCTTCCCCTTTAATTATCATTCCTTTTTTCCCTAAACATTAAGTAAATGAAATCTGTTCAGTACTTTTGGGATATTCTTAAAATTATTTCTATTAATGTGTATAATTAGAAGAGTCCCTTTAAATACAAAAGATAGTTTCAATTACACATCTGCTTCATATGACAGGAACTGATTTCTTTTCCATTCTGTGTCTTCTTTCCACTCTAGGCCTTTTCTCAAACAACAGAGAATGTATTTCGTATTTGCTCAAATGCTGTCTTCTGTATCTACATGGTTGGCCATAGTTCTTCTAATATTTATCAGCCTTTTCCCTGAGATTCTCCTGATAGTATTAAAGAATGTAAGAAGAAGAAGTGCCAGGGTAAGAACTAAGTTTATATTATAAGTTTATTTTTGGAAGGGGCTTCAGTATCTGCCATGAACTAAAAACCTTGCTTAGAGATTTGCATTAGTTACAGCATGTTAAACCCCTCCTTACAGGTTCATCACTTAATTTCCTCTTCTGCATAAAAAGTATAGTAAAAACTTCGTTATCCAATGCAGGTGGTAAGTAGATTCCTTAATAGTGTTCTATGTGACCTTTAGCAATCCATATGGAGTATCTCATATGCTCCATATGGAATTTTAAATGGAAAAAATGGGGTGTTTTGGGTTTTTTTTTTTTTTTTAGCCTAGAATTTTCACACCAGGAATTTCCACACCAACATTCCAGCTTTAACCTTAGAAATTTCCCTGTGGGTTGTTTGCAGATTTTCTTTTTCAGTTAATAATCCCAATTTGCTTTTCAAACCTTTCCCCTTCCTTTAATTATAGTGCTGCTTAATCTCTCTGTCGCTTCTAGCCCTGTCTGTCCAGCAGTATATTTGAACCAAAGAGAATCCCCTGGATGTGATTTCTGCATCCTTGCCCTCCTGAACACACTTGTGAAAATTAAGATTGTTTTATGAGTGTGTTTTTATTTTTGCTGTTTAAATTGTTGATTTCTTGTGGGACTGAGACGCTATTACCCTCTGCTAGCCTAATTCTCTGATATCTTTTAAACATTTCTAAAAAGCCTTTAAAGTGAAAGGGGTAGATTAGCTTGGAAAAGAAGACTTCTGGCAAATTTTGACCAGAAGGTTAATTAAATATGTCATATTCCTGCCAACACTTAACTCATTTTGCCAAACAGAACCCTGTTTTTATCCTCTTGACACCAACTCGATCATATGGCCCCTCCAAGGCAGTATTTTCAGGAAATAGTTTAAGGTATATCTACTGGACCCATTCGATCAAACTTGCCAACCAGTTTAGCCACAAAACTGGTTTCTCTGATGTTGGTTTGGGCCTATTGATTTGAGAAAATCCAGTGGTTGGCATCATGTAGATTGGGGGAACTAAAATGATTATAATGAGAAAATCTTTAGTGACTGGCTGTGTTAAAGAGGACTTTCATGATCAATAAGTCAGTATCAGCCCCAGTGAAAGTCAATAGATTACCCTTGGCATAAGCCACATTGATTTGGGTATACCAAGCCGATCCCTGTACAGTTAGGTGGTCAGACCTGGCCTTAATTCGCTGTTTCTGCATGCTTTGTGGGTGGCACTGCACCGACTAACATGAGCCTAGCTACTTCCAGTAGACCCCTGACTAACTCCCTCCAGCCTGGTGTTTAGTCTTAGGATGGGAAAGTGGCATTTACTTGTCTCCATAGACCTTAATATCAGTTGAACAGAGTTAAAACAGGTATGATACAACAGGTTTTTCCCGGAATGGCTCAAGTGGCCATTTATATCAAGCCAAATAAAAAATGTCCCTGGAAAAAGTGGTTTGGTGCCTTGTCATCATAGACAGTTTGGGAAAGATCTCTGAGGTGCTCTTCTATCCCTCTTATTTGGGAGTACACTTTTGGGATGCTCCTAAATGTTTTTCTTATTTGGGTTAATGGAGCTCATGCTAAGTAACGGCTCATTCCCGGCTTCATGCTCTAAAGATGATACAAAAATCTCCGAAATCCAAACCTTCAAACATACCATCTTTATCCTCCTCCCAAGGCCCTTTCTCTTAAAAACAAAATTAGACACTGGCTGGCGGTGACTTTTACATAAATTAAATGGAGGGATGCTACAAAGCAGTCGCGGATAAAGACGTAAAACATTTTTCTTTCCATGCAAACAGGAGATTCCAAACTTCTGTTGAAAGCATGAGGTTCAGCATGAAATTTGTTTGCTATGGGTTATGTCCATGATAGGAGGAATTCTAGTGTCTGTGCTATAGCTTGGCATGCTGGTGTGCTAGAACAATCAGGAAAATTCCCATAATCACCTTCATTCATTCGATCATTCATTCATTTATTCCTACCCTCATTGAACTAGAACATGTATTGAACCGCCTACTGATGAACATCTCTCTTTACATCCAATGTCTGAAAGGCTACATGGTTTTTCAGACTCTGTAGGATTTTTCAGAGTTGCAGATGAGACAAAAAGTTGTGGGCACTCAGCAGCACTGCCCCCCCTTTTTTTTCCCTTCTGAGAAAATGCAAGAGCAAAGTAGTGCATATGAATGCATAAAGGCCAACGGAAACCTGGCAGCCAAGGCTATTCTGATGTCACATCTGTTTATATAAGGCCCTGTTTGGCCATATCAAAGAAGCAGAAGCCACTTTGAAGATGAAGGAGAAAGAGTATCTTCATCACCAGCAGTTTGACATCCCTGGTGACTTCCTACTTGGTTTAATATCCCTTGCTAAGGCATTGGCCTCACTTTTAAAGAGAGGCAAAAAATTCTTTTACACTGGGTTAGCCTCATACCTGACAGGTTCCCTACTGGGGTAAAGTGTGCGTCCCTACCTAGAGGTAGAAGATCCCCCTGACTCCAACCGGTTAGCATCTTGGATCCTTTGTGCACATAGCCAGAAAGACCTGTGGCGACTAGGCTGCCCGAGCTGTCCTCCTATGGGTCTTGGCAGTTGCTTTCAGAAGGGAAGTCAGCAGTGGGTAGTGAAAATGTCTCTGGCATTTGAAAAGGGTGCTAAGCCATTTACGTTTAACAATTACAAAGCAGCCTTCTGTCAGATTCCATTCAATTCAGCCTGAGGGTCCACTATAAGGTAGCTACTGTGCTAGGTGTCAGTAACTCAGGGAGGAGTCAGATGTGGCTCCAGCTCACAGGGAGCTCTCACTGTCGTTGAGTTACAAAGGGGATTTATGCAGAGCTCTTCTGTAAGCAGGTATAAAGCAGGATAGGAGACTCAATGATATGGCGTGTTGTAACACATCTGAGCTGTTTCAAGTCACTACCTCCTGAAGCCTCCAGTAAAAAGGCTGGAATGGCAGCCTCCACCCCAGCTGAGTTCTGTCATGACGTCAGCATTGTAAAGAATTCTATTTTCTTCGAAAATCGTTTCCCTCGGTCATTTAACTCAGAGGATAGCTTAAGCTACCTATTCCTCAGCTATCTTTTCAGCAAGTGTGGTTAATTTTTGAATTAAATCCAGTCATTAAGGATCATAAGGCTTTTCTTTAGCTTATAGATTGACAAAGCTACATCACCGTGCTGCTGAAATGGTGAAACCGCCATTGAGCACCGAACAGTGGAACAGCGAGATAACACTTGAAAGGAAATTTAAAGTTTAGATATCTGGTATTTCAAAAAGTTGTAGTCTCCTCCTAGCACAATTGTTGGGCTCTCTTATAATCAGTGAAGTAACACTTGAACTTTCTGGCCAAGTAGTAAATACCACTTCCCATTTCCAATGGAGGACTTCTCCTCCAAACTTTATGGAAGTTTTCCCATGTAAACTACCACTATCAGAAGGGAGGCTTGACTTTGCTTACTAGACCCTGGAATACTATAATCTAATGGGAATAGACCTAGCCACATGGCCATGCCTAACATGGGATGTCTGCACAAACAAGAAGAAATAGTCCATTCTGGAGGGAGCTCTTTCAGAGTAGAGGACAGGAAAAGGAAGAATGTCAGCTAAGCAAAATTCCCAGAGTAAGCACTTTGAAAATTTTGGAGAATATAACTTACCTTTTAATAACAATGGTGCCAAGGATGATTGCTATTGCAGTTCTGACGGTGTCCCATACAACCATGGGTTCTAAGGATAATGGCCCTGTTAACGGGATTAGACAAAAAGTTGGATCCTAACTTGTGGCTGTTGAGATGGACCTTTATGCATTGGCCTCTTTGACATACTGCTCATTGAGCCTGAGCTGGTGTCAAAGCTCTCTAGATGACTGCAAAGGAATCTGGAAATTTCATCCTCTTTTAGCTCATTATCTCGCTTCCTTCTCCCCCCCACCCCCCACTTGCTGGCTATATGAGTTTTTGATTGCTTCAGATACTCTTTCCATGCTCTCCACTGCCTTCTGTATTTTCATATTCCCTTTCTTTTTCCTTTATAAAGTAACCTAATCTATTAACCTCTAAAATTTCTGCTTCATAGAAGTACTTTTATCTCTGATGGTTGGATGTAAGGTTTTGAGTGCACCAAAATGTGCTTATAGTTGCAGTCTTTAATAATTAGGCTTGTATATTAAACATGGGGGTGGGGGACTGGGTATCGTGTTAATCTTGTTGCGAGATCTTTGCCCACAAAATAGAAGGCAGAACAATTTAAATTTTTTTTCTCAGAAATTATATATTGGTAATTTGCATGTTGCCAACATGTCACCAACTTTAAGGTAAAATATGAACAGGAAAAAAATATAGTTATGTTAAAACATATATGAATAAGTCAAAGTATTTGCCTTTAAAAGTTTTATTGTTAATTAGACTCTGCTAGATACATGTGATACTTTAGCTGGTTTCTTTTTTTAATACCTATTTTTGTTAGTCACTAAGTGGATAATATGGGTAATCTTAATTAGCAGAATTGTTAAACTCGTCCCCGTAGTTGACCACTCATCTACTCTTTTGCTTGGACAATGCCAAAACCAAGTCTGTGACTTAGCTTGTAACTTCAGGCATGGAATAAGAAGGAAAAACAATAACCTGTTGGGTTTTCTGATTAAACTCTAAGTTAATCAATTTTTACTTTTTCTAGGCATTTTAAAGGAGAAATTTATAGCTCTTTAGCCTACCCTTTTAAAGAGGTCTCTGTAAGAAAAGGGGGAAACCAAACAAATTGTGTTAGAATAAAGGAAGTTAAGCATGGGTCCAGTGATAAATGGAACTGAAGTGTGGTTTCACCAGATGTCTTCCCATTATGTTAGTTTTGTTAGGCTTTTAACCTTTAAGGGCCTAAGAGCAGTCAGTCCCTTCATTTGTATCTGTGCAATTGGATAAGACAGAGAGTTCCTTCAAAATTAGATTGCTGATGGACCCTGGACATAGCCCTCTGACCAATGTATTTTGAACAATGTAGGTTAGTGAATTAATGATTAGAAGTAAGCCTTATTTTAATGAGAAGGATGTTTTAAAATATTTTATTCAAAATAATCTTCCCATTAACAAAATAATTTTAAACTGTTAAACAGAGAAATAGTAGTTTGCACATATAATAGAGACTGTTCCTAACTCTAACTCAACTGTTACTTCAGAGAGTAATGTCTTCAAAACTAACATGTCATTTCGACTTCAAATTCTCAGGGTTTCTTTTTAAATGTCTTACATTTCAGAGAATATTTACTTTTTTTTTTTTTTGGTTTCTGCATTTCTCTTTTTTCTACTGCAATTTTCCACCCTTTGTGCAATTGTGATCAAGGTAACGAAACGCCTCCCTTCCTCAGGAACATCTACTATCTTCATGCTTTCTCAAACTTCCAGCAATCACAGTTTCTCTTGGAGTGAATAAGGTGATTTCCTTTCTTAATGTACCAACTTGCTTGCATTCTCATTTGCTTGACACCATTTTCTCTTTATGAAAAAGTACTTCTCATTACTCATTTTTATATCTTCTATTGATACTTAAGAGAATTTTGTCATTTTCCTTTAATCATTTGTTCACCTTCTCAAATTGTCACACTGGAGAGGAAGTGATTTTCAAACGTTTAGACTGTAAATCTCTAGTCCCATTGATTTCTGGTCTGCGGTAGAAGCCACGGCTAGTCTGTTCACCAAGACAGGAATGTTTTGCACAAATTCTCTTGGTTCGATACACTCACGCACCAGCACAACTCTCAGAGGTGTTCACCAAAAGGATGGTAAGGTTTACTAATCAAACCATATTGACTCATCTACCACATAACCAACCTACCGGTGTCATTTCAAAAACCCCAGTTTGCCATATACTACTAATATCTGCATACTTCTGCCATGAAAACAATTCAATTCGAGTTGGAGACTTTCTTAGGTCTTTCAATGTATTCATTTAAATGTTATGCATTTGCTGTAGTGTAATCATTTGTACTTTTGGCCAAAAGAGTAGTCTATAGGAAATGATTTTTTTCTTCTACGTTTTTATCACCAGGTAGGTTAACCAGTCTTCAAATGCTTTAAGTATCTTTACCTCACTATTACAGAGAAATCTGAGCTGTAAAAGGGCATCTGACTCATTATCCGCCAGACCTTCAGTCAGACCTCTTCTTTTACGAACATTCTCAGACGAATCTAATATATTGTAACAGGTACCTAGTGTTAAACAAGCGGGCTGGCTTTTAAAGAAACAGATTAACAGCATTATAAAGAAAAAAATGAAAATACCACTCTCTAAATTTTCTCTGCTGTTGGTGTGGTGAACTTTATACAATTCTTTACAAAAAAATATAAAGATGCATTACTTGGAATATGGGAAAATCTATATTTGAAATTTGTTAAGCCCCCAAATAAAATGTTAGGCATTTTGCAGAACTTGAAGGGCAATAAAAATACAATAAAAATACATTGAATTTTTAAGGGGCAAGTTGTCATGGCGGTATTTGTTAATACTGATTAGGAAATACCATTTGGATTTTAAAAGATCATTTAGAAAATTGAAAATAAATATTCCAAAATTGCATCTGTATAATATCAAGTCGATTAAGCATTGCATGTTCTTTTGGGAAGTATGTGGAAATAATCCAATGTGTTTGTACCTCCATGTGCCGTGTCTGTGTGTTTGCAGGTATACACCTAATGTACTCGTAAATGTCTGATCCCCAAAATTAATGAACCAATCTAATCACTTTTTTTAATGTCAAGTTTTATTCAAGCTAAATGTTTCAACTTTCAGAGATAAAGGTAAAATCTTTCCTAGCTATTCAGGGGGATGCTAGCCTAATTATGTAGAATGCTTCAGAATTATTTTTTCCAAAAATGAGTGAATTCATTTTATAACCTATTGTTTCATTTATCCCAGAAAAATAGTCGGGAAGAATTGATAAGCCATGGGAGGAGTCCTTGAACTCAGAATGACTCCTCTGTGTGCATTTTGTTTCCCACTGCCAAGGCCTCTGTCATCCCAGACCATGAGAGGCCCTTTATCCACCCATAGGAATTCAGAGTAATTCGTGAATGAAGTTTACAAGCTTACCAGCTTGGAAAAAATGCAATACAGCTTAGGGCAGGGCCATCTTTCATGCACACATAAAAATTAGTGATCATCAGGAATGAAATTGCAGTTCAGTTCTCTTTGGAGCTAACAAATGTGAGTCTTCCTCATAGGCCCATGTTTTTGTCAGCTGTCAACTCCCCCGCCCCCGAGCAAAGAATAAAAATTAAGCTAATGGCATGAATACTTTGGTTCTTCTATCTCCTACGCCTTATCACAGTCTGCATCCACGGTGTTCTTTGGGAAGCAGACTCATTTTGCCCCAGTTAGCATCTTTTTCCCCATATTGAGCGACTCACCTGCTTATATCTTCCCTCAGTAATGATCTGCTTCCTGGTAGCCTTCAAAGTCTTTGACACTTTTGTCCCGGATGGCCTTGTCCTAAGCTGTATGGTGCTATGCTGTTGCCAGCTAATTCTGTATCCCCCTGGATTGCTTTCTTTAGCTTGGTCTGTGGTTTGGGAGACTAGGCTGAGTAGCAGACACTGCTTCTACTTTTGGCCTCTCCAGGGCCTAAAATCCTACAGTGACAAAGGATGAGGAACATAGAATTGAGGAAGTTTCATTTTTTAAACAATTGTTTTGTTTTTAACGTGGTTCTTTCTTCCACAAGTATCTTTTCATGTAGCCTTATTTTTCCTCCGAGGAAAATATTTGGCAAGTAGTTCAGCCACCGAGTTTGTCCCTTGATGAGAGAACTGTGTGACTCCTTTTGTAAGTTCTCAATGTGAACAGCAACCTTATTTTGGTTAGGCTTAGTCACCATGTCCCTGCTACCTGAAGAACTCTTAGGAAAATAGGGAACATGAAAGAAATGGAACGTATTCTAGAGGACTTCTAGTCCAGTCATGGCAAGGAAGGTGCACCAAAATGGGAAGAAAATAGCATACCCCTTAAGGCCCTTCACTACTCCTGTTTTAGAAGGTTGGATTTTAGAGTGTAGAATGAAAATTAGGCTCCCTCCCGACACCAAAGACTTCCACTTCTCAACATACCTGATTTATACTCTGTGATCAGTTGGCCTACCACGCCCTATCCCTGTAATAGCATTTGATAATGTTCAGAGGACAGAGAAGAATCTACAGATTTCGGGATGTTTTGGTGGTCGCTTTTCTAAAAAGATAAGACAAACAAGCATCCGTTGACTCATAGATAAGTGATCTACCAAAAAGAAAATGAACTTCAGCATTATATGGGGAAGAAACATGTTGCTTTCAGTAAAGGAAAAATACTTTTACAACAGCCTTTCAAAACTGAGTGTATCTTTAGACTTTCTCTGTCAAAATTTACACATCCTCAAAAAAAAAAAAAAAAACAGTAATCAATTCATTCATTCAACATGTCCCGAGTACCTGCTATGTGCCAGACACTAGGCTAGGTGCTGGAGATAGGAGAATAAAATGTCCCTGTTTTCAAGGAGCTCACGGACTAGAGAGTCCTTATGGGAACAGTGACAGGAGAGCCCTGGAGCATTCCAAAAGCAAAAAGCAAGTCTGAATCTATTCAGCTAACAAATGAAGAAGGGATTAAAAACTGGTTATTGTGTCACTTTTTTTTCCCTGCATGTGAATAAAACTTGGCACTTTTAAGATCGTTCCTTTACTCTCATAACAAAATATACTACTTGATTTATTTTTGAAAATGCTAAACAGATGGCTTCACATTATTGTTAAAATAAACCTTTTAACTCTGTATATTTTAAATTTTTCAGAATCCGAATCTTGAACTGCCTATGTTATTGTCCTACAAGCATATTGACAATGGTTACAGCTAAAAAAGAAAGCAGGAAGAAACAACTACAAAAAGTTATCATCTCAGGATACTCAATATGCAACAAATTAAACCACTCTCTTATGTCTAGGGTTCAGAATCAATGTCCATTAAAATACCAAATGACTCTCTTAAGCATTTACAGTTATTGTTAAGTAGCCGTTATGGCCAAAGCTCTTAAGTTATGAATCATGTGAAAGTTGAAAGCACGAATAATTAGAATTTCTGGCTTTAGATAGAATAATATAACTACCCAATGGGTGCTCCTTTAACCCATGAACTCTGTGAATGGATCTAAATATAATAGTATAAAGTAGAAGTCATACAATGGGAATGAATAGACTTTGCTAATCTTACTCTTTTTGCCTGGCAGAAGAAATAGGCTGTTTGGATCACATTTCTTGTTCCTGCTGAATGATCATCTTAAATTATTTTTTTTCAAATATATGAAAGGAATACTTGAACATACAAGAAGACTAAATGGTTAATCTTTTCTGTTCACCCACATGCTAATTTTGTCTTCATAGAATATCCTTGCCCAAAAAATACCTTGAACCCTTATGTGGAAAGAACGTTCATCCTGGATATTTTTGTGAGAATCAAAAAAATCGCTCATTTTATTTTTGTTCTTCTGAATTAAATCCCACTTGATGGGTGTGTGGCTACTAGATTTGAAAATAAAAACATTTCCAACCGCTTAGTAAGTAGCCCATCAAGAGAGTGAAGATATAACAGATTTTTTTCCAATATTAGTTTTACTGGGATCTGAGGTGAGATAGGCAAAACCATAGTTACATAAAAAATAAAGCCATCTGAACATCAATCTTCTATAATTTTTTGTGGAGAGGGAAAAAATAGCTTATAACTGTTAATGGTTATTTTTTGAAAGAGGCTGCCTTTGTGCATATATGCAGCACTTTTTTTTTTTTAACTTGCCAATTTGGGAAAGAGGGATCCATCCCAAGACGGTGGTGATTCAGCTGCAGAGCCGTGATTGTGAACATGAATGTTTTCTCAGCAAACATGGTTGGGTGATGGTCTAACTTTAAACCATGAGATTCACCTTGGTAAAGTCCTCAACTTACTGGACTAGAAGGGGGCTTTAGCCTCCTAATGAGTTCACTTAAAAACATAAACATAAATGTGAAATGTCTTTATTAAATGTTAAACACTTTTTTTGGATATAAATGGCTACATTTGACTACAAGATTGAAATGGGCTCTTAAAAAGTGTTTTCAGGGGCGCATGGCTGGCTCAGTCAGTGAAGCATGCGTCTCTTGGATCTCTCGGGGTCATGAGTTCGAGCCCCACAGTGGGCATAGAGATTACTTAAAAAAAAAAAAAAAGTGTTTTCATACCTGTTCCCATTTTTGGTTGTCTTTCTGGCATGCCTGTACTATTATTAGTGTTTATATCATACCTTGATTTAGAAAAGTATTGAATTCAATCTATACCAGTGTATTTATATGGTCCACATGGCACATTTGATTCTTCCATATATATTTTGTGTAATGTTTAGGTGTAATTTTTCTTAAATTCCAGGAAGGACAGAATTTCAGTTATCAGAAACCTATCCATCATTATGCCCCTTTTTCATTATTTCATTTGTTCTCACCTATCAGTATTATTTTTGAGTATTTTGTTAGATGTCATTCACAGCTTACCCAAGTGTGCTGTGTTCTGGTCGCCTATATTTGAGGTAATCTACTGAAAACAAAGTCTGTGTATTCTTTGCCTATTCCAAAGAGCTTAAAAAAAAAAATCAGACCCAGGAAAGCTTTTGATGTTTTTTGTTGTTCTTGTTCGTGGTCTGGCCGTTGCTGTGTTGTTTCTGTTGTCTCACATAAGTACTGTAGGGACTGTGAATACAAATGAGAGAGCCACAATATAGAGAGAGGCTCGTTGAGCGCAAACCATTGAAGATTGCCATAATCAGAACATCCAGGGCAGTGGAAATGTAACTGGTGGTATGTAAAATTCCTCGCAGCCAGGAAGAAAGGTGACTAAGGGGGATTTAAAGTCCTGTCACAGCTACACGTTACACTGTAGCTCAAATTCACGATGGTGAAATCATGGCCTAGATCCTTGAGAGGGACCTGACTTTCCTTTTTGAAAGATATTTTATTAATGAGCTAAAAAATGGCTAGCATGGGTTAGCAGATGTAATCACTTGAAGTAAGCCTTCTCACAGTATTCCTAGCACTACAAGCTAACCACCTTATTTTGTGACAGAGAATGGGGGAAAATGTAATAATGGGATCACATACCCATCATTTGAACAACTTTGAACTATCAAGATGTCCTTGTAATTTTCACAACTGTTGTCCTTTGTTTGAAGGTGTAACCTACTAAACGTAAAACACAGATTCTGTATCTACAACATCTACACCAGCAACAGTATAAATGTAGGCCTAAATTTGCAAAATTCATAATAATTTAGTGATGGAATTTTTTAATAACATGCAGTATATAAATGTGCAGATTTTATGCAAGTGTTAACAAAATCATTTTTCAGCTTGCAAAATGGGACTGCAAAATTACATTTTTCACTTAAGCAATTTTTTACATCTATGTCGTTGCTTTCTATAATGACTGTGAATGCCATCTTTTATGAATGCAACTTGCCTTTTTCATTACAGAAATTTTTGTTTGATGTATCAATAAACTTTGGTATGATATGATTGATATTTTAGCCTCTTTTTTTTGGAAAGGTCTCAGTTTGACATAAAAATACAGAAGCAATATGATGGGAAATAGTTTTTTAATTTTCTCTTTGCCTGTTTCTGTATGCGTTAACTGGCATTTTAGGGCAATACCTAATTTGGGGAGGTTACAGTTTTTGTGGGAGTTTTGATAGAGAAAAGGGCAGCCAAATCAGTAAATACGTACTGAAAATCTAGTGTATGCTTGGCAGTGTGCTTTCTGCTGCCCACACATTGGAGGTAGTGTGATATATGGTCTGTGTCTCCATCTCATTGAAATCATCTGATTCTTAAGTATCCAAACATGCAGCGATTCTATAGTCGCTTGAAATTTGGTCCAAAGGCGCACACGTAAAAAACTAAAGTTTCTCCACCGTGGCTGGTAGCATTTCATTTTTACACTTAAGTCTCCATGTTTTTGTAGCCTTCTGATCATGTTAAGTCTTTGACCTACATTTAGTGAATTTCCTTTATTTTTTAATTTTTTTTATTTTAATTCCAGCAGTTAACATACAGTGTTATATTAGTTTCAGGTGTCTCCTTTTTATTTTTTGGTAAGTGGGAAATGTGCTGTATTTGGAGGTGAGACCTGAATTAAAGTTTTCAGCGTTGTCACTTCGAGCTATTTTCCTCTCGGTCCTCTTCTTGCCTGTAAAATGGTGTCTTGGGGGTCAGGGGTGGTCAGACGAGGTAAAGGGATCAAAACTGCTTTGTAAAATATCATTTGTTATTCAGATGAAATCATTGCTATTTTTATATTAAGAAATGTTTTATTGCTTTGATCTTTTTAGTGAGTAGTTGTCATTTACCAAATTTTTAGAGATGTAACTATGGTAGATTCTTTCTACCTTCTTGGAATTAATTAGTCTGTGCAAGCTTCCTTCCCTTCCCCCATCCGGCTTTGCGGGGAGCTGCCTCACTGCTGAGTCTACCCAGGAGATTGGCCAGTAAAGTAAGTATTGTGAGGGTCTGAGCGGTTTGGCCCCTTTAACAAGAAGCACATGCAAAGGTTAGGGGCTGAGGTTATCACTATGGTTATTCAGTGGATGTGTCCATGGCTGATGTGCTGGACGCATACTAATGAAGCTTGAAGGCCTGAGTTCTGGAAATAGAAAAACAGGGGCTAATTATTTCACAACTTTGTGAAATTAATTTGACACATTTTCCCAGCAACTTTCGGGGAAGGAAACACGGGCTCGGTTCCTAGTATGTCGACCTATTATGCTGAAGAAATACTGCTTGGGGCTCAGGCAAGTCCTCATCTCCTGAGCCTCAAGAGCAAGTGCTAGGAGCCGGCCTCTGGCTGAAAGGGACAGTGCACTTGGTGGTGGACCAGAGGGTCTTTGGCCCTGGCTCTTTGCCTGTTGGATGTTCATGGTTAAAATGCCTGCTACTGTTTTGGTCTCTGTCAGTTTGCCAGGACGTACTTCCTGCCAGTAAAGCCACTAAAATCACAACTACCTCCGGTTAACACTTAAACAGCACTTACTGTGTGCCAGGCACTGTTCTAATGACTTACGACGGATATTCGTGCCTCTCGTAATTCAAACAGTCCTATGAAGTAGATACTCACGTTCCTCCGTTTGACAGATAAAGAAACTGAGTCACAAACCAAGGTCACGCCGTCTGGTAGAGCCAGGGTTTTTGTTTGTTTCGTTTTCAACACAAATGTATTCTCTTAAAATTCTGGAAGTCTTAAAATCGGGGTGTTTTTCCTGGAAGCTCTAGAGGAGAGCTGCTCCCTTGCCTTTTCCAGCTTTCAGAAGGTTTTGTGATGGGGCGCCTGGGTGGCTCAGTCGGTTGAGCGTCTGACTTCGGCTCGGGTCATGATCTTGGGGTCCTGGGATCGAGCCCCGCATTGGCAGGGAGCCTGCTTCTCCCTCTCTGCCCCTCCTACCTACACCCCACCCCTCCGCCCCAGCTTGTGTTCTCTTTCTCAAATAAAATCTTGAAGAAAAAAAAGTAATGTGATTACTTGTCTCATGATCCTTTCCTGGTCCCATCTTCAAATCTCTCTGCTCCCACTGTCACATCTCTTGAGTCTGACCCTCCTGCATTCCCTCTGTGATTACATCAAATCCATGTGGATAATCCAGGATGATCTCTCCATCTCGAGATAAGTCACATCTGCAATGTCCCTTTTTCCGTGGTAAGGTGACACACTGACAGTTTCTAGGAAATAGGAAGGACATGGACATCTTTGGAGGGCTGTCACTCAGCATACCGCACCATCTCAGCTGGGAACCGAAAGGTCTTCCAGGTCATGGAACTTTAATTACTGACATTAGGAAAGTTCCAGGCAATCCTGGAAGGTTGGTTGCCCTTAGCAAGGGGCCCTTGTCCCAGGAAGATACTTCTATGGACTCGTGGGGAAGTGGAGAGAAAAGATGGATACACATGACAGCTGTAAAGAAAACTGTTTTTCCAATAATAGTATTTAGGAGAAAAGCAACCTTTAACGTTTAAGCAGTCCCACCCTGCACTACCTGGTAGAGCCAGATTTTTTAAATTTATTTTAGAGCGTGCACGAGTGCACACACGAGTGGCAGGAGGAGCTGAGGGAAAGAATCTCAAGCAGACTCCGTGCTGAAAGCAGAGCCCAACATGGGGTTCAGTCTCACAACCCTGAGAGCATGACCAGAACTGAAATCAAGAGTCAGTTGCTTAACCGACTGAGCCACCCAGGTGCCCCAGATTTTTTTTTTTTTTTTTCAGGAATCTACACCCAACATGGGGCTCGAACTCACTACATGCTCCACCAACTGAGCCAGCCAGGCATCCCTCTCAGAGCCAGATTTTGAATCTAGGTATTCTGACTAGAGTCCATACACTTAACCAGGATACTATTTCCATCATTACAGCCATCACAATATTAATGCTAATTATTAATATTAACCATAAGAAAGCATGACAGACCAAAACAGGGATAATTCTACGCAATAACTGACCAGTAATCTTCAAAATTATAGAGATCATGGGGGCTCCTGGCTGGCTCAGGTGGTAGAGCATGCAACTTGATCTTGGTGTTACATGAGTTCAAGCCCCACACTGGGTTAGAGCTTACTTAAAAAAACAAAAATA
This sequence comes from Eumetopias jubatus, assembly GCF_037043125.1. Lineage (NCBI taxonomy): Eukaryota > Metazoa > Chordata > Mammalia > Carnivora > Otariidae > Eumetopias > Eumetopias jubatus. The sequence continues at coordinate 11,479,119 of NW_028274817.1, forward strand.
GTAAACATGAGCAGATTTAAAAATTTAATGGGGCACCTGGGTGGCTCAGTCAAGTGTCTGACTTTGGCTCAGGTCATGATCTCAGGGTCCTGGGATTGAGCCCCACACCGGGCTCTGCTCAGTGGGGGGGGGGGGGGGTGTTTAGGATTCTCCCTCTCCAATAAAAATCTTTAAAAATAAAATTTAAAAGTAAAAAAAGTTTGGGGCACCTACCTGGCTCACTTGGTAGAGCGTGCGACTCTCGATTTCAGGGTCATGAGTTCAAGCCCCATGTGTTTTTTGGGGGGTTGGTTTTTTTGTTTTTTAAGATTTATTTGACAGAGACAGCGAGAGAGGGAACACAAGCAGGGGAAGTGGAAGAGGGAGAAGCAGGCTTCTTGCTGATCAGGGAGCCCGATGCGGGGCTCGATCCCAGGACCCTGGGACCATGACCTGAGCCGAAGGCAGACACTTAACAACTGAGCCACCCAGGCGCCCCTCAAGCCCCATGTGGGTCGTGGAGCCTACTTTAAAAAAATGTATAAAGTTGATGAAAGACCAAGACTAAGGAATACCCAGATAAAGGAAATGAAGATGACATAAGTGCAGCATGTCCTCAATTCAATCCCGGACCAGAAATTGGACATGAGTAGGGTAACTGGTGAGTTTACCTAAGGTATATAGGCTATATACTATCATAGGTTATATCAATGTTAAATGATTTTTTGAAATTGTGACTGTGTTATACTTTGTGGAATCTGAAGAGAGAGTATATGGGGAATTTTTTGTACTATTTTGCAACTTACGCCTGAAATTATTTCTAAATTATAATTTGAAAAATAGAACACAATAAAGCAGGGGCACCTGGCTGGCTCAGTTAATAAAATACGCAGCTCTTGGTAATGGGATTGTGAGTTTAAACCCCACGTTGGGTGTAGAGCTTTAAAAAAAAAAAAACATAAAAATATTAATGGGAGAGGACATTAAATTGAGCTGACTGTAGAATACTAAAATAAATTCTTTTAGCTATTATCTGCATAACACTTCATGGAATGCTTTTACATACCTCATTTAATCTCCACAACAGCTCTATGTGGAGATCATTAAACTCCAGATTCTTACAGATAAACTGAGGCTTAGGGGCGCCTGGGTGGCTCAGTTGGTTAAGCATCTGTTAGGCTCAGGTCATGATCCCAGGGTCCTGGGAACAAGCCCCTCGTTGGGCTCCCTGCTCAAGGAGGAGTCTGCTTCTCCCTCTGCCCCAACCCCCAACTCGTGTGATCACTCTGCTCTCTCGCGTGCTCTCTCTCTCTCAAATAAATAATCTTTAAAAAAAACAAAACAAAACGGAGGCTCAGTCGAGCTAATTATCTTGCCCTGGCCCCTCAAGACAGAACCCAGGTCTGAACCAATGTGTTTCTTGCGACACCACACTGTGCAGTTTGTCCAGAACCCCAAAAGCGTGTCCTGCAGAGTCTAGAATGATCAAAAAGCAAATCTTTCTGTAATCATTTTCCTGTGGGCCAGATGCCATTGTACCCCAAATGAAACCATGAACAGGGCTCATATGCCAATGCTCTTAGTCTTGAAGTGGGTAGCCTCAAACTACCCCAGGCCCTGGCACGCCTGGCTCACTCAGTAGGTGGAACAGTGTGGCTCTTGATCTCAGAGTTGTGAGTTTGAGCCCCACATTTAAGATTACTTAAGAATCCTTAAAAAAAAGAAGGAAAGAAAGAAGGAAGGGAGGAGGGAGGAGGGAAGGAAGGAAGGAAGGGAGGGAGGGAGGGAAAGGAAGAAAGAAAGAGAAAGACCAGGCCTGGGTTTTCCCTTTCATCAAAGTTGATGGTGTTGAACTGAGTTTCCCTCCAGTACTACTAAATCAGGTGTTTCCCAAGGTAACATTTTATCCTCCTACCCCTGTTCCCTGCCATCTGAGTGAGAATACAAGCATGCTCCTACAATTTTAATAATGAGGCATCAAGTTAGCTGCCTACACCTGGTATCTAAAGTATGTACATCACTGGGGCGCCCAGTGGCTCAGTCAGTTAAGTGACCAGCTCGTGATTGCAGCTCAGGTCCTGATTTCAGGGTTGTGAAATTGAGCCCCGAGTCAGGCTCCCGAGATTCTCCCTCTCCCCACTTGCACACTCTCTCTCAAATAAATCTTTTAAATAAAAAAGGTAAAGTATGTACATCACTTAAACAAGAATGTGGGAATATGGCCAGCACTATTAATCTGAAATGATTCCACCTGCACCTATCAAAAGCCTGGCTGAGATTATTATTATTCAGCATTTTCCAAACTGGGTTGTATGAAACATTAAGAGTCCTGGGAAATGTTATTAGGTATTCCTTGAAAAAGTGGGTTCCCTGGCTAAATAACTTTGGGAATTTCCATGTATGATCGTACCCTGTCGGACAAGTTACAATGCATTCTAGAACATTAAAGTCTATGAAAGATCTAATGTTAAACCCATATGACTCTGTTGAAATCCACTGTGTTCCAAACCAAGGATCACTTTTTGCATAGACCATCTAACAACAAATCACTGGACACCAGTTTTTCATGGAACACCTTGAAGAAATAAAGCAGCAGCTAGGTTCTTTACCCTGGTTACTGTCTGACTCACACTCCTCCCCACTCACTCGTTGGAGTTGATCTTCATAATCTGATGACAGTTTTCAAGCCAAAAGCAACAGTCAAGGTCCAAACTGGAAAACAGACCATTACATGTATTTAAAATAAATGGGGGCGCCTGGGTGGCTCAGTCAGTTAAGCGCCTGCCTTAGGCTCCCGTCATGATCCTGGGGTCCTGGGATCGAGCCCCACGTCGGGCTCCTTGTTCCTCAGGGAGCCTGCTTCTCTCTCTTCCTCTGCCTGCCACTCCCCTGGATTGTGTTCGTTCTCTCTCTGTCAAATAAATAAATAAAATCTTTAAAAAAATAAAAAGGAACATAATACAGGGAATTGATTACACACATTGGCTGAGCTAAAAAGCCAACTGGGGCTCTATGCAAAGCAACCCAGAGATTAGAGTAGGAGGCCAGAACCACTCTTAGGCTTGAGGGGACAGAGAGGAGGTGAAGATCCTGCAGCCTCTGGCCTGGTCTTTTGGCAGAAATGGGAATCATGGTGGGCCTGTCTGGAGCAGCTGGGACCACAGCAGAGTTTCAGCCACTGTTAGAGATGCAGCCTGAGGTAGAGACACCGGGCTCCCACCTGCCCCCAAGCCTCCAGCTAGCGCTTCCTGTTGGCTGGACCCAGCTGGAAGCCAGCTAACATGGGAGCCTGGGAAACAGCTTGAGGGGGTCATTCCCTATCCCTACAGGACAGAGCAGAGCAGGGAAGGGTGAGGACTGCCTCTGAGAGAAAACGGGCTCAGAACTAGCGCATCAAGGATTTAAGGAGCCAGGTTCAAATTTCATATAATTAAATGTATATAAACATAAAAGATAAAACTTTAAGGAGCTAGATTTTAGCCACTTGATAAATGTCACCCCTTGTGTTTCCCATATGAAGAAAATAAATGTGGAGAAACTACTCTGAACTCACTCCTATAATATATTTAATGTGATACAAATAATGTTTTATGGATGCACCAATTAATGGAAGTAGAAGGCCCTTGTATAATGCAGCCTTCTCAATTAGTAACAACAGAGACACTTGGGCATTAAAAAAATGAGCTTAAAAACTAGAGCTAAATGAGGAGTAAGCGTATCTAGATAAATTCACGCACATCTTATTCAAAAGTCAAGAACAATTCATGGGGGTCTGGATAAAAAGCTACAATATTAATTGCAAATGGAATAACTTTCCCTCTCCATGTTCCTACCTCCAGCCATAAAATGGTTAACTCACCTCTATGACGTATGTAGAATTGGGTTTCTGCTCCTCTTTCCACCCACTCAAGTAGCTAACTGGTAAGCCTGGAGAAGGGGGTATTCTCTCGCTCTCTTGCTTTCTCTCGCTCTCTCTCTCTCTCTGGGTGTGTGTGTGTGTATGTGTGTGTGTTCAGCCCACTTTGGCCCTTTCTCTTTCAGAGCTACCAGCTTGCAGGCTACTAGGTGTTCTTTTCTCCATTCCTGGATCTTCCATGCAGTAAGCCCACTGGAGGTAGGAAACCAGATAGGCAGGTGGAGGAGGGGGCTTCAGTCTTTTTTTTTTTAATTTAAATTCAATTAGCCAACACATAATACATCATTAGTTTCAGATGTAGTGTTCAATAATTCATGAGTTGTGTATACCACCCAGTGCTCATCACATCACGTGCCCTTCCCCATGCCCATCACCCAGTTACCCCCTCCCCTCCAGCAACCATCAGTTTGTTTCCTAGCATTAAGAGTCTCTCATGGTTTGTCTCTCTCTCTCTGATTTCTTCCCATTCAGTTTTCCCTCCCTTCCCCTATGATCCTCTGTGCTGTTTCTTATATTCCACATATGAGTGAAACTATATGATTGTCTTTCTCTGATTGACTTATTTCGCTCAGCATAATACCCTCCAGTCCCATCGACGTTGATGTAAATGATAGGATTTCATCCTTTCTGATGGCTGAGTAATATTCCATTGTATGTATATATACCACATCTTCTTTATCCATTCATCTGTTGATGGATGCCCCGGCTCTTTCAACAGTTTGGCTCTTGTGGACATTGCTGCTATGAACATTGGGGTGTAGGTGTCCCTTCAGATCACTACATTTGTATCTTTGGGGTAAATACCCAGTAGTGCAATTGCTGGGTCCTAGGGTAGCTCTATTTTTAACTTCTTGAGGAACCTCCATACTGTTTTCCAGAGTGGCTGCACCAGCTTGCATTTCCACCGACAGTGTAAGAGGGTTCCCCTTTCTCCACATCCTCGCCAACAATTTGTTGTTTCCTGTCTTGTTAATTTTAGCCATTCTGACTGGTGTGAGGTGGTATCTCATTGTGGTTTTGATTTGGATTTCCCTGATGCCGAGTGATGTTGAGCACTTTTTCATGTGTCTGTTGGCCATTTGTATGTCTTCTTTGGAGAGATGTCTGTTCATGTCTTCTGCCCATTTCTTGACTGGACTTTTTTTGCATATTGAGTTTGAGAAGTTCTTTATAGATCTTGGATACCAGCCCTTTATCTGATATGTCATTTGCAATCAATAAGGAAAAACTGAGAGCATTTTCCCTAGGGTCAGGAACACAACAGGGATGCCCACTCTCACCACTGTTGTTCAACATAGTACTAGAAGTCCTAGCCTCAGCAATGAGACAACAAAAAGAAATAAAAGGCATTCAAATTGGCAAAGAAGAAGTCAAACTCTCACTCTTCACAGATGACATGATACTTTATGTGGAAAACTCAAAAGACTCCACCTCAAAATTGCTAGAACTCATACAGGAATTTAGTAATGTGGCAGGATACAAAATCAATGCACAGAAATCAGTTCCATTTCTATACACTAAAAATGAGACTGAATAAAGAGAAATTAATGAGTCGATCCCATTTACAACTGCACCAAAAACCATAAGATACCTAGGAATAAACCTAACCAAAGAGGTAAAGGATCTGTACTCTAGAAACTACAGAACACTCATGATAGAAATTGAGGAAGACACAAAAAGATGGAAAAACATTCCATGCTTATGGATTGGAAGAACAAATATTGTTAAAATATTTAACAATATTTTAGTCAGAGACTTAGTGGCTGAAAGACTGAACAAGCCTCTACTGTTGCTACCTAGAGCAATCTATACAGTCTATGCAATCCCTATCAAAATACCATTGACATTTTTCACAGAGCTGGAACAATCCTAAAATTTGTATGGAACCAGAAAAGATCCTGAATAGCCAGAGGGATGTTGAAAAAGAAACCCAAAGCTGGGAGCATCACAATTCCGGACTTCCAGCTCTATTACAAAGCTGTGATCATCAAGACAGTATGGTACTGGCACAAAAACAGACACATAGATCAATGGAACAGAATAGAGAGCCCAGAAATGGACCCTCAACTCTATGGTCAACTCATCTTCGACAAAGCAGGAAAGAATATCCAATGGAAAAAGGACAGTCTCTTTAATAAATGGTGCTGGGAAAATTGGACAGCCACATGCAGAAGAATGAAACTGAACCTCTTTCTTACACCATACACAAAATAAATTCAAAATGGATGAAAGACCTAAATGTGAGACAGGAATCCATCAAAATCCTAGAGGAGAACACAGGCAGCAACCTCTTCGAACTCAGCTGCAACATCTTGCTAGACACGTCTCCAAAGGCAAGGGAAACAACAGCAAAAATAACTATTGGGACTTCATCGAGATAAAAAGCTTCTGGGGCACCTGGGTGGCTCAGAAGTTTGAGCGTCTGCCTTGGGCTCAGGTCATGATCTCCAGGTCCTGGGATCGAGTCCCGCATCAGGCTCCCTGCTGAGCGGAGAGCCTGCTTCTCTCCCTCTGCCTCTCCCCCTGCTTGTGCTCTCTCTCTTTCTCTCTCTCAAAGGAATAAATAAAATCTTTAAAAAAAAAAGATAAAAAGTTTCTGCACAGCAAAGGAAACAGTAGAGGCTTGTTCAGTCTTTCAGCCACTAAGTCTCTGACTAAATGGATAAATTCAATTGAGGAAAGGACATTTTGACCTCAGGCTAGGTCAGGTTTTAAAATGTAACTTCGTAAAAAAATAATGAAAATAAAATGTAACTTTGCAAATCCTATATAGTTCTTTTGTCTGCTTTGGGCACTGCTGTATTCTTTAGTGCCTACAGCAATGCTGGGACAGTAGATGGTATTTAACAAATTTGTGTTGAATGAATACATTTTATCTCTGAGTGATTCCTGAGCCTGTTTCCCAACTGGCTTTGAACTCAGAGAGGAGAGAGAAATGACAATATATGGGGAGAATGAATGTTCTTCACATTCCCCCCTTTACCTTCCCCATCTTCAAGCAGATAGCCAGCCCCAGCTCATTACCTTAAAAATATATAGCACCAGAAAAACAAAATTACCTGCGTAGCTTACCTTCGGCTTTTGTGTTCCAAAGGCAGATCATTAAGAATGTAGAAGGTTCTCAGAGGAGAGAGAAAAGGGGAATCATGGACATGCAGTGCCTTAGAAAATTATATGATTACCAAAGACTTTCCACGGACTGCTGGGAGGAGAAATGAGAAAGGGGTTTCTGAGGGTGGAGTGCAGGCAGGACCTCGGCTATCAGGTCGAGCAGCGCTTTCAAGAAAACAGCAGAAACAGAGGACGACAGCAGGGTACCTCCAGGCAGACAGGTTCCCTTCCAGCCAGCCTTGGAGAAGACTTCCAAGCCTCAACATGGCAAGAGCCAGGAGACCTTTGGGCTATAGGAGACACCATGGCGATTGGGATGATGGACCTCTCTGGTGGTAAACTGTGGATGATGATTGAGGCCCGGATAGGTACCCTTCCCTGTCTCCAACTCCTTGACACTGCATTAGCTCCAAGAACTATAGACTACTCCCTAAGGGGAGGGGGACCCAAGGAAGGACACTTTTCATTCATTCATTCACTCACTCATTTGTTTATTTAGGCAGCCCAGGAGGATGGGGGCTAGACACAGTCAGAAATTTAATTTTAAGTGTATTTACTGAGCACCTCCCTGCTGCATTTGCTGCATTTCCTTAACAGCTGCCTTTCATATAATTTTTTAAAAGATTTTTATTTATTTTGCCAGAGAGAGGGAGAGAGAGACAGAGAGGCAGGCAGAGGGAGAAGCAGGCTCCCCACTGAGCAAGGAGCCCTATGTGGGGCTCGACCCAGGACCCTGGGATCATGACCTGAGCCGAAGGCAGACGCTTCACCGACTGAGCCACCCAGGTGTCCCTCGTATAATTTTTTTAAAGTAATCTTTCCGGGGGCGCCTGGGTGGCTCAGTCGGTAAAGCGTCTGCCTTCGGCTCAGGTCATGATCTCAGCGTCCTGGGATCGAGTCCCATGTCCCACTCCCTGCTCAGCGGGGAGTCTGCTTCTCCCTCTGCCCCTCGCCCCCAGCTTACGCGCGCGCTCTCTCTCTCAAATAAATAAATAAAATCTTTAAAAGAAAAAAAGAAAAGAAAACTGAGATCCAAAGAAGGGGAAATGGTATGTCCAGAATCACAGAAACCAATGAACTGCAGAGGCAGAACCAGATGCCGTATGTCTGGAATTAGGAAGCCAAAACGTTTCCCCTTTTGAAATACTTTCAGTGTGTTGAATTTCTATAATCAGCACTTGTTAGACAACTTTTCTTCTGTTTTTACTTTCCACCTGCTGTACCCAATTTTGCCTCCTGGAGCAACACAAAGCAAGATGTCTCCCTCTGACAAGACAGCATTTCACGTGTTTCAGGGCTGCTCATCCACCCGCTCTTGCAGGATACCCATCTCCAATGCTGTCAACTCATCTTTTGTATGGCAAGCCTTCCAGAACCATCACTATCCTGGTCACTTATCTCTGACAAGGCTCCCATTTATCCACGTCCCTCCTAAAATGTGGCACTAGGCACAGAGTGCAGTATTTCAGCTCTATGGTAAAACAAGTTACTTCCCTGATCTATTAACTCCGTTTCCATTGCTGTGGCTGAAGCCTGCATTTGCTTTCTTTATCAGCCAGATATTTTCACATATACTGTTGCCAAGCCATGTGTCCCTATATCAATTTCCTAGGGCTGGGGTAACAAATATGACAGACTTCATGGCTTGAAACAGTAGAAATGTGGGGCACTTGGGTGGCTCAGTCGGTTAAGCGACAGACTCTTGATCTCAGCTCAGGTCTTGATCTCAGGGTCATGAATTCAAGCCCCACACTGGGCTCCATGGTGAGCATGGAGCCTACTTAAAAAAAGAAACAAAAACAAAAACGGTAGAAATGTATTCTTTCTTTCAGGCTCGAAGTCTGAAATCAAGGTGTTGACATAGCAACACTCGCTCGGAAGGCTCCATAAGAATTCTTCCCTGCTGTGGGGCACCTGGGGGGCACAGTCAGTTGAGCATCTGACTCTCGGTTTCCCCTGAGGTCATGATCTCAGGGTCATGAGATCAAGCCCCACGTTGGGTGCTGTGCTCAGCGGTGAGTCTGCTTCTCTCCCTCTGCCCCTCCCCCCACTTGCATGTGCGCACTCTCTCTGTCTCTAAAATAAATAAGTCTTTTAAAAAAAGAATTCTGCCTTACCTCTTCCAGGTTCCAGTGGTTCCAGAAGTTTCTTGGTTTGTGGCTGCATCACTCCAATTTCTGCCTCCATTTTCACATGGTCTTCTCTTCTCCCTATGTCTCTCCTTTGTATCTCTTTTATAAGAAGACTTGTCACCAAATTTAGAGCCCACAGGGATAATCCAGGATGATCTCATCCTGAGATCCTTAATTTCATCTGCAAAAACTCTTTTACCAAATAAGGTCACAGTTACAGGTGCCAGGGATTAAGACGTGGACGTATATTTTGGGGGTCACCATTGAACACACTACAACCTCCATCCCATAATTGTACAATTGTTTTTGGAGCACAAATGCAGGGCTCTTTAATTTACCCATGTTTTATTTATTGTTGGTCTTCCTAGGTCACACCTGCCCATTTAAAAATTGTATCACAGGGGAGCTGGGCTGGCTCAGTTGGTAGAGCATGCAACACTCGATCTTGGGGTCGTGACTTCGAGCCCCACATTGTGCGTAGTACAGATTACTTAAAAAAAATAACCAACTTTGCTTACTGGCAATCTATTACACAACTCTACATATTGGAAATTATGTATGGGACAAATATATATTCATTACAACAACAGATCAACAATCATGAATGGGAAAATTCTAGAAGTAATAACTGTTTATGAATATATGATAGAATATATAAGTATATAAGGTGACAGGCACTCGTGATTTATACTACTAACAAATGGTGAACTCAAGAGTGTAATTTGCTGGTAAGGTGGAAGTATGGGGTCAAAGCTCATGTTTTCAGTACAGTTCAGCAGGATACGCATTTGTGGGAGAAATGCCACTTAGAATTCTCCAATAATTAAACTCATGTGAGCCATCACAGGACAGATGGCTGTGCTATTTAAAACAAATTATAACCTTTAAGGATGAACATGTACTATTGAAATCTAAATATAAATTTGCTTTAAATTTTAATTGAATAGTACTATTGTTTAACAGGTAAAACTGATGTAATACTTCAGTGTTTTTTTTTAATAAAGTAAGAATATGTCTTAAATGACAAAAATATTAGTCAAGCAAAGGTTATTTATGCAATTTGTCAATATTTCTGGAAGCTTTTGAAAAACCTTTTCCTGACATTTAAATTATCTGTTCCATTGAATAATTTTGGAACTAGAAAGAGATGACAGATTTTTATCTTGCTTTCTTTTCATGCCTTAAAATTGGCCTATATATAAAATTTAAATAGCAATTTTAACTTTCTTGTCAATCACTGAAATGTCATCAAAAGGTGTAACATTTTGTTCACTGGTAGCATATTTCATACTCCCCCCCACACACACAAAGACCCTCCTTTTGATTATTAGAAGTCTTCTGACCATTTGATTGAAAGTACTGCCTGGGGCGCCTGGGTGGCTCAGTTGGTTAAGTGTCTGACTCTTGATTTTGGCTCAGGTCATGATCTCAGGGTCGTGAGATGGAGCCCCAAGTCAGGCTCCACATTGGGCATCGAGGCTGCTTAAGAGTCTCTCTCTCCCTCTGCCCATCGCCTCTCTAAAAAGAAAGAAAGAAAGAAAGTACTGCATAATCCAATGTTTGGACTTCAGCGTCTTTTTTTTTTTTTACCTTGATCATCCTTGTGGTATGGAAAATGCAATTTTTGTCTATGTGAAATTTTTAACGACAGAGGTAGGAAAGAACACATTGTACACATGTAATCTGTTAACCTAATTTCATCACTAGTTTGATATCGAAAGCCTAGACATGGTTTTCTTCACACTTATTAAGATGCTATTGCCACTGGGAAATGAGTCCGCTTTAATGCTTAGTAAAAAAAAATATTCAAAATTATACACTATGATCTCAAAATGACTGGGAAAAAATGCTACAATATGAACCATGGTGGTCACTGAATAACACAATGGAGGCTGGGTTTTGCTTTTCTGTTTCTTTATAGTTTGCAAATCTTTTACAATAAGCATGTGTTAGTCTCATAATCCAAAAAATGCAAACACAAAAATGAACCAGTTATTCTCAAAGAATAAAAGTGTAGCAAGTTTGCACAGTTTAGTACTTCCATTTCTTAGGTAAAAGCTTTAATGAAAAGTCCTGTTACAACTTTGTCAGTGAACCCTTTTTATTTAAATACTGAAATACCCAGTGTAGATCCATAAAAGCTGCTCATTTGCGGGAAACATGGTGCAAGTGAGGTGCTATGCTGAACACCAGGGCTGTGATATTTCTGTTGATTTACACGTTTGTTTTATATATATATATTATTTTTTAGAGGGAGGGGAGGGGCACAGGGAGAAGAAGAGAGAATCTTTTTTTTTAAAGATGTATTTATTGATTTGAGAGACAGATAGAAAGCAAGTACGTGTGGCAGGGTAGGGTCAGAGCGAGACGGAGAGAGAGTCCCAAGCAGTCTCTGCACTGAGCACGGAGCCCGACGTGGGGCCCAATCCCAGGACCCTGAGATCATGACCTGAGCTGATACCAAGAGTTGGATGCTTAGCTGACTGTGCCACTCAGGTGCCCCGAGAGAGAGAGAATCTTAAGTAGCATCCACACCCAGCGTGGAGCCCGACACAGGGCTCGAGCTCACAGCCCTGAGATCATGACCTGAGCTGAAATCAAGAGTTTGTCGCTTAACCCACTGAGCCGCCCAGGAGCTCCTACATGTTCATTTTTAAATGTGGCAAGCTTGCAGGATGGGGTAAATGAAGACTGCTTGGCTGCAAATGACAGTGATATGAGTTCCCAGGGCACTTTCTGAGTGGGCACTTTGATGCCCTTCACCATCCACCTTCTCTCTGCTCTTCTGCTCCCCTCGCTTCTCCTATACAGTGGTCAATGTGCTGAGTCTTGTCTAGTTCTATGCTCTGTGCCCTGGGTTTGAGAATATCATGGTACCATGATGCCAGTGATTGTTCACAGAGAGTTTGAGAAAAGGGGTGGCAGAAATTAAAATGCATCATCCTGGATTACCTAAAAGAATATTCATAAGATGATGAGTAACTTTTTACTGTTAGTACAAGAAACAAACCAAAGAGCAAACAAAACCCATAATAATATTTGTTTAAATGGTGAAAGATACTTACCATTATTGTATTGTAAGAATAATTTCAGAAGGATTATTTTATTTTATTTTATTTTATTTTATTTTATTTTATTTTATTTTATTTTATTTTATTTTATTTTTGAGGGTGGGAGGGGCAGAGAGAGAGAAAGAATCTTGAGCAGGCTCCATGCCCAGCATGGAGTCAATTGCAGGGGCCTGATCCCCGACCCTGAGATCATGACCTGGGCCGAAATCAAGAGCCGGATGCTTAACCGACTGAGCCACCCAGGTGCCCCCAGAAGGATAGTTTTAGAAAATTATTGCATTTCACACAAAAATGCATTTCAATTGATGTGAAGTTTTCCTAATTTAATGAGTTTTGTTTTATTTTTTTAGGATTTTATTTATTTGAGAGAGAAAGACAGATATAGAGAGAGAGAGCGAGAGAGAGAGAGCACATGCAGAGAGGAGAGGGAGAAGCAGGCTCCCCGCTGAGCAGGGAGCCCGATGCGGGGCTCAATCCCAGGACCCTGGGATCATGACCTGAGCTCAAGGCAGCCGCTTAACTGACTGAGCCACCCAGGCGCCCCAAGTTATTTTTTATTATTAAAATGATGATACCTGCTTAAAATCAAGCAATACCTAATAATATAAGAGTCACTTAATGTCCCAACACCCCAGCTAACCATATTCTTCACAAATATTGCTCTATGCATATATATGTCTAACTTAGATATATACACATATATACATACATATGTACAATTTTATATAAAGTGAATCATGTTTTATATGCTATTTTATGTGATCTATATATATATTTTTTTCTAACCAAGAAAAGCCATGAAGACCTTCCTATGTTTGAATTAATTAATTCAGATATACAGCATCCTTTGAAATCATTCTGTGGTATTTTATTGATTTCATGTACAGTTGACTCTTTTTATTTTTTTAAAGATTTTATTTATTTATTTGAGAGAGAGACAGAGAGAATGAGAGAGAACATGAGTGGGGTGAGCGGCAGAGGGAGAAGCAGACTCCCACTGAGCAGGGAGCCCGATATGGGACTTGGTCCCAGGACCCTGGGATCATGACCTGAGCAGAAGGCAGACGCTTAACGACTGAGCCACCCAGGCGTCCCAACCTATTTGCTTTTAAAGGGTTGTAAAAAAAAAAAAAAAGACAGGGGCGCCTGGGTGGTTCAGTCGTTTGGGCATCTGCCTTCGGCTGAGGTCATATCCCGGGGTCCTGGGACCGAGTCCCATATCGGGCTCCTTGTTCGGCAGGGAGTCTGCTTCCCCCTCTGCTGCCCTTCCCCCTGCTTGTGCTCTCTCTCTCTCTCTGACAAATAAATAAAATGATAAAAGTAAAAAAATAATAATAAAATGAAATTTGAAAAAAACAGTGACGAATGTGTGACAGAGACTATTATGTGGCCCACAAAACGGAAATTTCTACTCTCTAGATCTTTACAGAAAGTTTGCCAACCACTGGTTTAGAGGAAGAAGTAGTGTCTTGCTCTTGGTGGTATTTGCTTTTCTTGGCTTATTTGTGAATTTTAAAATATTTATAAATAAATATTAATATTAATATTAATAAGTATTTAAAATATTTTAAACATGTAGGTGTTTGTATTTCTTCTTTTGTCAATGACATTTCCTTGGCCCATTCTCTTAATAGGTTGCTCATCCTTAAAGCACTTGCAAAATATATGACCAAATGTACATATTAAGAAAATACACATTTTTTAAAAAGATTTTATTTTCTTTTTTTAAAGATTTATTTATTTGAGAGAGACAGAGCACACGTGCGAGTGGGGGAAGGGGCAGAGGGAGAGAATCTCTAGCAGACTCCTTGCTGAGCGCAGAGCTCGATTTCACTACCCTGAGATCATGACCTGAACCGAAACCAAGAGTCGGACGCTTAACTGACTGAGCCACCCAGGTGCCCCAAGATTTTATTTTTTTAAAGTCATCTCTATACCGCAGGGCTCGAACTCACAACTCCGAGATCAAGAGTCGCATGCTCTACAGACTGAGCCAGCCAAGCACCTCAGAAAATGCACATCTTATATTTCTTGCAAGTGTTTTTCTTTGTCAAATTACCATTATGTATGGCATAGTTTTACATTACAAAGGAAATTTTAATGAGTTCGTAATCAATGCAAATGTTCATAGAATGATAGCAGGTGCTATTTTGTTATTTTTTTTTTTAAGTAATCTCTATGCCCAACCCGGGGCTCAACTCACGACCTCAAGATCAAGAGCCACATGCTCTGTGGACTGGGCCAGCCAGGCACTCCAAGCTGCTATTTTAGATATGGTAGGGAGAGAAGTTCTCTCTGACAAGGTAACATTTGAACGGAGAATTGAAATAAGCAAGAGAGGGAGCCCTTTGGGTATAGGAGACATCAAATGCACGGACCCTGAGATAAAGCTTATACGGCTCATTGGAGGTACTACCAGGAACATGATGTGACCAAAATGAAGGGAGTGTGGTCCGAGTTGAAATTAGTTAGGTAGGGAAGGTTGGAATCATGTAGAACCTCAGTAAGGACTTTATGAACATTTGGAGCGTTAGGAACAGAGTGACATGACCTGACAAGTTAGAAAATGATCACTTGAGTCTAATTTTGTTGTCTATTTTTTTAAATATGTTTTCTATTTTCTTGTTATAAGCTAAATCTATGCCCATTTTCAAATATGTAGATAATACAGAAAAGTATAAAGAACCAAGTAAAAGCAATAATATTTTAATAAGCCTTTAGGGAGACGGGGTACCTGAGTGGCTTAGTCTGTTAAGTGTCTGCCTTCGGCTCAGGTCATGATCTCAGGGTCCTGGGATCGAGCCTCGCATAGTGCTCCCTCCTCAGTGGGGAGCCTGCTTCTCCTTCTCCCTCTGCCCCTCCCCACTGCTCAGGCTCATGTGTACTCTCTCTTGCTTGCTTGCCCTTGAATAAATAAAATATTTTTTTAATTTTTTTTTATTTATTCATGAGAGACAAAGACAGAGAGAGAGAGAGAGAGAGAGAGAGAGGCAGAGGGAGAAGCAGGCTCCCAAGGAGCGGGGAGCCCGATGCGGGACTCGATCCCAGGATGCTGGGATCATGACCTGAGCCGAAGGCAGACGCTTAACCATCTGAGCCACCCAGGCACCCTAAATAAAATATTTTTAAAAAATAAGCATTTAGGGATATATACATATATGTGTGTGTGTATGTGTGTGTATAGTAAGTTTAGGAGCTACATTAAAGATCTTCTGTTCCAGCCCCTTGCACATTTTGAGCAAAAATATTTTACTTTGAACCTGGCAGGCTAACTCTTTTTAATGGAAGCTCCATTTCCCCAGTGTTGTCCTTGTAAATAAAACAATTGTGGGTCCCTTCCTTTACTGTGATACAGTGTATGGTTTATTAAATTGTTTTGAGTTCTCCTTCAAGTCAAGGCTTCTCTAAGTTTTGAGTTGCTGACAGCAGGTTGGTTTTGAAACATTTTTCCAAATCTTCATGTTTAATTTGAAGAGCAAGAATGCGTCTGCTCCCAGAGAAGGTGGAGAGGCAGGCCGTGATGGACTGTGGTTACTGTTGGCTGAGGAAACAGAAATTGAGCAGCAACTATCTTGGTGTTTTTTTTTTATTATTATTATGTTATGTTAATCACCATACATTACATCATTAGTTCTTGATGTAGTGTTCCATGATTCATTGTTTGTGTATAACACCCAGTGCTCCAGGCCGCACGTGTCCTCATTAATACCCATCACCAGGCTAACCCATCCCCCCTCCCCCTCCCCTCTAGAACCCTGTTTGTTTCTCAGAGTCCATCCTCTCTCATGGTTCATCTCCCCCTCCGATTTCCCCCCCTTCATTCTTCTCCTCCTGCTATCTTCTTCTTCTTCTTCTTTTTTTAACATTTAATGTATTATTTGCGTCAGAGGTACAGATCTGTGATTCAACAGTCTTGCACACTTCACAGCGCTCACCATAGCACATACCCTCCCCAATGTCTATCACCCAGCCACCCCATCCCTCCCACCCCCCACCACTCCAGCAACCCTCAGTTTGTTTCCCGAGATTAAGAATTCCTCATATCAGTGAGGTCCTATGATACATGTCTTTCTCTGATTGACTTATTTCGCTCAGCATAATACCCTCCAGTTCCATCCACGTCTTTGCAAATGGCAAGATTTCATTCTTTTTGATGGCTGCATAATATTCCATTGTATACCACATACCACAACTTCTTTATCTTTTCATCTGTCAATGGACATCTTGGCTCTTTCCACAGTTTGGCTATTGTGGACATTGCAAGCAGTGACTGTCTTAAGGACACACATTTGTGGTAAGGAATTTTTTGCCTTAGACTAAGATAAGAAATGGATTTAGGCAAGAGTGGGTCCAGCCTGGAATATTGTATCCACCATGAATAGAATTCTGGTCACTTCCATTTCTGTTCCCCAGAGTCGCACAGTCCGAGGGCCACTGATTTGTAGGACTCAGTGCACTTCTCGTGAAGGCGCATCCATACACACAAACTGTGGTAACCGACTTCAACTTTCTTCGCTCGTTCTTTGTCTGCTCTTCTGGTGTCTTCTACAATAGTTAGGGACCTCAAAGAAAGGGAGGCAGGGATTTCCCAATTCTGGATTAGGGCTTGGCTAGTAGTAAAGCTGGGGTTACTAGTGTAACAGATCTGCTCAGCTGGCTCTGTGCTGTTGGGCTTCGTGGGACAGCTTTACCATGGTGGGGTCCCCATGGAATCCAAAGGTCTCGGACTCTGAGCCCTACAGTGATTAGAATGTGAGAAACTGTCCCGTGCTGCCTGAACCTACCCAAGATTAGCTTGTAAATTTGGACACCAAATTATTCATTTTCAGAGGGAAAGAGGCCTTTTCATTAATTCTGTCCAGTTCATTTTCAACAAAATATTTTTCCAGAACCGCAATGCCTGGAAACCACTTTGGTCCCTGGAAGGTGGCTGAGAGGCACAGCCTCAGAGAGCAAACAAAAATCAAGTGTTTTGAGGACAGTCTTCTAAAAGGATATGATGACACTTGTCACATCTTTATGACACCATTATTTTCATGTATTTGAATATTAGAGCCAGAACTACACGATTCATTCCTAGAAGTACTTTCTACAGTAATCAATATCCCTAAAAATTAAAGTTCATGAAAAATGTAGCAGGGTAGCTGTCCAAATCGAGAGTCTCTCTCTTCTTTTTTTAAGATTTTATTTATTTGACAGAGAGAGAGCACAAGGGGAGGAGGATCAGAGGGAGAGGGAGAAAGAGGCTCCCCGCGGAGCAGGGAGCCCAATGCGGGGCTCGATCCCAGGACCCCGGGATCATAACCAGAGCCAAAGGCAGACACTTAACCGACTGAACCACCCAGGCACCCCAAGATTTTCTTTTTTTAAAAGATTTTATTTATTTATTTGATAGAGAGAGACACAGTGAGAGAGGAAACACAAGCAGGGGGAGTCGGAGAGGGAGAAGCAGGCTTCCCACGGAGCAGGGAGCCCTATGCGGGGCTCGATCCCAGGACCCTGGGATCATGACCTGAGCCGAAGGCAGACGCTTAACGACTGAGCCACCCAGGCGCCCCCCAAGATTTTCTTATTGAGGAAAAAACCCAGATTTCCCCCCCCCATCATGATGAAACCAAGGTTTTTGATAGATTTGAGGGATTTAATGTATGGACTACATTGGATGGATAACTAGAATTTGCCTAGATTTTTCTCACATTCTGTTTTTTGAGCAGAGGGTCTAGTAAGACAAAAGCTTTACATTTTATTTTTGCTCTATAGTATTGTTTGTGGAGGTAGAAAGTTTCTGGGGAGGGAGTGGGCACATTTATGTAAGGAGCCTGGAGGTCTTCTACGAATGAAGGGTTGGAAACTCCAATTTTTCTTTCTCTGATATACAAAGTTCTTAAAGTCTGTTTAGGTGGATCAAAAAGACCCCCGTTAAGGCTCACCAAACTTGGCAGAAAGAGGTGGAAAGAGTTGGGAGCAGCTCTCTCAGAGGCCTCTGTCCTTCCCCCATCTGAGCTGGGTGTCTTCCAGGCTTGCTGTATATCTCTCCTTCTAGAATTTCCTTTATCTCAGCTCCTGGACTGGATCATTATTTCCTAGATTCCTTGTCTTCCTCTTTACTGATTTACTTCATTTTGGGGGAATACATTCTCTAGTAACATCCTACGACAGGTTTATGAAAGATGAGCTTTTGATGTACTATTATTTGGATGTCTGAAAATATCTTTAGTCTACCTTCATATTTGTTTGAGATTTTGGCTTAGTAAAGAATTCTAAGTTGAAAAATGTTTTCCTTGTATTTTTGAAGGATTTTTTCCATTAGTTTCAAATATCCGGTATCATTACTGAGAATTTCAATGCCATTTTAATTCTTACTCTTTTGCAAAAGATTTTTTCCCTCTGCAAATATTTAGGTTTTTCTCCATATCCCTGGTGTCCTTAAAAATTCATACGGTGTTTTTTAAAGATTTATTTATTTTTCTTTATGAGAGAGAGCACGCATGTGAGGGCATGAGCAGAAGGAGGGGCAGAGGGAGAGGGAGAGGGAGAATCCTCAAGCAGACTCCCCACTGAGCTTAGAGTCCACGGACACAGGCCTCGATCCCAGGACCCTGAGATCATGACCTGAGCTGAAGTCAGACACTTAACGGCCTGAGCCACCCAGGTGCCCCCAATGTACTTCTTTTTTAAAATCTAATTTTATTTATTTATTTTTTTTAAGACTTTAAGTAATCTCTATACCCAGTGCAGGGCTCAAACCCACAACCCCGGAATCAAGAGTCGCACACTCCACTGACTGAGTCGACCGGGTGCCTGTCATCTCATTTTACTTTTGATGAGCCCTTTTAATACAAACATTCATGTTCTTCAGTTCTAGAAAAATTTTCTTTTATTTCTTCTGGTTTTTTTTTGAAATGCCGCTCTTCATTTTCTCTGGTTTTTTTTCTTCTTCTTTTTTGGGTTCCTGTGTGACATTGGGACTCCAGAATTTATTCTCTGTGCCTTGTGTCTCTTTTCTCTCAACATTGTCAGATAATCCCACTATACTCTCTTAGAAACCCAGTTTTCCACTCTAAAATGACCACTTCCCCTCTCCCTTCTTTCCTCAGTTCCTACACCGGCATCTCGTTCTTCTCTTTGCTGACATATGATGACTTCAATTCGTGCCATTAGAAGGAAAATAGATACAGAAGGGGTATTAAGAGAAGGAAGATGACTGGCCAGAGGAAGAAGTCAAAACTGTAAAGTCTCCTCAACCAACCCGACTGGAATTTTGGGTCATTTGTCAGAGTAGTCCCTATTTGGGGCAAGGGAGCTAGACCTTAATCCCCTGTGTTGTTCACTCATTGAATATGGGTTGCCCTGAGCAGAACCTTGGGTTAGGTGGCTCTTTTCCGCTGAGACAACCCCTGCAGGGGGCTGACAGCTGGAGACTTTTATCTCGCTGCATTTTCAAAAGATGGGAGAATAAATCCTTCTTTTCTGAAGGGAGATCTGATTGGCACATCACAGCTTCTAACACACCAGCCTACCTGCACCTGTCAATGGTGTACTGGAAGCAGCTCAAACTACCTGTGAGAGCCCATTCTGCGCCGCTTCTTCCCAACGAGCGTGCAGTCACATCGAGTTGGCAGGTTAAAATTGGCCCTTTCGTGGAATTTTTATTTTTTTGTTTGTATTTTTTAAAAGATTTTATTTATTTATTTGTCAGAGAGAGAGAGAGAGAGAGCACAAGCAGGGGGAGAGGCAGAGGGAGAGGGAGAAGCAGGCTCCCCGCCGAGCAGGGAGCCCGATGCGGACTCCATCCAGGACCCCGGGATCATGACCTGAGCCGAAGGCAGACGCTTAACCCACTGAGCCACCCAGGTGCCCCTTTTTCATGGAATTTTTTAAAGTTTTGCCAATCATTTTCGGCTCTAAGAGCTGTCTTTTTTTTTTTTTTTTAAGATTTTATTCTTAAGTGATCTCTATCCCCAACGTGGCTCTAACTTATAACCCCCAGACCAAGAGTCGCAGGTTCCACCCACTGAGCCAGCCAGGTGCCTTCCTAACAGCTCTTTGTTGTGCTCCGATTTTTCCCTTTTCCTAATATTCCATTATTGTTTACAGATCGTAATAATGACTTGAATCTTTCAGTGTATAAACAATTCGTGGTTTTGTTTCTTGTTTTGTTTTTTTTTTTAAATTAGAGTTGTTTTTAAAGTGCTCTGTTCCACAGAGTTGTTCATTTGCCATCCATCCATATATTGAGTCTTCACATGAAGGACCTGGCACTGTTTTAGGGGATGGTATAACAACAGTGAACAAGACACAAAGGGTCCCTGTCCCGGCGCCTCCGGGCTAGTGGAGGCATCAGATAATAAAGTAATAAGTGTGCAAATATATCATTTCAGGAAGTCGTCTTTGCCATGAATGTAACAGATGGCGCATGTGGGAATGGGGGGGGGTGTCGGTTTTAAGTTAGAGCGGCCTGGGAAGGTGTCGCTGCAAGGTGTCGCTTCATTTGAGCAGAGACGCTAATACATTGGGGGAGCAAGCCAGGAGCAAGCCAGGCAAACCTTTGCAGTGGGAGGCAGCCCCAGGGGGCCTGGGCTCTGGGAAGCCAAGCGTGCTGGGTCGCAGGAGCAGCAAGGAGGCTCTTGTGGCTGGAGCCAAGCGCGTCAAGGGCGGCACCCGGGTGGGAGAGGAGTTTGCGGAGGTAGGGGCGTGGCCAGACCGTTTTCGCCGTTGCTCTTGGTCTCTCTTTGCATTTGGTGACTTTCATTAGTTAGAGGCAGGGTTCTACCAGCGAAACCAGTAGGCTGTGTGTGTGTGTGTGTGTGTGTGTGTGTGTGTGTGTGTGCGCGTGTGCGTGTAATGCATATAGAAATTACCTATCTTTCTATAGGTCGAGACCTAGAGACAGAGACTGAAACAGGGGGGTTTCGTTCAAGGAATTGGCTTAGGCGATCACAACTGGGGGTCTATCTAGGCAGGTTTGAAATCAACAGAGCGAGCCTGAAGGCTGGAAAGTCTCGGGAGGGCACTAATGCTCCGGGCTTGAGGCAGATTCCTTCTTCCTGGGGGAAACCTGTTTTGCCTTTCAATTGATTGGCTAAGGCCATCCAGGTTTTCAAGGACAATTTACTTTACTTCCAGTCGACTGAGGATAGATGTTAACCACTTCTACAAAATACCCCACAGCAACCCCCAGATTAGTGTTTGGTTGAGTAACTGTTGCCTGGCCAAAGTGACACAGAAAAGCAACCGTTACAGTGATTTGCCTCAACATTTAGTGACTCTTGCCACCCTGCTCAATATTTAAAAACGAGGCCCAGGTTTATGGGGGTTTACTTGGAGGGGCTGCACACCGGCTGGGGACTTTACTGGAAGAGCTGGGAAACCAGAAGCCTTCGCTTTAAGGTGAATAGAATCATATCCTAGGAGACCCCTAAAAAGCCGAATTCGGATTTTTTTTTGAAGGCCCTTCAATCCCCCACCCCCAGAAGTCTATGCTGTCTGGCAAGAGTTAGGAGTGCTGTGGGAACGGGGTGTAAGGCGTAAGGGGTGCAGCTGGGGAGATAGTCCCACGTCCGGGACTTGGAGGCCTCTGCGGGGCACGCGGGCTCCCTTCGATCCACTCCTGTTTCTGCGGCTCTCTCGCTTTTAAGCTCGTCTTTATCAACTTTTGACTTTTTCAAATTGTACTGAAATCTCTTCTCCTTTCAAATACCCTTTCCCATTCTCTTCATCGTTGTGGACTTATAAATTAATGAACAAAAATAGTGTGGCCCCTTAGAACAGAAGAGAAATAAATAGCATCATTTCATCTGCAATTTCAAACCACTCAGGCTACTTTTTGCATGAAATAGCCCCAGTTGAACACTGGGAAGGTGGTGAGGAAAGGACTGTCCTCAGCCCCCTAAGAACCACAGTGACCTGGCAGGGGCCTGCAATGGAAACAGCCAGAAACAGAGGCAGGACAGGCGGCTGAGATTCAGCGCAGTGCTCCAAGCTGTCCAGGCTTTAATCCACATCCCAGGCCCCCGGCTCCATGGCCTGTTAGTGGTGGTGGAACTCTCCTCCAGCTGCAAGGGTATTGCAAGTCACACTAAATATCAGTATTTTATTTAAAAATTGAGATATAGTTATCTTCTTCGCACTATTAAAACTTGCTGTTCCTCCTGGGGGAGGCTCGGATGAGGCCGGTTTGACCTTCTGGGTTGACTGCCTTCATCTAGGATGACTGAGAAAGAATGTTCTGAGTAGAATACTTTTTAAAAGATTCTGTTTATTGGGGCGCCTGGGTGGCTCAGTCGTTAAGCTTCTGCCTTCGGCTCAGGTCATGATCCCGGGGTCCCGGGTTCCAGCCCCGCGTCAGGCTCCCTGCTTGGAGGGGGGTCTGCTTCTCCCTCTCCCTCTGCCTGCCCCTCCCCCTGCTTGTGCTCTCTCCTGCACAAATAAATAAATAAATTTATTTATTCTGAGACAGAGAGAGCACAAGCAGGGGGAGGGGCAGAGGGAGAGAGAGAATCTCAAACAGACTCCACGCTAAGCGTGGAGCCCAACTCAGGGCTCGATCTCACAACCCTGAGATCATGACCTGAGCTGAAATCAAGAGTCAGACGTTTAACCGACTGAGCCACCCAGGCGACCCCTGAGTAGAATAAATTATCATAGAAGAGGAGGGATAGGATCCTAAGAAAAGAGATCTGATTTGGGTGAAAAGCGTGGAGGGAAACAGAGGGAACCTAAATCAGGGAAAAGGAGGTGGCCAAGTTCAAAGGGAAAAGCTGAGAATTGGGCCTAAGAACCTCCCAGACACCCATCTTTCTCCTCTCATAACCCCCCATCATAACTTCCCTCTCCCCCAACCCTTTTCTTTCTTTTTTAAAGATTTATTTATTAGAGAGAGAGAGAGAGAGTATGTGTGTGTGTGAGTGGGAGGAGGGGCAGAGGAGGAAGGAGAGGACCTCAAGCCGACTCCGCACTGAGTGCAAAGTCCTACCTGGGGCTCGATCCCAGGACCCTGAGACCATGACCTGAGCCAGAATCAAGAGTCGGTTGCTTAGGGGCACCTGGGTCGCTCAGTTGGTTAAGCATCTGCTTTAGCTCAGGTCATGATCCCCGGGTCCTGGGATCAAGCTCCACATCGGGGGGGGGGGGGGGTCCCTGCTCAGCAGGGAGCCTGCTTCCCGCTTTCTCCCCTGCTCACGCGCTCTCTCTCTCAAATAAATAAATACAATCTTAAAAAAAAAAAAAGCTCGTTGCTTAACCGACTGAGTCACCCAGGTGCCCCCCCCAGCCCTTTTCTAAACATACGCGTCCCATTCTAAGTTTCCTCCACCCCATTCTAAGAGACATCTGGAAGCTGACCAAGAGTACAGATTCTGAGAGAACACATAGATGATTAGGAAACAGAAAAAGATGCTCAACTTCACAAGTAACCCAGAATCAGTCATTTCAACAACAGCAAGAAACCTTGGAAGGGTTTACACAGAGGAGAGAGGTTATCAAAATACTTCGGAAAGGAATGTATCTCTGGTTTGAAATTTTAAGGCAGGATATACTTCTCTGCGAACATCTCAAGATTAGATTTTTTTAAATGACAGTATTCTAAGGAGAAAAATACTTTGTTAGTGCAAAAATATCAAGGTTTCAGTATTTATGCATTAAAAAAGTATAGTATCCATCAACTGATGAATGCATAAACGAAACGTGGTCTACATATACAATGGAATCTTATTCATCATAAAAGCAAGGAAGTACTGGGGCATCTAGCTGGCTTCTGGTTGGAAGAGCATGTGACTCTCGATCTCAGGGTCCTGAGTTCAAACCCCACGTTGGGTGTAGAGATTATTTAAATGAATGAATAAATACTTAAAAGTATTTTTAAGGGGCACCTAGGTGGTTCAGTCGTTAAGCATCTGCCTTCGGCTTGGGTTGTGACCCCAAGGTCCTGGGATCGAGCCCCGCATTGGGCTCCCTGCTCAGTGGAGAAAGCCTGCTTCTCCCTCTCCCACTCCCCCTGCTTGTGTTCCCTCTCTCAGTGTCTCTCTGTCAAATAAATAAATAAAATCTTTAAAGAAAAATAAAAAAATAAAAAATAAATAACATAAAGGGGCTCCTGGGTGGCTCAGTCAGTTAAGCTTCTGCCTTTGGCTCAGGTCATGATCCCGGGGCCTTGGGATTGAGTGCTCAGCAGGGAGCCTGCTTCTCCCTCTCCCTCTCCCCCTGCTCCTGCTTTCTCTTTCTCTCTCTCAAATAAATAAATAAAATCTTTAAAAATAAATAAAATAAAATAATCTTTAAAAATGCTAAGATTTAGTCAACAGACTTACTTGTAGTCTAGTTGTAGTTATGCTACAAACTAATAGTATGAACTTAGGCAACTCTCAGTCTCTCAAAACCTGTTTCCTCATCTAGAAAGTGGGGATAAACAAACCGCGTCTTTCTTACAGGTTTGTTGGAAGGACCAAAAGAGATGACAGATGAAGAAGTACTTGCAAGTGCGAATAAAGGTGAGGTGTGAGGGGGCACCTGGCTGGCTCAGTTGGGAGAGCATGGGACTTTTTAACCTCAGGGTCAAGAGTTCAAGCCCCACACTGGGTGTGGAGCCTACAAAAAAAAAAAAAAAAAAAAAGAAGATGAAGTGTGAAAGTGAAGAAGTTACATTTATTAATTTTATTATTGCGAATAACAGCAACTCCCCTTATATCAGATTCACATGGTGACCTGCTGGGGCGCCTGCCTGGCTCAGTTGCTGGAGGCGCGACTCTTGATCTTGGGGTTGTGAGTTCAAGCCCTACATTGGGTGTAGAGATGACTTAGAAATAAAATCTTTATTTTAAGATTTTTTAAAAGATTTATTTATATATTTTAGAGAGGGGGGAGGGTCAGAGGGAGAGGGAGAGAAAGTCTTAAGGAGACTCCGTGCTGAGCATGAGCCCGAGGCAGGGCCCGATCTCATGACCCCAAGATTCTGATCTGAGCCAAAACCAAGAGTCTGTCACCCAACTAACTGCGCCACCCAGGCACCCCAGAAACATAATCACTAAAAAAAAAAAAAGATGATGACCTGCTGATCTTGTAGACTTGGATCTTTAAATTTGGCATTATATGAAGTAAATAACTTGTCTTATATTTTTCATTGGTCATTGTTACCAAATGGTATATATTTTTGAGACAAAAAATAGGTAATATGTATAATTATGGACCTTAGCTTGGATTTTTTATTTCTTTTATCCTCATGTGAGCCATATAACCAATCTGGTGAAAGTGGTTTTCTTAAAATCAGGCTGTTTAACTTGATCATCTTTTCAGACGCCAGTTTTGAGTTCCAATCACCTTAATAAAAAAGTAAATAAATATTAATAAATATTTGTACAGTGTAGAAATTCAGCAGAAAACAGTCTCTTTCTAATTCATTGTTTAGGCTGAAACTCATCATAGCTGATGTGGAAAGAGGCAGTCCTAGTTAGAAATTAAAGAATTGGGAAGTAATGATTCCAGATTTCTACTTCTGACTCAAATTTTGTCCCAAGTACTTGACATCTACATTCCCAATATATTCTCATAGTCTGAGAAAGTACCAGAGCATTTCATAAAAGGACTGCCAACATTTACAGGAGCAGTTGTTTGCTGCACAAAAGTATAACTACATTTGAAATACTCTTAAAGCATTTTAGAAGCATTTGGCTTATTTGTCAAATATACCTCAAAGCTGAAAAAAAAAAAAGCATTAGGCAATCAGAACAGAGCAAAGTTAGAAGCAGTCACTTCCTTTAACAAAAAACAGAAATTAAAATATCTGCCTCTGAAACAATGTTTTCCTTGGGAAGCAAAATTTTGGCTTTTAAAATGGCAACTACTGAAAATTTTTAAAAATAATAACAAATGAAAAGATTTCTGTGGAATTTCCTGAGGAGGGGTGAACTTTAAATCAATGTCAAGGACTGAGCTCAGATCAACTACTTAATTTCTTTGAATTTACTTAGCCCAGGGTGTCAAAGAGGCTCCTCTGTATTTAAGATGCTATTCTGGGTTTATACATGCATCTAGGTCTCATGATGCCAATCCTGAATTAAATGAGATTATATGTTGCATTAATCATGATGTATAGTTGGGGTTCTTTTGGTTGCAAATGATAGAAACCCAACTGCAAATAGGTTTAAGCATAAAAGAAAATGTATTGATCTATGTAACCGAAAAATCCAGGGGGTGGGTATTTTTTCAGGCATGGCTGGATCCGGATGTTCCAATAACTGCGTTCATCACACTGGTTTCATTCTCCAGCAAGCTGTGTTTGCAGCCCCAGGCATATCTCACCCCTGTAATTGACAATCCCAGAGAAGAGGTATTTTCCCTTTCACTGGTTCCCAAAAGCCCTGGGATGGTATCTCATTGGTTTAAGCCTAGTACAGCAGCCAAGGGACAGAACACACTGATTTACTAGACCTGGGTCACCTTCCTAAGGGTGTGTTGTGTATGTTGCTGGCAATCTTGCCTGCAACACATGGATTTAGAGTGGGGCAGGGAATAGGCACCAGGATGGCTTAGTCAGCCGAACATACAGCTCTTGATCGCAGGGTTGTGAGTTTGAGCCCCACGTTAGGTATAGAGATGACTTAAATAAACTTAAAAAAATATATAATGGGGCAAG
The DNA here is from genome assembly GCF_037043125.1 of Eumetopias jubatus. Classification (NCBI taxonomy): domain Eukaryota; kingdom Metazoa; phylum Chordata; class Mammalia; order Carnivora; family Otariidae; genus Eumetopias; species Eumetopias jubatus. Next base: position 11,505,957 of record NW_028274817.1, read on the forward strand.
GAAGACTCTCCATAGGAATATTGAAATACATAAATGCTAGGCAGGCAAAAATGACAGATACCCTCCACATACACGGCAAAGAACGTAGCACAATGTGGCAGCCCTTATATATATATATATATATATATATATATATATATATATATATATATATAATCTATAGAGATTGTGAGGTTGCTATTATTTCTATTCTCTGAATGAGCTTTCTTTTGGTAATCCTGACACATGTCAATAGACTTCCTGAATTCTGTGGAATCTTCTCAAAATCAAAGGTAATAAGGAGCAAATAAGGATACCTTTTAATTTTACTGTCCCCTTCCACTTTCAGCATTTCAGAGATTCTGGTTTCTCAAAACCTGTGTCTAATTTGCTATAATAAAAAAATATTTCCTGTTACTCAATTTCCCTCTGTTCTACCCAGGAGGGATGAGATTTATGGATTCAGGTAAATGGGATGAAATTGTTTCAAATCACTGTTCTAGAGAAAGGAATTTGTTATAAATCCAGTTCATCCTTAGCTTTCATCCAAGGACATTAATGAAATCCCAAAGGACCTTATTTCCAAAGATGTTAGTTATGTTTAAGGCCTGTAGCAAGGGCCCCAACGACTGCTCTGTAGGACAACTCGGTATAGGGGAAGTGACATACTATACAAACTGGGGAAGACAGAGTCAGTCATAAGTCTGCATTTGCTTCTTCAGCCGTGAGAACCCCTGAGGTTAGTGTTCTTTCGAATAAGGGTCTGCAGTAAAATTAAACTGTTACCGTCCTATGGATGATACAGAAGGAGCTAATGCAAGCCCAGTCTTCTCGCTCTTTTATCAATTTGCCTGTCTATGTATTTATCTATCTCCTGTCAATCTACCTGTTTACTCCACGTTTCTTCCAACATTTTTTTCAATGCTTGTAGATGGCATGTAGTTGAGATTATACTTCATATTCCTGCTGCATACAGATAATCCAATCAATAATATATCATGAACACTTTCTCATGTTCTAAAAATTCTTCAACAAAGTCATTTAAAAAATAGATTATTTATTTATTTGTTTATTTATTTATTTATTTATTTAGAGAGGGAGCAGGCAAATGGGGGGAGTGGAGGAGCAGAGGGAGAGGGGGAGAATCCCAAGCCGACTGTGCTGAGCTCAGAGCCCACCACAGGGCTGGATCTCACAACCCTGAGATCATGGCCTGAGCTGAAACCAAGAGTCGGATGCTCAACCGACTGAGCCACCTGGGTGCCCCTAGATTTTTTTATTTTAAGATAATTGTAGATTTAGAAGCAGTTGTAAGGAAGAATACAGAAGGATATCATATACCCTTTACCCAGTTTCCCCCAGTGACATCACCTTGCAAAACTATAATACAATATTGTGACCAGTATATTGATATTGATACAATAAAGATACAGAACAATTCCATCACCACAGGGGAATGTCATTTTTATTAACTGCTTAATAATCCAATTTATAAATATATCATAATTTATTAATCCTGCTATTCTTTGACATGTAGGTTGCTTTCAATTTGGGACTATGATAAATAATCCTGTAGAAAATCTTGGGATTTTTAAAGTTAATTTTTATTATCACTGAAGGTAAACATTTACATATAGATTTTTAAAATTTTTCTCCTGAGAGTTATCTGTTCCTATTTTTTGACCATTTCCATTGCATTTTCTTATTAATTTATAAATACTCTTTACATGTTAAGGATATTATTTGACAGCTTTATTAAGATAAAATTAAAATACCATACATTTTATCCGTTTAAACTACACACAATTTAATGACTTTTAGTATATTTACAGAGTTGAGCACTTATCAGCACAATCAATTTCAGAACATTTCATCACCCTAAAAAGGAACACTAATACCCTTAGCTTTTACTCCCAATCCCTCCATCCTCCCCATTCCCTGGCAACCACTCTTCTACTTTCTGTCTCTACCTACATGCTTATTCTGAACACTTCACGTAAATGGGATCATAAAATATGTGGTCTTTTGTGGCTGGCTTCTTTTACTTTAGCAGATTGTTTTCAATGCTCATCCATGTTGTAGCATGTTTCGGAATTTTAGTCTTTTTTATTTTTTTAAAGATTTTATTCATTTATTTGACAGAGAGACACAGCGAGGGAGGGAACGCAAGCAGGGGGAGTGGAAGAGGGAGAAGCAGACTCCCCGCTGAGCAGGGAGCCCGATGTGCGGTTCCATCCCAGGACCCTGGGATCATGACCTGAGCCGAAGGCAAGACGCTTAATGACTGAGCCACCCGGGTGCCCCTCATTCTTTTTTTTAAAGCCAAATAATATTCCACTGTATGGATATGCCACATTTTGTTTATCCATTCATCTGTTGATGGACATTTAAGTTGTTTCAACCTTTTGGTTATCAATAATGCTGCTATGAACATTTGTGTACAAGTCTGTGTAGACATGTTCTCATTCCTCTTGGGTAGCTACCTGGGAGTGGAATTGCTGGGTTTATGTGCTAACTTTATATTTAACTTTTTGAGGAACCGCCAGACTGTTTCCCACGGTGACTGAAATATTTTACTCTTATCAACAATGAACAAGGGTTCAATTTTCTCTACATTCTTACCAGTTGGCCATTGAAAAAGTTTAACATAATTACTTATAAAGCAAAAAGCAAGAGCTCCCCCATAACCAAGTGATTCCCAATTTCACCCTCCAGAGATCACCACTGTTAGCTGTTTATACCCTTCCCAACCATCTTCTATGCATATACATGTGTAGTGTTTAACAAAGTGGGATCAAACTATAAATATTGTTTTGCAGCTTTTTTCACTTGACAATATAGCAGGGCATCTTTCCATATGTGGATCACATACTTTTTTTATTATGCTAAGTAAAGACTTCTCCACCCCATGATTATAAAAATATCCTCTTGTATAGTCATCCAGTACTTTTATAGACTGCTGGTCTTATTTATTTTTAACTTAAAGTTGTAAAAGATCAGCAAGTGTAGCACTGGTGGTATGCTTACTGTCATCTTAGCCACCACACAGGGGACAATTATAAGCCGTTGCTCCTCTCCCCTCTGCACATATTCAAGAGAGGGGGTGGAAAACAATCTGCCTGTTGACACGTTCAGACAGAGTTTAAACGGGCTAGAGGAAGAGCCGTGTGAGCGCGCGTGCGCCTTTCCTCGCTTACTCTCGCCGTGCGTACTTGCCCGCACCCATTTTCCTCAGGTATAAATCAGTGATTCCCCAAGAGTGTTTAAAAGATCCACCTGGAATAATTGGCATATACAACATCAGACCACTCTTCCTGACAGAAAATGTTGAAAAGAAGAAGGATTAAAGAAAGAAATGGCACTCGCAATTCCCATAAAGAGTTTTAGCACTGAAGCAAAATTGGGGCGAATCCCTACGGCATTGACTCGGTTTCAGACTGGAACGGTGTTTACGCTGACGTTCCCTGGCCTCTCCTCAGCAGGCTGCAGGTTCCTGGGGAGGGCTCCCACAGGCCCTGCTCATGCCTTTTCTTCCAGGCACTGTGAAACCCCATCTGTCCTCTGCCCCATTTTGGGGGGCTTTGGGGGAAGGAAAGAGCCCTAGCTCCTTAGATTTCCCACTTGGCTTCTTTAAGGTGCCGCTTCCTCTTGCCTTTCTGTTTTCTTGTGCTCTCTATACTCTTGTGCTTTAAGACATGTTCAGATTCCCAAGTCCCTGAGGGATGGCAGCCCAGGTGTCTATACCGGGTGCTTCCTAGGACCCCAGCGTTTTGAGAATCAGGGATCTGGACGGCAAGGGACTTAGCATTCCCAAGAAATCGGTGTGTGTGTGTGTGTGTGTGTGTGTGTGTGTGTGTGTGTGCGTGCGCGCGCGCGCGTTTGCATTGGGGGTGGGGAGGGCATATTCCGGCTTCAGCACAGACCCTTTCCGACCATCCAGGGCTAGTCTCCTGGCGCCCCCCAGGGCAGCCGTCCCGAAAGGGCCACCCGTCTGTGCGCGCACCGAGCGACGCCCCCGCGCGGCGAATCTTTGCCTGGCAGGTGCCGGCCGGGATGCTGAGGAACCGCCAAGACTTGCAAGAGTTGCTATGGGAGTGCGAGGCCGGCCGTCTCCTCCCACCACGTGTGCGAGCCTAGCCCAGCCTTCCCTCCCCTGACAATGGGCGTCTCTGCAGGGGTTCTCCCTTTAGGCTACTTGAGTCCCTCCTCCACCTCCCCCGCCTCCTCTCAGCCTCCGCGAAGCTAAGCGGGGGCGTGTGTGCGCACCCGGGAGGAGTTGCCCTCGCGGCGGCGGCGGTCACAGGCAGTGCCCTGGAGCCCCAAACTCCCAGCAAGTTTCCGGGCTCTGGGCGCGCGCGCGCTCCGGCCTCTGGCGCCTCGGTCCCCAAGAGCGGGCTCGGGCGGGCAGGCCCCGGCGGCGGGGCGGCTGGGCCGAGCGCGGCCGGCGGCAGGACCCCTCCGGTTCTGCCTGGTTGCGCCGGGGCGGACGCGGGGCGGAGTTCGGTGGTCCCGTCCCGGACTCCGGCGTGCGGATGGCGGCGGCCGGCTCCGGGCCTCACCTGGGCTCGCCCACGCTGGCGGCCCGGGACGCGCGCCAGGCCTCGGCGCCCCAGGCCCCCGGGCCGTGCGGCGCGACCCCGGGCCCGCCCCCGAGCCAGGACGGCTACACGTTCGTGCCGGCCGCCCAGGCCATCCCTCTGCAGGTGGACATGGCCATGGCCCTGCAGCGCGTGAGGATTTCCGAGAAGTACGGCCAGAACTACCTCTGCCTCCTGCAAGCGGTCTTCATCGCAGGTAAGTGCCCTCCCCGCGCACGCCGCCCCGGCGGTCTCGGCTCCCGCCCGGCTGGCCCGCGCCTCCGCTCACCGCTGCGGTTCCAGCCCGGCCGGCAGGCGGGCACACTTTGTTTGCGCTCGCACCCCGCACCCCCTTCCCCACTGCAGGGGCGCCCCCGGCCGCCAGCGGCCGTTGTTCCTCGGGCCGGCCGCGGCGCTGCGGGCGGGCGGCGGTGCGGGGAGGTGTCCGCCGCTGCGGGGCCGGAGTAGCCTCCCCCCCCACCTCCACCGGCCCGCGCGCTACCGTGTGGCACCGGACAGGTGGGGCCGGACGGCTTCTTCCCAGTCCTCATCCCGCCGACCAGAAGCCGGCCTCCCCCCGGGCTGCACTTCCCTTCGAATAGTCCCTGAAGGCCGGGAAAGCGGGGCGGGCGGGGGGGTGAGCAACACGTGCGGGGGAAACCGAGTCCAAAAAGGCGCTGGAATCCGAGACCCGCAGTTGGAGGAGGGGTGGAGAAACGGGGCGGCCGCCGCTGGGGCTTTCCCCCAGAGCCGTGCATCTTTCCGGCTGGGTCCGCGAGCTTCCTGCCTCCTGGGGTCCTCGCTACAAAGGCAGAAGTTTTTGTTTGTCTGACAGGACAAACAAGAAAGCCAACAAATTCACAGAACTTTCAGGGCCGCTGCGGCGGTTTGGGAAAGGGGTGTGAGCGGCGTCACGTGGACCTGAAGCACCGGGCGGCTGCGAGGCACCCGCGTTTACCTCGTCGGAGCTGCCAGGCTCCGGGGCTCTTGAGGAGCTGCGTTCCCGTGGGACCGTGCAGACTGGGGCGCTGGGGCACCCCGCGAACAGGGTGCAACTCTGGGACCCTAAGTTCAGCTGGGGCTTTTCAGACAGGTCCCCGAGGTACCGCTGTTGATGGACGTGTCTTCCTCCGCTCTCGTTGTGGTTTTGGTTGAGCAGATGCTCAGCCCTGCAAGGGGAGTTTTGGCATCCGAAAAACAGAGTTGGCGGTTTTCTGCAAAGCACGTAGCCACAACACACGTTCCAAATATTCCTCCTTATTCCGGATCATCCACGAATCCAAAGGAGGCCATGCACCGGAGCCGTCTGTGCATCTTCCTTACACAGAACTTGCTGGTCTTGCCTGTTTGGTTTTGGAGGTGGTCAGTAGTATTTTCTCTGTATATGTAATAAATCATTAAGGGGGAGTGTGGTGATGGGACACAAACTCTTTCAGGTCTTAAGCAACTGAAATGGTTTTTGGATGCCACACAAAATCGTGTGCAGCTCAGTGAAAGTGGAAGGTACTTTGTGCCTTGTTCTCATTTACCCTCTGCATCTTCCTGAGGGTTCCAAAAAAAAAAAACAAAAAAAACAAAAAAACTAAACCAAACAAAAAAACCTCCGTAGGAGATATGTATGCTTTATCACAGAAATTAAGTTAGCTATGCTATGAAATACAAGCTGACATTTCTACAGCCAGTGACTTATTCCTATAGTTCGTGAAGTTTCATCCTTTCCAAAGTTGTGAAGGCTCCTGCATGTGGCTGTTTTTTACATGGACTTGCAGTAGTTTTCTGCCTTTCAGCCTTTTTTAGCAGTCACGTCTTCCACCTTACGCACCGACAAAGTGTCCTGGAAGTGGTGTGTACCCAGGCTGTTAAACACATGCCACAGTACAATCATTTTACATGTGCAAAGGGTTTCACATGTAGTTCATATATTTAAAAAATATTCACATATTTTAAAAATATGTTTACAAAGCTTTTCATTGTGGTGCAGAACTTTCTGAAAGATTGTTCAATAATGATCATTTATAAACTACTCACTACTAGGAAAATGGTACCGTGTAATAAACTGAATTACACGTGCTTGTGCAGTATCTGCTGGGGGGGGGCCGCCAGAGAGGAAATGGTTGCCTCTTTTTGAGTCTTCAGGGTAGACCCACTTCCCGGTGGATTGGGGATAGGGGATGGAGTGTGGTGGGGATAGGTAGGGAGAGGGGTATTCTAGGCAAAGGAACTAAGAGTTAACAAAAATAAGCAGAAAGGAAGCAGCATAGTAGGTTTGGGGGGTTGTTTTGTTTTTTAATGATTGGAGTAGAAAGCGTAGACAGTACGAGAGAGAGAAGTTTGCAGAGGTAGGGAGGGACTGGGTCAGGCAGAGTCTTGCAGTGCATCCTAAAAGGCTTTACTTTATTTGTGTAGCAATGGGGAGCCAATGGAGGAAGCAGAGGAATCCAGCAAGGTTGCTGCATGTGGTTGTACAGGTTGTGCACTGCACAACCTTTGGGGGCTTCATTCACACTGACTGCATCATGAACAATGCCCTTGCTAGGGTTGTACAGTGGACAATGTGCACCATGGTCAACAGTGGCAGTGCCCGGTGGGGCTTCTTGTTTTTATGACTCTCGCTCTGGCGTTTGCGCAGAGGCCACAGCGTGTGGACTGCAGTAGAGAGGGAGCCCGGAAGTAGGGCGGCCAGGTAGAAGGCATCCGTAGAAGGCTGAGTAAGTCTGCGTGAAGGCCCGGACTTGACTTGTTCTGGGACCTGGGTGAGGAGGACAAGTTTGGGGAATTGAGAGAGTAGAAGAGATTTGACTTGGTGCCTGGTCGTGAGGTTTGAGGGACAGGGAAGGAGACTGGGTTAATTCCAGGTTTCTGGTTAGGGTGACTGGGTGGAGGAAGACGAGCATATTTTGGGTTCAACTTTGGGTATGTGGTTTCTGTGGAACATTCAGAGAGAGCTGACCCGTAGGCCTGGAGCTGGGAAGAAGGGAATCTTTCTTACTCTCACCTCGGGCATCCATCCTGTCACTGAAGTTCATTGAAGCTCTTTCCTCAAATGGACCTATGAGATGGGTTATTTTGATAACTCAGAAAGTCTAGCATAGAAGTAGCCCACATTTATTATAAAACTACCTTTTGAACTTGCCCTCAGATAAAGGTTTTTTTTCCCCCCTCACACTCTCCTTACCTGATGATGGGAAGAAAAAAAAGGAAAAAAAAAAGAAGTGTTTTACATTCCTTACAGGACAAAAGAATGCAAACTATACTGATCTAAGGTAACCTCAGATAACTCAGATAAGTAGTTGTGAAAACCTGTTCACTGCAAGGTTTATTTTGTAAAAGTTCAGCTCCAGAAGACGTATAAATCACAACAGGAGTTAATTATTCATTATACGTGTGGTATATGGTGTACAAGTGTATTCCCCTGACGGGGAGTAATTTACCAGGCAGCACTGTGCTCTGAGTTGCTCCATATAACTGATTTTTCAGGGTCACTGAGGTTTAGCACTGTGGGGCTCAATCACCTCCTCCCCCCATCCTCTGTCCCCAAATCTGTAACCATTTTGGGTGGGAAGCTTTTCAGAAAGAATATTTCCTCAGCTGACTCCTGAACCTGGTAATAATTGCATCTTTTCTTGATGATTCAAGATTATCCTCATAATAACATTAGTTATTTCAATGTGCCGTATATAGTGTTGCCTCAAAGGCTCCTAAAGTCTGGAGGGCTGTTTGTCCCTACATTGAATTGGGCACAGATTGTTCTGCCTCTTAATTTGTAAAGCCTGTTTTTCTAATCTTTTCATATATCCCCTCTCCGTTAGCTGTCGTTTCTTTTCTTTTCTTTTTTTTTTTTTTAATTATTTGACACAGAGAGAGAGAGAGCGAAAGCAGGAGCACAGGCAGGGGGAGTGGGAGAGGGAGAGGAAGAAGCAGGCTTCCCGCTGAGCAGGGAGTCCGATGCGGGGCTCAATCCCAGGACCTTGGGATCACAATCCAAGCTGAAGGCAGATGCTTAACGACTGAGCCACCCAGGCGCCTGTTAGCTGTGTTTCTAGATGCTGTTGTTTTAACTGTTTCTGCCAACCAGCAGTTCGTGCCTAATCTTCGGGCCCCTCTGCCCTTGCTCCTTCTAATGTGTTGCTATGAGCTGGGCATGGAGGTAACCGGTTAGAATCGTCTGCAAAATATGAATAAGTAGACCACAAGTAGGGCCATGAGGGGTCTACTTCTACTCCTGTATATGAACTTCAGCACATGGACTCTGTGCTATCCTGATTGCATAAAAGCCTTTTATTTTCTGTTTTTCTACTTCTTAGTTGTGTTTTAGATGGTTGATGATGTTAAATAAGCTATCAGTAAAACCTATGTTTCTCCTGTAAGTGAAGATACCACAGTATGTGAAATTGTAATATTTTAGTGTCTTGTAAAACAAATGAAGTTTGTTCAAAATCTATCGGGGGGGGCGCCTGGGTGGCTCAGTCGGTTAAGCGTCCAACTCAGGTCATGATCTCAGGGTCGTGAGATCGAGCCCCCCCCCCCCTTCAACGGGTAGTCTGATGGGATTCTCTCCCTCTCCCTCTGCTCGCCTTCCCCCACCCCGCTCTCGCTCTCTCTCAAATAAATAAATAAATGTTTAAAAAAATCTATCAGGAAATCAAGATGCATTTTCCCCATTGCATTTCTCAGGCGTGCCTGTAAGCACTTGGCGGAGGAGGCATGGCAGTCTTAGAAGTTGCCCCCAAGGAAAGCAAGTGTCCCTATTCTCTCTCTCTCTCTCTCTCTCTCTCTCTCTATATATATATATATTTTTGCAAGTGTCCCTAATCTAGCATCTTCTCAAACAAGTACCCTCTGAAGGCTCAGTGAGAAAGCTGCACCTCACCTGGCCCAGGGCAGAAGCCCAGGTAAGCCCCTTAAGGGGAGAGGCCTGCTATCTGACTGGTGCCAAGGTGAGTTTCCCCTTTCTGTTGCTGCCAGGGGCTTGTCCTGGAGGCAGTTAGCTCCTGGCGAGAGGCCAGCATCACAACACTTCCTACTCTTTATTTTTCACCCAAACCATCCCCTCATTGTATATGTCTGACAGGAGTAAGGATCTGACAGGCTGGCTCCTTCTGGCACCAACAAGGTGACATTGAGCGAAGACCTAACGGAGGTGAGGAAGTGAATCCTCAGCGGTGTTCCAGGCAAAGGGACAGTGGGTGTGTAAAGGCCCCAAGAGGAGAGAATACTGACAAGTTGAAGCAGTGTGTTTGCATTGCTGTGTGTGTGCGTGCGTGTGTGTGTGTGTGAGAGAGAGACAGAGATGGAGAGAGAGAGAGACAGACAGAGACAGTGAGGGACAGAGACAGACAGAGATGAAGTGAGAAAGGTAACGGGTCTGGATCATATAGGACTTGGTAAGGACTTTGTCTTTTACCCTGAGTCAGCTGAGGAGCTCTAGGAAGGTGCCGAGCAAAGGAGTGACTTCTGTCCCTCTGGGTGCTGTGTGGAGAATAGGCCAAAAGTACGACAGAGGCCGAAGCAGGGAGACCAATTAGCATTGATAATGTTGGCTTGAGCCAGAGAGGTAGTAACAGAGGTGCTCAGATTCTGGAAATATTTTGAAGGGAGAGCCAAAAGGATTTGCTAATGGTTTGGTTTTAAGGTATGAGAGAAAGCGGAAGAGTCAGGGATTGGCTCTAAGAATTTTAGCTCGAGCAACAGGATGGCAGGAATTGTCATCAGTGCAGACCGAGATGCGTGCAGAAGGAGCAGGTCTGTGGGAAAAATCACGAGGAGCTGGAGTGTGGTTTGGGACCTGTTAACTTTGAGGTGCCTATTAGATATCCATGTGGAGGTGTCAAGTGGGCAATTGGATATAGGAAGGAATCTGGCGTTTAAGGAAGGGATTTTGGATGGGGATGCGGACTGGGGCGCCATCAGACTTCTGGGTGGTATTTAAAGCCTGGTGGAGTGAGTACAGAGAGAGAAAAGATCAGTCAGAAGAGACCGTTGTTTGTGGCCCACTGTGAAGGCTTGCAGATGACCTCTCCCCAGAGCAACATTTACGTGAGGAGGACGGAAAGCACAGAGAAGAAGCTGTGCTTCAAAAGACAAAGCATTTCTGTGGTTTGTTGTTCAAATGTTTGTGCTGTCAGATCGGCTCACAGGTCACTTTGACCATCATGTTCCTTTGCTCATGGTCTGGAACCAGTGTAATCTATGCCTCGGGGTGAAGAAGAGGGCTTGTGTTCCAAGCTCTCCAGTGAGAGGAACCACGGCTTCAGTGGTAACCGGTCCTCCTCTCTGGCTTCACGACATCCGTACTTGAGTGTTTTGTGGTTTAAATTCATGCCGTAGATGAATCCCTTCCCATCTTATTCTTCCTCCAGTAGAAATATTAAGCAGCCACTCTTGCTTTCCAATGGAGAAGACCTTTATTCATTTATCTCCTGTCATTTTCAATACGTGGTATAATTTTCTTTAAAAAATTGTATTTTAATGGAAAAACCAAAGGCTGATGGCATATTGGGAAGAAGGACCACTTTACACTCACAATAAAGTTTGGGGCTTAGCTAATAGTTGAGTCGTGGTTTTCCAAGGTACCCCAGATAGCACAGTGGCATTTTAATATCCTGAAATGTACTCTTAAGGATCGAGTATCTTCTCTTTGACTTTCTTTCAAATATTTCGTGATGATATTGTCGTCTCTGCCATGAAGAAGTGAAGTTGGCTGTTAACCCTGCAGATTCTGGGAAAGCAGACTTTTTAGCCACACTTAGAGTTTACATATGTGTATTCTGTCTCTGGAAAGTTACGTTCAAGAAACTCTATGGAGGGGCGCCTGGGTGGCTCAGTCGTTAAGCGTCTGCCTTCGGCTCAGGTCATGATCCCAGGGTCCTGGGATCGAGCCCCGCATCGGGCTCCCTGCTCCGCGGGAAGCCTGCTTCTCCCTCTGCCACTCCCACTGCTTGTGTTCCTGCTCTCGCTGTGTCTCTCTCTCTCTGTCAAAATAAATAAAATCTTAAAAAAAAAACTTTATGGAGATGTGTCTACTCTGTTTTCAGATAAATTTTTGCATGATTTGGGGTTTTTGTTTTTTGTTTTTTTTTGGATTATTTTGAAAAGGGAACAAGGTCAATTCCTAGCAAGGAGGAGCAGAAAAGAGTTTTTTTTTTTTAAGATTTTATTTATTTATTTGACACACAGAGAGAGACAGTGAGAGAGGGAACACATGCAGGGGGAGTGGGAGAGGGAGAAGCAGGCTTCCAGCGGAGCGGGGAGCCTGATGCAGGACTCGATCCCAGGACCCTGGGATCATGACCTGAGCCGAAGGCAGACGCTTAACGACTGAGCCACCCAGGTGCTCCAGAAAGGAGTTTTGTTAACAAGAGAGCCATGTAAGAGAACCGGGATCTCATTCAAGTTTCTTTTTTTAAACAGCTTTATTGAGATATAATTCACATACCATGCAATTAACCTATTTAAAGTATACATTTCAGTGCTTTTTAGTATAATCACAGACTTGTGCAATCATTACCAGAAGCTTAGAACATTCCTAGCACCCCAAAAAGAAACGTGGCACTCCCCGTTTCCTCCCCGCAGCTCTTCCCACCAGCACCAAGTAGCCAATGCTATACAATGCTTTCTACCTCTCTAGACGTGTCTATCCCGGACATTTCAGAGAAATAGAATCATATAATATGTGATCTCTTGTTGCTGGCTTCTTTCTCTTAGCATAACATTTAAAGATTCATCCGTGTTGTAGCATGGATCGTCATTTCATTCTTTTATATGGCTGAATATTACTGCGTTGTATGGAGATACACTATATTTTAATGATCTGTTCTTCAGTTGATGGACATTTGAATTTCCACTTTTTTTTTTTTAAGATTTTTATTTATTTGACACAGAGAGAGCACAAGCAGGGGGAGCAGCAGAGGGAGAGGGAGAGGGAGAGGGAGAGGGAGAAGCAGGCTCCCCACTGAGCAGGGAGCCTGAAGCGAGACTCGATCCCTGGACCCTGGGATCATGACCTGAGCCGAAGGCAGACGCTTCACCGACTGAGCCACCCAGGCGCCCCGAGTTTCCACCTTTTTAGCTGTCGTGAATAATATTGTTGTGAACATTCTTATACAAGTTTTTGTGTGGACATATGTTTTCATTTCTCTTCAGCATATATCTAGGAGTGGAATTTCCAGGTCATAGAGTGGGTGTGTTTTTAATCTCTTGAGTAGTTCCTAGACGGTTTTCCAAAGCGGCTGTAACATTTTACATTCCAGCCAACCCTGCGTGAGGGTTCCAATTTCTTCTTCCCAGGACTTGTTAATCTTGTCTTTTTGATTCTAGCCATCCCTGTGGGTGTGAAGTGGTTTCTCATTGTGGTTTTGATTTGCATTTCCCTGATGACTAGTGATGTTGAGCACCTTTTCATGTGCTTATTAGCCATTTGTATATCTTCTTTGGGAAACGTCAATGCAGATTCTTTGCCCATTTTTAAATTGGGCTATTCGTTTTTTTTTGTTTTTGTTTTTTTACTGTTTATAAGAGTTCTTTCTATAGTCCTTATTCAAAATCCTTACCAGATATTTGATTTGTAAATATTTTCTCCTATTTTCTGGGCTGTCTTTTCATTTTCTTGATGCTTTCATTTGAAGCACAAAACATTTTTAACTTTGAAGTCAAATTTCCCTTTTTCTCTTTTTCTGTTTTGAGTCTGTTTTCAATTCTTTTTTTATTGAGGTATAATTGACATATAACATTATTCGTTTCAGGTCTATAACATTCGATGTTTGTATATATTGCAAAATGATCACGATCACTCTAGTTAACATCAGTCACCACACATAGTTTACAAAATCTTATTATGATGAGATCTTTTAAAATTTACTCTCTTAGCAACTTTAAAATATGCAATACAGTATTATTAATTATAGTCACCATGCTATACATTAGATCCCCATGACTTATTTATTTTGTAACTGGAAGTTTGTATATTTTGACACCTGTTATACTATGCACTCCCTCCTCCCCCCGCCCCCTCCCCGACCTCTGGCAACCACCAATCTGTTCTCTGTATCTATGAGCTGGCTTTTTTTTTTTTTTTTAAGATTCTGCTTATAAGTGAGATCATCTTAATGCCCTCGAGGTCCATCCATGTTGTTACAAATGGCAGCATTCCCTTTTTATGGCTGAATTTATTCCATGATATATATGTACACCACATTTTCTTTATCCATTCATTTGTGGATGGACACTTAAGTGGCATCCATATCTTGGCTCTTGTCATGAAAATGGGGTGCAGATATCTTTTTGAGTTCGTGTTTTGTCTTCTTCAGGTAGATACCCAGAAGTAGAATTGCTGGATCTTATGGTTGTTCTATTTTTAATTTGTTGAGGAACCTCCATTCTGTTTTCCATAGTGGCCACTGCAGTTTGCATTCCCACCAACAGCACACAAAAGCTCCCTTTCCTCTGCATCCTCCCCAGTACTTGTTATTTCTTGTCTTTTTGGTAATCGCCGTCCTGACTGTGCGAGGGGATGGATAGCTCACTGTGGTTTGGATTCGCATTTCCCAGATGATTAGTTACTGTTGAGCACCTTTTTATGTACTTGTTGGCTTAGTTTTGACTCATGTCTCCTGAGCTTTTGGTGTCCTGTGTAAGAAACACTGGCCTAATGCAAGGTCACAAAATCACACCTATTTTTTTTTAAAGATTTTATCTATTTATTTGAGAGAGAGAGTGAGCAAGTGTGAGAGAGAGCATGAGCAGAGGGAGAGGGAGAAGCAGACTCCCCACTGAGAAGAGAGACCGATGCGGGGCTCGATCCCAGGACCCCGGGATCATGACCTGAGCCGAAGGCAGTTGCTCAACCAACTGAGCCACCCAGGTGTCCCTACACCTATGTTTTCATTGGAGTTTTATACTTTCAGTTCTTATATTTAGGTCTGATCCATTTTGCGTTGATTTTTGTGCACTATATGTGAGTTAGGGGTTTCTTCTTTTGTGTGTACATATATCCAGGTGTTCCTAGCACCGTTTGTTAAAAGAATATTCTTTCCCACTGAAATGTCTTAGTACCCTGGCTTAAAATCAGTTGACCGTAATGTAAGGGTTTATTTGTGGACTCAGTTTAATCCCACTGACCTACTCCTAAGTCTGTCATGTACGTATACCGCTGTCTTGATTGCTGTAGTCGTCATACGAAAATGTGAAATCAGAAAGTGTGAATTTTTCAACTTTGTTCTTCTTTTTCAAGATTGTCATTGCTATTCTGGGACCCTTGCGTTTCCATGTTAATTTTAGGATTAGCTTGTTGTTTTCTGCATAAAAAAAAAATAGCTGGGATTTTGCCGGGAGTCGCATTGAATTTGTAGATCAGTTTAGGGAGTGTCTGATCTTCACGTTTATAGTTGTACCGATTGAGATTTTCCTAAATATGGGGTATTCACGTTTGAGGTGTTTGGGAATTATTTACAAGTGGTGCATGCTGGCCCCTCAGCGCTCATTTGGGGTGGTTATTCATCTGTAGTTTTTCATAAGTGTAGAAGGATTGCAATGTATTAACTCATTCCTATTAGGAGGTTTATTCTAGAGACCCTGCTAAAAGCTTAAGAGGCAAAATGTAAATATCCACAAGAGTTTTTCCAAGGAAAAACAAAAGCACAAATGAAGACAAAAACAGTGAACTATGATCACTAACTCAATTGACTTAGTGTTTGTGGTTCAGCGTCCTGTATGCAAGTCTGTGTGGGACCAGGATGGGGCAACATCGGGGCAAATGAGAGGCACGCATTTTTTTTTTTAAGATTTTATTTATTTATTTGACAGAGAGAGACACAGTGAGAGAAGGAACACAAGCGGGAGCGGGAGAGGGAGAAGCAGGCTTCCCGCTGAGCAGGGAGCCCGATGTGGGGCTCGATCCCAGGATCCCGGGATCATGACCTGAGCCGAAGGCAGACGCCCAACGACTGAGCCACCCAGGCGCCCCGAGAGGCACGCATTTTGATAGCACATTTACTAGGAATCTGTAAAGACCTTTCCGGGCTGGACAAGACCATTTGTCAGTCAAATGTGTGATCCCCATCCCTGTGGCAGGAGAAGTCTTTTAGGAAAATAGATCGCAGGGCCTACACAGGTAAGCTTAGGCCAGCTCTGCTGTTGCTTGAAGAAGGAAAAAACATGGATTTGTCCCTATTTTGACTTACAGTAAATCACCTCCTATGTGTAGTTCTCTTTCTGGAATGATTTAGTCCCTCTGAAAATTTCCCTCCACGTATTGGGTAACGAGTAACGAATTCATGATGCTGTTGTATTGGGAAAACCCACTGTCTCCATTGGGTGGTTTTTAATCTGAAGTGGGGGAGGAGGGTGGCAAAGCTCCAGAGCCTTGCTCAGAAATAGACACCTGCTGAAGACCTAGACTAGGCCAGGCCCAGCAGCCTGGGGCAGCAAGCTCTTGGGTGGAGGTCTTCCCCCGTCCCTTCCCACGTGCTGCACCTCATTTTCCTCAGGTACTTTTTAGCCCTTCATCCCTTTCTCTCCTTGCTTTTCTTCTCTTTAGCTCTCTCTCCTCCTGGCCGAGTGCCTTAGGTACTCATTTTTCCCTATGGATGGAGTGGTTTTGTTTGCTTGCTTTTGGAAAGAAGTATCTTTTATTTTTCCATTTTCTTCTGTTTATTTTTTATTTATTTATTTTTTTAAAGATTTTATTTATTTATTTAACTGACAGAGAGAGAGACAGCGAGAGAGGGAACACAAGCAGGGGGAGTGGGAGAGGGAGAAGTGGGCTTCCTGCGGAGCAGGGAGCCCGATGCGGGGCTCGATCCCAGGACCCTGGGGTCATGACCTGAGCCGAAGGCAGTCGCTTAACCAGCTGAGCCATCCAGGTGCCCCTTCTTCTGTTTATTTTTAATTAAAAATTTTTTTCTCAAGGTTTTATTTTTTAAGTAATTTCTACACCCAGTGTGGGATTGGAGCTCACAACCCCGAGATCAAGAGTTGCAGGCTCCACTGACTGAGCCAGCCAGGTGCCCCTGTTTAAATTATGTTATTTATATATGATCTTTGTAAAACATCTAAACAACACATGCCCATAAACTAATAAATGAAAGTCACCTTTGTGCCTAGCCCAGTCCTACTCTCTGGAAGAAAACACAACTAACAGTTCAGGTCTGTGGCCATAGGAAATTTTCTGTGGACACAGATATATCAATTCAGTTCAGTTCAGTTCAATAATTGATCACCTCCTATGGGCTAGACACTGTTGGGATATTTCAGTCAACAAAACAGACAAAAATCCCTGCCTTCAGGGAGCTTATTGCTAACTGGTGAGAACAACAATGAAAGAATCCACATATATCTAGGTATTTTACCAACCTCGGATCATACCCCGTATGCTGATACATGGCTTACATGT
This sequence comes from Eumetopias jubatus, assembly GCF_037043125.1. Taxonomy (NCBI): domain Eukaryota; kingdom Metazoa; phylum Chordata; class Mammalia; order Carnivora; family Otariidae; genus Eumetopias; species Eumetopias jubatus. Next base: position 11,522,901 of record NW_028274817.1, read on the forward strand.
GAATGTGTTTATTTTTAAATGATTTCATCATGAAATTTTTGATGTAAGAGTACAGGAAACAAAATATATGAAGTCAGTCTATTGTGTTATTTAAACGTTTCCCTTGCATAGAGCATAAAGAGGCTACTGCATCTTTCCAGCCTGAAGAAAGCATTTGTCCAGTTTTGTCTTAGTGGGCTCATATTTTCAGTAAACCAATGGAGAAGCTGTTGTTTTCGAGAATGATGCATTCTTTACACAGTTATTCACACTGCTTATGTCTGAATCAGTACATACAATTTATTTAATCTTTCTGTATTTCCTTGATAAAGACTGGCCCAATTTTATATTGAGACCACCTCCCTCTACTTAGGAAAATAATGAACATTAATGGGAGATTTTTTTTTTAACAGAAGATTCTAATACGGACATTATTTAAGAAATCGATCCTCATTTGTCTGATATATATTTATGGATGTAAAGAGCCAGTGGCTTTAAAATCTAATTTCAGTGTCACCATTATTAATTTATTGATATTCAAATGATCTCTTACTCACTTTGTAAGAAGTAGAAGTTCGAACTTTAAAAAATCAACTTATCACTTCCCCCCCCAAGACAGTTCCCTGATAACATTTTCTTCACTGGAAATCGAGTTTTAAAATCAAGTTATATAGATATTTTTATATGTGTATGCATATGTGTGTATCGTTATATACATATTTCATCTGTATTACATATCATTATATACTGACTTCATTTTCAGTAAGTTGCTAATGACTCTCTTTGTAAAGCTTCTAGGCAAAATAGAAAACTTATAGATGCTACTGGAGTATTCATTTTAAATAACTTTGCAGCCAGAAAAGTCTGGTCCGGTCATGATCCAGCTGCCTTTTCGAATATACTTTGGCTGCGTCGGCACCTGCTCTGTCAGCCAGCCAGTTACTGTCACGTTCGGGGGATGTTGTGGGTTTTCGCTTCCTCAAGCCTTCATCTGCACCGTTGTGCCACTGTTAGTTAGGTTGGAGCATTGGCTCTTCAGCTATTCAGTATACGGTCTGATGAGAAAAACCATAGGGAATGATTTTCAATGATCTTTCCTCTGCTTAAACGGAAGCGGTGTGATTAGATATTCTTAGGCTCTTTGATGACACCTACACTTACGTGTATTTGAGGGACAGCTTTGAGTGTGCAGTTGCGAGCTGGGTCACGTGAGTCATCACAGCAAAAAGTAGCAGCCAGCCTGGTTTTTATTTGCCATTTTGTACTTGACAGTTCACAAAAGAGGGTCAGGTTTGCTTCCTTAGTTAACACATTCCAAGGACCACGAACAGATGTTGTGTGTTCTTCTGCATGCCTTATGAGCCAAAGTAAGTCATTTTAATTGGATTTACCATTGCAGGTGCTGTGTATTTCAAAATTAGATTTTCTGAGCCCAAGAGGAGGTGAATAGCCACAGCATAGGAGATCTGGCATTTAGTCCTGTATCTACACGGGTATTGTGAGTTCTGACATTAGTGGGTCATCTCGTCTACTTTTATAGCTTGTGCTTTAAATAGCTACTCTCGAGAGGCCTGAAGTTACAATAAAAATTTAAGAAGAGGCTGTTAATATTTACCTATTGCCAAGCTAGTGTGTTCCGAATTATCTAGTGGTGGCAGTGGCTGTAGGGGTTGGGTAGTAAAATTTTGTCTTGAAGCTCATGTTCAGACATCTCCCTGCTCCTTTGTACCGTGGGTAGTGAATCAGGATGATTTGGATGAATAGGATTTTGATTTTGATTTTGATTTTGATTTACATGCCTTTTCTCCAAGTTTCTTTTGTTAAGGAATAAATTGGAACATTTAAAATTGTGTGATGAGGAGGGTTTTTTTTTTTTAACTGTGCCTTCAGAAGTATCCAAGGGAGCCAATACTCAAAGATACTTCTCTTTTTTCTTAAGGTTTTATTTATTTATTTGAAAGAGAGAGAGAGCGCGTGCACAGTGGGGAGAGGCAGAGGGAGAGGGAGAAGCAGGCTTCCCGCTGAGCAGGGAGCCCGATGCGGGGCTCGATCCCAGGACCCCGGAATCATGACCTGAGCCGAAGGCAGATGCTTAACCTGCTGAGCCGCCCAGGCGCCCCTCAAAGATACTTATTTTCAAGGATTTTATTTTTAAGTCATCTCTGCACCCAACGTGGGACTAAAACTCATAACCCCAAGATCAAGAGTCGCATACTCTACTGACTGAGCCAGCCAGATACCCCTCAAAGACATTTATTTTCCTAACAGTTTTATAGTTTTGAAATGATGCCGATACAGTTTTAAAAGTGCTTTTACTATAGTTCTGGCATCAGCAAAGCTTATGTCAATTTGGGGGGACTGTAAATTTATTTTATTTTATTTCATTTATTTTTTGAGTATCGTTGCCTAAGGGGCTGCAAATTTTAAGATACATGATCAAGTCCTGAAAGAGCTTTCGTGCTGGAAGGGTAAGAAGAGGCTCCCCACTGCAGTTTTTACCTTTTCCCATCACTGTGAGCTTCGTCATACTGCAGACTGACTTTGCAAGTGATTTTAAAGATGGAAGAGGGCACTTTCCAAACAAGCCATTTTAACTGCAGTACTTAAAGTTTTCGCATTCATGTACTACATGCATGTGCATAAACACATAAACATCAGTGTTTGCAAAAGTTGCAGAAACGAATAGTTCCCCTTCATCTGCAGGACCCGGTCACAAGTATGTCTCGTCTGTGAAAAGGTGGGGCAGCCCACTGCCATGTTGTTCTCCTCCTTGGAAGCAGGGCAGGGTCCATCGACCTTGGAGTAACGTGGAGTCATGACCTGAAACTCATATGCTGAAATTTGAGTCCCAAGAGATATTCAGCATAGGTTAGGGCATCAAACCATTTGTTTCTGTTTTTGCTTTTGTTTTATTATTCTTTTTTTTTTTACATGTGATCCCTTTTATCGGGTTAGTGCTAGGTGTCCTTTCTCAGCGTGCGCCCAGCATCCTGGGCTCGGTACTATTTTAACTCTGCACCCTGGGCTGTCACTGCCTCTTGCTCCTAGGTGAAGAGCCCTGTGGGATCCAGGCCAATGTTTTAACTGGTTTCTCTGTCCCCGGCACCGCACAGAGCCTGGTATAAGATAGGAGTCCAACGAAGGTTTGTTGAAAGAAGAAATACATGAGTGATTAGAGTGGCTGATAGATAAATGAAAGACACCTAACGTGTTGAAATGCGGATTCCTGTTTTGTATTCCTCTTCTTTCCTTCCTCCTCTCATTTCTTCCTTCCGTTTCCCATATTCCCCTAGAATTCCACTTTGTGCTCCTGGGGGTAAAGTCATCCCACGGTTCCTTCCTTCAAAGCACAATTAAAAGGTTGAGCATCTGAGGACAGCCCGATCTGTGGACGTTCTTCCCCGAACTGGAAACTGTTCATTATTATGGGCTGTGTAAACAAGTGCTAAAACGATGTTGAATGCATAGTAGGTACTCAGGCTACAGTTCCCGACGTTTGATTTGATGTTCTACAGTGTCTTTAAAGCAACCTCAGAGTTCCTTTGGTCTTTGTTGCCCTATCTGATTTTTTTCCATTTTAGACTGGTCAAGTCATCGTATTGACTCTTCGGCTCTATCAGGGTAAAAACTCTACCTGATTTGTTCTCTTACTGTTGTCACTAAAACAACTTTTAAGGTGGTCTTTCAAAATGGATGCTTCATGAGAAAAGAAATCTATGGTAAGAACCAAGGCCAAAACCAAAATAGATTTGTGATTATGTTGTTGCACCTTTCAGTGCTTGCTAATGTTGATTTTTAAAAAATTGTTGTCTAAGTGGTTGGTATAAAAGATTATCTTATTGTCCTTGAGATTTGCATTTCACACATTACAAATGCAATCAAGGATCTTTTTAAATGTTTCTTCTTTGTGAAATGCCTGTTTGTGTTATCTTTTCGCTTTTCTATGAGGTGATTTGTCTTTTTTTATTGACTTATAATCTTTCATATATCCTTGATTCTATTTGTTTGTCACTGTATGCATTGCATAGATCTGCCCATGATTTGTGGCTTATCTCATCATTTTCTTTGTGATGTCTTTGATGAAAGAAAATTTTGAATTTCGTGTAGCCTAAATTATCAGTCTTTTATGCTTTGTCCTGCTTGTATTCTGTTTATTTAAGAAGTTCTGTCCACAGGTGGTACAGGTACTCTCCTATATTTTCTCTGGTCTGATTCCCAGTGCTGTAGGCTTTGAATCCTCACCAGCGCATGACTGTTCAAACCAAGTTCGAAGTCACTGGGAACTGGCCAATGCCGATGCCCTAGGGCGGCTGCCATTCTCTGCTGGCTTCTCTCTCAGGATATGCGCCCTTGAAATGGTTTTAGCCTCTGAGGGTTTCCTTGTCTTCGTGCCAGTTTAGCCATGCATTTGAAAGGAAATTTAGTTTTATTTTTCCCACCATGCTTTTGTGTTTTGTAACAGGAAGGTTTTTCAGGATTTTGAGTTCCCCATGTGACCAATAAGGGGAAGCTCCTCTGTGTTTTTTAAACTTGAAAGTTCAAGTCTTTTACTTTTTTTTTTAAAGATTTTATTTATTTATTTGAGAGAAGAAAGAGAGAGGGAGAGGGGCGAGAGCATGTGTTGGAGGCGAGGGCCAGAGGGAGAGGGAGAAGCAGGCTCCCCGCTGAGCACAGAGCCTGCCTGACCTGGGGAGCCCCCCTCCCTGGGATCATGACCTGAGCTGAGGTCAGAGGACGCTTAACTGACTGAGCCACCCAGGTGCCCCGAAAGTTCAAGTTTTATGTTCATATATGAGATCTTCTAAGAGTTTTCCTGTATACAAGACCTGAGATAGGGACAAGGAACCATGACGTATTCCCCTATTTGCAGATGAACTAAAAGATGGAAGTGGTATTTTGGCCCCTGCACACTTGTGACTGGGGAAGGGGAGAATTTAAACCTTTGTAGGACCGTACTGCTAACCCAGTCATTGTCTGCCGCTTCCTGAATGCTCCCTTGTACACGAAACCTTTAACATTATAACGTTGGGGGTGCCTGGGTGGCTCAGCCTTTAAGCGTCTGCCTTTGGCTCAGGTCGTGATCCCGGGGTCCTGGGATTGAGCCCCGCATCGGGCTCCCGGCTCGGTGAGAAGCCTGCTTCTCCCTCTCCCACTCCCCCTGCTTGTGTTCCCTCTCTCGCTGTGTCTCTCTCTGTCAAACAAATAAATAAAATCTTTAAAAAAAATTATGTTGGTTTTTCCTTATTCTTTAACAATTTAACATTTATTGAGCACTTACCACATACTAGGCAGTGTTCCAAGTCTTTGTATTAACAGATTTACTCATTATAATCACCCTGTGAAACAGGGACTATCATTTTCGTCCATTTTACCAATAAAGGAAACTGAGGCACCTGTTTAAGCAGGTTGTCTAAGGTCATACAACTTGCAAGTACTTGAGCTGAAATTGGAATCCAGGCGCTTTGTCCCTGGAGCATGTACTCAGAAGTACTATGCTGTATTAGCTCTATAAGAAATATTTATTTTGTGAAAAAAAATCAGAATTTTGTGTATATACATCACCTAAGATAAAAGCCATATATAGCCGCCATGTCACTGTGGCTTATCTTTATGCACAACCTTCTTCTTTTTTTTTTTTTTCCTTAACACGTATTTCCAAAAGTCGAGCTTACTTGTTTGTTTTTCATGACTAAATTCCATAGGAAGGGGAAGTAGAAAAGGTGCATCCTTTGCTCCAGGGAACATTTTTCTTACAAACACCAATTCTTCCCCTCATTTCTTTTTTTGTCAGTTTTATTGAGATATAATTCACTTACCACACAGTTTACCCATTTGAAGTGTAAAATTCAGTGTTTTTTTTTTTAACACATTCACAGAGTTGTGTAGCTGTCACTGCAATCAATTTTAGGACATTTCATCATTCCTAAAAGAAACTCTTTATCCTTCTGCCGTCATGCCCCCAAATGCCCCATTTCCCTAGCCCTAAGCAACTGCAAATCTACTTTCTGTCTCTCTCTATGCCTATTCTGGGTATTTCCTATAAATGGAATAATGTAATTTATGACTTCTTTCACTTAGTAAAATATTTTCAAGATCCATCCATGCTGTAGCGTGTGTCAGTCCTTCATTACTTTATTGCCAAATAATACTCCATCGTATAGATATACCACATTTTGTTTATCCATTTTTCAGTTGATGGATATTTGTGTTGTTTCTACCTTTTGGTTTATTATGAATAATGCTATTAACATTCCTCTCATGTTTTTGTGTAGATGTATGTTTTCATTTTCTTTTTCATTATATTTCATTTATTTCATTTTATTTATTTCATTATATTTCATTTTATTTTTAAGTCATCTCTACACCCAGTGTGGGGCTCGAACTCACAACCCCGAGATCAAGAGTCGCATACTCCATCGACTGAGCCAGGCAGGCACCCCTGTTTTCAGTTTTGGGGGGTGTATACCTACATGTAAAATTGCGGGGCGATATGGTAACTGTCCATTTAACCCTTTAAGGAATTTAACACACTGTTTTTCACAGGGGCTAAACCATTTTATATTCCTGTGTACAGTTTATGAAGCTTCTAATTTGTCCACATAGTTGCTAATACTTATTATCGTCCATCTTTGATTATGAGTGTGAAGTGGTATCTGATTGTGGTCTTGATATGCATGTCCATAATGACTAAATGATGTTGAGCATATTTGCATGTGCTTATTGGCCATTTTTATATCTTTTTGGAGATAGGTGTTCAGGTCCTTTGCCCATTTTTAATTGTGTCATTTGCCTTTTTATTATTGATCAGTAAATGTTCTTTATGTATTCTAAATACATATTCCTTAACAGATAAATGATTTGCAAATATATTCTACCTTTCTGTAGATTGTCTTCACTTTCTTCTTAGTGTCCTTTGAAGCACAACAGTTTAAATTTTGACAAAGTCAAATTAACAATTTTTTTCTTTTCTTGCTTGTGCTTTTGATGCCATACCTATGAAGGTTTTGCTTAACACAAGGTCCCAAAGATTTATTTCTATATTTTAAGAGTTTTATTGTTTTAGATCTTACGTTTCAATGTTTGATCCATTTTGAATTCATTTTTATATATGGTGTAAGGTAGGGGTCCAACTTTATTCTTTTTTTTCCCCCAACTTCATTCTTTTGAATGTGGATATCCTGTTGTTCCATCCCCATTTGTTGAAAAGACTATTCTTTTCTCATTGAATTGTCTTGTCCTTGTCAAAAATCAATTGATAATGATGTGTCAGTTTAGTTTCCTCAATTGTGACATGTACCACTCTGGTGGGGGATGTTGACAATGGCAAAGACTGTGCATTTGTAGGAGTAAGGGGTATATGGCAACTCTCTGTATTCTCCCCTCAATTTTCCTGTAAACCTAAAACTCCAAAAATACAGTCTTTTTTTAAAAAAAGATTTTATTTATTTATTTGAGAGAGTGAGCAAGTGAGAGAGAGAGCATGAGCAGGGGGAGGAGCGGAAGGAGAGGGAGAAGCAGCCTCCCTGGGGAGTAAGGAACCCTGTATGGGGATGTAGAGCTCCATGCGGGGCTAGATCCTGGGACTCCTCCGGGATCATGACCTGAGCCGAAGGCAGACGCTTAACCAATGGAGCCACTCAGGTGCCCCTAAAAAATAGTCTTAAAAAAGTGAACTTGATCATTGCAGAAGAAAAGTGGAAAATATGGCCCCAAAGTGAATTTTATGGCCCAGAGGAAAAACCCTATTAACACTGAAGTATATTTCTTTACAGATTTTGTTAAATATGTACATAGTTGACATCATGCTGAATGGACAGGTTTTTTTTAAAAAGATTTTATTTATTTGTCAGAGAGAGAGAGAGAGAGAGAACATGTACAAGCAGTGGCAGGCAGAGGGAGAAGCAGGCTCCCCACTCAGCAGGGAGCCTGATGCGGTTGACTTGATCCCAGGACTCTGGGATCATGACCTGAGCTGAAGGCAGACACTTAACCACTTGAGCCACCCAGGCACCCCTGAATGGACAGTTTTGATTTCTTTTTTCATGCCACATTATCTTATACTATATGACATCTAAGACAACAGTTGTGGAGGTGCCTGGCTGGCTCAGTTGGTAGAGCACCTCTCAGGGTCATGGGTTCAAGCCTTACATTGGGCATAGAGCCTAGTTAAAAAAAACAAAATGACAATTATGAAATGTCATGACATATATGTGTGACATATATATATATATATACATATATATAAAATGATATATATGTGTGTGTATATATCTCAACCCCAAAGAGGTTGGGAATTTATTTTGTAATTTCCTATTTTTCCTTTTCGTGTTTGTAATTGATTTGTTCTAAGGTACTTAATATAGTTTTTTTTTAATTTAAATTCAATTAGCCAACATATAGTACATCATTAGTTTCAGATGTAGAGTTCAGTGATTCATCAGTTGCATATAACACCCAGTGCTCATTACATCAAATGCCTTCCTGAATGCCCATCACCCAATTACCCCATCCCCCCCCCAACCTCCCCTCCAGCAACCCTCAGTTTGTTTCCTAGAGTTAAGAGTCTCTCATGGTTTATCTCCTTAACATAGGGTTTTTGGAAGGAGAAATGCAAAACTGAATAAAATGTGATGGCGAGTCTAAGATAGCTCCAGATTTCAGAAATGTTAACAGTGAAAAAAAAATTAGTATTTTAGAATAGTATTCAAGTCAAGTTTTATCTGGAGTTTATAACATACAAAAGAGGGACTTTCACTCTCCTTTTTCTTCCCACACATTTTGTTGTATAGGTGCTTATAAACAACCTGAATCATGCGGACCTTCAGTGAATTGTCTGAGGTTCTACTGTAAGTTAGTGGCTAATTGATTATGGAATCCACCAGTTGCTACATCCCTGCTTTGGTGTTACAGGAATTGCCTGCTTGGAAAATATCTTTGCACTAAGTCAGTGGTCCTGGGTCAGAGGCATTTCAGAAGCCTGCTCCCCTCTCCTGGAGGCATGCAGACTTCTCTACCTTTTGCTTCTAGTCTTGCTTTCTAGCTGTAGCTAGACCAGACTGTGCTCTAAACTCAAACCATATCAGGCTACATGTAGTCCCTGATGCCTTCACCTACTCCTGCATTGGCACCTTGTTTCTTTTACCTGGAATGCCCTCTCTTCCCCTGTCCATGTGTGTGAATCCTAGTCAATTTTCAAGGCCCAGCTCAGATGTCACAGCATCTATGAAACTTCCCTTGTTCTCACTTGCTCAATTTAGATGTAATAATCTCACCCCCTATATCCTCTCTTGTATGTTTCTCATATAGCAGATATTGTCCTATATTTTATGGCCGGGTGTCATATCTTCTGTTAATTTGTAAGCTTTTTAAGGTGAGAAACTCTTGTTTATATTCCAATGGGCCGCAGCACCCAGCAGAGAGGAACAAATAGAAACCCAGTAGATTTTTTGGTGAACTGAATTACAGTAGATTGGAAGGAGGCTGCAGTACATTGTTAGCAGAAGAAGGATTTAGCAAGAATCTTGGCTGTCTTTTGTTAGTACAGAATTATGTGAGCCTTTCATACTGTACCTTTGTTGTAGAACAGAATCTGGCATAGTTTGTTCTATTGTGGTGTAATAGGAATTCATTTTGTGTTGGTTTCAGAATTATCCTTTTGTTTATTCCACTGTTTAAAGCATAACACAAATCAAGACAGCACTTCAATTTGTTGCATGTGCTAAGACATTACTGTTTACAGATGGGTAGTGTATCTGCCTTTCACACTGAAAGGGAAAAATTACACTCGTAGAATCCCATCTGCCTTGCAACAAGATTTAGGACTCAAAACCTAATTTTATCTGAGTTCTGCACATCAGCAATAGGGAACTTTCAAAGAGATGATTGCTAAAAGTAAGCATCATTGTTAAGAATTTCAGGCTGTAAAAATAATGGAGGTCCTTGCAAAAGATTGTTTATAAACATTCCTGATATAGTTTGGAATGATACTCTTCCTGGAAGAAAATGGGAGGTCATGGAGACATACCTAGTTAGTAATTTGCATTAGAGCTAATTGAGTATATCCTTTTTTTTTTTAAAGATTTTATTTATTTATTTGAGAGAGAGAGAATGAGAGATAGAGAGCACGAGAAAGAAGAGGGTCAGAGGGAGAAGCAGACTCCCTGCCGAGCAGGGAGCCCGATGTGGGACTCGATCCCGGGACTCCAGGATCATGACCTGAGCTGAAGGCAGTCGCTTAACCAACTGAGCCACCGAGGCGCCCTTGAGTATATTCTTCTGAGTGCAGATTTTAGATTGTCTGAAGAAGGTTAGGGAACCAAATAGATGATGCAGTAAAAGCTTCTTCTAAGGCCACTAGATTCTACCTTGGGTCTGAATAGTGCTTGGTGCCTGGCAATTGTTCAGTATGAACTTCTTGAATGAATAAATATGAATGGGAGCCTCTCCAAGCCTGTTTCCTCATCTGTAAGGTGAGGGCTTTAACATCCATCTTGGAGGATTATTGTTGAGACCAGAGCAAACGCATCCAAAGTGCTCTGGGCTGAGCCTGGCAAGTAGGAGGTGATCAGCAAATGATAACTATTGTTAATCATATCCGACACTTTTCCCGTCTGTTTTCATGCTGGTGGTGGCAGTGGGTTGATGGCCATAGAAGAGACTGTATCCCTCTGGTGGACATTTTCATTACTTTCCCTTCTATTTTATTTTATTTTTTAAATGATTTTATTTATTTATTTGAGAGAGAGCACAAGCAGGGGGAGCAGCAGAGGGAGAGGGAGAAGCAGGCTCCCCACTGAGCAGTCCCGATGTGGGACTCGATCCCAGGACCCCGGGATCATGACCTGAGCCGAAGGGCAGACGCTTCACCGACTGAGCCACCCAGGTACCCCTTTCCCTTCTATTTTAACCTGAGCCCCATTTTTGCTTCTTATTTTTAGGAAAACTTGAGAATATAGAGCTATTTCCCCTTTGAGGCATTTTGTTTGCCATAGCTCTTTAGTGCCTGGACAGAACGGGATGTGTGTGCAGCATGGTTCAGAACTTGTTTTCTTCTATTGCATATGAACAGAAACCCCAGAGAAAGGATAAATGTACATGAGAGAGTATCACTGTGAAATAAACCTCAAGGTTTGGAATTATTGCTCTTATACACCAGAATCTAGAGTAAAAATGCTTTCTATAAAATGAGAATGCTTACAGGGGCACCTGGCTGGCTCGGTTGGAGGAGCATGTGACTCTTGAGCTCAGGGTTGTGGGTTCAGCTCCACACTGGGTGTAGAGATTACCTTTTTTTTTTTTTAAGTAGACACCATGTGCAATGAGAGGCTTGAACTCACAACCCTGAGATCAAGAGTCTCATGCTCTACTGTCTGAGCCAACCAGATGCCCTGGTATAGAGATTACTTAAAAAAAAATTAAAAATCTTAAAAAAATGAGAAAGCTTATAGATACCAACTTACTTAACTTTGCATTCTTTTTTTTTTTAACTAGGCTCCACCCATAGTGTGGAGCCCATCGTGGAGCCCACTGTGGGGCTTGAACTCACGACCCCGCGATCAAGACCTGAGCTGAGATCATGAGTCAGACGCTTAACTGACTGAGTCATCCAGGCGCCCCCCAACTTATTTAACTTTCTAAACTATCATTTTCCTTATAGGAGTTGATGAACTCAGTAGAATTTAAATTCCTTGGAAAGGTGATACATACATCATGGAGGCATAGACTCTTGAAGAAGTAGGACATGAAAGATCATTTATTCTAACCCAACTACACACTTGATTGTCTTCGCTAGCCTCCTTACCACAGAGCAGCTTGGGCTTTGCTCAAACACTATTTGTGATAGGGTAGGGCTGCTTTCTGTACCTACCATGGCAGTCATTTCATCTACAAATAGATCTGACTTTTAGAACAAAATACTTCTTTACATGGAGTCTCGATAGCTCTCTCTCTGTTGCTTTGTCTTTTCTCTCTCTCTCTGAGGGGAAAAACCAACCAACCAATGAACCAACTACCTAATTAACCAATCAGCTAATAAACCAAAAGAGTTCATGGTCAAATAGGTATGCATACTGCATACATAGCCCAAGGAGTTGCATTGTGTGTATGTGTATGTGCTGGGAAGTGTTGCAGTATGCTTAATATTCAGTATTTCACAAATGTATTTGATCAGGAACCTGTACTATCCAAACTTAACAGTATCTAACATATAGTAGGTACTCAATAAATGTTTGTTTAAAAAAGTGAATGAATACAAAATCAATCTTTAAAAACTGTGAAGGGCACCTTATATCAAGGTGACAAGTGTTCTCCATCTCTGCAAGTGACACAACCAAAATGAATCAACTAATTGGATGGGTATACCTGCCTCCTCTGTGAACCATCCATCTAAAATATATTATTTATTTCCACACCTTTTAGGACTTTTAAATTCTTCATATTTGAATTCTGAGCTTGTCTTCTTATTTGCACAAATCCTTTTTTTTTTTTAGATTTATTAATGTATTTGAGAGAGAGAGAGAGAGAGAGAGAGAGAGAGAGATCCCAAGCAGGAGGGACAGAAGGAAAGAGGGAGAGAGAATCTCAAGCAGATTCTGTGCTGAGTGTGAGCCCAGCGCAGGGCCCGATCTCACAACACTGAGGTCAGGACCCAAGCATCAAACACCTAACTGACTGCGCCACCCAGGTGCCCCAATCCTTTTTTCTTTTTTAATCTCTACACCCAGTGTGGGACTCAAACTCATGGCAGGAGACCAAGAGTCCCATGCTCCACTGACTAAGCCAGCCAGGTGCTCCTGCACAACTATCTTCTATAAAAGAAATATTAGTAAAAAAAAAAAGTAATACTAGGGGCGCCTGGGTGGCTCAGTGAGTGGAGCGTCTGACTCTTGGTTTCGCTTGGGTTGTGAGATTGAGCCCCGCATCGGGTTCTGCGCTCAGCAGGGAGTCTGCTTGGGATTCTCTCTTTCCCTCTCCCTCCGCCCCTCCCCCACTTGTGCTTTCTTCCTCGCTCTCTCTCTAAAATAAATAAATCTTTTAAAAAAAAGGAATATTACTGATGAGTTTGTGATTTATGGTCAAAAGCTTGTCTCTTTTGCTTCCTAATCATGGATTGAATGAGTCAGCAAGCACTTTTCTTGTCTTTTGTCTGCAGTTTGTACTTGATCATGCTCAACTGTGCAGGTGCGTGGTTCTGCAGCAGAGGTGAAGACCTCCTCCATCGGGGGCGTTTTAGGGTGTTTGTCAGATTGCCTATGGAGTTAGTGCCCTTTTTTTGGCTTCCCAGTCAGCTCTTTTTTTGGTTGAGCAACTAGTCCAAAGTAAGAAGAAGGCATGCCTTTGATTTGTGTGTAATTGAGCTTTCCACATGGGCCAGCCTGACAAGCCTCCTGTCAAATGTGAATCTGGCCAACTAGGAACATGCTGTAAAGGAAACTTGATCCAGCTTTGGTGACCTAGGCTATTTATTTCTCAGGCCCAGATGAAAAGAGTTTAAAGGATCAGCTAGAGGAACGTTATAAATCATATTGGTTCTCACTTTTATATTTCAGGAGGAAATGTGTGTGGAAATTCAAGAGGGTCAGATATGAAGCTGGCTGTAGCTCAGTGTCAGCTTTGTCCCGAGTCCCTTGTCTCTCTCTCTCTGTTCCCAGCAACCATCTCACCTTGTGTTTGCACACAGACTACTCACTGATAACCTTGTGTCTTCTGTCTCCTTTCCTCTGCTGTCTCCTCTCTCTTCAGTCCGTTTCCCATCCAGAACTTGATTATTTCTTAAAGTAGTGACATCTTCTCTTTCAACCATTATCTCATCCTTTTCCATTAGTACGGAAATGTGACTTGTTTTGGCGCAGTCGTGGGAGACGTTTTACTACAGAAACATCACTATGTTTTCCTTGTAACTCTGGATTTTGCCTGCTCTTGAATCTCCTAGAACACGAGGGGCCCGAGAAAGCATTTGTTGTAGCGCCCTCACTTCTGAGATGGGGGCCAGTGAGGGGCAAGTGGTGGGGCGTGACTTGCTCAGGATCACAGAGCACTTTGGTGGCCGAGCCAGCACTAGGCCCAGGTCTTTCCACTCTCAGCCCTTGGCCTTTTATTTTATGCCCTGGTGTCTCTTATTACATGACTGGATTTTAAAGAATTGGACAGTAGGTGGACGTGGTTTCTGGAGTTGTGCACGAGCCTGAGTGGCAATGGGAGGAGTCAAGTTGCAGATGTTAGTACTTCCAGAGGTGCCATCTGACATAAAACTCACTGAGTTATCTCGAGAGATCTTCCTACTGATCAGGATGGGGGAGAAATTTTGGTCTTATTATACAGGAATGTTTTAATGCCTAATGCTGTGTCATTGAAATAGTACGACACCCATGGAGCATTGCCACCTTTGCAGGCCTCCAAGGGCAGAGAGACTTCGAGGCCTCTGCGTTATCCCCATTCTCACCCCTTCTCCACGTTGCCATACCTAAGCATGTCAATGTGGGACCCAGGTTTGTGGCTGCCACAAAGACATTCTTTTAGCTGAGGAGACCTGCAGCGTTAAAAAAGAATAACTGTTCAGTGGTCTGGATGTAGAGGCTCAGAAATGTGAATGCACACGCCTTGGCCTGTCCACTTGTTTTTGTAATTACAAGGCAGTTTTAGGGATTGATTTTTATGTCCTGACAAATTGCAGATTTTTAATGGTCTGTGTCTTAGGAAGATAAATATGTCACGTAATTTTTTTTTACCTTTCAAATCAGGAGTATTTAGGTGAGGGGAGGACCATTCTGCAACAGATACCCATTCCTCTGTCAACTGTGGACTCATGGGGAACTTGTTTTTCTAATGCCCTTGAGCAGGATTACTTCTGGTAAACAGCATCCATATGGTACGATTTGAGGAGCACTAAGGAGGGTAATGTGTCATCAGCCTGACACCACCCGATACCAGGCCTTTGAAGGCCCTTTGTATCAGAGAGCAGTGGAAAATATGGCTTCTATCAGAGATGTGAAACCACAGGCATTAAAACCAACAATCCAAAATAGCCTTGTTTGATGACCCGTTTTCTTTAAAAAGTTATCCTTGCTCATGGACCAGAGGCAGGTAGTAGACTTTGATTTTTGGCCCCTGGAGAGTGCCCTGGAATGGAACATTACAAATTAGCCCTTGAGATCTGGGGCAACTACAACATATTGAGCAAAGCGTGGATGTTGTTTTACCCATGATACTCAAAGACAAGTTCGTATGTTACCGTTGACTGAACACCAGCTACTATGCCAGTTCCTTTGCAGCTACTTGGCACAGCACCCTGTGAGGTAGGTATTATTGTGCCCAGTTTATAGGGTAAGGACATGTTTCTACGGCCAGGAAATGCAACAGGCTGAGATTTGAATCTGTGCCTGTCTGGCCCCAAAGCAACACGCTTGACCACTCCACTGTATTCTCTCTGACGCTTTTCCTGACTTCCAAGATGGAATAAGAACACCTTCCTCAGGGTTATTTTAAGGATCCAATAAGATAAAAGGTCCGAGAAGTGCTTTGTAATCGCTAATAAACTTTGCAGAATGAAAGGCATTCTCAGAAGTAGAAGACAGTCTGCCACCGTGTGTCTATGTGACAACCTACCCTTTAAATAAATCTGGGTGTCCTGTGGAGTGGGGACCTTTGCCCCTGCCTTTCTGGTGAGTGAGAGTGGTTTATGTCCTAGCTATCGATTCTGAGAACTAGGACCCTGGTCCTACTTAGCCACTGGTATTTTCAAGGGTGTGATTTCCTTGCCGTGTAGCTGGGAGGAGGAGAGAGATCAGCAGTGTGTCTGCGGGCCCCTCAGGGCTCCTTGCGGCGTAATGAGAAATCATGTGGATGCTTCCACCTGTGCCCTAACGTGCGCGTCATCTTTCTCCCTTTCTCGTTTGTCGTAGAAACTGAGCTGCTTCTCCGTGCAAAGGACATCAGTCATTTCTTAATGCAAGATATCGCCTTCTTGTCTGGTAAGCAGACTTTTCATATATTTAGACCATATAAATGTATGAGGCTCTTAGCAAAATGAGTGTGGTCTTTATATAATAAGTAGTCATACACACATGCATGCGCATGTGTGCATGTGCGCACACACAGAGTTTGAGAAGCACTGTTTTATTTTTTTTAAGTTTTTATTTATTTAAGTAATCTCTACACACAGTGTAGGGCTTGAACTGAAGACCCTGAGATCAAGAGTCGCATGCTGAGAAGCACTATTTTGATAAACATTTATGCATTGTGCGCGTAGTTGCTAAACAAATAGACATTTAGAGGATAGAGGTTTTAAATGTGTTTAGATATGTGATGAAAACAATCTTACCACCCTCGTACATTTGACTTCCAGGCACGCCTTTGGAAATCCATGATAGGTGCAAGTAGAGTTCATCTGGGTAGGTGCACACTGAGAGAGACGGTGGCAACTGATGTGACTTCTTGGAGATTTTCTCCTCCACCATAGCTCTGATTATTTAAGTGTTTCTTGCAAATGCTGTCAAGTCACCCTAATTAAGAGCACATACTGAGTTTTTTTAGGGTTTCATTTACACATAAAATAAGTTTATTTTTCATATATATATATGCACTGGTATATTTATGTGTATTTTATATATAATTTTTAAAAATTATGGTAAAATACTCATAAAATTGACCATCTTAACCATTTTTTAAAAAAGATTTCATTTTTATTTATTTGACAGAGAGCGAGAGAGCACAAGCAGGGGGAGTAGCAGAAGGAGAGGGAGAAGCAGGCTTCCCGCTGAGCAGGGAGCCTGATGTGGGGCTCGATCCCAGGACCCTGGGATCATGACCTGAGCTGAAGGCAGACGCTTAACGACTGAGCCACCCAGGCGCCCCAATCTTAACCATTTTTTAAAGTATGATCTCCATTTTATTTTTTTCCAGAGAACAGTTATTCTTCAGTCCTTAAGGACTTAACTCCTTACATGAGCTTCGGTGGAGGTGGTGGGGTAGCGCCCGCCGGTGTAAATCGGATGGCTCAGTCAGTGAAGCATCCGCCTTCGGCTCAGGTCATGATCCTGGGGTCCTGGATCGAGCCCCGCATCGGGCTCCCTGCTTAGTGGAGTGGGGAGTCTGCTTCTCCCTCTGCCCCTCCCCCCTGCTCATGATCTCTCTCTCTCTCTCTCTCATGCTTGCTCGCTTTCTCTCAAATAAATTAAATCGTTAAAAATAATAAAAAAATAAAATCGGGGTGGGGTGGGGGTGTTGGATCCTTCCGTGGTTCAGGAGAGCCATTCTGGACTACGTGTGTGTGAATGGCGCCACTCGCGCATTCTCACAGCTTGGGACGCACATATGCCTGGAAGCCATTCGCTTTTAATGCCCCTGACGGAGGCGGTCTTTACTGTGGTCCCAGTAACAAACCTTTTTTTTTTTTTTTTTTTAAGATTTTATTTCTTTGAGAGCGTGCACGTGCATGCGCATGGGTTGGGGAGGGGCTGAGGGAGAGACTCCTCAGTCGGACTCCCCTCCCAGCGCAGAGCCTGACGGGAGGCTCCACCCCAGGAGCCTGAGATCATGCCTCAAGCTGAATCCAAGAGTCGGATGCTGAACTGACTGAGCCGCCCAGGCGCCCTCGAATAATGAACTTCCCAATGGCCTTGTCTTTGGGCATGCAGTGGGCGCAGTGGGCACAGCTGGTGCTGTGAATAGGCTGCCGTGGCTGCGGCCCTTTGTGGCACAACCGTTATTCCTTCTTTTCTTGGTCATCTTGGGAGCGAGGGCCCAAGAGAGCCCATCTTAACCATTTTTAAATGTACAGTTTGGTGGGCATTAAGTACATTCACATTGTTGTGCAGCCATCCCCACTATCCATCTCCAGAACTCTTGATCTTGCAAAACTGAAACTCTGTACCCACAGAAAAATAACTCCCCTTTCCCTTCTCCCTGTCGCCCCTGGCAACTACCATTCTACTTTTGGTCTCTGGGTATTTGACTATTCTAGGTACCACATAAAATGGAATCATACAGGATTTTGTCTTTTTGTAACTGGCTTATTTCACTTAGCATAATATCCTCAAGGTCCATCCAAGTTGTGTATGTCAGTATATGTCAGAATTTCCTCCCTTTTTAAGACTGAATAATATTCCATTGCATGTATGTACTGCATTTTATTTGTCCATTCATCCATTGATGGATACTTGGGCTGCTTCCGCCTTTTGGCTATTTTAAGTAGTGCAGTTCAATAGCCTTATTTTTAGAGAACTGGTAAACCATCCCTCTCTTTTTGACTCATTCAGAAATCTAGGGGAAGTTTTGCTTAAAGACAAGCAAATGACTTTCAGGTATTTATTTGAACTATACCATTAAACATTATTATATTAAACAGATATGAAAAATTTATGAGTTTGTATTGTCTGCATGAAAATGAATGCTTCTTAGGAGTTGAGAGTATAAGAAATGATCTTATTCCTTTTAAGTAGTTTAATTATTGCTCCTGAAGTGATATCAGCATGCTCAGTTTACTAAACAAGCATTTACTTTATAGATGATCCTAACTGGACACTTTCATCTGGCCTCTGCTTTAGTGATTATAATTAATGGTAATTGTGAATTAGTGGTGACTTAATTAATGTGGCTTTATGTTTTATTTTATAAGTGCTATAAATGTGTGACATACCGTCACTCTTGAGACTTCCCCAAATCCCCAACTGTGTTCCATACACAACGACCCTCAAGGCTTGTTCCCCCACCCAGACCTGTGCCACAATTTCCTTATCTGCTTTTGGTAGTTGTTTTCAAAATGCTTCAGCATATTGGTTCTTTTGAAGAAAGGGTTTCCAGTGGGAAAAATAATTAAAACCTCCCAATTTAGAATATAAACCCTTCTCGTTCTTTTCTCACACATTTACTACCTAGTGCAGCACTCAGTGGTAATAACAGTTTATAGATTGATTGATGATAATTTACTCTTATAAGAACCTATAAGCATTCTTTCCTTTGATAGATATAGCTTTCCTGGCTAGCTGGTTCTGTCTTTAACTGGAGTGCTTACCAGCTTGCTTGGCAAGTCTGTTATATTAAATATTATATATATATGTTGAATTATATGTCATATATTATTTATTTATTTTTTATGTGTTTATTTTAAGTAAAATAAACGAGCTCATGACCCTGAGATTAAGAGTCACATGCTCTACCGACTGAGCTAGCCAGGTGCCCTTGCTATATATTACTCATATTACTAGTTCTATACCATACTCTACCTGTAGAGGCCCTTTGTTTAATGATTTGCTGTATCTCTTGGTTTAGAGTTGTACAGTTTCTCCTTTGAGTTCCTTTGAAACTCTTGGGTAGACGCTGTCATTGTGCATGATAATCTTCATCCTGCTCTCTAAGCCTAGAAGATTTATCATTTGATGTAATACTTTGAACTAGTTTGATTCAAAAAGATGACTCGGGAATGGGGACTCTCCCTCATGTTTCCCTTGGTAAAGATTAAGGTAGTGAATGAATTTGATTTTTTTCCAAGTGCACTAGGGAAGAATGTATATTCTGCTTTTGTTGGATGGAATCTTCTATAAATGTCAATTAGGTAAATGTTGGTTAAGATTGTTGCTCAGGTGTACTGTATCCTTGCAAATTTCCTGTCTACTTGCTCTATCCATTATTGAGAGAGGGGTGGTGAAATTTATCTTTCATTTTTTAATTTTTATTAAATTTTTAGAAAAAGAGTTATTTAAAAAAAGATTTATTTATTTTAGAGAGAGAGCATGCATGTGAATAGGGGGAGGGGCAGAGGGAGAGAGAGAGAGAGTGAATCTCAAGCCAACTCCCCACTGAGTGCAGAGCCTGACTCAGGGCTCCATCCCAGGACCCTGAGATCATGACCTGAGCTGAAACCAAGAGTCAGATGCTTAACTGACTGTGCCACTCAGGTGCCCTGGTGGTGAAATTTTTTGACTGAAGGTGTGGATTTGACTATTTCTCCTTGTACTTCTATCATTTTTTGTTTCATGTATTGAATTTAGCTTGCTAATAGAAATTTTTTGAGAAGTTTAATTGTAATTCTCATTTGGCTGAATTTAAGTGAATAAAGATGTAAGGCTATAAAAAAATTAAATGTGCAATAAAAATATGTCAATGGCAGGGCGCCCTGCTGGCTCAGTCGGAAGAACATGCGACTCTTGATCTTGGGGTGGTGAGTTCAAGCCCCACGTTGGTTATAGAGATTACTAAAAAAAAAATATATATATATAAATAAAGAACTTTAAAAAATAAGATAATGGCAAAGGAGATAAAGTGGACTGGTAGAAATACTTAACCCAAAAGAAAGCAAAAATGGAGGGAAGAAAAACCAAAGAACTAATGGGACAAATAGAAAACAAATAGTATGATGGTAAACCATATGAATAATCACAGTAAATGTAAATAATCTTGACATCCCAATTAAAAGTTGGAGATGATCAAATTGAATTAAAAAAATCAAGACCCAACTATATACTGTCTATAAGAAACACACTTTAGTTTTTAATGTAATTTTATTTTTATTTTTTTACATAAGCTCTACACTCAATGTGGGGCTTCAACTCAGAAACCCAAAATCAAGAGTTGCATGCTCTACCAAATGAGCCAGCCAGCCACCCGAGAAACACACTTTAAATATAAAGCACAAATGTATTAAAAGCAAAAGGATGGAAAAAGATATACCATACTAATATTAGTCAAAAGAAAGCTGTCTAATTTTAGACAAAATAGATTTCAGAGTCAGGAATATTACTAGGTATTAATAAAATCATTTGATAATCAAACTGTGGTAAATTTACCAGGAGAATATAACAATCCTAAATGCTTATGTACCTGAAAGCAGAGCTTCAAAAGATTTCTTAATTCAATTTGATCAATTTGATCATCTCCAACTTTTAAGTGGGATGTCAAGATTATTTACATTTACTGTGATTATTCATATGGTTAGGTTTAAATCTACCATCTTACTATTTGTTTTCTATTTGTCCCATTAGTTCTTTGGTTTGGGCTAGTAAGATTTCCTTTTAGGCAAATCAAAGGCTTTAAGTATGGTGATCACCACCCCAAGTTCAAGAGTCACATGTTCTTCTGACCGAGCCAGCCGGGCACCCTGCCATTGACATATTTTTATTGCACATTTAATTTTTTTATAGCCTTACATCTTTATTCACTTAAATTCAGCCAAATGAGAATTACAATTAAACTTCTCAAAAAATTTCTGTTAGCAAGCTAAATTCAAAGACCACCCTGTAATTTTCCTCCTAAAACAATCCTTCAACTTCCATTTAGCACTAAATATTTATTGAGCACCTATTCTGTGCCCAGTTGTTGGGCCAGCTGTTGTAGGGTGGGACCTTGAACATGTATGAGGCTCATCCTTGTACTTAGGTGGCTTTCATTCTCAGTGTTCCTTATCCTCCAAGCTGTGTAGAGGGCTCTAGAGTAGGGTGCACACTGAATTTTAACCCACAGAGAATTCATGGTCTTTGTTTATTTGCATTAGTAAGAGTCCTAAACCATTGTTGCTGTTACTTCTTATGTTGTTTCTTCGACAAATCCATTAGAACAGCACTTATTTCCTGCAGTTTATATCCAGTATTCTTTCAGGCTCACCATAGCTGTAAGTGGTTGATTATATCAAGTTGCCCAGTTTGAATTGAGGCCCATAGCATCGGTATAGAAACCATTATTTCCCAGTATCCTTGGTTGTCGAATATGAGGGTCAGCTGTGTTTTTAATTATATTTATTATATGTATTCCATGAAAATTTCTTCTGACTATAATCACTCATTTTGCCTTCTCTCTCTCTCTCTTTTTTTCTTTATTACATTCTGTTTTCATTTAGAAACTACTCGGCTACTTTTTTTCTTCTTTTTTTAAGTAGGCTCCACACCCATTGTGGTACTTGAACTCAAGACCCTGAGATCAAGAGTCGGATGCTTTACCGATTGAACCACCCAG